>NC_139080.1:57935726-58540726 GCF_965140915.1 Aythya marila | reverse complement strand
TAGTTTAGATTTGAAAATATTTAATTTTACATTTCTTTAGTTCTGGCAACTGAACTATGCAAATATAGTTTATTTTGATGTTGATCATTTGTTTTTATTAAAATAGTCTGATACAGTAGAAAAATGAAATTGCAGATACAAAGAATAACACCATATCTGAAAAAAGAAAATTCTTTCAAAATTTTGTAGTGAGCTTCTTCTGTGTAGAATTGATTGAAGTATGCCTGAAGGAAGTAACATACAAATACATTCTTATTTAATATAAATTAGTTTGGAATATATTTGCCAACAGCTTATCATAAGCAGTTGATAATTTAAATTTATCTTATTTTTATTGGACCCATAGTGTTTGCTTAGTAACCCAGTTAGATCAACATTGCTCTAACATTCCTATTATATTGAAAGATGCAGAATGAAATTTATCAATTTTCTTGAAAGATATATCCATTATTCATAGCTGCTAGCTGAATTTTCTTTGAATAAATGATTGCAAGTTTGTAGGTAGTCTTTGAGTTACTCACTTAATATATTATTCATGTGGGTTAGGTTTCCATTTCTTTATTGGATGCCACTATTACTTAGAACAACGGACAGCTAGTATGTCATAACAATATGCTTTCTTAAAGTGTCTGACAGTATTACACTGACATGTCAACATTCATAAATATTGTATGTTTATAATCAAAATATGGGAAATACAATATCCTGACAAGAACAGTAGGGAATTAAATAGGTTTTATTCACTAGTAACAAACTTGTTATCATTATTTTTATTACTGAAGTTTAACCATTTGACTAACTGATGAAAAAGGCTACCCATTTAAAATGAATACAAGGAGGGCAGGAAGAAGGTCCCACAAACACAGCATAAAATTAATTTGTGGAGCTCAATGCCACTGGACATTACTGAAAGGAGTAAAATTCAAAAAAGATTTGATAATTATGAATAAAATTAGCATCTGTAGTTACACCAAGCTAACTAGAATAAAAATAATATGATGATTAATATGGCAATCAATCCATATGCTCCAGTGTATAAAATAATAATTTTCTGTTGTCAGAAGGAAACTAATCCCTTCACGCAGAAGCATCAAACAACAGGTGATGTAATGGATGCATAACCTTCTTCAGAAGAATGTTAGTTTAACCTCTAGCAGAGACAAGACACTGAGCTAACAAGGCTGTTCCTTATTTTTCATATAACAATACCTAACATCACCAACAAATACCCAAAATAAAACTAAATGGTACAAACAGACAAATCTCATTTCACTAAGACCTGAATCTCAAAAATTCAAGTCTGCTAATTTCCCCAGATTTTAAGCTTTTGGTAAGATAAAGAGAAAATAAATAAATAAATAAATAAATAAATACATAAATAAATAAATAAATAAATAAATCACTTTAGACTCCCAAGTTTGTTACCTTTTTACTTTCTTATATATTTTATTTAAATTTTGTAGCAGACTAACGGTATTTTTTTATGATTCTATGAAGAGGGTTGATTTAGATTACATATTAGGAAGAATTTCTTTACTATGAGAGTGGTGAGGCACTGGAACAGGTTGCCCAGAGAAGCTGTGGATGCCCCCTCCCTGGAAGCGTTCAAGGCCAGATTGTTCTTGGGCAATATGATATAGTAGAAGGTGTACTTGCCCATAGCAGGGGTGTTGGAACGAGATCATCTTTAAGGTCCTTTCCAGCATAAACCATCCTATGATTCTATTGTTTTATTATCTAACATAAAACTCTAAATCAAAATTTCACACATCAGAATACAGATCTTAAGTCAAAACTAAAGCTTTCCCTACACCAGCCAGACAGCAGATGTCTCACCCCTACTGTACATTTCCAGAAGGTAAGTATGCAACGTAGCCATTGCACTTTGTGCATTCAACTTTTGTTTGACAACCACACATGCATAGTTATTTTTTAATTATGAGATCTCTCTTTCCCTTATGCAGCTTCACTCTATAGATGGATGTAGATACAGGTATAAAAACACACAAGGAAAAAAGGAAGAGAAAGAATAGGTCTCATGCTCCACATCAGAATTTTTCTGTGTGTGTTTTTTGTTGTTGTTTGGTTTGGCATGATTTGGTTTGTTTTGGCTTAATTTGGTTTGGTTATGAAGAAAGTACTAAACAGAATACAGGGCAGCTCTACAGTGATACTGACCACCCAGAGGAACTTCAAGATCATGATAGAATTCAGCTTTGATTTATGACATCACAATACCAACCAAGCTTATAGTAATTTGCTACTTACTAAGAAATGTAATTGTTTTAGAATATTTTGGAGAGATCAACAAACTTAATTTCTTTTACTGGGAATATTCAATACCAAATATTAATAACAGGTCTTGATCCCCTGAGTCTTTCTGACTGTAGTCTTATATGCACACATTTTCAGATAAAAGGAATAATATTTGGTGTTTATAAAGGTGAATCTTGCTGAGAAAATTATTTCCACAAATCTCCTAGTAATCATGCTTTTCATTTACAAGTGGCAGAATTTCTACTGTTCCAGTTCAGTCAGGTCAAATCCTGGCCTGTTCTATAGACTTTTTTTGCAATTCCACCTTGGGCAAAGCATCAAGAAAATCATCTTACTCTGCAAATATGAAGAAAGAAAGGCAGCATGCTTTCCTCTTTTCCACCATTTTCCACATATATCCTAAAGGTTAGACATGTCATCTTATTGAAATATCAGTGTAATGGAAGCTTGTACTGCAAGCTCCTTGAGTTGTGATTGTTTCAAAAGTAAGACACAGTAAAACTCTTAATATTTGGGACAATAAAAATATAATATATGTATTAAAATATATAAGTGTATATATTTTAAATACATGTGTGTATATATATATATATATATATATATACACACACATCCAAAAATATATACTTGTATATAAGTATACATTTATATGTATATACTTTATATATACATATAAAAATTCAGATTCCCAAAGTGAAAGTCTGGAAGATCAATCTAATTCTCTAAGTTTTATTCAGAGGATAAGGAATACAAATCCTTGTATGCATCTCTAGATGCAATTATTCACAACTGTTCTCAGCTGCAGGAGAATTCTGAGAGGTACAGTCATCAGAAGAACAGATTTTGACAAGGTGCTTTGATACACAATGCTTTTGGTTAGTGATGACCTGAATGAAACAGTTTTCAGATTCCTCTGTAGTCTGGTTTGTTAAACCTTGTTTGTTCCCCACATGTTCTGTTTGACTTTACAGATGTTTGATCTGCTTTTTTTCTCTTTGTTTTTAGTTTTCCGTATGGTTTCTTCAAACTCCTTTTTGATTTGTTGTACTGAATACCTTCCCACCACCCCCATATTCACTAGATTTTCAGAATATTTCAAGAAAGGATGATTTCAAATGCACAGTTCCACTCTAAAGACACCAAGAGGTAAATTTTCAGTACAATGCACAGAGATTTAGATGCACAGCACTTGTTAACAATAATGGGACTCATGCACCTAAATTCCTTCGCACCAAACTGAAAATATAACCACAGTTCTTTCTCTGAATGAAAATTTCATCATAAGGATGTTTAGCCCTGGAACTCAGTGGCCACACATAATTACTATCATAGTATCAGTGTTGGAAACTTGCAGCTGGTACCTAGACAACATAAGTCAATGGCACTCAAAATATTCTGGTCTTCCAAGTTTAAAATAAGTTTAGGAAAGATAATGTAATGTTTTATTAAGACATTTCAGAGTACTACATGATTTCATACATATCCAGCTCCCAAGGAAAAAGACAGTGGTACAAAATCTTATGCAGCTTAGGTCAATTTTCGTTATTTAGATCCTCACCTAGAAAAGTGATCTACTTGGTCAAATACCAGGACTATGCCCTTTATGTGAAATCAGCATGAATGCACAGATTGATATCTGTTTTGCCTGTACTTAATGATACTGCAGTGGAATAAATTGGTGTCTAAAATTTAAACAATGAGGACTGGAAGGAAAGTACCCTCCTTGTGCAGTTATTTCCTGCTTGTTAAATAGCAGTTAAGTGCAGTTTAAATGACATTTTTCAACACTTTTGAATTTGACTGCAGTTTATTAAAAACTGGAATAGAATTCTAGAATGGTTTTGATGGGAAGGGATTATCTGTTCTAATCACACTGCCATGGGCAAGGGCATCTTTCACTAGGTCAGGTTGCTCAAAGCCCCATCCAAATGGACTTTGAACACTTCCAGTGATGGGACATCCACAACTTTGCTGGGCAACCTGCTCTAACCATCTGGCAACCATCTAAGCACCCCCATCATGAAAAATTTCTTCCTTGTTTTCATTCTAAATCTAACCTCTTTCAGTTTAAAAACATTTCCCTGTGTCCTGCCAATACACAACTTGGTAAAAAACTTATTTGTCCATCTTTCTTATAAGCCCCCTTTATAGGTTGAAAGGCCTCAATAAGGTCTCCATGAACCCTTTTCTTTTGCAGGTTCACAACCCCACCTTTCTCTGAGTGTCTCCATTTCTTCTCAGAAAGAGCAGTCAGGTATTGGAACGGGTTGCCCAGGAAGGTGGAGGAGTGACTGTCTCTGGGGTTGTTTAAGGAAAGTTTGGACATGTTGCTTAGGGACATTGTTTAGTGGGTAATATTGGTGGTAGAGGGATGGTTGGGTCAGATGATCTTGGAGGTCTTTTCAAACCTTCAACATTCTATGATTCTATGATTAAATGAGGAACTGTATCGAAGGCCTTACCAAAGTCCAAGTAGATTACATCAATTCCTTGTCCACTGATTCAATCACTCCATTGCAGAAGGTTACTAGATTAGCGAGGCACAATTTGCAATTGGAAACCTGGCCTCAAATGAAAAATTCAAAAGAGATGACAAACCTAAAAAGGAACTGCTTGCAGTATGTTACAAGTAATAAAAAAATAAAGAAGAGGACGTGGACAGGTTTTCCATAAGAAAGGAAAGAAAAATCTTCAAAATACAGACCATATAAATAGTTTGCTTTCACAGAATTATCAACTTCTGTATTTATTGGTTTTTTTTGGTAGCCCGTTGATGAACTCTTCAGTACAGTGTCTTCAGAGCAGCAATATCTGTGAAGCGACAGGACTACTGAAAAACAAGCATAAAGGATAGAAACTGGAGGTGGTTTTTTTTGTTTGTTTGTTTGTTTTGTTTTTGTTTTTTTTGTGTGTGTGTGTGTTTTTTTTGTGTTTGCTTGTTTTAATTTAATGCAGTTTGAGATTCCTAAACAGAAGGTTTTAAAACTCCAGTTTGCTATTAAATTTTCTGTGCACATGTTGTAATCTTCTTACCAGTCTTACCAGTCATGGTCGTTCTGTTTTCAAGGAAAACGCTTTGTGAAGGACCCTTAAAGGGGTACATGCCACATCCCCTGCATTTGTAACTTTTTTTGACAATATGTCGTCCCCTGCCCTTACAGTTCCAAATGGGATGTAATCACCACTAGTAAAATTGACAACAGATCTTCATTCAAAATACAGTAATCTATTCCTATATCATCACAACTATATCATCAGTTGATATAATCCTATATCATCAGTTGATATAATTCCTATATCATCAGTTGATATAATCTTGTATACTGAGTGTCAAAAATATGAAGTGTAATAAAGAAAAGAAAATTGAAAGCTTGCAAATATTTTTATTGTCTTCACTTTTTTTTTTATTTTAAAACAGTTATTTGCACAGAATTCAATCATTATTCACAAGGATTTTTAAAAATTCATTTGATATACTCTGCTTGTATTATGCATGACTCTTTTCTAGTTGAAAATGCATTTAAAAAGTATTTAGCTGATGACATCAGTGCTTAACATTTACTTTTTATTTTTGATAAAAAAAGCTATGATATCAAACATTTCCTATTTGCTCTCATCTATGAATATTACCAAAGAAGAGATTCAGCTGCCCCAAATCCCAGTCTCTTCTTAAACTGATGCAGAAAACCATGTGGCAAACCCATTAGGTTACTTCCTTGGAGACTGCCACGCTGAGCACAGTGAACTTTCAGACTCTATGCAGAAATGCTTTATTCAGCTGCAGAAGGAGTCATTGTGAGACACTGTGTTCCAGCACCTTCACTCTTCCCAGAGTTTCTAAACTTTGTTGCTGGTAAAGGCTGAGTAGTGTAGGTAGAGGATGAAGATTTGTCCCAGATTAAGCTGAAGGTTAGACAATTAACAAAGTGAGGCCCTCAAGCCCTTCAGCAATCACTTCTGCAAGGGGAAAACAGAATCTCAAGAAAAGAGCAGAACATTCTCCACAAGAAGTGCTGGTCTCCAAGAATCATGTTGATAACGATCTGGATAAGAAAAGGAACCAGCAATTTGCAGGTGGAGGGCAAATGCAACTTGAATAGTTTGGAGGCTCCTGTCCCAGAACTTCCTGTTTTCATTCAGCATCCCAGTAGAGGAGTCTGGTTAGGTGCTGTTCATGCTGCCTCTGGAATCACACCAAGACCTGTGTTTTAAAACGTCTGTCCTTGCTTTCAGCATGAAGAAGATGAGACATTGGCACAATGGAATACCAAAATAAAGAAAAATTCTATTAATAGATACCAAAACAGAGGAGAGGAAGGGATTATTTACTTGCCATTTAGGTGGTACTCTTTGTCTAGTTTTCCAAAAGGTCTGAAGAGACACCAATACTTGTAAAATAAGTTTTCACCAACAGATGTTATAATTGTGTATTTTACTGAACGTTGTTATGCATTTTCTACTTCAAATCAAATGGACCCCGTATCTCTCATTATGAGAATTTATCTCAGTATGTAGGAAAGATATGTCAACAATGAAACCTTAGATAAGTTACTGCCCATGACAATTTCTTCTAGTGTTTTAAAATTCTATCAAGTGACCCCTTCAGTGCTTGCCATCCTATACTACTGCCAGAAGACTGAATTCTGCTGCAAGAAAATTAATGTCATTGCTAGCACTAAGGTATTTTGTATGACAGAATGGTTAAAAGTTCAGAATTCAACACAATACACAAACAACATTTAGTTGATATCTGCCTTACTACTCACTCTAAATTACTAAGATAATTAGAAGAAAAGTAGGGGGGGGGGAGAAGGAGGAGGCGGAGTGAGCTTACACGGACTTCAAGTCATTATCCCATGAGCAGGTACACAAGTTAAGTTTCTGAGTCGCTATTATTTCCTGTTTACTTTTTCTTCCTTCATTCTTCGTCACAGAGAGGGGAAAGTATAGACCTCATTGTGATTTGGTCCATTCTGCAAAAAGCAATAAATTTTCATAGATCAGAATGAAGAGATCCTGGATCTCCCTCAGATCTCCCTCAGATCCTGGATCTCCCTGATTCCTCAGATCAACCATAAAATGTAGTATGAGGAAAAGAAGGTAGGATGCATAAGAAGGTAGGTGGGGTAGGTGGTCACAGCAAGACAAAAAACTGCAAGAAGTCTGGGTATAGAAAATGACTGCTGTCTAAAAAGAGCATGCAGGAAGAAGTGAATACTGTATAAATGATGGCTGTAGGGAGTATAAATAATTCAAATAAAAGGATAAAACTTTTATTTAAAAGTGTTAAAAGAGAGAGAAAACATTCTGATTTCTGAAACACATAAAAGTTTTGCATCTTTTGCACCAAACACAACAGCCAGCTGAGTTCTTTTATCATCCAAGACAACTGAGAATGTATTAGAGGGTGCAATCCTGGACTGGCAGAATGCAAACCCAGAGGACCACATAGGTTTTTTTTCTGTTTCCATTTTTCTGTGAGCCTATAGAAACCTTTTGTAACAGGTTAGGCCTGAGATAGCCAAGTAAAATAAACCTTAATTAAGGTTAAATAAGCCTACATCCTGAGTTTTATAAATCCACAAATGAAAGATATTTGCTAAAATAATGTAATACAAACTGTGTTCTGTTTAACTTGGCTACCAGGATGATTAATCTTTGATGTTAAACAGCTCTCTCCTGCTCATCATTATTATTTTATGAGGATATCATATTAATTGGTGTTAGTGTATTTGAAGAATCATGAAAATAGACCAAATATATGTATAGATATGTATATATATACATATATACATACATATACATGTATACATATGTGTGTGTATATATATATATATATATATACATGTATTTTTTTATTTATTTTTTATTTTTTAAAGAAACTACAGATTTTACCAATAGGGAAGGAAATTTAATCCAGGATGATTTAATCCAGAAAGATTTCAGATTTCTGGGTCTGAAACATTTTTTGTTACATTTTAGCAAGACAGTTGTGCAAGTAAAACTAGATATTTAAAATAACATTTTCTTTTGTCCTCCAAAGGAGAAAAAGGATTACCTATGCAGATTTTTATAGAACAGACCTCTTGAGTGTCATTTTCACATTAATGCATTTTCAAATTTATAACAAAGAGGAAAGAATAAACAGTTAAGCCAGGCATTTAACAATTCTCTTACACACCTGCCAACAATTAAATTCTTTAATTAAAAAGCACAGGAGAATGTACAAAAGCATAACCTTTTCCACAATCACAGCATGGCTGGGAGAGAAAATTTTCTCATTATGTTTATGTACATCAGTTCTTAACAGTTAAGCACAGGTGATTAGGCTGGAATATGTGGTAATACTCTTATCCTATTTAAGTTCCCTCACTTATGTTGTTTAAGGAAAAATCAATTTATTGTATTATTATTACTTATAAGGAATCTAAAAAGAGAATGCTTCAGACAAAAAAAAAAAAAATACAGCCTCCGCCACACAAAATTTGGTATTGAATACAACATGTCTTGGGAGGTGGTTAAATGGGGAGGAAGAGGATTGTGTAGATTAGACATTGTATTGAATGAGAAAAGGGATCAAGCTGAGGGAACTAGGCTGTCTATGGACAGTGAAAGAAAAAGGAAGAATGAATGGGAAATGTAAGCATGATACACGAAAAGGGCAGCACAGATTCAAAATTAAATGAGAATATACGTGGAGATGGTTTATGAAAGTAAGGAAACCCCTACATATAGGAACTGTAAATGAAACAAGAGCTTGAGTGCAAACACACAAGGCAAAAGGAACTGAGGCAATCAATACTCTGCTCTTCTCATCAGAATGGTAGGAGACACACCATCTATCCATGTGTCTCTAAGAAAGTCTACCACTGGGAAGCATGTGAAGTTCTAGACTTCTGCTTAGCTGCCTGCTGAGCTAGCAGCAGTTTGAATTTTCTTTTGCGGTAAAATGAATTCTTAATATATCATCCAGGTAACAATTTCTACTGCTAGAGGAAGTCTAGCTTGGAGGCATAGCTTACTGCTTGGATAAGAAACTTAGATCCATTGACATAATACAATTAAGCAGAAGCTGTGAAAAGTGTAGGAGAAGCTAGTGATGAGCAGCATACCAGCTATATTTTTCACTTTGCAAATATATTTCACTTTCCTTTATCAGCATGATTAAATGAGATCTTTCACTTAGGTAGCATGATATAAAGATTTTCTCAATGTTGGTTTAGTATGGCCACATTGCTCACAGAAAGGAAAACTGTAAATGAGTTATTTGAGTTTTACAACAACAACAACAACAACAACAACAACAAAAAAAAAAAAAAAAAAAAAAGAGCAATAAGCTTTTACAGAACATTTTGTTACTGCTTCATACAAGGCAGAAAAAAAAATCAACACAAATATTTTAGAAAGGCCTTATTTCTTCAGTGTATTCTGTGCCTTCACAATTGAAACCAACTGCTTGTAATTACCATGATTCAGAGATCTCAGAAGGGCAAAGATTATAACTCCTTTTAAAAACAGCAATAACTTTCTTTTATATGAGGATATCTACTCCAAAATTTAACCACTCATCCTCTGTACCGAGCCATATGTTCTCCACTTAAAAGTTCCTAGTTCTGATTGCTGCCAAGAATAAATCCACACTTTCAATTTCCACATGCTTAATTTTTTCTCTTAGACCATTTAGAACTGTAAATGAAAATCTATAACATCATAGTGTGTGGTATTATATGTGGAAAAGACCAAGTCTGTGTAATGTGCTTTGTATATTGATTTTAACAATCCAGATTTCTCTTTTACGTTTCTGGGTTTTCTTATTATTTAATGAGTCAAGTGAAAAAAAATAAAACATTTCTTTGGGGGACCTTCTTAAGAGTCTCAATCACTTAAGAGGGGGCCTTCTTAAGAGTCTGAAGCATTTCCTTACTTGAAATATATTTACCTTATTTATGCTTATAATTTATATATATTTATTCAAATTAAGCACAGGCAGAAGTGGAAAAGTTGAATTTACCAGAATTTTGAAAGAGATAAAACACTCCTGCTCTGTTAAAAAATAGTTGGGAAAAAAAAATTAATCTATTAATTGCTGATTATTTTCCCAATAATTTCTTATAAAAAGGAATGCAGAATATTGTATCAATCTCTGATTATTTTATTTTTTAAGAGGTTAATTTCTTGTTTTACTACATAACTCAGAAGAGGGAATTATTTCCAAAATATATCCAGAAGAGGGATTTATTTTCTATTGTGACAGCAATTTATTTATTTATTTATTTTATATAAGTGACAGCAACATGCCTCCAGAAAGTTAATGTAAAAGAATTTACAATTTTCAGCATAAGGATTCATCAAGGAGCTGCTATCACAGTGATTCCTGACTTGGTATTTCCTTATACAAGAAAAATGAAAATGAAAGAAAATATCAAGGGGGGAAAGGGGAAAGAGAGAGAAGAAAGGAGGTGAGGAAGAGAGAGAAAGGAAAGAGAAAAAGAAAAAGAGAGAGAAAGAGAGAAAGAGAGGAGAAGGGAAGGGGAAGGGGAAGGGGAAGGGAAAGGGGAAGGGGAAGGGGAAGGGGAAGGGGAAGGGAAAGGGGAAGGGGAAGGGGAAGGGGAAGGGGAAGGGGAAGGGGAAGGGGAAGGGGAAGGGGAAGGGGAAGGGGAAGGGGAAGGGGAAGGGGAAGGGGAAGGGGAAGGGGAAGGGGAAGGGGAAGGGGAAGGGGAAGGGGAAGGGGAAGGGGAAGGGGAAGGGGAAGGGGAAGGGGAAGGGGAAGGGGAAGAAAGAGAGAGAGAGGAAGAGAGAGAGAGAAAGAAAGAGAGAGAAAGAGAGAAGGAGAGAAAGAGAGAGAGAGAAAGAACGAGAGAGAGAAAGTCTGCTACATGTTAGTATTTGTCTAGGATCAACAAACTGAGGCTGATAAAATAATGTCATAAATTAAGGCATAAATTCCTTCTCAGACAAAGCATATATGAAGCAGAAGTCAGAGGGTTAGCTACCCTTCTAAGAGACAGGTATGAAATATGCCTTCTATCAATATATACGTGCAGAAACTATTTGTTATATCCTGTGATTATTTAAAAAATGTGAAAGTTTTTTTTTCCCCAGTCTTCAAACTAGGAAAAAATATTTTCAGATTTTTCCGACTACTAATCTGAAAAAAAAATTTCAATTTGCCAACAAATATCAATTCATTTCATTGATTTCATTGCAACTGAAAGGAAAAAGTTCCACTTCTCTCCAATTCATTGTTCCATACACAGGCTAAAATCTAAGGAGAAGAAATAAAATGTTTATCAGTATTTCAGGAAAGATTCTGTGTATTTTTCAAATTAAAATAAATAATTAATTAAAATCAACTGCCTTGATACTGTTCTGCTTTATTTTCAATGGCAATTCAGCTTCATTAGAAAATTCCCCAACAACTCTAGTCAGAACACTGATGAATGTGGAAAGTTCATGCTAATTCTTAGCAAGGACTGATTTATTCCTCAGAATTATTGGTTTGCCAAAGCTCATCTCCCCAACAATCTCTGGCCAACAACACAGACTGCAACACTGTACACTTGGTTTAATGTTCCTACACTGCTTTATTTTAACTGTGACTCTATGAAATCAATGCATTCACATCAAAATAGTTTTAAACAGAAAACCTGGTGTAGCATAACAATAAGTATGTTTTTTGTAGGTATCTAAGGATGACTGAAAATAAAGCCATTAAAACAGTTTCTTTATATCCTCTGTAGGGGCAGAAATAGTGTTTATGTTCTGTACTACTGCAAAAGTAGTTAAAATATCTGGACATATTTCACACTCAGTAGTAGGAAAGGATCGGACTGCTTTTAAAGTATAATAGGTTTTAGCCATCTGTAGCGCATTGTTCTGGGGCAAAAGGAAACGCAGAGAATAGCACCATTAAAACTGAGTTACTCTAGCATGCATTAAGCAGAAGTGATCAATAAATACATTGATATACAATAATTACTCTAGTAATGGATTATCATCGTTTACTATTTAGATCATATATAGACAACATAAGGAAGTACAATATAACAAGTCATGAAAATACTAGAGATTAATAATTGTGCATGTAAAGAGGGAGTTCACTTTCTTATTTCAGTTACACTGCCAGTGTGATACATGATGAAACTCATAAACCACTGTGAAGGTGCGCATCAGGAACATCAGTAGTAGCTCTTTTTCTAATATGTAGTCTTTCAGCGTTTGAATCTCATCTGGTATCAAAGAAGGACTCCAGCTCTACACAGCTCCAAATTCAGTCTTCACATGCAAGTCATCTAATGACATGAGACATAGATTTCTTTAACTCTGTTATTCTTTAAGTGAAATTTCAGCTGGCTACTAACTTTTATGCAGTTTTACATGCATGGGTTATTTTGAGTGAATATAGAATAACTCACATGCAAAAACATTTAGATTATGGTCCTGAGGAAGATAACTTGGCTCTTGTTTCTTTGCAAGTTATTCATCCAAATTTTCATTGATGTTTTACATAAAAAGCACTGCAGAAAGTGGATCTCAGTTATAAGATCTGAGTCTTACAAATTCTTATCTCTCAGACCAATTTTCCTCTTATAAATTGTTAAACTTACTTCTCTAAAATCAGATAAAATGAAATTTGAGGCCTATGATGTCAACATATGATTGGTATCAGGACAGTGTGTTTGCCTTGAACTGTTTGTCTTGCAATAAGTGTGCAAGAATGGTGTAACTAACAGTAGTATCTAAGTATTTTGTAACACTATGATGGCACAGCCAGGTACAATTTTATATAAGTATCTGAACAACGTGATCACCAAAGAGATTATGTATATGTATATGTATATGTATACTGTTTTTGTTGTATGCGTTTTTGTTTTTTTTTAATAATAAAAAATATAGTTTTACATAGGAGGCAAAATTATCAAAAGTTGTCAGCTAGAGGAAGCACAATATGGACGGGGCACCCTCCCAAATGTACAGGAAGCATGACTGTCAATGCAAAGGAAAAATATGCAGCATCAGAAGCAGGTAAGAACTCCCTTGTTCATAGTTGGGCAGTAGCATAAAACCTTAGGCACAAACAAGGAATGAAATCACTGAAGGTGACAAACCTACTGCTCTTATCAAAGAACTGACAAACTTGATTAACTTGACATCACAGAGCACTGGAATACGCTGCCCAGAGGGTTGTGGAATCTCCTTCTCTGGAGACATTCAAAACCTGTCTGGATGCATTCCTGTGTGATGTAATCTAGGTGTTCCTGCTCCAGACATATTCTTCATTTGCAGCAGAGTGGGAGCATTTTAATATAAACACTACTTACTTCTCCATGTATGCAGTTAAACTGAAAGGTTCAGCTGTGCGGGTAATTTTACTCCTTTTTCCTTCAGTCACTGTGTCTGAGATCCAGATGGAACATCGTGATTCAACGGGCTGACGCGCAGGTCAAGAGATCATTTTGCACAACTTTTTCTAGTGTAGCCACAAACATTTGGCCGTAGCAATCCTTCCTTCTCCTCTCATTATCTTCACATTTTATACACAATCTCAGTTGCTCCTCAGTTTACCTTTAATCCACTACTGGATTTGGTTGAGTTTCTTATTCTAGTACTTATTTTATTCTGCTTAACTTCAATTTTCCCACCCAGTTGAGAGCAAATGTCATAGAAGTACCAATAAATGCAACCAACACAAGCAAATTATTTGATTCCTCTGTTACTTACAGTACACCTGGACTGTTTCATTCTCACTTGTCAGGGGAAGTCCTTGCTGCCAAGAGGAAAAGAGGAATATTATTGCTCAAATTCAATTTGTAAATTCCATTTACAACTTACTCTGTGTTAATGTAGCAGAGCAGAAATAGTGATGGAATGAGAGACAAAGACAAAACAATAAATCCTGGAAGTGAAAAACTCTTTCTAATGTTGATGGTTGCAAACCTTTACAAATTATTTTATCATATATTTCTGCACAGGTATTTGTTTATCAGCACTCCAGCCTATTATTTTAAATTAATATTATATTTAAGCAATTATTGAAATAACCCTGAAGGAAATTTTGGAATATAATTACAACACCAATCTTCAGAAAACTAGTTGGTGTTTGAACACCAAGAGAACTTAAAAAAAAATACTCAAACTGCAACTAACAAAATTTCTTACACAATTCCTAAACATAACAACCTCTGGTAGATATATTGTCCTTGTTAGAATTTAATAATAATAATAATAATAACAATAACAATAATAATAATAATAATTCTTGTCACTTTTATATCATTTCTTTGCCTTCCAGAGATGAGAGTGATAATTCTGTGCCTAGGATTGCTGGCTGCTGGACAGTAGCCATATGGATTTTTCATAGGAACTTTTAAAGACTTAAGCAAATTACCTCAAATGCTTTTAGTAGTTACTGATATTTATTAAGTTAAGCTGGCATAGTCAATGCATTATTTTAACTCTTAATTTCCTTTCTTCATTTGTCTCAGAACTGTCTAAGCATAAGTCTGTATGTAAATGAATACACAGAGAGTTTTTTGATCTCCTATTATTCGTATGAGGTCTCCCAGAATTGCTTTAGTTTCACCCTTACAGTTTCCCATACCAGTCTGCAAGCACTTATAATTAACTGCTCCTTTTTTTCTGTTACAGTTCCCAAGTGTGTAATAAGAATCGCACGGTGCAAGAAAAAAAATATGGACTCTGTCTAGTTTCAGACACAAGGCAAAGAGAGTAAGGTGTCAATGGAAGAATGCTGCAAAGTCTGAGCAATGAGATTGTAACAGCTCAAACTACACACAGAGTGTGAAAGATTCACTTGCTTACTCTTGCCTTCAATGAGTTTTTAAAAACCTAGTTGTGATTTGGAAAGTACAGTAAAAAAACCTAAGTACTGAAGCACTACCTCAGGAGAAAGTTAGAGGCTTTGGCATTTCCAGTCTGACAATTTCAAAGCAGTAGTTAGAAGTATCAGTTTTTCCATTTTAGACATGAGAAAGAAATCTCACAGCCAGTTTTCATATGTCGTTATGAAAAATCTGTATTAGGGTCACGGAAAGAGGGAGGCTATTTCATCTCCCCTGGGTTTTTGTATGACTCAAACAGTTTAATTTTGGGGAATAACAAAATGTAAAGAACACCCCCAAAAGTGCTTTAGTCCTTTCAGTAGTAGAAGTAGATTTCAGATGAGAAGAAAATGTAAGTCATCATGCTGCAAAACAAACCTTAAAAAAATAAAATAAAATAAAATAAAAATAAAAACCACTGCTGCTAATTCTTGAGTATTTCACTAATTCTGAATATTATTATTGTGAACTTTTGTTTCTGCATGATGGCTGTTGGGTTCTCAAAGTTTGAAGGAAATGAAGTCATGGAACACAAACCCTCTTTTCTTTGTCAGCAGGGTGTTCTCTGCTGAGTATCCCAAAGCTCTGTAGTTCAGTTAAAAAGAATGAAAAATGCAAGCAACCACCCCAATGATAATTTCAGATTTCTTAATATAAAATAGATTTTGATATCTTTATCAAAAGGCTTGCCTCAGTTAGAGACTTTGGAAACAGTTAAAATTTAATCTTAACAGATTTTTAAAAGGTCATTTCTAACTTCTTTCTCAAGATTTATCTCAGAATACCAGAAATTTAGTCCAATTTGAGTGTAAATTTCTTATGGATTCATAATGTATATATATACAAATATCATAAAACTGTATGTTTATACATTTCTTATGTTTTAACCATTCCCTCTGTCCCATCATACACAGTTAAGGCTAAGAAACACAATAAACTGGAAGAAATAAACAGGACCCACTATCCCTTCCCATCTCTTCATACAATCAGCACCTCTTTGTTTCCACTGCCCCTTTTTCAAGGCTCAGTAAATGCTCTTTTCTGTACATTTGCACACAGCCAGGTCTCTATGCCAGCACAATGCTGATAAAACAACACAGAGTAAACAAGCTTTGTGTTAAACATTACAAAACTCTCTATCTTTTAAAGAGTTAATTTTTTCTACTGCTTCTGTATCAAGTGTTTTTCCATTTAGCACTTACTGATATGTAATGCAGTGACAATTCAAAAGGGTGGAAAATCAGGGTTCTTTCTGCAGACAACCTGCATTGGATCCATTCATAGCTGGTACTCCATCTGTTGTTATAGAAACCAGTTTCATTATTATGACTTCCTGGCTCTCTCTCTCTCTCTCTCTTCAAGCTGGCTATTTTAACAACAATCACCACCATGGTATCAAAAGGCTTGACAATGAAAAGAGGAAAAAAATGGGGGGGGGGATATGTTGGGGGAGGGAGGGACATGACTGATCAAATCAATCAAATCAGCATTAGTCTGAATATAGTCGATGTTTTGTCTCTTTCAGTGCATTCTTTCCTGTGCATGTAGATTTCTTCATTGTGCCACTCATCTATTGATTTCAGTGCTCTTTTTTGTTATTGCAGAAAATCTGTGGCAGACAGATGAGGTTGACATTTAGTGTGGAAGGTGGTTAAGATTTTTGGTCATTTTAATCTGTTGTGGACAGATCTCATTCCTGGTGATGGTGAAATCTATTAAATTGCGGAATTGTCTCCTGGGAAAAAAAAAAAAAAAAAAAAAAAAAAGGAAAAAAAAAAAAAAAAGAGGTAGAACCCTCATCGTTTGGGACTTGTGAAAGTAGGTTGAACAAAACACAAGAAAATATGCTGTAAGGAACATGCTACCTTGGCAGAATGATAGACTAGATGAGATACAAGTGGTTGGATATTTCTAGCTTTTTTGGGTACTATAAACCCCACAGAGTTTCCTATATAACAAGATGGAGTTTTCTGTGCGGAAAGAAGGGAGGAAGGAAAAGAGCAGTCTCTGTGAAAAAAGTTCAGTTTAACTTAGTAAACCATGCAATACTGAAAGTAGGAAGAACATATCTCCCCAGTTTCCTTATCATCTCACTGGAACCTTTATATGCTCCTAGACAGCACACTATCAGTGAGAGAAAAGAGGCTCATGTTGTTAGACATTACAAAGGACAAATACAATAGAATTCTGCCAATTATTTATCAGTCTACAGCTGGTCAAAAATAGACAGGTAAATGGCAGGGAGATTGACATATGCAAAATCTGAGAAGGAACTGGCCTTGGTACTTCATGTTGTCATGTTGGCTAGTCCTATGCAGCACAACTGATCACTTTACAGTTCCTCAAAAATAAAAACCAATGTCGCAGGTGATTTCTGTTTCAATAGCTAAAATATGCCAAGTCTATTCACACAGCAAGCATTAATTCTCACTCCAGGCAGGGTACTTGTGAAGTGATATTAACCAAAACAAGCAAAGTTTGTAGAAAATTGCTTTGAACAAAGATGTGTCTTTTTTTTTTTTCATTTTATTTGTTCTAAGAACATTGCTCTGCAGTTTCATTGGATTTCTTAGAGAACACCAAATAGATTTCTGCTTTTATTGTCCAATAAAGAAGGAATTGGCCAATGCTCTCAATTCAGGATACATCAGTATCATTTTTTTTTTATTCTCTCCCCCCCCCCCCCTTTTTTTTTCCTTTTCATATTACATGTACTTAATGTTTAATGTTTCACGTTTATAGAATCATAGAATCATAGAATCATAGAATATCCTGAGTTGGAAGGGACCCTTAAGGATCATCAAGTCCAACTCTTGACACCGCACAGGTCTACCCAAAAGTTCAGACCTTGTGCCTAAGTTCACAGTCCAATCTCTTCTTAAATTCAGACAGGCTCGGTGCAGTGACCACTTCCCTGGGGAGCCTGTTCCAGTGTGCAACCACCCTCTCTGTGAAGAACCCCCTCCTGACGTCCAGCCTAAATTTCCCCTGCCTCAGCTTAACCCCGTTCCCGCGGGTCCTGTCACTGGTGTTAATGGAGAAAAGGTCTCCTGCCTCTTGACACCCCTTACGAGGAAGTTGTAGACTGTGATGAGGTCCCCCCTCAGCCTCCTCTTCTCCAGGCTGAACAGGCCCAGTGACCTCAGCCGTTCCTCGTACGTCTTCCCCTCCAGGCCTTTCACCATCTTCGTAGCCCTCCTCTGGACACTTTCCAACAGTTTCATGTCCTTTTTATACTGTGGTGCCCAGAACTGCACACAGTACTCGAGGTGAGGCCGCACCAGCGCAGAGTAGAGCGGGACAATCACCTCCCTTGACCTACTAGCGATGCCGTGCTTGATGCACCCCAGGACACGGTTGGCCCTCCTGGCTGCCAGGGCACACCGCTGGCTCATATTCAACTTGCTGTTTGGTATGATGTATTTCAAAACCATTTCTTTGGAGTCTTCTCATGAAATATTTCTAAAATATCTTTCAGGTAATATTAAAAAATAACACAGAGTGCAGTCTGAAATCATACATTTTTCAGTTCTTCCCACTACTCATTCAATATATTCAATATAATTGAAGAATTTTTTGCTGATATGCATAGAAGTTCATTAACACAACATATTAACTTTAATAACTTTTTTGCACTTTATTAACTTTTTCAAAGAGCAGCAACAGATACAGGACTAATTTCCTTTGTATTAGTTTTATCTACTGTAGAAATGTACTTTTAACACTCTTTACTTTTACATAGCATGTAATCAATACTAATCATTTTCAAAAGCTAATTTATATAAAATAATTTATTTGCCAGGGTCGGTTTCTTACTTCCAGAAAATTAGTGTGGTTTATCTAAACAATATCACTTCAGTTCACCTTTTACCCCACCCCACCCCCTTCTTTTTGTAATTGTGTTAATTATGAAAGTTACTCAGTGTGACTTGTCACAGAATACTATCTCACTGATAAAGGTGTTGTTCACATTTTCACCACAGCTTTATAGAACCATTGTTTATCAATCTGTAGAAAGTACTCAATATTCAATAGCTAATGTGATAAATGATGATATTTTTTTCTATGTAAGAGGAGAATTAACCACACTGACATGTATCTTAAATGCTGGTCAACTAAAGAAATTGCTGTTAGCATCCCCCATATTTTCAGCTGTCCATACCTGAAATCTGATTATTGCCTAAGTTGCTTACACTAAACATCTGTCTGCTATCATCCAGAAATGTCTGTGCAGCAGACAAGAAAGAAATCTGACATTTTCCTCTGTTTCCATAGCCAGGGTGCAATAGTACCAGTATCTATGGTCAGGCTGCTTAATGTTTGAAAGAATGCCCCTTTTTCACAGATGGCAAAAGCAGCCTGAAGCCAAATTGTCTGCTAGTTGCTGCCTTGCTTTTCCCAGGAAACAAGACAGCATATTGCAGGATGGCAAGGAGGCAGAATAGGCACAAATTAAAGCTGCCTGACTGCCACTGACGCAAGGCCTATGAAGGACTATATTCAAAATGACAGACTTTGAAAACCATAAGATTCCAGGGCTAAAGAAGCTGTGAGAACCAGAGTGCCGAAATAGTTCTCTAACATTCATCCTTGTCTGTTTTAGCGAGCGAAACTTAGAAACACGACCCCCTTTTTTTTTTTCTAGACTATAATTGTTCTTTCTAAGCCCTTGATAAAAATGTCCTATACAATAGACAAAAACTTCCCTCACAGATGAACACAAAGAAAACACAAGTATGTATTTTCATAGAGGTTTAAATTTTGTTTTTGGAGAGACATTCATGCAAGTAAACGGAAGCTCTTTTTGTTTGGTTGTTTTGTTTTGTTTTGTTTTTTAAGGAAACAAAAGGAGCACATAAGAATGACCAGAGAAAATCTTGAAAAAAGAGTGAAACTTACATGAAATAATTTTTTGCATTTGCCCCCTTCTAAACACCTATACAATTGTAAACTGTTTCTTTTGTATCTTTGGTTATATTTTGCTTAAGATATACAAGCCATCTGGATCTCTACTCTGGCGTTCTAAAATAGCCTCTATGCTGATTCTCATGTTAGGCAGAATGACTAGATGTCTATTTCCCCACATGACTTAACTGAATCATTCTAACTTCTCTTGAATATGGAAGCAGCTATTGCTTAAAACAATATAGTTTCCAAACAACTTGTCATAATCTGCTCACAGAACCACAGGGAAGGGACAAATATAATCTTCATCATGAAAGATTTTATAATGGCAACAGACAGTAGTGCAACTAGAATAGTGAGCAAAGTATCATGCTCTGTTACAAACATAGCAAAGCCTATATTTGGAGGTCTCATGTGTGCGTTATAAAATATTTTTATGGTGAGTGTATTTAAGGTCAGCCAAATTTAAGCAGAAATGAAAATGCTGAAGAATAAATTTTTCAGTACCTTAGTTAACATTAGCCACGATTCATAATAAACTAATTATTTTATACACTAAAATGCTAGACTAGAATAGGATTTATTTTATTTTATTTTATTTATTTCTTATTAACTATTTTATTCCAATATAAAGTATGCTGCTTTCCCTCAGGTGACTTTGCATTTCTTTCCAAAGTAACACATCACCAGAAACAGTCCAATCCCAGTGAAGTGTATTACTCCATCATCTATCCAGAAAAACAGTTATTTCAACTGTTCTTTCACATTCCAACTTTCTTTTTTTAATTCTAAAATTGTAATATTAACACACAAGATTGTTTTTTTCATTTCATGTAAGCATAGCATAAGGAGAAAAAAATGCATGGAAAAAAACTGCACAGGGAAAAAATACAGCATAATATCTGGTTAATTTTTTAAGGATCTGTTAAGGACAGTTAAAGGCCACACCAATAAAAGGACACCTTGTGGTTGGGGTCTACTACAAGCCATCCAATCAAGGGAAGCCTGTGGATGAGGCATTCTTGCTCCATCTTCAAGAAGCATCACACTTGTACACTCTCATCCTGATGAGGGTCTTCAACAACATGGATGTCTGCTGGGAAAACTACACAGCAGGCTGTAAGCAATCCAGGAGATTCCTGGAGTGCACTGAGGTTAACTTCCTGGTCCAGGTATTAGACAAACCAACCAGAGGAGAAGCATTACCATACCCGGTGCTCACCAGTGTAGATGAACTTATTAAAGAGGTTTAGATAGGAAAAAGCCTGGGCTGCAGTAACCATGCTCTGGTTGAGTCTGTGATCTCAAGGAACACAGGCCTGGCAATGAGAAAAGTCAGGACCATGAACTTCCGAAGAGCAAACTTCAAGTAATTTAAAGACCTAGTAAATGAGATACCCTGGAACAATGTCCAAAGGACAAATGAGTTGAACAGAGCTGGCAACTCTTTAAGCATGTTTTCCTTAGAGTGCAAGAACTCTCCCTCCCCTTGCATAAAAAATTGGGCAGAGGGCAGAAAACTAGGATGTCTGAACAACAGGAACTGCTAGTCAAACTGAGGTGTGAGAAGGAAATGCACAGGCAGTGGAAGCAGGGACACGTGGTCTGGGAAGAGTACAGGGATGCTGCCCAGATGTGCAGGAATGGGATCAGGAAAGCAAAGGCATGGATGAAACTGAGCTTGGCAAGGGTTGCAAAGAATAATAAGGGATTCTATAGGCACATTTGTCAGAAAAGAAAGGCCAAAGACAGCGTACCCCCTCTGATGGATGAGAAGGGTGAACTGGTAACAACAGACATGGAGAAGGCTGAGGTACTCAACTTCTTCACCTCAGTTTTCACTGACAGACAGGCTTCCCAAGTCTTTGTTTCCCTGAACCCATAGATGGAGGCTGGAGGAACAAAGTCCCACCCACTGTAAGCGAAGAGCAGGTTTGAGACCACCTGATGAAGCAGAATGTATACAAGTCTATGGAGAGTGATGACGTGCATCCCAATGTCCTGATGAAACTGGCTGACAGACTTGCCAAGCCTCTTTCCATCATATTTGAGAAGTCCTGGCAGTCAGGCGAAGTCCCTCATGACTGGAAAAAGGGTAACATCACTCCCATTTTTAAAAAGGGTAGAAAGGACTGGGGAACTACAAACCAGTGAGCCTCACCTCTGTGCTTGGCAAGATCATGGAAAAGATCATCTTGGAATCAATGTCAGGGCACATACAAGACAACAAGATAATCCGAGACAGCCAGCACAGCTTCAGCAAGGGTAAATCATGCCTGACCAATCTAGTGGCCTTTAGGATGGAATGACTGCATCAGTTGACAAGGGAATAATGACCAATGTCATCTACCTGGACTTCTGTAAGGCCTTTGACACAGTCCCACATGACATCCTGGTCTCCAAATTGGAGAGCTATGGATTTGATGGGAGGACCATTCGGTGGATAAGGAGTTGACTGGCAGGTTGCACGCAGAGAGTGATGGTCAATGGCTCTATGTCCAGATGGAGGCTGGTGATGCGTGGTGTACTTCAGGGTTCTGTCCTGGGACTGGTACTCTTTAACATCTTTATCAGTGATGTAGACAGTGGGATCGAGTGCACCCTCAGCAAGTTTGCAGATGACATTAAGCTGAGTGGTGCAGATAATTCAACAGAAGGAAGGGATGCCATCCAAAGGGACCTGGACAAGCTTGAGAAGTGAGCCCATGTGAACCTAATGAGGTTTAACAAGGCAAAGTGCAATGTGGGCACCTGGGCCTAGGCAATCCCAGACATGAGAACAGACTGGGAGAACTCATTGAGAGCAGTCCTGCAGAGAAGGACTTGGGGGTTCTGGCTTGACACGAGCCAGCAGCATGCGCTTGCAACCCAGAAGGCCAACTGCATCCTGGGCTGCAAAGGAGTGGCAAGCAGGTCAAAGGAGGTGATTGTCCCCTTCTACTCTGCCTTTGTGAGGCCCTACTTAGAGAACTGATTCCAGGTCTGGAGCCCCCAGTACAACAAGGATGTGGAGCTGTTAGAATGGGTCAAGAAGGGCCACAAGGATGATCAAGGGGCTGGAGCACCCCTCTGTCGTGGTTTAACCCAGCCAGCAGCTAAACACCACGCAGCCGTTCACTCACCCTCCCCCCTCCCTCTCTGGGATGAGGGAGAGAAATGGAAAGTGAAGCCCGTGAGTTGAGATAAAGACAGTTTAATAAGACAGGAAAATAATAATAACAGTAATAATAATAATAATAATAATAATAATAATAATAATAATAATAATAATACAATGGTGATAATAGTAGTACTAATAATAATATGTACAAACAAGTGATGCACAATGCAATTGCTCACCACCCACTGACCGATGCCCAGCCTAACCCCGAGCAGTCCGGCCCCCTGCACCCGGCTAGCCACCCCTATATATTGTTTAGCATGACGTCAGATGGTATGGAATACCCCTTTGGCTAGTTTGGGTCACCTGTCCTGGGTCTGTCCCCTCCCAGCTCTTACTGCACCCCCAGCCTGCCTGTTGGCAGGACCGAGCAAAAGGCTGAGATGTCCTTGGCTTGGTATAAGCACTGCTCTGCAACAATTAAAACATCGGGGTGTTATCAGAACTCTTCTCATCCCAAGCCAAAACACATTCCACCAGCTACTAGGAAGAAAATTCTGTTCTAACTGAAACCAGGACACCCTCCTATGAAGAAAGGCTGAGAGAGTTGGGGGTGTTCAGCCTGGAGAAGGCTCCAGGATGACTTCATTGAAGCTTTTCAGTACTTAAAGGGGACTTACAAAAAAAATTGGAGAACAAATTTTTGCCCTGTCAGATAATGAGAGGACAAGGGGGAATAGTTTCAATCTAAAAGAGGGGAGATATTTAGATTAGAAATTAGGAGGAAATTCTTCATTCAGAGGGTGGTGAGTCACAGTAACAGTTTGCCCAGAGAGGTTGTGGATGCCCTGTCCTTGGAGGTGTTCAAGACCTGGTTGGATGAGGCCCTGGGCAACCTGATCTAGTTGGTGGCACCCCTGCCAATGGCATGGTGGTTGGCACTAGGTGATCTTTAAGGTTCCTTCCAACCTGAGCCATTCTATGATTCTATGATTCTATGATTCTATGATTCTATGATTCTATGATTCTATGATTTGAGTATTGTAATATAATCCTAAAGGATATATCTCATTTAGCTAATCTTATGAGTCAAGACAAAGATATCTGGTTACAAATGGGTGAGTGAGCAGAGGTTGTTGGGTGGATATGTCTGTATGTATGATGTTTTACAAATCTCCCTTGTTGACGTTTCCAGCACCCTCTTCAATCAACATTGATAATGTTGTCATAAATAGGAACCACATGGAGAAAGACTGTTCCCAGAGACATCATCTGACAGCCACAAACTCTTATGGCAAAGAGGAGTTGTTTAAGTTTAATAACATCATGCTTTCAATAGGATCTAATGTGAGGCATACTTTAAATAAAAAAAAAAAAAAATCCAGTGTTAGATACAAATGATACTTTTGTATCCATACATATTGTTGAAAAAGGACCTACTTAGAGAGAAATGAAAGAAATGAGAATACACAGTCCTTGCTTAGGGACTCAGGAGGCCTCCAAATCTCAAGGAGAGTATTATTCACAAAATACCCACAGTACTGTGTAAAACAGAAGGAAGGAAACATTATTACTTAAGTAACTTTGCCAAAGAGTTTGATAGCAATGACTATGCAAAATATGGGCTTAAAACAGCTGACCTTCATCAGTGTTAAAGAGAAATGTTCTACATTTGGATAGTTTTATTTGATATCCAGAAATTATGTAGAATAATTTTATTTTTGCATGCAGGTCATAAAATGTTAGAGTCTTACAATTAGCATGTTTGTGAAACATCAAGTAACAAAAACAGGAAATAAGAGGCCTGTTGCTCTAAGGTACTGAGAAGACATCATTTGTCTCCCGTTTTCTTCTGTCTCTTTGGAACCACACTTTTTTCAGGATGTATTTTATGTATGTTTTGAGATATTCCTTTGTGTACTATGTATCTAGGAGCCCTAAAAATGTGTTTATGATAACAAGTAATTGTAAAGGCTTTGAAAAAGCTGTTATTTATCATATACTTGAAATCTAAGCTTTACTAAAGCAAGTGCGAGCTTTGCCTCTTGAGCAAACAGAAAGAGAAATCCATGATAGCATGGATTCCTTCTGCAAAGGATTCCTTCTGCAAATCCTTCTCCAAAGGATTGAGTAATTTTCAAAAGACAAACCAATTATAAAACATATGCATTATCTTGAACTCATTTGTTTGTACCCTGACTTTGTACAAGGGAATGTGACAAATGATACACACCATGCCATGTGGTAGGCAGTCTACAGCCTTCCTGGCCCATTAAGAACAGGAATCATTTTGTTTTGATTCTGTAGAAATCATCTCCAGCATAGCTAAGTTCTCGTTCCCAGTTCTTCAGGTTTAGCCATTGAATGGTAGTACTAGCAGCTGACCCAATCAGAACATTTGCTAGGGTCAAGGAATTGATTGGATCTAGAACCTAAGTATGGGCATTAAAAAGTAAAAAGAGTGCACTGTTCACCTGTTCTGTATTCCTACAAGAGCTGGCCTCAACAGTCTCTTTTTCCCCAAAACTATTCTAGTTTAGTAGCAATTAAGAACAGTTTATATCCTATCATGCATGCCTGCAGCTAAGGCATTTAAATAACAATAACGGAAGCTCAATAGTATATTATTGTTAAGACATCTCAGACTAAAGTAGAGTCCAATAATCACAATAAAATACAACTTTGTCCTTGACTGAAAATGTAGAACAATATTTAGAGAAAATGTAAACACATTCTGCTATCTCTGTCTTCAGCACAATTATATTTTTAATAGCTAATATAACTGCATCCCAAGATATTTTTAATATGAAAAAGAAAGGAAAGGAAAGGAAAGGAAAGGAAAGGAAAGGAAAGGAAAGGAAAGGAAAGGAAAGGAAAGGAAAGGAAAGGAAAGGAAAGGAAAGGAAAGGAAAGGAAAGGAAAGGAAAGGAAAGGAAAGGAAAGGAAAGGAAAGGAAAGGAAAGGAAAGGAAAGGAAAGGAAAGGAAAGGAAAAAGGAATCCATCAAAAAGGAACCATGCAGGCAGAATCAAGAGACTTCAGGCTAAGATGTACCTCAAACACCTATGCCTTCTGTGTTTGAATTTAAAACAACATTATCCAATTTATCATGATCTAGTAATTTATCAAAATCACATGGGAGGTTATACAAAAGGCCATGTAAATATTTATTCGATCTATAAATAATTGTGTCACCTCCACAGAGATGAAACTTTGCATTTCAGAAGGGTGGATCAATATCATAAATACACAATGCTAAAGGTAAGAAGCCAAGAACTGAAACTTCAAGGACTTCAACAGGGTGAAAAATGTTATTTGAACACAGTATTCTGTAAGCTATTTTTACATGTTAAGATGTACCATAAAAAAAAAAAAAAAAATTTCTTGGATTTCTTCCCACCTTCCTTATGCTCATCTCTAAATAACCAACTCATGAACTGTATGATTTCTACTATTTGCATAGACACAGACACAAAGGATGTTCACCCTACCCATTTCAAGTCTTTTGACAAGACAAAACTGAAAACCCATAATAACACAAGCACTTCCCCACTGGCTTCCCAATCACTTAGTTAGCAGAAGACTTGCACTTTTTTACAAGAGAAATAGTTATCAGAAATTATATTGATCCTTTTAGTCCCTATTTAAGTTTTCTCCCTACATAGATGTCTGCCAAAACTACAAAAATTTTGTCAGCCTTGGTTTGAAATATCCTTCTCCTATGTGCAGTTTTTCCTTGGAAAGCATTATTTTATCAAAACTTTTCCCATCAAAACTTCTTTAAAACTGCCTGAGGACACAGTACAACTTCTGAGATATAAAGCCTCCAATGTGACTAGTTAGTCTGAACTGTTATACTGAATCATCCTTCCCAGAAGATTTAGACTGTTTACCTCTATTTTACAATACCCACAATTGCAAAATAAGGTCATAAAGACAAGACTGTGACCAATACTTCATTTTGCTTCTTATTTGTACATGTCCATAACTATTTCTGTTCATCCACCATTAGCTGCTATCACTAGGTCTAAAGTTAATAAATGTTACTGAAAGAAATAGATTATGGCTCAAAAGCTTATGAGATGTCTTTTTTCAGGAATTCCTACTAGTGGTACTGTCACTGACAGAGGTATAGGTACTAGACTGTAAGGTATTTTAAGTTGCCAGATAAAATGCTCACCATGAGATTATGGGATAGCAAGTTCTTGGAGGAACCTCTCTAGAAGTCAAAGGAAACATGCAAGATGACTGAGAATCTGAAGTATGCTGAGATGTCTATGGAAATACCAGTTCTCCAGGAACCTGGGAATTATGCATAGCCCTGGAATCTACTGAAGTCTTTAAAAAATTATGCTTATATAATCATTTTAGACCTCAGCTAGCTGAGCACTCTTGCATATAAAATCATGAGTGCTGACACTTGCGGGAGTATTAAATGACAGAAGTGCCTGACTACTTAATTCTCCAAATACCTTGTAAGACTTTACCCAGCTTAAGATGATTCATAATGCAGTACAAAAAATTAAGTTTCAGAAAAATCTCTCTTTGACTACTGTTCTCATTTTGTCTTCTACTCCTCAGCTGTGCACATGAAAGAATCAGAAAATCCACAGAATATGATCAAAGAGACTTGCAGGTTTCAATAATTTTGCACCACCTAGAATATATCAGAATGACAAAATACATGTGAAGGTATGATAACACATGGTCTCCTAACCACCAGTCAAAGCATCCAGTAGTTAAAAAAAAAAAAAAAAAAAAAAAAAAAGCAAACCTGATGCCATTATTTAATCAGTTCTTTTATTGAGCCCATGACTGCCATGCAACTACAGAAGACAAGATTTTGAAACTCCAAAAGAAACAAGTTAAAACCTTACATTTCTTTCAGGACAATATATACAATATATACATATATGATAAGTATATACAATAAGAACAAGGTGTTTTATTATGTTGCTTTCCTATGAGGAAGGACATGAATGTATTTCTCTACATTCTATAACGGAATATAGCACTGAAAAGCTTTTAAAAACAATGACTTTTGTCTCCATGTGTAGAAAAGTATGGTACTGCTGGACACAAGCTAAAAAGGCTGATAAAACCAGTGAATTTCAGATCCAAAATACGATTCTGCCTGATGTTATGCTGTATCATGCAGTGATACTAATTTTGTCAGCAGCAGCTTGGACATCTTACATAGTCTTTCTTTGCTTGTGTATCACAATGGATATGTCTATTTTATCATATCCAGGATTCTTCATAGGAGTGAAAGAGAAAAGAGAAAAGAGAAAAGAGAAAAGAGAAAAGAGGAAAAGGGAAAGGGAAATGGAAAGGGAAAGGGAAAGGGAAAGGAAAAGGGAAAGGGAAAGGGAAAGGGAAAGGGAAAGGGAAAGGGAAAGGGAAAGGGAAAGGGAAAGGGAAAGGGAAAGGGAAAGGGAAAGGGAAAGGGAAAGGGAAAGGGAAAGGAAAAGGAAAAGGAAAAGGAAAAGGAAAAGGAAAAGGAAAAGGAAAAGGAAAAGGAAAAGGAAAAGGAAAAGGAAAAGGAAAAGGAAAAGGAAAAGGAAAAGGAAAAGGAAAAGGAAAAGGAAAAGGAAAAGGAAAAGGAAAGAACAAGAACAAGATTAATAAAGTAAAACAGATAGGGACACACATATATGAAGAACACTCAAATATCACGGGTAAAATAAATGCATTGTAGTAACCCAGCATTGGACTATACCTGATCTGTCAAACAGTGCAAACCATGATTTTCTTGGTATGCCCCCAAAGGCAGACCCAGGCTGAACCAGATGTGAAGGATGTATTTTCTGCCTTAGAGCGCTGCTCTGTGGATGATATCCAACTGCTTAACTAAGGTCAGTAACCTCTCTAAAACCATATCTTACAGTGAAAACTGTAACTACTGTGATTTTCCACCTATGTATAGGCATTTCATGTTCAGAAAGATATGCATGTTCACCACAGAGGTAAATCAGATATGCTCAGTTATACAATAGATCATACTCTCATTCAAAACATAAACATGTTACATGTTTAAAAGGAAAATCACTCAATTTTGTTTTAAAAGGAAATTCTCTCAATCTTCCAGGTACACCTCTCGAAAAATAAAATAAATAAATAAATAAAATTTGAACATTTTACACAATTACAGAGCTCTTTTAATTCCACTTCAGGAAAAGAAATGAAGGCTATGTTTGATACTTCTTCGAATCTCACTTTTGAAAGGCAGAATGTAATTATTGCAATTGGAGTCTAGCCCAGGACACTAGAATTAATAAACCCCTTCTCACAAAATATGCAATAAATATTCAATGGTCAAAAGTTATCATGAACACGGTTTTATTGCTCAGCTAAAAAGTATTCACATCAGTATTAATGCATAGGAAAGTATATAAATCACTGCATCACAAACTACCTATTGTACCTTTGTTTTTACTATGAACCTTCTGTGCAATAATTGTATCTGAAATTCAAAGCAGGAACTCAAAACATGCAAAACAGCTTCAGCCATTCTTAGGATGTTAATATAAAAAGATTAGAAAAAGATGTACCCTGTACCCTAAAGCTACAGGATTTTATAAGTATAGACTAAATCTCCATATTTAATCTTGTATTTCCCAGCAAGCACTCCAAAGTTTATATGTTCAACTTAAATATCTGGAAATAAAAACACAAAATCAAGTGTTTTCAGTTATAGGACTGTTTTCTTCACTTTTGGTTACAGAGAAAGAACATTATTTTAACAAATATCTTAATATTACAGATTACTAACTGTTATTTATCCATATTAGAAAATTGATAAATTAGAGAAAATCCATATTAAAAAGAATAGATTTGATCAGAATCTCAAAGAAAAATATTAGACAAAATAATAGCAAGCTTTTAAATCCTTTCATTCCTTGATATTGCAGATAGATTATTATATCTTTAAGCAAATGCACAGAGTAAAATAGATATTAAATATATTTTGGCCACATAACTATAATGCATTGTTCACCTATTTTGAAGAGTGACAGCACCACCAAATAAAGGCCATATATTGACCCTATTAGCTGTTTCCTATTCTTCAAAGTTTTCATGAGTCAGAGCTGCGTAATGTACTCAGGAGAACAATTTGTCACCAGTGTCAGACTGCAAGCCGTCTCAGAAGGGATTGTTTCTTGTATTAGCTATTTGCAGTTAATCCAAGATTTCACTGCAAAATTTAGGTTCTAAAAACAATCACAAAGTTCTGAATCAAAATCTTAATTACCCAGCATAAAAGTTATATCCGTATAAATTTTACTGTTGGCCATACGAAATTGGCTGGAAAATTCTCAGTCACTTCCACATTATGACAAGGCACTTTGGGAATGGGTCAATAGTGATGCACTGTTAAACTGAAGGTGATAAACAGGGTTGTATTTAGGTCCCATTCATCAAATTTCTGAAGCATTTGCTTACCTCTGCTGAGTTTAGTAACATTTAGCAAGATAGCAAGGTTAAGTATTTCCTTGCCAAAGCAGAACCTATCCTTGGAACAGGTTCTGCTTCCTAGCTGGGACTCACTCATTTGTTCTACATTGTATCACATGTATTTATTTGGTCTTACTGCCTCTAGTCCAGGACACAAAGGACATAAAACTACTAGAAAGCATCCAAAGTAGGGCTAAGAGGATGGGGAAGGGTCTGGAGCAGCTGAGGTCCCTTGGTTTGCTCAGCCCTGAGCAGGCTGAGGGGAGGTCTCATGGCAGCCTGCAGCTCCCACATGAGGGGAGCGGAGGGGTAGGCGCTGAGCTTTGTTCTTTGGGAACAGCAACAGGACCCGAGGGAACAGCATGAAGCTGGGACAGGGGAGGGTCAGTTTGGGTGTTAGGGAAAGATTCTGCACCCAGAGGGTGGTCAGGCACTGGCACAGGCTCCCCAGGGCAGTGGTCTTGGCACTGAACCTGCAGGAGTACAAGAAGAGCTTGGACAACACTTTCAGACATGGTCTGAAGTACTCCTGTGTGGAGCCAGGAGTTGTATTCAATGATCCTTCTGGGTCCCCTCCAACTCAAGACATTCTACAGCTTTGTGATTCTATTCACATTGGCTTTCTACACACTTGAGGTAAATAGCTTTATCATGTCTTCAAGTGTTATAAATTAGGAATCCACTGGGAACACTGGAATCTCTTCTAACATTCACACTAGGGGCTCTTTTAAAAGAAGAACCCAGGAAGCAACAGTTATATGAAAAGAAATGAACTTTTCTTACCACTGCACAAAGAGCCATGAGACAGCTGCTGTGGATTTATCTCACGTCCAAAATACCAGACAGAAAACTACACTTAGAGGTTAATAAGACAGAAATGAGAAGAATATGCTATCTTTAATCACAGGAAAGCTAATATCCACACATTATTAAACAAATATGAGCCAATTACACTAACAAAATTATGTACTGAAAACAGCCTTGGAGATACTATACTGGGACGTTTCCAAATGTCCACCCAAGAGAACCATTTTGTACAATAATTTCATCTTCAATCTTTATTTATTTTTAAATTAGATTATTTTGTACTTCTCAATATTTCAGAGAAAATCTAGTAAATATAAATGAAGATTATCATAAAGATGAAGACATAATTTTTTAAATTTCTGACTTCTAAAATAATCGAATCACTTTGGAGATAAAACACAATTTTTTAGTAATATCTGAAATAGGCATTTGTGCACCACATCTCCGATAACAGTGATAGCTGTAAAGTTTGTTCTGGTTTTATTCAATCAGAAGACAAAAGAAAAGCTTTTAAAAATTCAGTATAAACACATTCTTATACAGTCAGCCATGCCAGAACCTACTTTCAGTTCATTCAGAAATTGTTTCTCAGTTACTGCCAGTGCTTAATTTAACCAGTAAACGTATTATGTAAACAGTAGTGTCTATGCTTATCTAATTGCTAACTCATGTCTCAGTATTACTGGGATGAAAAAAATCACAGGACATTTCATAAATGATACCTGCATCCTCTAAATACAATGTTTAAGTGCATCAGAAATGCCCTCCATCGTCATAGCAATGGTTCAGAGCCTGGGACTCTGCTTCCAGAAGCAGCAGAAGAAGATGCTATTTAAGAAGAGCACAATCACCAGGCTATTATCTGTGGCCCATTCTCCTCTTACTCCACTATCATCTCCAGTCACCATGATACTGGTGTTAAGAAGCTACCTACCAGCCCCTTCTATCAGAATTTATTTATGGACACTTTGTCCATGAATTTGTCTTATTCCTTTTTGACCTAACATGCATTTCTTGCTTCCACAGCTGTGTGTGGCAAGTTCTCAAACTTCACTGTACTGTAAAAGCAAACAAACAAACAAAAACTCTCCTCTTTCTAGTCAGCCTCCTCTGAGATTCAGTGCATTCCTCTACTTACAATGTTGTGCAATCTGGAGAACAACATTTTCAACTGCCTTACACAACACCTTGATGATTTTGTAATTATTACTCATGTAATTCCTCACCACTCTCCTATCCAAATGAAGTCTAAACATTTTTAGCCACTGTTCATAAGGCAGCTTCTCTGTCCCCTCAATCAGACCTCTAAGACCATCCACGCCAACTGTCCCCCTACCAACAATATCACCAACTAAAACAAGTCCCTAAGTACCACGTCCAACCTTTCCTTAAAGACGGTGACTCCACCACTTCCCTGGACAACCCATTCCAATGCCTGACTACTCTTTCTGAGAAGAAATGTCTCCCAGTTTCCAATCTAAACCTCCCCTGGTGCAACTTGAGACCATTCCCTCTAGTCCTATCAGTGGTTACCTGTGCGAAGATGCTGACCCCCAGCTCCCAAAACCTTCCTTTCATGTACTTGTAGCTAGCAATAAGGTCTCCCCGAGCCTCCTCTTCTATAGCCTAAACAACCTCAGTCCCCTCAGCCACTCCTCATAGGACTTGTGTTCCAGGCCCCTCACCAGCCTAAGCCAGGATGCTGTTGGCCCTTTTGGCCACCTGGGCACACTACTGGCTCACGTTCAGGCAAGCATTGGCCACCGCCCCTAGGATCCTTTTACTCTGCACAACTTTCCAACCATTCTCCCCAAAACCTGTGCAGGACCCAGGACTTAGCCTTTGAACTTCATCCCGTTGGCCTCTAGCCATTGATCCAACCTGTCCACATCCCTCTGCAGGGTCTTTTTACACTCAGGCAGGTCAATACTTCCCACCAGCTTGGTGTCATCTGCAAACTTACTGAAGGTGCACTCAATTCCCTCATCCAAATCATCAATAAAGATATCAAAGAGGATGGGCCCCAACACCAACCGCTGGGGAACACCACTCATGACCAGTTGCCAGCTGGATTTCACTCTGTTCACCACCACTCTTTGGGCCCAGCCATCCAGACAGTTTTTAATCCAGTAAAGAGTGTACCAAGCCATGGGATTCTATGATTCTATATTCTCTAACTCTAATATTTCCTTCTTGAGTTGAAGTAACCATAACTGCTAAAAACACAGTAGGCTTGGCAATACTCTACACAACATCCTTTCTAACCAGGTTTTTCATGTTAACAAAAATAAATAAATCTTAACTGTGATCTGAACTTACAGTATGTTCTGAAAACACAGGGCATGTAAAAAGTCAGATGACTTCAGAATAAACTCTGTTGGTTCTGCATATTCCTACCACAAAATTCTCTGCCTCCGAAGCACACTATAATGAGGTTTCAAGCACATTTAAGAATGATTAAGGTTTACATCAATTGAAGAGACAAAAAATATTTTGCTCTAAAATATGAAGAAAGACTTCTAATTATGATTTCTCTCATTGAGTATAACATGCTAATGATAACTTAGCAGTATGTGCTAAGTAGCTATGTGAGTTCATGAATTATGGGAAGAAAACCAATATTTCACTTAACAGAAAGTATGTTTCCCCTTTACCAAATTAGGCCTTTTCCATAGAATCAGCAATTAAAAATAAAACCCTAAGGAAACAATTTACACTGATTCCTTCTGGCACTTTGAAAAGTGTTTTTGTTTACATATCCTCCCAATCTGCATGATAACACCATATGCAATGATTATAAACAGTGAGAATGGAAAACAGTTTCAGAATATTTGTTTTGCATTTAACTTCTTGGCAATTCAGGAAATTGACAACTAATCTGAAAATTATATTTGGCCAGAGTACCATATAAAAGGGAAATTTTTCCTATTTTAATTTAATGAATCACATTTCAGCTTCATGCTCTCTGAGGCTCATTCTTTAAATCTAGAACTGAAGGAACGTGAGAACAGTTATTGTCCCTAAATTCCCCTCACATTTTTATGTCAGTTCCATTCAATTGCTTTATTTTTTAATCTTTCCAGGAACAGGCTTAAGACTTTTCTTTTTGTGTCAAGATAATAGAAAGAGATAAAACATATATATATATGCTTCTGTTTTTCCATGTTTCAGGAATAATAAAATACAATATTTTTTTTTTTTTTTCTGAGTTTTATCACTTGCAGGTTCATATTGTAGTCTTCTTCAGGGCTTGCAGCAAAGGACTGCTTGTTACACAAGAAACAGCAATTATAGTTTTTCTACAGATTATTCAGGTTTGTAGCTTTCAGCAAATATTGCACTGTGATACACTAAAATGGATTTAAAATGTATTTTTTTTATTAAAATGTATTTTTCATCTAGAAAGTAGCCATTTCCAAACAGGCCACCCACTAGGTTATGAACTAATAACAACCAAATTTAACATCAGTTTCCGCTTTTTATTTTTAAAGAAGTGAATGTGAATGAATATAATTAGTAAAACATACACGTACATATCCTCATATTATTTTCATGCATTAAGTGTTTAACATACTTGCAATTAATTTTGTTTTCACTATCAGAATTTACAAATAACAGTGTTGTGAAAGGAAGTACTTTGTTTATAAGGGCAACATTCCAGTATTCCCTAGTTCACCAGAATTGGATTCCCAATTTGCATAAGTCCAATAACACTACATAGCTGGGATCCTGAATCAGTTTCTGTTCATAACAGTTTTGCAGGCTACATCATTAAAGATCAGAGAAAGGTGGTTTGGCTTCCCATCAACTCCTGAATTTCTAACTTTTCTGACACTAAAAATCCTCATGTTTTTTCACCAATGTAAATCTTCTGGTGGTCATTTCCAGCCACAGTCTGGCACAACATTCCCATGCTGCATTATTACCAGTCGAAGAAACCTGCTTCTGCTAACATACAAGAATTCCCATCCCATATTCTTCATAGGATACATTTAGTAAGTTTCCTAGAACATACAAATATGAAGTGAAATTACCTTGAATTTTGTTTCAAAAGATTCCTAGTTTGCCAGTTAAAAAGTGTTGAGAACAGATCTCTCAATATCATGAAAAGGGAGGATAAAAATTTCTGGAAGGGATAAAATGGGGTTTTGTTTGTAGGTTGGTTGGTTTTGTTGTTGTTTGTTTTTTGTAAATAGTACTTGAAATCAACAGTTAAAAAGCTGCAGTTCTCATTTGCCTACACATTGACCCACAGTAACTTAAAAACACTCCTTTAATTTCTTGTCTTGGAAGTTATACTCACCTAATCACACTTTGCATGTGGCTTTTTGTCAGTAGGCTGCTGCTTACCCATTATAGCCCTCATTTTCATGATGAATCACAATTGGCCAAACCAGTAATATAAATGCAATGTATGTTATACCCTCCCTCTTTATGATTAATTCTACTAGTGGTACAAATTTGCATGAATGAATGTCAGTGTGTTTTCTGCCCTGAACATTTCCTGCTGGCTTCAATTCAGCCCTGCTGACATTTATTACAAATAATAGCTAAATATTCTTGATTTAATGGCTGTGGTGGCCCCACGTCTGAAGGTGATGTCTGTAATAAAAGCAGACAAGACTAGCTTATAAAAAATACTAATCAGGTTGTGTTTGCACACATCATGGAGAGGCCTCACATACATAGCAGCAAAATGGAATGATAGTTTTTTAAATGCAGCTGCTGGAAGTCAAGAGTTCAAGAACATATCATCTGCATTATTTTCTGCCTCTATCCCTTCTTTTACCACCTTTTTATAGCACCTGTAACAGTGGTGAGAAGATCATAGCCAAAGGGTTAAAGTTCCTATTTTAATACTCTTTAGACAAATAACAATGAATACTATACAGTGTTGTCTCACCTACTGTCATTGTTAATTCTGCTACCAGAAAAGCATGAGGGTCTTGTCACCATATAGTGAGACCCATTTTAAAGTCTTGTTTATCTTAGTTTAACTGAAATCATGCTAAAAAGGGTGCCATCATCCCCACCACCACCCTCTACAAGAAAAATGCAAATATGCTCTAGTCTTTAGACAGGGATAAAAATATGTTGCCTGTCAGAAGCACAGAGGAGACAGAAAGGAGACAGGAGGAAAAGTGCAGCTGAAGAAGAATGGTTTTGCAAGATCGGCATGTGCACATAATGGAAAAGACTACAGAAAACATTAAAAGAATGACAAAGATATAATTATACCTCACATTATATAAATTTAGCACTAAGGACATTGGCAAAGAATTTTCCCCTTGACCTATGGATGAATGGCGGCAATGCTCTGGGAATGGCAAAGGTGATCAACAGCACTGCTTCAAACTTTAATCAGAAGAAATATTATCTCCTCCAGAATATTCTGGAAAGAATCCCGCAGCATACAAATAATAAATAAATAAATAAATAAAATTAAAATCAGACTAATCTTGCTTTTCAAAGGTCTGCCACAGCACTGTATTCTTTGCTTTCCCTTAGCATAAATACAGTGCCAGCACTCCAGAGACACATTCACCAAGTTGAATAAGCTTTTTTCTCAAAGTAGCAAAATGCAGCTATTTAGTGTAAATAACACAAAGTTTATTTCTTTAGATGCTATGTGCTCTAACATTAAGAACACTATAAAAAGGTGCTTCTGGCATCTGTCAGCATGGAAAGACATGTATTACATAGCTGTTCTCTGATTAAGTTTATAGCACCACACAAAAATAGTCAACAAATGGTGATTGGCACTATCAAATGCCAAGATACGGTCTTGTCCAGTCAAGCCATGGTACATGGCTCTCGTATTATCTTGGCTTTAGGATTTTTTTTGAAGACCTCATACCCGTTACTTCATTCAGAATTTTTGCATTTCATTATTCACTTCAGTTTGCCTTTTATTGAGTATAGATTTTTTTTGCAATAGAAAAATAAACAAACTTGAAAAACTTAGGCTTGGCCAGTATCCAGTTTCCAAGAGTGCTCCATAATGATGGGTTTCAAACATACTACAAACACCAGGACAAGTATGAAATTATCCTTTCCCCAGAATAACTTCTGATTTGGGGCAGCAAATGGAAGTGCTAAATGTGAATTCATAGATTTAATAGGCAGTGATAAATCTAACTTCCTGCGATCTGCTTATACCCTTTGAACCCACTTATATTTTTAAATTCCAAAATACATTGTTTCTGATGAAGGGTCTGGAACTATGAGAAGTGGTTGAGAGAACTGGTGTCGTTTAGTCTGGAGAAAAGGAGGCTCAGGGGAGACCTTATTACTATCTACAGATACCCGAAAGAAAGTTGTGGGAAGCTGGGGATTGGCTTCTTCTCACAGGTAACCACTGATAGGACTAGAGGGAATGGCCTCAAGTTGTGTCAGGGGAGGTTCAGGTTTTAAAGTTGGACAAATTTCTTCTCAGAAAGAGTAGCCAGGTATTGGAATGGGTTGCCCAGGAAAGTGGTGGGGTGACCATCCCTGGGGGCGTTCAAGGAAAGGTTTGACCTGGTGCTTCGGGACATGGTTTTGTGAGTGATATTGATGGTAGGGGGATGGTTGGACCAGATGATCTTGGAGATGTTTTCCAACCATAATGATTCTATGACTCTATTTATGCTCCATAGCATAATTATGAACTCTCAGGAAAAATAAATAAATAACTGAATAAATAAGTAATAAATAAATAGTCTACTGTTTCTTTACCTACTGGCTGAGTTTAATGTTACAAAAGGTAGTGAATAATTATTTTCCCTTTTCATTTCTGTTATTTTAATTTCATTAACAATTGAAGTGTATAAAAATTAAATCTCTGACAAATTCCCACAATCATATGTTTATCATGGTGAAGAGTCTTGATCTCAGTTTTCTTTCTTAGAGAAGCCTGGGCACCTGGGTTTACAAGATAAATAGTCAATGGCTGGTCTAAATAGATTTCATCCCAAATACATTTTACCAGATTCCCCTGTCCAGTAAAAGCACCTTAGTATCTTTTCTTTCTTTATCTCAGAAAAGACAAAGCTATGGACTTGTGTCACTCTCATCCAAAGCTGAATACTTCTTAGTACATTACTCATCAAAAGAAGGTTTCATCACAACTAAGACATGTAGGTTGGGATTAGCTTTAGCTTTCCCTAAGCAAAGTGATGGTACCTGTTTTTGGCAAAACTGTCAAACATCAGGAAACAGAAGCTGCACGTAACTACTAGTGAGTTTAAAAAGTCATTTTAGCAATCTTTTTTCTCCATTCTACAACCACATGTCGTCTGTGTATGCGCGTGCGTGTGTCCTTGTGACCATTACACGTCCATTTCAGTGCTATATACTTAAGAGTGTTTTTTCTCCACAAAAGATTGTAATCTTAAGGAAATTAGATATGCCAAAATTTTGTTCATCAGATATTTGTAAGAGAACTGATCTTATGTATTAAAAAGACAAAAATCTTTTTTTAATTTTAAACAATACTGTGGAATACTCTGTCAGAAATCATAGAATCATAGAACCACAGAATGATTTAGGTTGAAAGGGACCCTAAAGACCATCCAGTCCCAACCCCCTGCCATAGGCAGGGACACCTTCCACCAGACTAGGTTACTTAAAGCCCTGTCCAATTGTCCTTGAACACTTCCAGGGATAGGGCATCTACAACTTCTCTGGGCAACCTGTTCTACTGCCTCATTACCCTCTGAGTGAAGAACTTCTTGCTAACAACAAATCTAATCCCACCCTCTTTTTGTTTAAAGCTGTTACCCTGTGTCCTATCTCTCCAATCCCTGAAAATGAGCCTCTCTCAGCCCCTATATACGAGACATATAAAACAGCTAGTATTACTTAACTGTTATTCTCCATACACTGTTCATGTGGCAACTGCATTGTGTGTTATTTTTTCTTTTCCTTTATCAACTTGCAAATTCACAGCAACGCTTCCTGTTCTTAATTCATTTACAGTCTGTACCAGGATAGAGTTGTACACTAGTAATTCTTGTTGAAGATAGTAAGACCTTCTAGGAGTAAGGGTTGTTTTATCTATATTTATCTCTTTTCTGTGGCTACTCTGTTTTGTTCTTTTTGACAGGCACCAAGAAAGGAATGTCTACATCAGAGACTTTAATTACTTGAAATCATTTTTTTTATTGATTATGGACAGCAGAGCAGCACTTTGTGTTAACCTCTCAAAATGTCAATTTAATTTAGGAATACAGCAACTTTTTTAGCTCTATTGCCATGGATGATACATACTGTAAAAAGTGTGTTTTAGTTGTATATGAAAAATTTCTTTGGGATTAAGAATTGCCACAACTCATGAGAACTGTTTGATTGTTATTGGGCAGCCTAAACAGATATAGAAATAGTCTTAGAAATGGGGGGGGGGGGAGGAGGGAAGGGATCATGCATATTTTAGTTGTTCAAATTTTGATGCCAATCCCCCTCAAAGAGATTTTGCACATATCTTACATTTTTGATCTTACATTGTTTGGTGGAGCCATGAACCAAAGACAGTGGCAGCATATTTCTGATAAGTTGAATGGCCTTAGAATACAAGTACCTCACATGGCTAACACAGATTAATAGATAATAATAACTTAAAATACTTGCACTTTGTAGAGAAAAGTAGAGAAATAACACTACAAAAGAAGTGCAGTAAGGAAGGCACTTGGCCCAGCCACATAAGCTAAAGAGCAAGACAGGCTTTGAGGAAGATCTGTGACTTTACTTCTATGAATTCTACAATAGTGGCAAACACTCCACATCCAGATCAGGCATATAGCTGCCAATCTTCCACCACTTCTGTAAATGGTTTCATATCATTCCTGCTTCAGCAGCAGAGTGACATATGCCACAGTGGGCATGCATTAGTGTGCCGTTACATCACTAGTTGTAGTGGGTTTACATAGCAAGGCTTTGGCAGAGAGGGGCTGCAGGGGTAGCATCTGTGAGAAGAATCCAGAAGCTGCCCCATGTTAGACAAGGGTCCCGCCACTGGCCAGGGCTGAGCCAGTAAGAGATGTTGTTTTTGTCTCTGTGAGAGCAGATTTAAGAAAGGAAAATAAGACTACTGCACAAGACTACTAGAACAGCTGGGAGAGAGGAGTGAGAACCAGCCCTGCAGTTCCCAAGGTCAGTGCGGCGGCAGGGCAGGAGGTGCTCCAGGCAGACAGCAGCGGTTCCCCTGCAGCCTGTGGAGAGGCCCCTGGTGGAGCAGGCTGTCCCCCTGCAGCCCATGGGTCCCACATGGAGCAGATCTCCGGGCTGCAGCCCCCCCATCGGTGGAGGAGCCCCCGGTGGAGCAGGTGGATGTGGCCTGGAGGAGGCTGCGGCCCATGGAGAGCCCCTGCAGGAGCAGGCCCTGGGCCGGAGCTGCAGCCCATGGAGAGGAGCCCCCACAGGAGCAGGGGGTCTGGGGGGAGCTGCCACCCACCCGTGGGGGACCCGTGCTGGAGCAGTTTGCTCCTGGGGGATGGATGGACCCCGTGGGACGGAGCCGTATGGGAGTAGTGCTTGAAGAGCTGCTGCCTGTGGGCAGCCCCCGCAGGCTCAGTTTGGGAAGGATGGCATCCTGTGGGAGGGACCCCACATGGAGCAGGGGCAGAGGGACAATGAGGGAGCAGCAGAGACCAAGCGTTAGGGACTGACCACAGCACCTATGCCCCATTCCCCTGTGCCAGTCAGGGTGGGGGAAGGAGGTGGAAGAGAGTGGATGGGCAAAGGATGGTTTTGGTTTCTTTTCTTTGTTTCTCACTTATTTAGCTTGTTAGTAATAAGCCATAAATTTTATTATCTCCCTACTCTGAGTCTGTTTTGTCCATCACAATAATTGTTGAGCGATCTCCCCATCCTTATCTCAGAACTTGAGCCCTTTTCATCCTCTTTTCCTTTTTCCCTTTCACCCTGTTTTCCTTTGAGGAGGGAGAGTGAGAGAGCAGTTGTTGTGGAGCTCGGCTGCCCACCTAAGTGTAAACACCACATTAGTCCACATAGCATACCAAAGCAGAGGCCGAGACTGTGAATTGGTGTGGACCAGTTTTCTGGTGTTTTTATATCTCATACACAGTGACCACTAGCAAGGAGCTTCAGAACACACATTCCCTTTACAAAAGCTTCACCCAACCTTTCTCTCAGGAGCGACAAAGAGAATCCTAGTGGATTTCTGATAACATTTTGAACATGTTCTGTGAACATGTTCTGACAACATTTGTTAATATGCTTATTTATGACAACACAAAATTGGAAAAAAAAAAAAAAAAAAAAAAAAAAAAAAAGTGGCTACCTGATGTGTTACATGTGTTACTTTGCTTTACTTTTCAAGCAACACACATTTTCTCAGATTCTAAAACAAGTCAGAAACAAAGAAGGGAAAAAATATCTTCTGGCTACTGGCCTAGCAAACTATCCTAAATACCATGTTTCCACCTTTGAGTTTCACCAGCAAAAGCAGAATATGTCTGTTTTATTCCCCATGGCATTTCTATGATAAGCAAACCTGCAATACATTGGATCACTAGTGATATAATGCGTGTTCTTAAGACTTTGTGGGATTAAGGCTTAATTCTGCAGCACTTCAAGGTTATACGAGGTCCTTTACTAATTTCATTTGTACTTTAATGAAGGACTTTTTTTTTTTTTTTCCTTTTTGTGTTTTGTTTCTTATTTTGTGCAGAGCAGTTCTGCAGCAACTTGAAACTGTTCTGCAGCAACAGTTGAAATGTAACAGAAATGTTTCATTCAAAGTTTCCAGAAAATAAAAAAAAAAAATAACTCAATGTCAAATAAAGAACAGTCGCTGAATTCTTTAGTGAAATCCATAGGCAAAAATAAATAAATAAATAAATAAATATATTGACACAGCTATTTAAAATAAATACAAGTGTACATAAGGAACATTTTCTATTTATTCTTGGACTGGAAATTAAATGTCTACATTCTTCTTCGTAACATTGCCAAAGGCAAACCAGTTACTAACAAAACACTGTGATGTGTTTTTAAGTAGCTTGCCATCATGTCTATTGTTACATTTTCTGTAACATAATGCCTGTGTGTTTATTAAGCCCACATTTTACAATAAGGCACATATGTTATTTCTCTCCAAATGTCTGCAAGTCAGGTGGGGAAAGTCAATAGTTCAGGTGACACTGAGCATTTCTACCACAATGCAAATTTCCTGCTTTGTGTTTTTTCTGCCTACAACATAGAAAACTGAATTGCCAGTACGTCCTTATGTTTAAACCTGTAAACACAAAGATCATAGAAAACACTAGCTATGTGGCCGCTGCTGTCTGTGTAGCAAATGTCCACAGTTATCATCCTAAGAATTTTACTTTGGAAGTCTCTTGGGAAAAAAAAAAAAAAAAAAAAAAAAAAAAAGATGAATTGACCTCACTGCTTTCCAAAGTCTGTGAATGTATGTGACTCCTGAGGGAATAAGAGCATTTCCTATTGTGCTGCATCTAGGAGCCTGTCTCTGATGTATTTCAGACCATTTTACTAAAAAATGATGACTACAGTGGTGAGGAGGAGAAATGCACTTCTTCCAGCTCGTTTACTTAAGTATCAGAGTACACAGGAATCACAATAGAAATTACAGTCCAAGATTTCTGCCCATCTCTATCTCAGACTGGGGCCAGATTCCTGAACTAGGACTAGTATGAGCAAATTTACGTGGAACTGAGGTGTGGGATACGTCTGAACATAGCCAACTTCAACATAAAGGAACATCTTGGAAACATAAAGGAACATCTTGGAAATCAGTTTACTGATATAACTAAAGAGAGTTAGATGTCAAATTCTTGATCACAAGAAAATATTTTCAATTGGAGCCCTAAAAGCCTAAATATGTAATGAGGCTTCACCTCAATATGTAATGAAACTTCACCTCAAAGTTTGTGATTTGAAAGCAATATCAGGGAAAACTATTTTTGTTGCATGACAAATTGAAAAGACAATAATGTCACAGCAATAACTGACTCTGCAGCTCACTCTTCTAGCTTTGAAATCCACTATAGCAAGGTTATTCTAAAACCAGTGAATAGTCTGAAGAGATGAATTAGAGGAAGCTGGCATTTAAATATATGACTAAAAAGCTAAACTTGTGCTTTGACTGTGGTTAGGTGATGTCAAGCTACTGTGTTCAGATTTTACACAACATAAAGCATTCTGAGAGAGACAGAATGTATGAGCAGAGAAAAACTTGTCATTCATTCCAGAGAATGTATTCCTTTTCAAATACGTTTAACACAGATTTTAATTTAATACATTTAACACAGATTTTAATTTAATACATTTAATACATTTAACGCAGCACCACATATGCACACTCCAGTTACAGGCTAATAAGTACTCTTGGTCTGTACTTAATAGAATGTGAGCCACTATTCCCAGGAACATGTAGTATGAGTCTTAATCTGTACTGTTAACACCATTAGAAACAAATTCGCTTAAGTGAAATTTTGGCTATTTGCAGGAGAAGGATCTAAATCTTCTCAAGCCGTATTTCAAGCTTTCTCTACCAGCACTGAGATAAGCATCAATGAAAGTCTGCTTAAACACATGCCCACAGTCCACATGACATTCGGGTGACAAAGCATATTCTGCAGATATGCAATGTAATGCACTAATTTCCAGATACTCCTCATACCCATTTAAATGAAGTTGTGCAAAGTTGGCCTATAAAGGAGGTTCTGAGTAAAGGTAAAATGTCCTAATATCATTCCTGTGTATTTCTTCAATAAAACCATATTTGCTATTAAAGACACTGATAATATTTTCTCATCACTACTTATATATAGAAATATTCATAAATGGATGCTTGCTGTTTTGGCAGTATATTCCTTTTGTTCCTGTACAGCAGTAAAATAATGCAGGTATTTATTATTTGTCAAATTCAGAGTTGCCTCATATCTGACAATGTCCTTCATATTTTCAGCCTGAAACAAGTCACCCCTAGTCAACATTGCACTTACAATTTGAAAAACATTCTCAGGTTGCATAAACTTGGTGCCAAGAAACAAGATGTTAATCATGAATGTTATTTGTTCCCATCTCACAACACAGCTACATACATGGCCCTTGTTTCTTTTTACATCATTTACAGTAGAGATACCTTCCTTAATGTTACTTCCTTGGATTGTTTTGCAAAGATCTCAGGTACAGAGCTACCTAATACCCCATGAAAATTTTATTACTAAAACCAGTTAACAGCGAGTAGAACAACTGCAGCTCTCTATTTTGTCAATCTGTATTTTTTTTATACCATTTACCATATTTGTATGAAAAAATAACAGAGTTCTGATGCAAAGTACATTGTCTTCTACACAGTGTTTATGTACACATATCCTCCTACAGGATATGAGATTTGCAATAGAGCAACTAAGTTCTCCAGCAATATCAGGGTTTTCACAGCAAAGAAGGAAGAATAACCACAGGTAAGAAAAAGCACTGCCCTTCTCTTGCAAACTAGATTTTTTTTTTTTTTTTTTTTTGCAGCATGCTTCCACCTGTTACAAATTGTTTTTCTCAAATCCAGTACAGGTGTCAAATATCACTTGTTACTTCTACATGGTTAGTTTTGTGGATAAAAAGGCAAGAGTATTATTCAGTATCAAATCCTGCCAGAGTTTCTGTTGCCATATAGAAGATGTATTTTTTAAATAAAGAGACTTAAGGCCTAAAATAACAGTAAAAGTGCCAAGTTCATTCCATAATTTCTAATATTCAAAACCTTTATAGCATCATTAAAACCTACCCATTGTTTCCAATTTAACATGTAAACATTTGCCTTTCATATCCACTTGTATTCCTTTTTCTATCTTAAAAAATATATAAATAAATAATCTTTCCATGTTTACAACTACAGTTTTTGTCCTTAGTATCATTTTCTGTAGGACATAAACAAAGCTATCTTATCAGAATTAAGCTCTATGCTTGCATAAATCTAATCTTATGTTTTATGTGGGCACAAGTGTCATGATTACTGCCTCCCCTGCTGATCCGTATGGTTTCAAAATCATAATTTGTCTCAGTGTCTCTATGTACTATATTTGGAATTACAGATGTATTTATCTTTTCTGCCTTATTCTTACATTTTAACTTACTAGGATAATGGCTAGTATTTCTTACACTAGACACTAGGTCCATAACACAATTTTATACACTAGACACTAGGTCCGTAACACAATTTGCTTGCCAGTGAAATTGTGAATGTGTAAGTAAATCATCTACTTTTATAGCAGAAATGGAATTAAGGACAAATAAATCACAGAATTGCTGTAACTTTCTGTTAATAAAGAAGAGGCTACAATTCCGCAATAAACCAAACTTCAGAACATTCCAAATGCGTTTGGCCAAATCCTTCAGATACAGTCAGTGGCTGTTGACAACCACTCAACATAACCATAACATAAAAAATGAGATTTCCAGAAATTCTGGATACATTACACTTGTAATGTCTTTATGTAGGGTCACTGTTGTCTTTTAATAGTTTAAAACATTACATTTAGATATAAAGCTCTTTTAATATTTAAATTTGCCTGTAAAACCAGAGGAGGTCACTTCTCAGCTAAAACAATATCCTTGAGTTTCTCTGAAGCTTCAAACACCAAATCAGTGAAGCAGAGATGAGAGAAAATACCTATTCCTATTAAGCCAGCTGCTTTTTAGATTGATGGATACAACCTACTATTAAATAAATGCAAAGTTCCCAGAGCAATGTTACAATGTCTGTCTGTGTCTGGCCACACAGCCCAAGCCCCAGAAGGCAAAGGCAGGGAGTGGAAGAATGATGAACTGCCCACTGTAGGAGAAGACCAGGTTTGAGAACAGCTAAGGAACATAAAGGTGCACAAGTCCATGGGACCTGATGAGATATATCCGCAGGTCTGGAGGGAACTAGCATTTGAAGTTGCTAGTTGCTAAAGTGTCCAAAGTGTCTATGAAGATGGTGAAGGGTCTGGTGGGCAAGACATGTGAGGAGCGGCTGAGGTCCCTTGATTTGCTCAGCCCTGAGCTGAGCAGGCTGAGGGGAGGCCTCATGGCAGCCTGCAGCAACCTTACGAGGGGCTCCCCAGAGTTCTGCTCTCTGGGAACAGTGACAGGACCCAAGAGAACAGCATGGAGCTGGGACAGAGGAGGGTCAGGCTGGGTGTTAAGGAAAGGTTCTGCACCCAGAGGGTGGTCAGGCACTGGCACAGGCTCCCCAGGGCAGTGTTCATGGCATCGAGCTGCTGGAGTTCAAGAAGTATTTGTACAACACTCTCAGACACAAGGTCTGATTTTTGGGTAGTCTTGTGTGGAGCCAGGAGATGGACTCAACAACCCTTGTGGATCCCTTCCAACTCAGGATGTTCTACGACTTTGTGACTCTTTGGCTTACTCTAAAGATTCAGACAGCCCTGCATTTCATCAGTTTACACTGTATGATCCCCATTATACTCAAGAAGCATCTAAAGCGTTAATAGAACCTCATTGTTTTTAACACTTCTCCTGACAGAGGGTATATCGTGTCTGGCTAAACCACATACTGTATTTCATGATAAAAAGCATGCGATGGTTTCTTTGGTGATCAGTTTTCTGCTATAAAGCTAAGCAGCTGAGATAAGGCGAAAGCTAAAAGGAACTCAATGGATGAAGACACTGAATATTAAGAGCCTTCTTTGTGCTTTTTTTCCCCTTCACTGTTTTCATGTCTTACTGTTCTGGATATTTTCCTGAATGAGCATGCAAGCAAGACACAACATTTTGGAAAAAAAATGGAGTAAATATAATAGCTATAACTTCTTTCTTTCACCACTACAGCACAGTTAATGTTTTTGCAGTGAATCACTGAACATATTTGATGGTATCAGTACCTCTGTAAAGATACTGTAATGTCTAAAAAATACCATTATCCTTAACCAAGGATAACAATGATTACAGTAGGGTTAGTTGTTATTTAAGTGCTGGACAAGTCGTTCTCATCATCAGTAAATGAAGAAGGACAAGAATGCTGACCTTCTACAGATTCAGGCTGCTCAGGGAACTAGTCAGCAAGGTCCCCTGGGAAACTGCTCTTGAAGGTCTCGATGTCCACCAGTGCTGGTCATTCTTTAAGCGATGCCTCCTAGAAGCACAAGATCAGGCAATTCCTAAATATCCCAAGTCAGGCAGGTGGGGCAGGAGGCCGGCGTGGCTGACCAGGAACATTCTAATGGAGATTAGGCGGAAACAGAGAGTGTTTCGCTACTGGAAGGAGGGCCAGGTGTCATGGAAAGAATACAGGGATGCTGTTCGTGTTTGTAGGGAGAAAGTTCGAGTGGCCAAAGCACACCTAGAGCTGAAGCTGGCTGTGTCTGTGAGAGAAAATAAAAAGGGTTTTTTTAGATATGTGAACGGAAAAAGGAGAACTAAAGAATACATAGGGCCGCTCCTTGATAGGGAAGGTCTCCTCACAGACAATGACATAGGCAAAGCAGAGACGCTTAACGCCTTCTTTGCCTCTGTCTTCAATGCCGATGATGGGCTTCGGGACCCAGGGTGCCCTGAGCTGGAGGACCGGGACGGTGGGGATGACAAACTCCCAACCGACCCTGAACGTGTGCAGGATTTGCTACTCCACCTGGATCCCTACAAGTCCATGGGTCCGGATGGGATTCATCCCCGGGTGCTGAAAGAGCTGGCGGACGTCATCGTGGAACCTCTCTCAATTATTTTTCAACGATCCTGGGAATTTGGAGAGGTCCCGGTAGACTGGAAGCTGGCAAATGTTGTGCCGATTTTCAAGAAGGGTCAGAAAGAAGACCCTAGCAATTACAGGCCTGTCAGTCTCACGTCAGTGCCTGGTAAAATCATGGAGAAGATGGTTCTCGAACTTATTGAGGCGCACCTGGGGGACAAAGCAGTCATTGGTCCCAGCCAGCATGGGTTTGTGAAGGGTAGGTCCTGCTTAACTAACCTGATTTCCTTTTATGATAAGATCACCCGTATAGTGGACCAAGGGAAACCAGTTAATGTGATTTTTTTGGACTTCAGCAAGGCTTTTGACACGGTTTCCCATAGGATCCTACTGGACAAAATGTCCACCATACAGCTAAATAAAAACATCATACGATGAGTGAGCAATTGGCTAACGGGCAGGGCCCAAAGGGTTATGGTAAATGGGGCTCCGTCAGGCTGGCGGGCGGTCACCAGTGGGGTCCCTCAAGGCTCCATTTTAGGGCCGGTACTTTTCAATATTTTTATAAACGATCTGGATGTAGGAATAGAAGGTATTTTGAGCAAGTTTGCTGATGACACCAAACTTGGAGGAGTTGTGGACTCGAATGAGGGTGGAAAGGCCTTGCAGAGGGATCTGGATAGGTTGGGGAGCTGGGCGATCACCAACCACATGAAGTTCAATAAGAGCAAGTGCCGGGTCCTGCACCTGGGATGGGGAAACCCTGGCTGCACGTACAGACTGGGCAATGAGACGCTGGAGAGCAGCCTAGAAGAGAGGGATCTGGGGGTCGTGGTAGACAGCAAGTTGAATATGAGCCAGCAGTGTGCCCTGGCAGCCAGGAGGGCCAACCGTGTCCTGGGGTGCATCAAGCACGGCATCGCTAGTAGGTCAAGGGAGGTGATTGTCCCGCTCTACTCTGCGCTGGTGCAGCCTCACCTCGAGTACTGTGTGCAGTTCTGGGCACCACAGTATAAAAAGGACATGAAACTGTTGGAAAGTGTCCAGAGGAGGGCTACGAAGATGGTGAAAGGCCTGGAGGGGAAGACGTATGAAGAACGGCTGAGGTCACTGGGCCTGTTCAGCCTGGAGAAGAGGAGGCTGAGGGGAGACCTCATCACAGTCTACAACTTCCTCGTAAGGGGGTGTCGAGATGCAGGAGGCCTTTTCTCCATTAACGCCAGTGACAGGACCCGCAGGAACGGGGTTAAGCTGAGGCAGGGGAAATTTAGGCTTGACATCAGGAGGGGGTTCTTCACAGAGTGGGTGATTGCACACTGGAACAGGCTCCCCAGGGAAGTGGTCACTGCACTGAGCCTGTCTGAATTTAAGAAGAGATTGGACTGTGCACTTAGTCACATGGTCTGAACTTTTGGGTAGACCTGTGCGGTGTCAAGAGTTGGACTTGATGATCCTTAAGGGTCCCTTTCAACTCAGGATATTCTATGATTCTATGATTCTATGATTAAACTGAGCTGGGAGGGACTATATGCTGGGTTGATATTCTAGACTTTGCCTAATATGTTTTTTTATTCAAACAGTGGTTTTTTTGAAGGTAAATTCTCATTTTAGCCTTCTCCTGTTGCTTTCTTCAAGGACATTATCAGAACACATTTAAAATCTCTTTACTTCTTTTCTTTAAAATGTCCTTACAATACTAGGAATTAGTGTCTTATTTTCATACTCAGTGTGCTGACTAGTATTATAGAGTTTAGCCAACAGTTAAAGTAACATTTTTCAAAGACTACATATTGTACTGATGTACTGATAATTCCATCTTCCATCTGGTCCTTTTGTGATTCCTCTAGTTTTCATCAATTAGCTCAATTAGGAAAACATTCAGCAACAGGTTGATCATGCCTTTAAATCAATTGTACAGACTTATTTGTTTTCCTTGCTAAGTGACAAATCCAGTTACCATTATTAGCTTACTTAGTCACTCTTCAATACACATTGATAGTTTCTTGGCCTTCAGTAACACCCAGATAACATTTGGTATTTGGAACAGCACAGATCTGTACCAGGAGAAGTTCAACTGGACATTAGTAAAAATTTCTTTACCAAGATAATGGTAATTCAGTAGAACAGGCTTCCTAAAGAAGTAGTTGATTCCCCATGCCTGTCAGAGTTAAAGGAATATTTACATAATGCTCTTAATTTACATGACTTTTTATATATACACATTTTCATATTTTAATCTTAATTAACCATATTAATTAATATGCTTTAATATGTTTAATATCCTTAATATGCTTTAATTTTTGCTAGCCCTAAGGTGGTCAGGCAGATAAGATGATCTTCATAGGTCCCTTCCTACTGAACTATTCTATTCTATTCTATTCTATTCTATTCTATTCTATTCTATTCTATTCTATTCTATTCTACTCTACTCTACTCTACTCTACTCTACTCTACTCTACTCTACTCTACTCTACTCTACTCTACTCTATTCTATTTGGCAATCTACATTAGCACATTTTTAAATTATCAAATTACAACCAGTTAGAATAATGATGGCAAAATATAGCTAGTGTAGAATTTTTTGTCATTGAATAAGTACTGTTTATGGAGGTGTATGTGCATCATAACCTAGTCATTATGTGGATATTTGTGAAGTAGTGCGTTACTAAGAAGAATCACTCTTCTTCACAAGAAAATGTCACCTCACCACAGGTGACAAAATTATATCCAATATGTCTAAGCTCACTACTCGGCATGGCTACTACTGCTGAGTTTAACACCTGACTCCAGAAAATAATGCTTACCAGCCATGATCCAGGTAATGACAACATAATAGCAAGATGGAGACAGACCTGGTCCTTAGGTTAAGAATGAAGCAATGCTTAATATCTTGTTCTGACTCTGTCTCTCTCCTTCCTGTCCAACACATCTATATAACAAAGTGCAGCTGTCTCACCTGTAGACATGATTATTATTACATTGCTTTCAAATAGTAAATAAGCTACAGTGCAAAGCTATACCACCCGTTCTGAAAATGGCAGTTAACCTTATTCTGAAAAGATGAGGGAATAGAGTGGATGAGTACAAAAAAAGTCTGAAAGAAAGAAGTCTGAAGCCTGAAAAAAAAATAAAAATAAAAATAAAAATCTTTTCTATTTCTCTTTACAACTCTATTCCACCTTTTTGAAACTAAGATTTTGCTGATGATTATCATACCAGATATTTTTTCCAAGATCTTTTAATTTTCATTTATTTCTTAGGATTCATTCCTGAAAGAAATGTAATTCACTACGTGTGTTTGCACTATGTCATGACAGCAGAGCTACATTTATCTCAGGTCAAAATCTGCACTACTACACAGTTCACATCTATGTGCTTTATTGTAGTACCTCTGAATAGAAAGAAAAAAAAAATAAAAAGGATGTAAAAAAATAGAAAACTAGTCAGCTTTCTTCACTTATGGCACTCCATGCACAAGCTCTTCAATAAAAGAAGTATTTCATATCCCTTCTTTGACGGCATATTTTCAGGGTGCCATTACAGGAATACAATTTACAGGACTACTTGCAACCTACTAGTAGAAATGAATCTTTTTCTTTTTTTTTACTAGGAGAAAAAAATATATGGCATAAGGCTCAGCAGTGCATTTGGCTCCTGGGTTCTGCACCACAACATTTTCCAGCAAGAATGAATACATCAAAACCAAAATCACATTTCAGAGTCTTCGACAGCTTTCATTTCAACTGACCAATGAATGACCTGACACAGATTGATGCAGTGTGCTGTTTACAGTGTGCTGAGGTTCAGCTGAGTCACACCATCCAAGGGCAACAATGTTCAGTTGCCATATGGACATGTGGTGCTCCATGAACCTGGATTACTGGCACATTTGCTGCAGCCGTATGCCACTGAGGAAGTTTCCCATCACAAAGAGAATTTGTGACATAATGCAGCAGCAGTACCTGTCAGCACTGCAGTACAGATAAGCATCCTGCTGCTCACCCAGGTATCTGTAGAAAAAGTTGATGGTGCAGCTCCAAGACCAAGGACTTCTTTTCTTTTTTTTTTTTTTTTACCATCAGTGACATCAGAAGGACAGACATCTACAGACCAGCTTCAGCATTGTACAAGTGATTAACATACAGAACAAAAGCTGAAGTTCTCTTTTTAACTTTTGCCTACATATTTTATTTTGGAGAAGCGGATGTTACAACACAGAGGAAGTTAGCGTAACCACGTGTATGTCCCTAGCTAATATGTATACCAAAATAAAAATGAAGTCTGGAGAGTTAGGTTATGGATGCCTCCTTTTTTCATGTTGATTCAAAGGTCTACATAATCTGCATAGATGTGACCAATTCAAATAGGTAAGATGCTGGTAGATGCTGCTCAAAAATATGTAACATTTTTTGGCTTTTATAGTGTGCATAAATGTAAGGCTAAGGCTCTTCCCTTCGGAGGGCAGAAAAACTGGTAGAAGCATTAGAAAAGTACTGTCAGGAGGCATTTAGATAACCACTGTGTTGCTTCCACCAGTAGCTTTGGCTCTTCCAGAACATCAAGGGACACACTGTTTATGCTGCCTGAGAAATCAACAAGTGTTTTTGTGATGGTGGTTTTCTTGGAAGCAGACCCTTTCCCAAGAAAACCCTTGGGAAACCTGCACATGCTGGAAGAGCTAGCTACACTTGGCCAGCTGTACACACAAGAACAAGCAGAACAGGGACGTGAAGATCCACGCTAGAATGGTACATTTCTTACCCTAACAGCTTAACAGCAAAGCACTGGAAGCCAGGAGACAAGGCCAGTTCCAGCCAGCTCCAGTGGCCCCATTGCAGGGCACCATCAGGCCCTGCAACCAAGATGGTGGCACCTCAGGAAATGGATTTAAGAAAGGGCAAAACACACTGAGAGGAGAGTCTTGTGCCATTTGAAGGAATGGGTAGGGGTGTCCTGAACAAAGGAGCTGACCCTGGGAAAGGTTGAAGGAAACATGTTAATGTTTGTCCTCCTGTTTCCCACTACCCAGATGTATTGAATTGCCAATAAATTACATTAATTTTCACCAAGTGGAGTTTGTTTTGCCCATAGCAGTTATATTATGGGATCTCTCTGTCTCTGTCCCAACACATGAGTTTTCTCATCCTTTTTCCCTCTGGCACCGCAGAGCAGGGACCGTGAGAGAGTGGCTGGTGGGTGCCAAGCCAGCGGGCAGGGCTCACTCGACCCCCACCCAGGGCCTGGAGCACAGGGCAAAGCCTTTGTCAGCTATCTGGGGCTGAGGGTATGCACAAAGGCCTAGCAGAAACCAGTGCCTCACTGAAAGACTTTAGGCATTGTGACTCATATTTTCAGCTAACCTTGAAAGAGAAGCATCTGGTTTCTCCACTGCTGGCAATCCTGATAATTGCTAGGTATATCTTTTGTTATAGATTGTGACAGCATTAACACCTAGCCTCTTGTTGCTCAGTTACAGTGTATGTCTATATAATGGCTTTGCCTTTTTTTTTTCTTTCTTTCTTTCTTTCTTTCTTTCTTTTTTTTTTTTTTTTTTTTTTTTTTTTTATGTGTCTTTCTTCCCTAAATTCATTAGCAGTGTGCTAGGGTAGACTCGCTTTATTATAACACACATTGAAAAGACTTTTCTGCCAGGCACGCTCTTGCATTTTACCTTATGCACACTATTAAAATTCAAGGTTATAATAATGAGAACATGTTGACAATGTTAAGGGAAGAGGGAGCCAATCCAATACTGGTGGAGAAGTACTAAGAATTCACTTTATTCTAATATGCAAACTGAAGATACTAGAGAGAAAAATCTTCTGACATGCCCAGGAGAAGCATTATTTGAATTAGTTTCTCACTGTAATGGAAACAGTAGCTGGCAATTTTTACATGCTTTTCAAAGTACCTTCACAGCTAAAGGAGTATATTACCATGTTAGAAATTATTTATATCTCTCTGATTCCAAGTACACTGATAACCCAAATTTACTGTTACAGATAGGGAATAGAAGCAGCAATAGAAGCAGGATACACTAAAATGGCTAGGATTCACTAAGATTGCAAATTGTTCTGGTTTCACCTGGGATAGAGTTAATTTTCTTCTAGTAGCCAGTATGGTGCTGTGTTTCAGATTCAGGATGAAAATAATGCTGATAACACACATGGTTTAGTTGTTGAAGAGTAGTGCTTACACAGAGACAAGGACTTTTCAGCTTCTCATGCAGCCCTGCCAGCAAGGAGGCTGAGAATGCAAAAGGAGCTGAGAGGGGACAGAACCAGGACAATTGACTCAGACTGACCAAAGGGATGTCCCATGCCATGTGGTGTCATGCTGAAAAAAAAACTGGGGCAGTTGGCTGTGTAGGGGGGTTGGGGCTGCTACTGCTGGCTGGGGATGGAATGGGCGTCAGTTAGCGGGTGGTGAGAAATTGCACTATGCATCAATAGTTTTGTATATTTTTTATGATTATTATTATTATTCTCTTCCTTTTATATCCTATTAAACTGTCTTTATATCAACTCACTAGTTTTTTACCCTTTTTTTTCCAATTCTCTCCCCCATGCTACTGAGGGAGAGTGAGTGAACAGTTGTGTGGCACTTAGCTGCCTGCTGGGTTAAACCACAACATAAAGTAATTTATGGAAGTTGTTAATGGCTCACTGAAGTTCAAGAATTTTCTTTACTTTGTTGCTGGTGTTGTTTGTTGTTGGTTGTTTTTTGTTTGTTTGTTTTTGATTGTTTGATGTTTTTTTATTTAATTCTCCGTGATCTTCTCTGAGATTGGATGGTCCCAATGAAGTCCAAGATGTTCCAAGAGAACAGTCTGGAGAATATCAAAGAGAATTCCATCCCTACCCTATGATATACATATGAATGTTGAAGAACCTCAGGCTGGGAAAAATCCCACTTGTGACAGGTAGCAAAATGACTGCAGTAAAAAAGCAGACATGTCAAGTTGAGGTGACAATATTCACACACTGAACAAAAGGACACCCATTTTCATGATGGCAAGTAGCAAGTAACAAAAATTCAGCACATCTTGTGTTTTACCCTAAAGCAACCCTCCCACAGTACTGTCAATAAACAAAAGATGACAGGAAAACTAAATACATAGATGCATCACACCAAGACGATCAAAACCAGACAACTATCTCAAAGACTATGTTAACTTGACATTATCTTCCACGCAACTTTAACAAGGAGAAGTTCTAATATCATTCCTAAAGCTCACTTAGGTCTGTACAGTTGTTTCAGGAGTAAATATAATTTTTTATGAAGTTCATAACAATATGTACCCTAAGATCTAATTGACTTACAACATTTATATGATATAAATAGCATATAGTTTTGTATTCTTGGCTGCTGTATAGCTCTTAATGTTCACAGTTTTTGAAAGAGAAAAATTTACACTGACGAAAAAAAAAAAAGTACCTGTAGGTGACAATACAATTCTGAAGATGATACAGAAATTTATTTCTAAGTGTACAAAATGTGTTCATTACACCTCTGGGCATGCTTTCAAAAATGCCAAAAGTAATTGTTTATATCAGCCAAAAGGAATGCTTCCTTATACTTTCTCCATAGATCTTCTTACTGCAGCATACATAAGAATACCAAAAGAAACAGCAACATGGCTAACAGATAAGCCATAAAAGGTATGAAGAATGCAAGTATGAAAGGATTTCACTACTGACTGTTCACTTCTCATATAATGAAAGATAAATCATCTCCATTTGCATCAGGGAATATTCCATACAGAATCACAGACAACATGACTGTTCCAATTCAGGGTATCTTACCAATTCGACATTATGATGTCTTTTTATCTGAACTGTCCTTAAAGATTATTTAACTGTTAGGGAAAAAAAAAAAAAAAAAAAAAAAAAAAGTGTTTTTTATAGTGAAGCCTTCAATCCAATTTAAATGAAGAACACAGTATTAACTCCGTGGCCTTTGCAGTATCTTAAGACTGTCAGCACATATCTCCCAGTCTACATGTCTAAAAGCTAAACACCACCAAGTGATCCAACCTTTCCTGATAGATCAGGCTTCTAAACCCCTTGTGGAGAGAGCTATTCTCCCAATTTGTCACCATAATTTTCAATTCCATATTCCATCCCATCTTTCTGCTTGCAGAACAATTCCATCCTCATTCATCCTACTTGCAGCGTCTCCTAAATTAGTGACATCAGCAAATTCATTAGGCACATTTTTCACTTAATTATCTTTTAGAACAGTTCACAGATTTAGTTTGTATCGCCTCTGCTGGAGTTCATTTATGTTTGTATAAATCCAGTGAGTTAAATGCCTCTGTTCTTTCAGAACAGAATTTTGGTTATAGTGATGAAAAAAGAACCAACTTCTGAGGAACAGTTAAGTGTAATAACTAGTCCTCTAAAAAGTATAATTCTACTTGGAATAAACATGGATGTTAGGTAAGCATGATATAAGTCTTACAGTAAAATAATTTGATAGATTTATACATGTATATGCATATGTAAAACTCTTTGAATTATTTTCTCAGAAAAATAAAAAAGTAATAATTCCACCTACACAATATTTAAAGAACTCTACCCATTCCCTAACTTTTAATATATTAGGAGTGCCAACACTTACTCACCCTAACCCCACTGTTGCTCTTTCATGTCAAACATTGTTACATGTATGTCTCTGTTCTTTAAACTAATTATTTACATGTTGTCTAGTCTAAGCATTAATATTATTTACAGTTATATTACCTATAAAGCCGGTGTTTTTATTATTAAAGAAGTCTAGTAATACTCCTGCTTTAGTTCACCTATCACTTTGTCTAAATTAAGTCACAATTAAAAAAAAAAAAAAAAGAAAAAGAAAAAAGAAAAAGAAAAAGAAAGAGAAAGAGAAAGAGAAAAAGAAAAAGAAAAAGAAAAAGAAAAAGAAAAAGAAAAAGAAAAAGAAAAAGAAAAAGAAAAAGAAAAAGAAAAAGAAAAAGAAAAAGAAAAAGAAAAAGAAAAAGAAAAAGAAAAAGAGAAGAAAAGAAAAGAAAAAGAAATCACTCATTAAGAGATCTATTCAATTTAGGTTGTTTATGGCAAACTTCAATGTTTTCTTAATCACTGGAGATCCAAATTAATCAGGTTACTTAAGATATCCATGTGGGAAGTTCTGGCATTAACTGAGCTTATTCGGTGACTATTACCTACTGAGAAAAAAAGAAAAAAAAAAAAAAAAAAAAAAAAAAAAAAAGAAGCTCATAGAGAAATATACAGCACTATCCAACCTCAGTCGGAATATCTTGTAAAAGTTAATAATTCATTTTATACTTCATATTTAACAATAAAAGATCTTAAAAATTAAAAATTAAGCCAAGAAACTCAAGAAAAAAAAAAATCAAATCATTAAATGTATTCATGAGGATGTGTGACAAAGTCAATAGAACCTAGCAACAGACAGGTACCAATTTTTGAAAAATGCATATGAAGAGAAATATATCAAATGAATTTTTTTTGAATCTCTACAGGTTAACAGAAACATTTTCTAAAGGACATTTGATGTTTTCAAGAATTCTCAAAGGATAGAGACAGACCTGATCTGATCTGTACAAGTCTTTAGAAATTTCTAGACCTGAGTGTTTTCCTGACCTGGTGATTGGAGTTAAGCCCAAACTATGGATTGGAAAAGAGGGAAACAGCAATATTAAAGGTACAACAGTGCATTAGAACTAGTCAAACCAAAACTGAACAAAGTAATTTAAGAGATGAAAAGTATAATTAGTCTTCCACCCCAAGCTAACTAACCTGCTAAAAAATAATTAGCATCATAATATTGCTGTACCTGGGCTAAACTAGTGTATCATTATGGTATTTGACTGAACTGGTAATAAACTAGGGATTTCCAGCATTATCATAGAATAATCAAATAGTTTGGGTTAGAAGAGATCTTAAAGACCATCTGTTCCAACCCCCATGCAAGGACACCTTCCACTAGACCAAGTTGCTCCAAGCCCCATCCAACCTGGCCTTGAACATTAGCATGCTTTCCATTTAGTTACTGTCTTTGCTATAATGCCAGAGAAACCTGCAGTTCCAGGTAAACTGAAAATCTACAGAATCTTCTGGAAAGAGTTGAAGACATTTTCTAGAGATGACTTCAAAAGAGATTAATGACTTCCTCCCTGACACAAAATAACAGTTTATATATGTATATATATACATATATTCTATAGTTCTGTCCTAATACATACTAAGTCCTGTCGTAATTAGGAAAGATAGCATGGCAAGGAATAAAAGCCAACCCATAAGTGGTTGAAAGATCCCTTCCATTTCTTATCACAAACCTAACTCTCTCCTCAGCAGTTCTTCACTGGTGTATACAGTCTAAGTAAGGAGAATGACCAACAAGTGGAGAAGAGCTTTTATTTCTCTGTGCTTGACTGTGAGGCTACACTTGGAACATTTTGGTTTGGTCTCCCTTGTGTAGTAAAGCTATTGAGAAACTGGAAGTGTGCCATGGGGGCTGCACACTGATTTCAGCATGCATATCCTATGTGAGAGGTGTTAAGGGAGCTGGACTTCACTAGTTGTGCAAAGGAGACTAGGAGCACTCTAGTAACAGCTTTGAAATGAATCACAGGCATGACCAGGTCTTCTTACTAATGCTGGAGAACATTACAGGTGGCAATAGTCACACTCAGTGAATGGGGAGGATTAGGATGGGGGATCTGGGTTACTTAGTCTGGAGGAGGCTCAGTTGAGACCTTATTGCTAGCTACGACTACCTGAAAGGAAGGTTTTGGGAGCTGGGGATAAGCCTCTTCTTGCAGAAAACTAGTTATCACTAGTTTACTAGACTAGAGGGAATGGCCTCAAGTTGCAACAGGGGAGGTTTAGGTTGGAAATGAAGAAACATTTCTTCTCAGAAAGAACAGTCAGGCATTGGAATGGGTTGCCCAGGGAGGTGGTGGAGTCACCGTCCCTGGGGGTGCTCAGGGAAAGGTTGGACGTGGTGCTTAGGGACATGGTTTAGTGGGTGACGCTGGTGGTAGGGTGATGGTTGGACCAGATGATCTTGGAGGTCTTTTCCAACCTTAATAATTCTATGATTCTATGCTGCAATGCAACTTGTGGTTATATGGTTACATTCTAAATCTGTGGAAGAACCAGCATCAAAACTCTAATTAGTGTTTTGTGGGTTTAAATGCTAAATACTCCATTATTTGTAATTTATAGTTGGACTTGATGATCTTAGAGGTCTCTTCCAAGCTAAATGATTCTATGATTCTATGATTTTTACCATTAAAAAATAATAATAATAATAATAATAAAAACCTGTGGCCTTCAGTATTTTCTATTTTTCATCCAAATACAAGGTTAGAGAAAGATATTTCATTGAAAATAGAAAAACAAGTCCTATCACACTAACTTGCTGCATTTGGTTTCAAGAAAACATTAACATCATGAAAAATAAACTACAGAAAAATATCCTTTATTCAGCTCTATGTAAGAATACGAAGTACTAATGTTTTTACACAAAGGTTATTATAAAAATTCAACTCAGAGAAAAAGATAATTATGTTAACTTTTAATCATCAAACATTACCTTTTGACATTACTTTAGACTTAATTGGATTAGTATTCACATTCATTTCCATGTGTGGCTTATTTAATGTTATTCACAGCCATTTCTTTAAAGAAATGGTGCCTAAAATATTATTCACCAATGCTGTTAAATTCTTTATATCCAAGCATTATTACAAATAGGACTAAGTAAGAAAAAAGAAAACATCCTTGACTCAATCCCCTAAAAACTTGTTGTTTTTAAAGAAATTAAACGGGTAGAGTGAGTACTCCAAAAAGAAAAAAATATATATTTTTTCAAGTTTTTCTGTTTGTTCTTTTTTACTAATGAATCAGAAAATATGGAAGGCTGTTTGATTCACTCTAGAAAATCAAACTAAATCTGCATAGAGAACAAGAAAGCACACATGATGGAAATGCCGGGTTTTGTTGTTGCTGAGGTTTTTGTTGTTGTTTTTTTTGTTGTTTTGGTTTGGTTTGTTGTTGTTGTTGTTGTTGTTGTTGTTTTCCACATGGAGGCAATGTTTCTGAGCTCTTTTGGGTTACATCTGTACTTCATTTCAGCAGGACTATCCCAAAGTGTTACAGTCAGCTGTGATTCTGTGTACCTCATCATCACATGCCCTTCGTCATACTGTGTAATCCCTGCAACATATTCTGTAAAACAAAACAAACAAACAAAATCCAATAAAGTCCTTAGTTCTTGCTCTGAGCTCACAGCAATACATTTTTCCATGTAGCATTTGTGGAAGAGCTTGGCTTGGGCCTCAGTTCCTGGTTCCCTGCCATCTATGTCTCCTACATAGTAAGGCAAAGTACAGACAAGTTAAACAATGAAGACTTACATGAGATCTTCAAGTGGTATGTACCAAGGTACAGGCTTGACACCAACATCCCAATGCCATAATGGTATCCACAGTTTGATGCATTCTGCACAGCCTACACAGGTAAGCTCTTCTACCAGAAATACACACAACAACACAGCCCTGCACGTCACTTATGCATAACACAGCAGCGAGTCTGGCTTCTAAGACAGAAGGATATGGAAACCGTAAATCATAGCTGTAAAATAAAAGTACCAAGGAATGGTCTCTGGTCACTAAGACCCACTAATGTGGAACAGACCATATATATTCTAGTGAACTTCCTCTCGCTCAAAACAAATGTCTTAGTTGGAACACAACCTAGAATAAACATACCAGTCTTTGTACTCAGCCACACACCTCTTCAGCACCACATGTCAATCTCCCCTCAATTTCTCTCAAAAAGCCACACATCGGCTTACCCCACATCAATTTAGTAATCTGTCCCATGCCAAGTCCCATCAAGATTTGTCACTTCTTTTGGGTACATAGTGCCAAATTCTGCCTGCAGCTGCTGCCTCTGTATGTCAAAAATTAACTTTGTCAAGGCATTGTTGCTGCCACTTCTGCTGAGTGGATACCTCGCCTTCTCAAGCTTCCTTAGCTATCCTTTCTTAGCTACCTCCCTTTGTAGTCCAGAGAGGAAAAGCTACTGTGTGACACAGATGATTTCTAGATGTTTTCCCAAGCTGATGCTGGCATGTATGTAAAAGTGGACAAGGGAGACTTGTTTGACAACCTGTTAATAGTGTCTTCCTCTCATAAGTCACATTTCATAGTGCTGGCTATTCCAAACTCCCCTACATTGTGAGTAAAGAACCTAATTTTCACTCATCAGTTGAGGCTTCCAGGCCAAACTGTGTCACTAGAGACATTAGTGATAAAAGCAGAATCAAGGACAGGCCCTCTCTCAGGTCCTATGACCACACATCCAGTACTGTCATGGTACCTTGGAGGAGGGGCATCTTAAAATCATGCTCCATGAAGGAGTCAGGGAAGGTCTTCTTCCAGCTGAAGATCTCAAGCACTTCAGAATAGTGCAAGCATATGTGTTCAGCTGCTCAAAAATGACAGTTGTGACAGACGTTTTTATTTTTAATCATACATCAGCACTGTATATAGCCTGACTCTGCTTTAGTGTGTGGAAGTGTCTGATCATTGGTCTTGGCAGAGGTAGCAAGTCAATCTTGGCATAGGTGGTGAGGAATGAAGAGTGAGCTGGCCAGAGCTGAAACCCCTTCATTTCTCAATCAATTTGTTGCAGACTACAAAGAAAGTGGTCATCTCCTGGCCTCCCTAATACCGAGACTGCTTTTTGCTGTCCAACTGAAAAATCAGAAGATTACTTCACAGCACTTCCTAAGAGTGAGGTTTGCATGATGCCAAAGGTGCATCTGGAATGGCCTGGGGTATGGCACGAAGCCTTCTGGATGATATTAAAGCTCTGTGCCAGAAGGAGTGTGCCAAAGCAGAACAGTGTCAGCTATTCTAGTAATTGAGACTATTTTGACGGCCAAATCATACCCAGGAGGACACTGGGGAGGTCTTTGTTTGGCACAAGCCATATTCATGCCAAGAATCACTCTGATTATTTAATACCACAGCTGAAAGTGTGCCAGTGCCCAAGAACAGTGATGGCACATTGTCATCTGTATAGTTGTAACTGTAATACACAAATAACTTAGGCTTACACCCACATGTCTTTTCCCATTTCCTCTCAAAATCTCGAAGTCCTCATGTACCAGATGTCATATCCAGATTCAAATTTCTTTGTTTTATTTCACGCAAAGATTTCAGAGGTTTTGCAGTTAACATTTATCTAATTACACTGTTAGCCTACAGTTTCTGTTTCTCACAGCTTTTGTATATTGTTTTTTCTTCTGGAAGAGGCTGTGAGTTTGCAAGTTTTATTCTGATCCAATGATACGTTCTGATTTAGAAGTTAAAATATATATGTTTCCTCTCAATGTAAGAATGGATTTCTAAAATTCAAGATGCAAATATAACTTTCTGTCCACTTTTTTTTTTTTTTTTTTTTTTTTTAAGAGAAGTTGTCAAAGGTACAGATGGAAGGACAAGGTAATTGATTATCTTTGTAAAGCAAAGTAACGGCCTACACTTTGCCCCTCTAATGCAAATGATTTGCCTAGAAGTCGAGGGAAACTCTAAGTCATCAAACCCACTGCTTTGTAATTACAAAACACTGCATGATATCTAATTCATAAACCGATCAGATTTCACCAGAAAGATCACATGAGGCTTGCTTGTGGTATTGCTCACAATCAGAAACCTTCTATTTAATTCTATCTCCTATGGTTAGAAACTGTTCTCTAAGATTAATTCACGTCCAGTTTATACTATGTGCTCTTATATTAGCAATTCCAAGGCTTAAAATTATAAAAATTTAGTACTTATTAATAACTTTAGGGTTTTTCCCTCCTGAAAAAGCTCCCAAGGAACCTGTACGGTCTGTTTGCATGTTGATTTACATACCACTCAGGTCAACAAAGTTACAAAGACTGTTTTTTGAAAGGCTTTCACTCCCATTCCCATTAATGACACCTCAAGACAGAACAATTCTGTTCAGCATCTAACATTAATTTAATTAAAGCGTGGCTTAGAAATATTCTTCAACAGAACACATTGAAAACTTTAGTGCCTCTATGTTAAAGTAAATTAATATTCTAGATTCATATAGAAACACAAAGGTTAACAAAAAGTTCAAAGTGAATAGTGACATAGCTCTGAAACTGTAAATAACAGCCGGACTTTTGAGATTAGTGACTGTGAATAAATCAACGGTAGATTAAAATACCAAAGGTCTTATTCTAAGCAGCAGAAAATAATGTTTTACTGCCACTTGAATGCGTTCCAATCTTTTCCTTTGTATGTACTCATTAGATTTGAGATCTTTTTATTACTGTAAAAGAGCTGTTTCAGTCACTTTTAGAAGTGTCTAAAATACATACATAGCTGATAAACCATAATGAGTTCTTTTCTGAAACCATTACAGTCTACAGAGTAGTTATGTATTTTCAAAAAGAAGAAAAGGAAAAAGAAATGGAGAGATGGATGGGACCAAATTCTTATCCAACCAGCTGACAGAAAATCTACAAATACTATCATATCAGTAAATGATTCCCTAAAAACATTTTCTCTCCTTTTCCAATGCTTTCCAAATAAAAGAAAACTCAGAAATAAGAAATCATGCATACAGAATGCAATGCAAAAACAAAACAGCCCATTACTTAAAGGGGTTGCATTGTTTTGCTTTGGTTTAAAGTTCCTAGACTGAATTGTAAGGTAAGAATGACATTTCCATGTTGTGTTTAATCTTTTTTTTTTTTTTTTTTTTTTTTTTAACTCTTACACATTCAGAGTTGTACAAGCCTTCCTTCAAAAGGAAGCACACATGCCATAAGGCATGGCTCTGATCTTTGCAACTCAGAATAGTAGGAATATGCAACATATGTGGGACAAAACTAACTACAGAATTGTTACGTAAAAAAAAAAAAAAAAAAAAAAAAAAAAAAAAAAGAGAGAGAGAGAGAGAAGGAAAAGAGTAACTCCTCTAGGCCTAAGAGCTGTCATTCTCATGCTTCTAGAGAATAACATTGAAAGCTGATATGCACAATTGAAACTGCAATCCTACTAGACTTCTGACTTCACAATTTTGGCTTATTCTCAGGTAAGAAAAAAAATCTACCTCCTTTTTTATGCACTTCCAAAACACAGAATCACAGAATCATCTAGGGTGCAAGAGACCTCCAAGATCACCTAGTCCAACCTCTGACATAACACTAACAAGTCCTTCACTAAACCATATCACTAAGCTCTACATCTAAATGTCTTTTAAAGACCTTCAGGGATGGTGACTGAACCACTTCCCTGGGCAGCCCATTCCATGCCTAATAACCGTTTCAGTAAAGAAGCTTTTCCTAATATCCAACCTAAACCTCCTCTGGCGCAACTTTAGCCCATTCCTCCTTGTCTTGTCACCAGGCATGTGGGAGAATAGACCCCACCTCGCTCCTTTAATGTACCTATATAGTGCGATAAGGTCACCCCTAAATATCCAACTAAATAAGGAAGGACCAGCTATCTGTTCCAGGTCTGTAAATAAGCAATACACAGAAAATATATACAATTCTAAACCAGAATTAATGTAATAAGTCATTCACTAGTGAAAAATATTGGACTTAGGGGCTGGGGTTCCCCCAGTGGGAAACTGAAAATGTAGTGCAGAAAGCAAAACATTATTTTCCATATGGTCTTCAGAGGGGGGAGCCTTTTAACATACAACACTTTCTCTAGGGTTCAAAGAGTGAACCTCCTAGACTTCTGCATGGGGATTGAGGCAAATTATTCCATTCCATTCAAACATATCAGAATTGTTAGCAGAAGTATGTAGCAGAGAGAATCATAGAACATTGCAGATTGGAAGGGACCTTAAAGATCTTGTTCAAACACCACTGGATTGGGCAGTGGTCCGATGGGCAGGGACTGGAAGTGTCCTGAAAATTCTGATAAGAAATTTAGTCAATGAATATATTTAAGCAAACTCATCAGAATAAATACATTGATTCTTCTTAAATATCTTTCTAGAAAAGTGCACAAGTTTGCTGAAAGATCAAAGAATTGCTAGTTACATGTAAGACCTGTCAAACTGGCTGAGCTTACATTTTTATCATACAATATATGTAAAGATAACTACAGGAGAACATTCATTTATATGATTGTTTTTGTCAAAATTTATCTTTATCTTTAACATCAGTTGCTTCCAAAAATTTAATCATTCTGCAGATTACCGGAATAGACCATAAACTTCCAACAGAGTTAAGAAAGATGTATTACTTTGTTTAATAACTTACAATGCAGTGTCTGTAGTTTCTTGGTACTAGCTGTTTATAATATTGCCCTTGGTATTTTATTCTGTGTAACACAAGGACAGAACTAAGGAATTCAATCTTTTTGTTGTCTGACATCCTTAATTTAAACTTGCATGGCCTTTTTCCTTGCCCTTGGAAAAACTGCCTATTACAATTTCAGAACCTGTATCCTGTACATCCTGGAGATACCTTTGTAATCTTTGTTTCTCAAAGAAATGCATGTGTACTTCTGGAACACATAGCTATATAAACGCGCGTGTGTGTGTGTGTGTGTAATACTTCTACACATAAACACACAAAGTTCCGCAAGTCCTTGTATTAATTTCATTGTGCTCTATTACTTCTCCGCATTTCTATAACCCTTTCATTATATCAGAGCACATGCCAAAAGGTGACAAATTCCAAATGCAGGTTCATGAAACTAGTGTTCCCATGTTATAATTTATAGTGCTATTTAAGCAAACTGGACTTTTGTTTGCTTTTTACTATTATCTGATGAACTTCTACTATCGCCCTAGATTTTCCTCCAGTTTACTCTGTGTATAACACGGAGTCCACATTCCCACTTTTTCCTTTTCCTTATACACAGTTCTATGTAGTTTTTCTTTCCTTAAATTGCATAAACTTCTTAACCTACCTACATACATAAACACAGAGACCTGTATTACCACCTTGGACTACACTGAGTCATTCCAATACATCTATTCATTGTCAGCTACACTTCACTCTTATTTGTTTACAGGCACAGACAGTACTGGAAGAAAGATGAAAGTTTAAAAACTTGTCCTGTGATAAATGGAAAAGTATCTCCAGAGAAAAAGCTTCCAGTTTCATGTTAAATTTGAGATCTACCTTGCTTGTTTTCCTAACATACCTAGACAACACATGGCAAAAATCTCAGCAACTTTTTTCAATATCAGCATCTTCCACTGCAGTATTTGCCATTTCTTTCTTAATACATATCAACTTGTAATGTCCCAAGAACAGTTTACAATGAAAAACACAAGGAATTGCAACAATGTACAAGGATCTGTGACATGAGCCATCCCATAAATTTCAGTAACTACTGGTAACAGTTCAAAGCAGTTTCAAGATCCAGACAATTTTATGTTTGATTTTGTGCCTCTGCATATTTTTCCACCTTGTGGTTCACTGTTTTTGGGGTCACCAGTCAATCTCCTTTGAAGCAACGCTAAGGCAGAGCTATCCTCTCCACTGGTATTCCCACAGAGAAATCCTATGTTATGTAGAACAGCATATATATCCTACTGTTTACATGGACTGTTCTTCTTAATACAGAATGTTTTCTAAGCAGGAGGTTTGTTATAGTGAGGTAGCAACAAGGCCCTTCATAAATGGTTTTCATAAACACACAACTCTGACACAGTACCTATTCTGACACAGTACCTAATTTATAACTATTACTTCTATGCATGCTACCAGACAGTACTGCCATGAGGATGCGTCTGAAAGTGGACCTTACTGTATCAGAGAACTAGAACTAATATTGAGTCAGAAAGGATCATTTCAGTTACAACAAAGCCCCATGTCTAGAAATAATAGACACAAACACTAGTACAAATTTATTCATTATTTTCTCTCGCATCCTTTAAAGGGAAAATGTAAGATAATAAGAACTGTATCCTACTCTATTTAATCATCGAGTTTTGTCTGAAAAACATGAAAGATAACATGAAAGATAAACATTCATCCCTCATATGAATGTGAGAAATCATAAATCTCCATAAGAAGATAGCTTAAGTAAACTTCAGTTTTCACTGACTGACTGATATGAAGACATGAATATACACTACATAAAAACATAAAAGTCAGTTAAAAATTAGATGTCTTATTAAACTAATGCAATTTTAAATGTTCCTTTCAATTTTAGATATTGACCATTATTCAAAAAGTAGTGCAGAGCTCAGAATACTCTTGCTGAAGTTTACATCAAGAGGCAGAAGAAAGATAGAGACAACTCTATCTCCATTTCTTTCATTTCCAAAATATTTTTTAGTAACTAAGATGTGTACTTTGCTGAAATAGTACTAACATTTTCCTCATCTGTGAATACAATCCCTTTCTTGAACCTCTTACTCTGGTACATAATACTGTGTCAAGTTCTTTCATATATTTCATAAAATCATAAAATGCTTTGGGTTGGAAGGCACCTGAAAGATCATATGACTCCAGACCTCCCACCATACGCAGGGACACCTCCCTCTAGACCAATTTGCTCAAAGCCCCATCCAACCTGGCCTTGAACACTGCCAGGGATGGGGCATCCCCAGCTTCTCTGAGCAATCTGTTCCAGTACCTCCCCATCCTCTAAGTGCTGAATTGCTTCCTAATGTCTAATCTAAACCTACCCTCTTTTAGTTTAAATCAATTACTCCTTGTCCTATCACTATATCACCTGAAAAAGAGTCCCTTCCCAGCTTTCCAGTAGGCCCCCTTTACGTAATGGAAGACCAAATAAGGTCACCCTGGAACCTTCTCTTCTCCAGTCTGAACAACCCCAGCTCTCTCAGCCTCTCTTCATAAGAATGGTGCTCCAGCCCTTTGATTATCTTCACGGCCCTCTTTTGGTTTCACTCTAACAGGTCCATGTCCTTCTACTGGGGGCTCCAGAGCTGAACACAGTAATCTTTTAATTAATTTTAAAATAAATACTATGTTTGAAAAGAGTCCAATTTTCACACAGTATATCAGACAAACTATCTAAACATCCATTTGCAAATGTTATTCTTGTACACACCAATAAAGATGCAAAACTTACCTGCATTTTTACAGCTATGCTCCTAGTCTCACTTTTTCGATTAAGTGTTCTGTTAACAGTGAGGAAAAGCTGCAACTGCACCAGCTACACACAGTGGTCAATCCACTGTTTTTTTTTCCTGCTCTCCATAAACAATTTTGTTTCTGTAACTGAAATCTGTATCTTTAACTTTTCTGTTGAACTTCAGGTTCTCTTTTTTTTTGGTGGATTGATAGAGAAGGTTTTCTGAGGTTTGGGGTGAGTATTTACTGTGTTTATTCGAGTAAGGAATTGATAACAGTGTTTAGAATGCCAGACATAGTACTAGCAGATGCTACACAAGCTTCCCTGCAGAGCTCTGCCAATGCATTTCAGTCCTGACCTATAACACCCCTGCTATTCTTGATCTGGACCTCTCCTGAGCACAGACTGACAGAAGTTGTCTGGTATTGTCACTCTGTGATTTGGACACATAGCCACTAAGGACTAAACAGATACCCCAAAACTCATTTTCACTTGTTTGCTAGGCCAGTTTTATGATCAGATAAAAAGTTAATAGGCATTGTCATGAGTCACTAAATATGAAATTGTTTTTCAGCATCTGGACAGAGTGTTTAAATAGTAAAAACAAATGGAAGGGAAGGGAAGGGAAGGGAAGGGAAGGGAAGGGAAGGGAAGGGAAGGGAAGGGAAGGGAAGGGAAGGGGAGGGGAGGGGAGGGGAGGGGAGGGGAGGGGAGGGGAGGGGAGGGGAGGGGAGGGGAGGGGAGGGGAGGGGAGGGGAGGGGAGGGGAGGGGAGGGGAAGGGAAGGGAAGGGAAGGGAAGGGAAGGGAAGGGAAGGGAAGGGAAGGGAAGGGAAGGGAAGGGAAGGGAAGGGAAGGGAAGGGAAGGGAAGGGAAGGGAAGGGAAGGGAAGGGAAGGGAAGGGAAGGGGAGGGAGGGGAGGGGAGGGGAGGGGAGGGGAGGGGAGGGGAGGGGAGGGGAGGGAGGGGAGGGGAGGGGAGGGGAGGGGAGGGGAGGGGAGGGGAGGGGAGGGGAGGGGAGGGGAGGGGAGGGGAGGGGAGGGGAGGGAGGGGAGGGGAGGGGAGGGGAGGGGAGGGGAGGGGAGGGGAGGGGAGGGGAGGGGAGGGGAGGGGAGGGGAGGGGAGGGGAGGGGAGGGGAGGGGAGGGGAGGGGAGGGGAGGGGAGGGGAGGGGAGGGGAGGGGAGGGGAGGGGAGGGGAGGGGAGGGGAGGGGAGGGGAGGGGAGGGGAGGGGAGGGGAGGGGAGGGGAGGGGAGGGATTAAGACATGTAAAGGTGATATTCTTTCCAACAGCTATATGGGATCATTAAATTCTGAATACAGAATTCCCAAGGAGAGTTTCAGCCTGTGCCCACAGCTGACCCATCCCAAAGAGTCACTGGTGCTGATTTACTTAATGACAGTTCAAAAGATTATTTCCCAGTGCCAGTAAAAAGAAACATTTGAAGTGCTAGGAACTATTCATAAAGGATATTTAATGTCAAAGCATTACTGAAGAAGGATGTTGTCAGGAACAGTAGAATGAAGTGAGCCAAGCAATTCCTGTCCATTGTCTGTAATCCTGTAGAATACATCAGGAAACATCCTGAATAACATCACAGAATACAGGTGGTTAGGCCTTTAAGTTGTAGGGTGGTTACTAAACAATATATGGTAATATGGAAATAAATTTAAATAAACAATACGAACTAATCTACGATAGTTTAACCTACAATAAGAATTTAATAAAAATGATGAAAATGGTATATCAAAACAGATTACTGATCATAGTTCTGCTGTTTAGTAGCCATCTGCAAGCTTACATTATATGCTTACATGGCTCAACTTGCTATGTAACACCACTCAAACATTTAAATGAAAAAGAAAAAGAAAAAAAACACCCTCACTTTTGGTAAAGCAGCTAGATCTCTCAGAATTCTGAGATCAAGAAACTAAAAGGCCAAATGAATTGACTATACTATTCAGCAATGTTCAATCAAACTAAACAGCAAAACAAAACAAAACAAAAACAAACAAAAAACTCTGAAGACCTCCGTATTCCAAAGTAAAATAGAAAACACACATAACACAGGATCGATATAAGTCATAGGTAGTATACTGCAAGCAGTGCCTACAGCCAAGCAGAATGACAAACGGTTTATCATCTGTAACTTTAACTCCCAGCATCAAGCCTTCCCTGGACTTTAGTCTTGTGTGGATGATTTACAGAGATTATTTAGTTTGTCTAACAGTAGTGTAATGAAATGTTGATTTAACACAAAAAGGACATCTTCTAGAGGCATGAGCAAGGAAAGCCTGAATATGACCTTACCCATTTTACTTCCATATACACTCATTTGAAACACAAATCAGCTTTATTATCTCATAATGAAAAATAACTACTTATAAGTTTACTAGACACTGCCAACTTTTTATGGATAACCTTTGTCCCAAGATTTTTTCACATTTAGAAAACCCCTATTGCAGAAATGGAATTCTTGGCATTAATTTCTAGGAAATACTAGAAAAAATGTACTTTAAAGATGTGCACTTGTATTTTCAGTCAAATTTTCTATTGCTGCTGATTTAAACAAATGTAGAGGTAACAAAGCAACAGATGAAGGTAATTGGTTAAAGTAATTTATCTCAAAAGACAAATAGTGAACACTGCATTGCTTATTCTATTTCAGAGAGGAGTTGTCTTGAAAATCACCTTCTTTTTTCCTTAGTCAGGTTGCTGGTGCAGCTGGAAACTCAGATGAAAAATTAGCTAACAAACAGTCCCCGAGACACATTTGTTCAAAACCTGCTTCATCTTCAATGGACACCTGAGGAGAAACTAGTTAAAAGCTTGACAGATTCAACACATGGCAAAGCATCTTTTGCTGGCAGTGCTTTAAATTGCTATGAGGGAAGGTGTATCAGTGAATCAGAGGTCAACGGGGGGGGGGGGGGGGGAAACAACACTATTAGCTCCATGTTAGGAAAAAAAAAAAAGTGTCACATACAGAATTCTCAGAAGTTTAGAAAACAATTAAATTTGCAAAATTTATTCAAAAAGAAAAAAAATGAGCAAATCTTAGGTAGAAACATAAATACTCTAAAAGTGATTTTCTGTGTAGTTATAGTTTCACATTAAATAAAAGAACAGAATCTCCAGGTCATTCTGACCTTCAGAAGCATAAAACTTGGAACAGCATTCCAGAACAGTTATCCAACAGATGCATGAGGATAAATAAGCCTAATTTGAAAATACAGTTTGATAAACTGATGAACAGTGTTATATGATGTGGATGGATGTGATAGCAAAAGTCTGTCCTTGATGACCCAGAGAATACTTTTCAGTCCTGTTTCCTATGTCCCACCAACTTATATCAATGCAGAAACATCCATCTTCTCAAACAGAGTGGATAGAATTTAACAAAATACGGACCAAAGAACATAAGCCTTCACAAGGCCATCAGAACTGAGAAGGAATCAAGTATGGTTGGACCACCACAATTCTGATATTCTGAAAGGCAATTCAGATTGTTCTGTGTGAAGAACCCATCTCCACATTCTTGGCCAATAACATCCTTCTTATGGTTAAAGATACTCACTGAATTCGTTATCAGTCAGTTTACTTTCTCTGTAGGTAGGAAGCAATGGGAAAATCTGCATAGGTAGGTAAAACTGAATGGAAATGTAATGGAACTATTTACCCTACTTAACTGGTCTCACAATGAATTTACCTATGCAGCTGGGGTGTGGGGTGAAGACTTACTTAATTTTCATTACAATCTAAAATTATTGCTTTTCTTACTGTACTGCAGTAAGTCCACAAACTTGCTTGAATCTCTTTGTACTCACAAATGATACCCCCTTATGCCCACAGACAATCCAGCATATTTTTGGTTCTCAAGAGTAAAAAACTCTGAAGTATGTTTTAAAGCTCTTTTCTAGAGACAGTTTGAATTATTCTATTTTATTTCCTTCTTGTCAAGGTTTTCCAACTTTTCTGAACACAAGAATCCAAGCATTTGGCCAGGTAAAAAAGCTGCAGGAAAAGTATGTGGAATTCTACAGCCACAGGACAGGAATGCATATACACACAGTTACACAGTTGGTATTCCTTCAGTCCAGACAGAAAAACTGATGGAGAGCAACCACACCATCACCACAATACCTTCATCACATACCTTCAGTAAACATTTTTTGAGCCTGGATTTCTTTCTAAGAGATCCAGGCCTGGCTGCAGTGCAGTAACATGGCACCTTTCTTTTCAAAAACAGTCCAAAGCCAGAGAGATATTGTGGAGCTGTGCTGGGAATGTGTTACAGTCAATCTCTGTGTCAGAGAATTAGGAGGTGAGGTGTAAAATAGTAAGCCTCACAGTCACAGCATGGGAACTTTACAAGTTTTTCTTCTGGAAGGAGAAAAGATTAATGGTTATGAGTACGTTTCCTTTCTGGAGGCAAGTCTGAACAATAAAGCCTGTTCTCATATGTCTAACTCCAATCTCACACTAGAGAGAAACCGTAACTAATATTTTCAGTGAGGCTATGAAGACTGTATGCCTGAACAAGACAGACTCCTTCTAAAAAGGCATGACACAGTAGGCATGTGGAAATATTGGCTCTCTTCCAGGTTCCATTTTTAACGCAGAGCACATTCAACTCATTTACAATAGCACCACATTAAATTGTCCTGTAAGAAGTAGTTTGCAATGGGTATTTTAATAAAAAAGCAGGTTTAGTAAAGGAACCTGCAAGTCAAAAATATTCATTTGCCTCTCCTGATTAATCATACTGCAGTTTAGATGCTGTGATCACATGCATTCGTAAAAAATATATATAAAAATAAATATTCAAAAAAAAAAATAGCAATTAGGCAAATGATTGTTTTATTAAGTGCTGTAATGGTTACATTTTTTTCAAATAAAATGGACGTGTTCAGTAAAAAAGGCCACTGTCTTTCCCCCATATGATCCTGTCAAGGACCTAAAATACTGCGACTTGATACCAATCTTCACAATTTTAAGTTATTAATAATTTCAAAGGACAAATATGTTAAATTACTCTACATTAATCATGATGGAATTTCTATGAAATGATTCACCATATTTTTTTTTAATCCATTTACTATTACCAGCTTTCTAACAAGCACAGATCATCTCATTTCTATAACATCTTACCTAAGGATCTTAATATTGTCAGCTAATTTTAAACCATCATCATAATTTGGCAAAGGTTATTTATCACTTCACCTACCAGCAAAATGTATTATCCTTTGATGTGCAATGACATAGCTGACTAAAAGGTCTCAGTAGAATATTCTGTGTCTTTTTCTACTAGGGGGATCAGCACTCTCTACTATCCAGTTATAGATTGTTCCAGACCTTCCAAAATCAGACATTAAACATCTTCAGAGAACAAATAATTTTATGTAGACGGGGTCAAGAAACACATGTGAAAGAAGCAAGAAACTACAGAAGCCACAAGAAACTACAGAAAGCACAAATTTTAAAAATAAAAAATAAAAAAATCTGGAATTAATACAGACTAACTACATTCATCCAGATGTCCTTTTCATGTTAGCAAAAGGACTTAGCTGTAGCTAAGTTACTTTTACATTCGAGGACCCTACAGTGCAATTATCACAGTAGTAATTTAACTGTTAAACCATCAACTAGGTTAAATTGCTAGCACATGGAAATATCTGCAGGTTTACAAAAGACATGGTAAGTCACATGCTTCTAGAAAGCACTTTAAAAAAAAAAAAAAAAAAAAAAGCACTATACACACTATACATACAGATGGCACAGATAATTAATTAACTACACAAAGTACAGGAGTGCAGCAGATGACTTTCTTGAACCATCCTGATTTGCACTGGGTAAAACCCTAGCACTTCTTCAGTAATACGGCTAAGAAGCCATCCTGTTTCCGTAAAAGAATATTAAAGATCTAGGGAAAGAACTGTATGTAAAATTATTCCCAACACACCAAAAATCTTCTCTCTTTTTTTATAAGGACAGGTTATAACTCCTCGTGATAGTCAGGCACACTACAGCACCAATGTAGCCACAGAGCAGTTACTAGACTCGTTAAATGGTAGGTTCTTTTGCAGGTCTCTGGTCTAGTTTACAACTACCTTCAGTTATGTCCCGTGCCTAGATTTGGCGCAAAACTCCTGAAACATTTATTCTGTTCTTACGAAGAGAAAATAATAATAATAATGATAATAATGATAATAATGATAATAATGATAATAATAAAATTCACAATCCTTTGTGCTAATCTATATTTTCTGAAGGGCATAGTACATGGGACACAACACACGTGGCAAAATTTCATGACACATTTTTTCAGACTGCATTTTAAATGGTTCTAATATAAAAGCCTCTTAATGGTGTTGATGGACTGCACAACATTACAAAGTCACACAGACCTTCCTTTCACTCCGTCTTCAGTCTCTTCCTTTCCTTAATCTTCTGATTTGGAGTTGTACAGAGAAATTGCACAGATTATTTTATATATATTAATGTTTCTACGTTTCATTTCTACTATGTTTCATTTAGATACTGTAGTTACTGCATTTTTTTTTTTTTTCAGATTTGGAGAACTGTATGCTGTCTAGACCTGTTTAGCAATGCCAGACCATGGCTCCCTAGCAAGACAGTGGAGAGGTCACTAAAGCTTAATCAGTTCCATAATCACAGCGCAGTTTATTCTCTGAAAGAATTCTCCCCTCACCCTTTCAGCTCCAACAGCCACGTAAAACGAAGTTCAGAAGAACGACCTCTCTAGTTCATAGGTCTGATTCCGCTTTTGGGGCAGTATTCTAAAGCACCATTTGCATGTGAGACACTTATTGTCACTAAGATCCTGAAAAAACATGTATAGGGTGATCATGAATCATCATGGCAGAACTAAGTGAAAGACAAACAGTGTGAAGCAGGTGTGAGAAGAAAAGCGGGGGGGGCGGGGGGGGAGTTGGGGGGGGAGTTAGGGGGGGAAGGAGTACAAGCATACAGGTGAAAGGCATATTAATGCATTTGCTGTTCTCTCTCATTTTTCCTAAATGGTTTGTCTGACAGATGTTTTTTTTCTGCTACTTTGTGTCTCCCAAAACATTTTAATGCAAATTGTGACATTACAAAAATACAGAAAATCTGCAAAAGGACAACCTCTGACTCTTTTCAGAAGGGACCAAGAAATATTTTTTCCTTCAACCATCCAAGCAGGGAGTGAAGCAGAGAAGAAAAGAAATTTCTTGAATCTTCTTCAATCATTTTCCTAACATGCTGAAAATGTGCCTCCTGCTTTCATCTTCCCTGTCTCTACTCTTTCCCAATGTTTGCTTTGTTCTCATGAAAAAATGATGCATATCATTAACAGTCTTTAATGGACTCACTATTGTTTTGATTTTTTTTTTCCTTTAGCCCTGTAGTTTGTACCTGCAGCTGCTTACAAAGTATTTCAAACAACCCAAAACAAGTGGCCTGAATGATTCAAGATTATTGGTAAGGACACACAGAGCCTTTCAACTCCATAAGACAAATAAACATGCATCATAAGATGATAGTGATGAAAGACATAACCAATTATGTTCTAAAGTTTTATGTGAAACAAATGTGGTGCACTCAGTGATCTGTTCCACATCAAGAAACCCACTACGTGTGGCACTGGTTAATAGGAGCTGGCAGTCTCCAAAGAATGGCTGTAGAATCAATGCCTGATGAAATAAATTGTTCTTTCAGCCCTAGAAGAGGTGCTTTAGCTCAGAATTTACATACTGCGTACAGACATGTTAGGTACAGTAAGCTTTTATGTAGAGTAGAAGGGACACAGACCAATTCCATCATTGTTCAACTCTTTGGCGTTTTAGAGATAAAGTTTAACAGCATTCATAATACCAGATGGCCTGGAATTTAGCTAGACGGAGAATGGAGTGGGAGAAAATTCACTGAAATTATCAAACTGTATAATATCAATAATATATATTATTCTTAATAATATAATGTACAGTTTAGAGTTATTTGGTTTTTTGTTTAATTGTACTTCCTTTTCTTTACAAAAGGCATTGTCAGAAGGCAGTCCGGGTAGTTGGCATCAGCAAAACAAAGATGCGAAGACACAGGGAGAAAGGGAACCTGGACAGAGCCAACAGATGGGAAGATACCAATACAACTTGTGCTCAACCCCTCCAGCCATGAGTCCCTAGCAATTATCCTTCCTGACATTGTCATGGAAGAGAATGCACAAAGATTATTTCATTCTCAGGCTGGTTATTGCTACCAACAGTCACATGACTATGAAAACCTTTACAGCTGATGTCCCCAGACCTAGCATATTGGCCTCCAAAGAACAGCATAAAAAAAATGAATGCCATACATTTCACATATCCTGAAACAGGTTCTGGGCATGTATCTTGCTTCCATCAGAGACCTTTTAATTAGCTGAAAGACACAGAAAATAAAATACTGAACAGTGATCAGAATGCCTCACATTAACTGGTATTAAGACCCATAATGTCTGTTAATATTTTGAAAATATTCATTCTTAATTTCTTATTACATGTGTAATAAGAACCCCAAACTTAATTCAGCAGATAGAGGGCAACACCACATAACTTATACCTGTGCACCAGAGCAGGAATGAGGATCAAACACAACAGATCAGAATAACCACATCAAGACAAATCAAATTACTGGGTAATTTTAAAAATATAAAGTATTTTATGGTCCATAATCCCATGCATCACCTACTATTACATTTCCATTTTTTATTCTATTAAATGTACCCTGGTACACATGGTACAAATGCTGGTACACAACACCTACAGCCCAGAATGCAGGTAAAGTGAGTTCCTTATGGAAGCTTTATAGGTACGATCTGAACATTCAGTGGTTAGTCATATTTCATGAAAACAGCCTACAAAGTTCAGAGCACAAAAGGGAATAATACCTAAACTATCACAGTAAATTAAATCCTTCTTTACTTCCAGTACTCTTAAATAGTTTTAAACCTATTTTAGATTTGCAAGAATAAACAGAATGACAACTTGTTTTTCAGAGGATTTGAGTAAAGAAAATTATCATTTAAATCCAACCTGAGTACAGTCAGCTGTAGAGTCAGATGCTTAGAGAAATGCTCTGGAAACCTCTGAATGCTCCTTGAAATGTTAAACATAAGATTCCGCAGACAGGTTTCTCTCTGCTCTTGTGAAGCATGGAAGTAGCAAAAAATTTTCCACTTTTGCCATTCCTGTGCTTTGTGTACCCTCTAGTGGCAATGTTTTTAAACATTCAAATCCTTTCTCATCTCTACAGTAAATGCAGGGCCCACAATAAACAAAAGCTTTTATTAAATATATTATTATCTATTTTCTTAAGTATTTCAGCTCTGGTTTACTTCATATCATACAACAGCTGACCACATTTATAAGAGTTTTTAATTAAGGTATTAACACCTTACGTAGATAATTACAGTGCTGTTGCGCAGGCAGTGTGTGCTTCCATAATAACTCTGCAAAAATCAAGGTTACTCATGCCACATCTACATTAACATGATACTTACTTATCCATAATCAATAAAGTTCTTAATCACTTGAAATCTCAAAGCCCAATCCATTGGTGAGGACACACTGCAATATCCCTTACCTTAGCACACTTTTTTTAACATATTTTGCACAATATGATGAATGAATATGAAATGAATATGATTTTCTCTGGATTTTCTGGTGTAACTAAAACACAAAGTAATGAAAAGCAGGATGTCCAAAAGTTAGCAAAAAAGAAGGAAAAAGGAATCTATACTCACCAGCCAATAAAAATCTAAACATACAGAGGGGAGGGGAAAAGATATAATAATAATAATAATTTTTTTTTAAAGTATGCCTTAAATACTAATTGTAATCAAATTCGAGATTCTAAATGAGAAAAGGACAACAAATTCAAATTACTGCTCCCAAGTACATGAAGGTGTTCAGAACAAATAGGTTGTTCTCACAAATGAGAGAACAAGGTGAAAGTCTTAAACAGGATTAAAGCATGCCTACATATGCATGTAAAAGCTTTCACCTGCTCTAGTCTCAGATAGACTCACATGGATGGTAGAATTCAAGTAAAACAGAGATAAGATTATATCTAATTAACTTTTACTAAAGATTTTAAGTAGTTGTGCTGTGCGTTATACTAACATGACATAAAGGTCTAGCTTTAGAGTAGGTGAATACTCAAAATCAAAAGCTGACAGACAAATGCATACTTGGCACGTCCTGAGTGAAAAAAGATTTTACTGACGGAGGGTGATTTTTTTTAATACTATTATCAGATTCTCAGGCAATCCAACCATGAATTACATGCAATTGTTTTTGTAAATTGTTTTCATTTAGTGACATGCTGCATTTGAACTGTTTCCAAAATAGAATTAATCCCATTCTCTGTTTTGAATAAATCTGTGTTCCCATAATAATTGATTGCAACATCATCTTTGTAATAGTTAAAATAGATTACCATTGAACCAATACATATCAACTCAAGCATTTATATAGAACTTACAGAAAGGGGCCTTATCCCAGGCTGCTGTCAGTAACATATTTTCCCAGAAGCCCATTTTAATTTATAAGTAGAATACACTACACTGAACAGTGTTAAACAAGAATGAAGCAAAACTTTAGTAATGAGGACAGGATTAATTGGATTTGCAGTATATGGATTTCAACATTCTAGCAAATACCATGTGTATTAATACTATTAAAGGTACTGTTCTGGCATTACAACATAATGACTTTATATATCTGAAAATTATGAGTCTTACCATATATTTAGGACCATATATTATGGTCCTAAAAAAGAGCTACAATCTCTCCTTTCTTATATGTGTCATATTTAAACACAATTGGATGGGGAGAAGAATTAGCATATATACTCTTATGCTAATGAGCAAAATTCTTATACTTCCAGAGTACAAGACTTTCTAGGATAAGCTTTCTTGTTCCAGTGCCTATAAAGTATTTGATTTTTTTCTTTTCTGTATAATAAACTTTTTTTTTTTTTAGTGAACATTCAGTAATTCTTGTTTATGCTATTTTTTTTAAACCAAACACTTATCCTCACTAAAAACATATCCTGAAGTCTCCTTGTAATAAATGCAAATACCTACATTAATTTTCTTCATGCTTTTTAAACATAATTAGATATTACCCAAATATTCTACTTAGGTACTACTAAATGGTACTTTAACTTGCTTTTATCCTTTTCCATTCTTGCAAATGGCTCCTCCATAGTAATGAGATTAAAGGCTTTCCCTGACAAGTACTGTTTTGTGTCAGTTTTCAGTTAAACAAACCATCTGAACTGCCATTTCAAAAACAAAACATTATTTAGCTTTTACAAAGATCAACTAATTCACACACAAGCTCAGGAACTGTACAGATTCTGTACACATTTAAGACTTTAAACTTTAAATTACAGATGAAAAATTCAGAACTAGTATGTGCACCTAAAGAAAACGCATATTGTATCTATGTGTATATGCATATACAGAAATGCACACTATTTTTATATTTTTGATTTGCTGTCTTTTAGCCTATTCTACTTGATTTATTGGAAGAAAAAAAATCAATTTCTCTATATGTGCATATACATGCATATATATGTACACATGCTCTTGGTTATCACTACCGTATACAAAATCAGGTAAATAATCTCTAGCTTTTGTATCTGAAACCATGTATTTTATCATAAAATTGAAACTGCACATATATGTTAGAAACTGAATTGTTTACATATCAAATCCTTTTATCAGAGTTTTTTGTTTTGTTTTGTTTGCTTAAGATCCTCAGAAATTGGACTGATCCATTGGTTTTTATCATCTCTAGTCTCACGAGCACCCTCTATTGACTGAGGCTCTCAGGCTTTGATGCTAATTTGCCATATGTAACAATTCTTCATGTTTGTAATACCTCCCCTAACTTCCCCCCCCCCCCCCCCCTTCAAATCTGCATGCAGACAAAACTCCCCGATTAATTATTAATTTTTGCACTAATTTGTGTACACTGTTTGTTGCTGTGATTTCCTTGACATGAATAGGCACTAACATCCAAACCTTTCATGTTTCCCAAGCACCACACAATGCACCACGCATCGTTACACTACTACCTTCACATCAGCTAGTTCAGGTAGCAACAGTCTATCTGGAGCCATACTGATAACCAGCCAGTTTAACTTTGCTCTTAGGTAAGTTTTGCTGCTGCAGTTAAGAATTTTAAGGAAGTACAGAGATACTTTAACAGCTGAAGGCAGTCTAGGCACGCTCTTTGCCTGGTTGAAAACAGCACTAAAGAAATGGGTAAAAACCAAGAAGTGCTGACTGAAAGTAACTAAATATTTCTGTATAAACTTTGGCATTCATTAAATGCAACATTAATTTTTCCAGCTATTTAGTTAAAACAACTGAAATTGCTTTAATGAAAACAGCATAGCCTGCTTTCTCATTTGTTATATTTCATGAAAGAGTATCTCTGTATCCTAAAAAATAATAAAAAAAAAAAAGTAATACATTTGCATTTTTTTGTTTAGCTTACATTACTGCCTTTAAAACTCAGTTTCAACTCAGTGAAGAAGCCAACAAATATAGATTTAATTATACAGAAAAGATGCCTTAACTGCAGTGCAAATTCAATACCAAAAATCCAAAGAAAGCAGTCCTGCTTGAAATGTGGACAAATCAATTCATTATATTGATTTGAAAAGAGTTGTGCTTTAATTTAAAACATAGATTACCAAAGGCCAGAGTTGATAAAGCCCTATATTTCAAGGTACAGTGGCCAAGTTTTACTGAAAAATGGATCATTTGTAAGACACTGACTTACTTAACGGTTTTTCTTCTCTAAACGATGCAACAAGCCTCTTAAACTCTGCTCACTGCTAACTATTTTAATGTCATCTACTAAAAACTACTAAGACAATTTGAATTCAGGCAGAGTATTAAAGATCTGCCGACACTATATGAAAACCTTGAAATATTGCAACTTAGACACAATATTTTTCTATATTACATACATGTATTTTCCTCTTAGTTTCTCCTACCTTCTTTCTATACTAGAAAAGGCAGACTCTAGGGAGACTTTGTGGTCCATCATACACTTGACCACAACAGGAAGCATTACGATTACACAGATCAGAAATAAACTGTCCAACAAGACCTGATTCACTTCTTACCATGTAACTACACTAAAATAAAGACTTTGCACAGGAGGGCCCATAACTTCTGAATATAATGTTCTGAGCTCTGTTTGTCTTACCCCTAAGTTTTTACTAATGATGCACATTATTACTTTTCTGATTTAAGGAGCACACTTTGCCTATGTACAGCAGGCTTCTTATCAAAACCTCATAACAATGCTTGAGAATTGTGCCTGAGTCTTGTGGTTTAACCACAGCAGGCAGCTCAGCCTCACACAGCCACTCGCTCACTCTCCCCAGGTGGGATGGGGCAGAGAACAGGAAAGGGAAAAGAACAAGAGCTCATAGGTTGAGATAAAGGCAGTTCACTGGGTGAAGCAAAAGCCTCGTGCACAAGCAAAGCCAAAGAAGGAATACATTTGCTGCTTTCCCATCAGCAGGCAGGTGTCAGCCACTCCCAGCAAAGCAGCGCTTATTACATGGAGTGATTTCTTGGGTAGACAAATGCCACCACTCCAAACATCCAGCCCTTCATCGTTTACCCCAGCTTTTATTACTGACCATGACACCACATGGCATGAGACATCCCTCTGGTCAGTCTGGGCCAGCTGGTTCTGTCCCCTCCCAACTCCTTGTGCTCCCCCAGCCTCCTGGCTGGCAGGGCAGCACCAGAAGATAAAAAATCCTGGGCTCTGTGCAAGCACTGCTCTGCAACAACTAAAACATTGTTTTTTGATGAAAAACTATTTTCATCAAAAAATCCAAAACACAGCACCATACCAGGCACTATGAAGAAAATTAACTCTATCCCAGCTGAAACCAGAACGCTGGGAAGACAGTTATCAGCTGCAACCAGTCTTATGCCCTCTGCATGTAGGATACTGCCATTCTCTACTGCTGGAATGACTTTTAGGTGAACCAGCAGGAGAAACTTAAGCACACAGAACCTCAGCAGTATCATCTCAAGCTGTGGAGCTTGTTGTGAGATGCTAACTGTTGGTGGAAATTAAAGCTGCCATAAATAGCTGTAAATTGCACCAAGGGCCAATTAAAGTCAAAAATGAATAAACAAGCTTAGCAATTTATCCTGTAATTAAATGTATAAATGTAATTTAGCACAACAAAATGAGGGAAAGCCAAAATATGTTCTTTAAGACAAACTGTTTTAGTAAATGCTCTTTAAAATGTCAACAGCTTCTTGAGCTTTGACAAAAAGCATTGCATTAGCAGGGATACGACAAATCTGTAATAATGGCATCAAAATTACCATGAACTGTTGTGTTTGCATCTCTGAAATTTTATAGCCATATTTATTGTATTTTTTTTCCTTTCACTATCTACTTGTATATAAATCACATATAATCATTCACTATTCTACCTCAAAGCAAGCACAAAATAAGCTCGCTATCTTAGGCAATAAAATACATTTTTTCCTTAGGAAAATAAGTTCATAAAATCTCACATTTTCAGTAGGAAAAAACACTTGAAACAATGCTGTGGTCAAATTCTCATTATTATTTTGAAAAGGAAAAAAAAAACAAAAAGTCACAAGAATTTGCTTATTCTGTGGTATTTAACTTTCATTTTGCTGAATAGCAGACACTATATAAACCCTGGCTGATAACAAACATCAAAAATAGAGATCTTGCTAGCACTGCCACCTGCTGCTGATCCTCATTTTGTTTCCTGCTCAATAGTTTTAAAATACCAATTTTGTACAGCTAATTTCACCTAGTCTGTAAGAAAGACACATAATCAACATTGATTTTTTTTAAATGTTTTAAACACCACTCATTGTTACAGTTTCTGTTGGCAGCAGATGTATAATTATCTTCTCATGCTTTTATAAGCAGTCTGAATAATTGCAATGAAGATTCTGTCTACTTTGGAGGATTTCCTTAGAATCTTATATGTGTTTCCAAATAGATTTTAATGTAGTAAAATTAAAGAGTAAATTAAATAATTAAAAATGTATTAGAAATTTAAGTAACTATTTTTTAAACCTATAAACACCACAGACTCAGTGAGGTTGATGAAATAGGTGTTACTATTCTGTAGAAAATAGAACTGGTAAACGTGCTGTGGGATTTTATTATTTCTTAACTTAGGCCTTCATCCATTGAACCAAACTGTTACAAGTTTCACTTTCAACAGCCTTTGGAACTATCACAGTCTTCTGTATTGACAACAATTCAAGCAAGTCAATGGATAATTTTATTTCTGCAATTCAAACTTGTTGCACATACTTTCTGTAGTTTAGTATACATATTTTCCATACCTCATAACTTGACATCACAGCTATAAGTTCTTCACAAAACAAAGCAAATGTTAAAGACAATTCTAGCATTTTCCCCTAAAATTCTAAAGAATGCATTAAGTGTTTAAGAATTTTAAGAAAAAATTTTAGTCTATGGCATATGTAAAAACAAACATGTAAGATGGTGCTAAAGTTATTACTAAATTTCAAGGGATAGTAGCTGAGCTATGCCATATATCACCACTTAGGATATAAGTTAGTTGAGAGGAGAAACCTTCATTTTCCAGTGCCTGTTTCTTAAGACTACATTCCAGGAATACATAGAATCACCAAATGGTTTGAACTGGAAGATCATCCAACCCCTTAAAGACCATCCAGTTCCAAGTCATTGCCATGTGCAAAGACATCTCCCACAAGACCAGGCTGTTAAAAGCCCCATACAGCCTGGTCTTGATCACTTCCAGGGATGGGAATCCATAATCTCATAAGTTTATGAAGATTGTGAAGTCAAACTCTAAGATTAAATAACGCCATTTTAAATAATTATATAAATGATAATAGGACTCCCACTACATGGTCATGGACCATTTTGTGGTAGTATCTTTGTTATGGGGCATGCATATTGTCTGTGTTCTGGGAATTAAACAAGTGGCTCTTTCAAAAAAGAAAAAAAAATATGTTTCCTGTCTCCTATGTTGTGGAAATAGCAGGTGTATATGATCAAGGCAGAAAATTAAAGCAGTAAAAGCAGTTTCATGAAGGCTGCATTAGGGAGCTCAGTATTTATCTTTGTATTGTCTCCACCAATTCCTGGAAAATGTATTTTTTTCAACCAGTTTTCTAGTTTCAAACTCCCCATTACCTTAAGGGCAGTCATCCTGTGAATTTGAAACAAGCTGCACGACAATAAATATAAAACAAGTAAATAAATAAAATAAAATCAGTTTTCAGGTATCACCTCATTCAGCTTAAATGAAGATGCTTTCATGCTAACCCTGTGCCTCAGCTACCAGTCTACAGAATGCGGAGAGTTCTTTCAGCTCAAAATCACTGCTATTGGGGAAGCATCTTTAAGCTAGACTCTTGCTAATTATTAAAGCCATACATTAAACAACCCTCATTAAAAATGAAAAGAAAAAAAAAAAAGAAACACCGGCTTAGCCTCCACCCGAGGAACATCAGAAACTAAATTACCCTTTCCGGTGCTCAGGGAGCCCTACTTTCCCATTCATACACAAATAGTTAAATACCAATGTCTTATAAACAGAGCCAAATTAGAGTAGTGAGAAAATTGAAAACACGGGAATAATTTGGAAAAAAATAAATAATCTCCAGCTGCCAACCACAAAGTACACAATAATTTTACCCATACCGTACCCCCCTTTCCAGCCCTCAAGATATTACTTTTCCCTCTAGTCTTACCACAGTCTGTCAGGTTCTGAGTAGTCCAGCAGATTAATACACTGTAAATGTTCTTGTTGCCTCTTTGGGTTACATTTTGGGTTAAATTTGAATGGTTATGTTTTTATCACTATCAGCTTTCTCAAGTTAAGCAAGCAAAGGAAGGTAAAGGAGAGAAAAATGGGGCAGCTAGGACATTTCCAAATGGTAATCCACTCTCATAAGCCACTTGCTGGAAGGCTACCCCCTTCAAGTGACAGTCTTGATGATCCTTCTCCTGCCATTCAGTCCTCAACATCACACACACTGTCCCTGCAAATTTAACTTGCTCACTTCCAGTAAATTTCTGCACTCAACCCCCACCACATTGCATTAACTGTTTGGAGGAAAATTGCTTCACTAACCATTGTATCATGAACCATCCGCTTTTGAGGATCATGTTCTGAGCAGATAGGTACTGCTGTATGCCTTTTTACCTGTCAGGCACAGCATATAATTCAGTTACACCAGCACTACAAGAAAACTCCTGATAATACAGTTTAACAGACTGAAAGAATTTCATGCACTGTACAGAGCTTTGCTACAGGTTTTTCCTAGAAAAATGTGAAAACTCCCACCAAACTGACTCCAACTCTCCAGTGCCAAGAGACTCATATAGGTACCAATGGACTCTGGAGCATGCCCTGCAGGTTGTGTCCCAGTGGTCCTCAGGCAGAACTGTTTGGAAACACATCAGGGAGACACTTGGAAGTGAACCCAGTGAGACTGAAAAAGCCATGCTTAGAAACACTGAACGGGACTGTTCTGTAATGTTATGGTGCCTGTTCATGAAACCTTGTCAGAAATACTGATTCCTGCTTGCCTCATAAAAGCCTTGAATCCCTCAGGTGTGCTATGAATGCATCAAAATTTTATTTGAAGCCAAAAAAGCACTAAAGGATTAATCTATTATAATACTTTGAACATAAATGGAAGTGTTTGGCAACACATTCTTCTCACACATCCAGTGTCTCACTTTCACTGCCAATGAACAACTTAAAACCAGGACTGCCTTTTAGCCTTCACCTAGCACAGTAACCCTTGAGGGGGGAGGTGGAGGGAAAAAAGGGGGAAAAAAAAAAAAAAAAAAAAAAAAAAGCACAGCCCCGAAGGATGAATTCACAGACCTTCTACCTTCTATGGTATTTCTACTGTTGCTACTGTTCATGTATGTACTGTATGAGGAGTCTGAAAAACATTAAAATGATTGTTTTCCTGTGCAACTTAGTCCGAGCTCTGAGCCTCTATGCTAAAATATGATGAATCCAGATTCTCTTTCTAAATAGTCTAGGTCATGAAAATGAACTGATTTTACTGTATTTTTGATGCTTCTATTAGCCTAAGTAAGTAAGCTAGCCATTGCCCCAGCCCAGAAAGAACTGATAGCTACTGGATTATTTTACAGACTTCTCAGCCCAGTCTAGTAATTAAAATAGAAAGAATTAAAAGACAGTTCATACCAGAGCTAACAAGACAACATGGACTTGAAAAACAGATACCTCATTTCTACACCAATTTCTTTATTCTAAAGTCAGTTCAGGGATGGGAGTGGAGGGAGTAAGGGGGACAGAACTGTTTTTTCTCTCTAGATTATTGCTATTGGCTCATTTCTTTACAGATATTAGCTGCTGAGGCAGAGCTGGTATGTGAATAAAGGTTGCTACATGATTAGCCAGACCAAAACCCATGAGAATTAAAAAGGCAGATAAATCTATCAATGTTGCATCGTGCAAGTAAATATCAGTTCTCTTAATTCTTGTGTGATATTGGTTTCCACATAGACTGTAGCTTCTACAGATACCATATCTTCAGATGTTATCTGTTACAGGGAGGTAATAAGTCTGTCAGGTGTCCAAGATCTCACTAAACACACGGTGTTTAGGAACACATTCCCAGTCATCAGAATTGTCTCTCCTCTGATGCATAATCCTAAATACATGTTAGTGTTAGGCACCTAAATTCTCTGGGTTAGCATCCTGGCATCAAAACATCTGTATCTCATGGGAAGATCCAATTATCCTGACCCATTGCAGGAAAACACTTATTCCTTGTACTTGAGTTATGACAGTATTAATGAATCACAAGAAACCTATTCCAATTTTAGCAGTCCATATTGTCATTTATTTCTGCAGTCTTCTAGCTAATAATGTGGGGAAGACACACAGACTTTAAGAGTCTGAAACATTAACTTCCCAGAGGTATTGCTTCAAAGAATGTTCAGTTAGGGAGGGTTGCAAATCATATTCTCTCACTGACATTATTTTCCTTACATATCCCCCATCCACTTCAGGCAGAGGAATTTCAAAGTATTCTCTCTAAGCTTCTTCATTTTAAGATTTATTTTTATTTTTTTAACCTTCAGGAATGGGGAATCCCTGAACAGTTGCATGCTGTGGTAGAACCTAAACTTACAGTAGTTTCTGACAGTAGTTTCTGCATTTTTTCTGTAGTAACGTTAATAGCTTGTTTTCATAACAACCGTATACTGCTAAGCTTTTGCAGATAAGGTTATGAAACAACTGAGGATCAACACTTCTGTTCAGACTGCTTCTTTCCCATTTCCCATCATTTTGCCATTTTTTAGGCTAACAGGAGCAGTGTTGTCTCACTTCTTGCAGACACTTCAACTCTGTTTTGCCCACACATTGTAGTGCTCCCAGTGGCACTGTTACATTCTTTGCAGAGCATGCAATTTTTTTCTGGAGGCTGCAGCACAGAATGAATAGGACATCAGAGCATTTAGACATGACTCCCTATTTGTTGTCTGCAGTAATCAGCATACATTTTGAAGACACTATCATTAGTCACTATCACTACAGAGCCACTTGAGTCTCTTTCGGGATTGAAGTAAATTAGTGGTGCAGCACCCTTTTCCATTCTCACACTGACAACCTCACTCAAAGTCTAGAAGCGTTATAAATACACTTTATAACAATGTTCCCCACTACTAAAGAGCTAACATACTCAGTCAAGTCAAAGGCTATACTAGACTGTATTTATATTATATATGTATATGTTCACACACACACATATATACATTTTTCCAAAGTTCAAGGATTCAAGAATCACACCAAAGTCCAGCACTACTTTGACCCTCTTAATACTTAGATGCTAAAGACATCAAAGGTATCAAGTTTTTAAAGTGACAGTTAACATTGCATATTTTTTCAAAGTATCATTAAATTCCTCTTAGAAAATTCAGCTCAGTGATTAAATAAAGTTCCATATAACCACAAGAAATCATAACATTTTATCCAGCATTATAATTGAACTTGTTAGCAGAACTAAGCCTTTAAAAATTCATGCATTAATATGCATGTAACAATTTAAATTCCTATTCATGTTTTTTCTTATAATCTCTGATACCAAAAACAAAGGGGCATTACATTACTTTTATAATCGTACCTTTGAAGATGCCTCAAGTTCCACTTGAGGTACTTATGATCGTGCAAGCTGAGGACTACTAACATGATGTCAAACACACTGAGAACCAACAAGGAAAAAATATTTCCCACCAGCAAGGAAAAAGTATTTGTTTATTACCATACATTCCCGAGCTCCTGCAAATCCTCATGATTCAAAAACACCACCACCCTTGAGCTGCTATGTACAAGCAGCACTGGAACAAACAGCATAGCACAACCTCTTATAAAAGTATTTACAAAGTATATAAGTTTGGAAAAGACGCCTGGTGAAGGTTAGAGGGAGAAGGGAGACAGAATAAAAAAAAAATGAAATCTGAACGACCAGGCCAAAAGTGTCCTGCAGGTTCTACACTTTTGAAGGGTCTCCAGTTAGAAGCTGGCCATATAGAACATGTTTACTGCTGCTTTGGGGAGGAGCCGCACTGTGGATGTTGAGGTGAGTAAAGTACATGGAAATTACAACCAAATCAAATTTAAAAGGACTGTGTAATGTGTATTTTACAATGAAATACTATTTGCTAGGAAATGCAGTAACATAGTAAGAAGAATCAGTAGGCAGAGAGCTGGGTAGGGCACAGTTTAGCTCAGAAGTTATTTCACACTAGGATTTATAGCTTAAGGGCATCAAAGTCTCAAACCATTTCCGTTTAATTTCAGTCATGCATTCAGAAAAGAGGACCTTTCTACCTACAGCTCTAACAAGGATTAAAAGCAATACGTGTTTCCACCTAAAGTTCTGTTTGCAAAACAAAAACCTGATGAATGGGCACATTAAGCCCTCTGTCTGAGATCCATGTTTTAAAAATGAACTAATGAGTAATCATTTTATTTAGTATTTGAAAACACAGTGAACAATTCAAATAAAACAGTGAAACACAGATCTTTATGAGCTCATTATTTCTGTTTAATACATGAGTTGAGGAATCTACAAATGTAATACACATGGAAAAGCTGGATTTAATTTAATCTATGTGTGTCAATTGGAGTAACTGCAGCCAGTTTTGCAAGGTTTTACTGCAGCAGTATCAGTGTTGTATTTGACACCTCAACTATTTTGTTGTTGTTGTTGTTGTTTTATACAAACATGAAGAAGGAGAAAGAAAGCTATGCAATTTTCAGTATAAAAAATCACTCTGAATTCATTACATAAATGTTTTCTAAAGAATATGAACTTTGTGCTATTTTAAATTTTCTCTTTCAAAATGGCATACTGAAGAAGCTTATAAATAAATGAATAAATAAAATACACATTGTTGATCATGCACTACACTTCTGGAACAGGAATAAGATTCTGGGAAAAATAGAAAAAAGTACTCATGTCCAATAGTTTTTAGTCTTAAATTTTTAATACGAACATGCTTCCCATTTTACAAATTGAGAAATCTTTCAGTGATGTTAAAATGGATATAAGCCCTTTATGTCTGTGAAACAAAGAGGGAAGAAACTTTGAAGGAAGTTCCCAGAACAGTTCCTTCAAAGTGATTTTTCCTTTAGGGAGGCAGAGCTAGTTTTGTAGGATCTAACATGTACATGAGTGTTATGGTCAAAACTTCTTGAAGGAAAAATAGAGAAGGAAGAATTGGGGGCAGAAGCAATCTGATAGCACTAACATCCTAACAGCACTAAAAAAAATATATAAAAAAAAATGCCATACAGATACAGCACAAAGTCTGCATATATTTTGTTCAGGATTTAGAGGAAATAGTCATTCACACATCTAGCTATTACTGAAGTTAATTTCATGCTTAAAAAGATAACTTGACACCCATGACACACTTACAAAATCTAAGGCAGAAAAATAGAAGTTTTGGCAACGCAGTACCACTGTTTTGTAACCTTCAGAATGTATAAACATATTACAAGTAAAAAATCCCAATAAAATAATTGAATACTTATTGAGTCTAGTTAGATGCTCATCTGTATCTCACGCTTCATATTGTACATGAAATGGGTATTGCCAGAAGCACCACTAAAGATAATGGAAGCCTCCTCAAACACTATCTGATCCTTCTGCCTATGTCATGTTTCACCAAGTAGCAGGACACAGTAACTTGATCACTGCTACTGTAAGATTTGTGTGTGTGCATGTCTATAGATTATATATAACCAGCTTAGATGTATCTCATTATCTTGAATATAAATGTTAAGGAGACTGGCTATACTTTGTCTCATAGAAGCTTCAAGTGATATGCTTCCTTCTGAATTCCCAAATATCCATCTCTCAGCTTATTCTCCCTCCTCGTCTTCTGTCTGTGCATTAGGATGCTTTCTTGTTCTTGACTTTTTTCCTTGTACAAACAAGGAAAGCAAGTTTCAAAGTTTTTACCAGGGTAACATGAGTTATTCCAGTACACAAAGTTCTGTAGTATGCTACCAGACAAGATCCAGTTGCCTGAACACAAAGAATGCTTCAGCCCACCTATGAGATCAGTGACTTTGTTACACAGATCAGGATGTAAGGCTGCATGGTGATAATTTCATATATGGCAGATTTAAGACACTACTAAGAAGATAAGAAGTAATTTGTGCCTTTGAATGCCTATTACAATGAGAAAGCTATTTCCTACTTCAGTCATTAATCATCAGAGAAAGGACGAATGCCACTGGGAATCACCTACTGAAGGGCTGGTGGCAGCTCTTCACCAGGTGGAAACAATTATTTATGGATAGATGACCCTCATTGTATCAGGTATGGCTAGACAGCTTCCAGATGATTAAATAAAATTAAAATCACATCCCTTAACTTTTTATTTATTCCTATCTGGAAGAATACTCCTATCAGTTCCTCATGCACACGCTCACTGCTTCGTGTCTACGGGGGGCAGAGAGGGCATGCATCTCACAGGGCTAGTCCTCTGCTGCGGACAGCTAACCATAGGCCGTGCTCTTGGTGCTTACTCAGTGTGTTTGATGCCACTTGTGGTAGCTCCTAGGAGGTGACGATAGCTTAACTACACGCATTTCTCTGGGACTGGAGCAGCCACACTTCCCCAAGCTTTCCACAGCGTCAATGGAAGTGTGCACGTTAGCCTGCCTTCTGCTGTTTTTTTGGCTTTTTAACTACCACCCCCAGCTGCGTATCATTTGCTCCACTTGTCTTGCACGAACACTCGCGTGTTCCGTTGACAACCTGGTTTCGCTTTCTGTTAGCATGGTGGGAAATAAATAAATAAATAAATAAGCGAATAAATACATAAAGCCTGGCTGGCCTCCCTAACTAAAACCAGGCATCGCCCGCGAGCCGAGCCGAGCCGTTCCTCACGCTGCCGCCAGCGTTCGCCCTGCCCCGAAGCCTCCCCCGCTCTCCCACAGCTGCCCTGAGGGCTGAAGCCCCAGCCCCAGCCGCAGCCTCGCCCGCTCCGGGTAGGCTCCGGGTAGGCTCCGGGTAGGCTCCGGGTAGGCTCCGGGTAGGCTCCGGGTAGGCTCCGGGTAGGCTCCGGGTAGGCTCCGGGTAGGCTCCGGGTAGGCGGGGCGGCGGCGGCGGGACGCGCCCCCACGGCGGCGGAAGGGCGGCCGGAGCCCGGCTCCCCGCGTTGGCCGGGCCGCTCACGGTAACGCGGCACCCCCGAGCACCTCCCCGTCCCCCGCCGCCTCCCTCTCCCGGTCAGCGCAGCCCCGCGGTGCCCCCCTCCGAGGGCTGCCCGGGCTGGGAGCCGGCGGGTCCCGGCCAGCGCCAGGCACCGCCGGCGGCTCGGGGCGCGGAGTGGGTTTGTTAAGGCGCAGGACATCGGCGTTGTTCGTGCCGAAAACCCGCGTTTGGCCCTTTTGGGTAGGCGGTGGTGCGGGGGCTGTGAAATGTCGGGCCTGTGGAGGAGGGTGGATAACGGAGCTTGGTGGCGCTGAACGCCCCTGAAAGGCCAGAGGTGCTTGTTTGCGGCAGAGACTGCCCTCTGAAGGGATCGAAACCTCAGGGGTCACGGCACAAGTTACTAAATTAATTTGTCACTGCTCCCGAGCAGAGATATACTCAGCAAAAAAAAAAATAAAAAACGCCTGGGAGTGAGGTGAACAGGCCTTTTCCCTGGAAGGGGACAGCTGTCTCACATTTATTTTTCATTCTTTCTAGAATATCCAACCGAGATTCATTTCTTGGGGTGGAATTTTGTACCGTTCAAAGGTCTTATTTTGTGTCCTTGTTTGATCAGAAGCCAGAACATGTTTTCCATATTTGAATAGGTTTCAGTTTCATAGCACAATGTTCCTCTCCTTAAGCCTTTTTCAAACGAGTCTTGATTTTTAGGGTAAAAATTTGCCATGTCTGGTGATGTGTGGGGCTAAGATTTGTTCAGGATTAACAATTTCATGCTAATTTTAAGAATTTTACTGTTAGATCACCAATTTGGTGACAGTGTTGGGTTACCTATGTAGCATTAAGCTTATGTCATTTACTTGAATTGTGTTACTAACAGCTGATATTTTTTCATGTATTTTTGTTTTCTAACTTAGCTGAGACAATGACAGCCTTTGAAAAGAACCTCCATCAGGAAATGATTTCTCAGCTGCATAATTTTGCTGCTGTTGGAGATGTTGCCAAACTGAAAGCATTGCTCAGCCATTCTCCATCACTTATCAATGCAGCTGCAGATAACGGCTGGACAGCCTTGATGTATGGCGCAAGAAATGGACACTTTGATGTTGTACGGATTCTTCTGGAAGAAGGGTAAGCTGTTTAGTAGATCCCATTGAAGAGTTCTGACCTAAATTCCTCTCTGTCCAGTTAAATATGACATCAGACAAGTAGACTTACTCAACAGATAGTGGAAGAATATTCAGGCTTAAAATTCAGAATTATATACTTTGTGTCATTTTATAACTGGATTGTGCTATTTGCTAAAAATTGTTGAAAAGATACAAGGATCCCTAAAATTATTGATCTTCAAAAATACATTGTCACTCCTCACAGAAACGTGCAGAACAGAACAAAATTTGTACCCCATTCCAAACAGTGTTCTGAATATAAATTTGATGTATTTGATTGTTCTGCTTAGGCTTTTTCTGTAAGGTTTAATTGTAATCCATTTGCATCTGTGTTACAGTGCAGAACATTTGCAGGCATATTGACCATTATGTAGGATATGACAGACATACCTACACCAAAGTTAGTGATTGCTGAATTTCATGCTGCTTTTCTTTTACATGAGTCTTCCTTCGTCTTTCAGCTGTCATATTTTTTTATTCAGTCACTATGACACCATGCATGTTCTTTGCTTGTCAAAGGCTTGTTTTCATACATTTGTTGTCCGTCTTCAACTCCTGTAGTTCTAGTCTAGCAAGACACTGAGAAAAGCACAGAATGCTGCAAAGTTTTTGAAACCTCAAAGAAGATTTTTCCAAAGCCTGAATAAAGTTAGGATTGACATGTTTCAAATGGAAAACATTTCATAATAAGAGTGAGAGTTCAGCTGAGCTCTGTCTTAATCAAGGCTGATCTGTTCCTCTGCAACCCTAATTACGGAGCCATGCAAGACTAGTTCATTCTGTGGTTATGAGTAATCTCAAGGTTGTCATTCCACAGCCTCCAGGATATACTTTTATTTAAGCCCTACGCAGATGCTGTACTTTCTGCTGGAGCTCAGCATGGAGTGTCAGACGAACTGCTGTTTTGCACCGTAATTAGTGTATCCTAACAAGCCATAGAGCTTCACTGTGCCAGATCTTCTGGGTTGAAATCGTCGTGCATTGAGTAATACTTTGAGATTTTGGAGAATTTACCAGTTTGGTAAACAGGTAACAAGATCTGAAGTTGTGCTTACTATAAGGAAGAGTGAATTTCTGCTTGTAAATGCCTTTTTCATGGCCATTTTCTTAGACAATATAGTTACTGATATGTTACCTCAACCTCTTGATTTCATTTTAGTCAGGTTTAGTCATAATAATCATTTAGATGAATACAGCTGCTGGATGCATAAACATGAACATCAAATACAACTATGAAGGTAATATAATATAACATTCCAGAGACTGAGCCTGGATAACTAGTCATTTTTTTATTCATCTATGCTTGAGAAAAGCTACAGGAAATGTTTATGGACTGAAAGAAAGATCTTAGTGATCTGAAGAGTTTGTGCCACTGCAGAGCACGTGAAATAGAAGCTTCATCATAGTCTGCATGTAGCTGAGCAGACAGTAAGTAGAAGACAAGATCAGAACAAGACTGTGTCTGAGCAATAGGTAATTAAGTAGGAAATAAGGTAAGATTTTAAACTAAAGATAATTAATTTGTGAAGATAAGTGGGCAACTTTAGTTCCCTTAGCACCAAAAGCTTTTAAGCTAAGCTCTGAATGCATTTCTAAAATGTACTCAAACTCTCTCAGAAACCATTCAGTTAAATATAAAACCGTAAGTAAAAACAGTCTTGCTAGTGATACAGTTAGTTACCTGTGTATTAGCACTAGTAATATTTTGGCATCCTATCGTTTTAAAAACTGATTAGTATGACCCAGCATCTACTGTGTACTTTATAGTTTACAGTGCTATTTTCGTTTTACTTAGCCACTTGAGTTAAAATTGACAAACAAAAAAATAGTGTGCTCATTTTGACTTCCCTATCCACCCTTACCTATCTGAGATTTTTTTCAGTATAGTTGAATATTTGCCACAAGTGACTGTTTTCCTACCTCTACCATTTTGCTTTGTTACAAGAACAAAGAGATGCTTATAGACCAGCTCATTCCCCACAGTTCAGAGTGCTTCTTCTACCGCTAAACACAAGCCATATTCTTGGTTCTTATTCAATGGTAAATCTAGTCTTATAACTGCTTTGATAGCTTGGTAGCTGCTAGAAAGTAATGCTAATTAAGCTACTGAATTTTGTCTTACTGGTTAGTCAGAAGAAAGCTGTGTCTTGGTCTACAAAGTTTCACATGTCTTGAAGGTTTTTTGTGGTATACAAAACATTGGTATACCAGTTTGTTTTTGACATGTTGCAGTATTTGGGATTTAAATTAATTGGTCACTGTTGTAGTAAGGCATGAACCTTGTTAAGTAATACCAGGAGTGCAACATAGATGTGGGATTTAACCTTAGCAAAATAAAATGAAGTAAGATCATTTTTCAATACCACAAGTATTTAGCCTAAAGAATGACTTAGTTGCTGAGTTTTGGAAAGTTCCTGCACCTATATATTATTAGATGTATATGCTGTGAATAATAATACAGTATTTACACTCTTCTTGCATAGCCTTATGCTGATAGCCACTGTTCTTTTCTGTTTCTGTAGGTGTGACAGGTCCATCGTTAATATGTCAAGGCAGACAGCTCTGGACATTGCTAAATTTTGGGGGTACAAGCACATTGCTAATTTGTTGGCTAATGTGAAGGGCGGGCAGAAGCCTAATTTTCTGTCAACTGAAGTGAAAGAGTGTGAAAATTATTTTAGCATGACACTTCTGGACAGAAGAAGCGATAAAAGAACAGATTCCAACTGGCTAAGCAAAAAACAAAGCCATCCAGCTACAGTATACATACTCTTCTCAAACCTAAGTCCTTTGGTTACTTTAGGTATGGGAACAGAGAGGTCCCAGCCACCAGAAGTCAAGCTTTGTAGGCTGTATCACAAGGATGTGGAACAGTATATGAGTCAAACAGAAGAAGTCACCTTGATTTTTCTTGGAGTTGAACTTCAGTTCAACAAGAATTTTATGGCTGCTGGCAATGAAAAGGTTCTGGAAGAAGAAGAAGATGATGGGTTAGTTGCTTGGTTTGCTCTTAGCATAGATCCCACTTCTGCTGAGAAATTCAAAGAGAAGCATGAGGACTGTTACTTCCTTCACCCACCAATGCCAGCACTACTGCAGCTAACTGAAAAGGAAGCAGGTAAGATGCATAAAATGCAACACTAATCAAATGTGTGATCAGAAGAATATGCTTTAGGATACACTGAGGTATGCTGCAAAGACTAACCACAGCAAAGGTATTCAGGTATTCACTGAAAGTCAGGTATTTTCATTGGCTTTAGGAAAAAAAAAATAACAGTCTGGCAGTGGCTTTGTGAATAATTCTATATGTAAAAATGTGCAGTTGCAAAGTGCTAACATCTTCAACTGTGAATTGTAAACTGTAAAATTTATTATCATGGTTTTACAAATAATAGATAGTATTTTAATATTGATGCATGTGCATTATTTTAAAATGAAAAAAAAAATCTGTCATTAATGACTTTTCATTACAAAAAATTAAGCTATCTCCTTAGTAGAAGCTTGTGGGATACTTTTCCTGAGAAGAAAAAGTTAGAGCAAGTGTTGCAAAGTCAGGATCCCAGTGTCCAATGTAATGGACATGTTACAACAACTGCAGTTGTAATATTTTTGTAAAATTTATCCTTTACAGAAGGATAAAGGACAAGCTCCACTTGTACCTCAAGTTTATCTGGGACAATGCATTATTATGTCAAGATACCTGTAGGAAGTACCTTTTCCATCTGGAAAAAAAAATGTGTGATACAAAATTCTGGCACTTCACACAGGAAAAATAATTTTAGTAAGAAAGAGGTTGTATTGGTCTGGATTAATATTCCAAGCAAATAAATTGGTTTGTATCTACATAATACTGCATTGTATTACATATGTTGTGCTGCAAAGAAAGATTTAAATGACTTGCATCATTCAACTTATGTTGTTAAGCCATAGTCTACTTTGATTTTTACATTGAACTTTAATACTTGCTTTTTTGTGTAATGTTAAAGGCTTAAATGAATTAGTGTGGAGTATTAATTATTTTCAATGTATTCTTTAAAAGGTGTAGTAGCCCAGGCTAGATCAGTTCTAGCATGGCACAGCCGCTACCGATTCTGCCCAACATGTGGGAGTGCAACCAAGATTGAAGAAGGGGGTTACAAGAAAACTTGTCTAAAAGAAGGTTGTCCCAGTCTCCAAGGTGTTCACAACACATCATACCCAAGAGTAGGTGAGGATATTGTAAGATAAACTTGGTCAAAAGGGATTATATGCACGTTTCTTTTAAATTATTTATTTAATTATTCATTATTTAATTATTTATTTAACTCTGTTTCTTTTTAATTATTTCAGCTTCTGTCCCAGTACTTACATGTTTACCCCTGTCAAGATTATGTGTGTCTCAGCTATATTTAGGATTAAGAAATTCAGGTTTCTCTTTCTTGTACTATACTCTGTGGCAGAAATTGCAGTGACAATATCAATCTTTATCACAATGCAGCTATATCAGATGTTCCAACAATATAAACAGTCCAGAGGGTCACATTTTACTCTTTCTATTTTTTCTGCATGTTTTCTCACCTACCAAAAGTCCTATTAGCTTGAAATAATCTGGCTCTGTAACAAATTTTTGGTATGGTGGTCGTTTTTCTGTAGTGCCTCTTCAGCTGCATTAGCCGTCTTCGCTGGCTTTGACTCTTCATTGTCAACTGCAAACTGCCAGGCCTATTTCTACCCAAAATACAAGCTTTGATATATTTTATAACCCCTGTTAATTATGTGTTGCAAAGGAGGTTGTTAAAATTGCCGTGGTAGCGATGGAAAGACAACATGGAAAGAAAAATTACCTTTTTTTTTTTTTTCTTGGATTGTTTAGTGACCACGTTTGGTAATCACCTTTCCTTCCCCTACTTTGTCTTCTCTTTTGCAGTTGTAGTTCTTTCCAGAACTTCCATTGCATGTGTATTGTATTTCTGAATTAGTTTCTCTTACATGCTCTAGACATACCTTTGTAATAATCAAAAAATTGTGCCATGTCCTTCTCTCTCATGGGCTGCTATGAAGCTTGCTAAAATACTAGTGGCCAATCCTTTGCAGTTTCTCACACAACAAGTTTAGAGACATAAAGGGATTATATAGGAAGGACAGCTGAACCAGCATTTTCTACTTATGCCTTTCTTGCATATTTTGCATTGTGCCAAGTGGCAAATACCTTCACACAGGACAACAGTCTTTGAAATCACTGCTTATAGCAATTGCTGAAGTAAGTCTTTTAATATTAAAAAGAGAAAAATATATAAAGGCAGAGGTAACAAAAAATAAAAACAAAACATTGGTATACGTAATAAAGTAGAGAATTAAAAGGGAAGAAGAGGGTAGGTGAACTGTATACAGAAAGTCATGACAAAATGAATGATACCAATAGGAGAAAATATTTAGCAAGAAACAGTAAGTTACATAAAACAACCAAGACTGAAAAGTAGATAAAAATGCTCCACCAGATAAGGGGTTGAAAGCAAACAGAAGAAAAAGTGTAAAGGTTAGCCAGTATTTGCTAGAATACCTAGCTCTTCAATGTGTAGTGAAAAGTACAACCTAGGAACCTGTGTATGTAGATGAGGTGATAGCAACAATTTCAGCAAGAAACACAATTTTCTATCTGCTGGATGTATTGTTTATACTCTTAACAGATTATATGTTTGGGTTGCAGGTAATTTATGCCCTAACCTTGGCTACACTCACAAAGCATGTTGCAAAACAAAATAAATAGTATCTTATGGGGAGGAAAAAAAAAAAAAAAAAGGTGAAATAACAACTTGCTCTGGGCATCTAGCCTATTTTGATTTCATGCACTTAAAGTTATCTTATTTGTATATGCATTGGTGTTGAATAGGCTGAATTTTATTGCTGCTTTTAGGTCCCCCAAAAGTTGTAATATATTCCTTTCATGTCCATTACAGATCCTGTTGTGATAATGCAAGTCATCCATCCAGATGGGAACCACTGCCTCTTAGGTAGACAAAAGAGGTTTCCTCCAGGAATGTTTACTTGTCTTGCTGGATTTGTAGAACCTGGTAAGTAATTTCATTTTCCCTTATCCGATGGGTTTTCTCACATATTGTGCACTGAAAATAATATAGAGATTTCTTCTGTTTTATGTCAAATAAAATATTAGTTCTTCATATTAGATGTTGTTATAATAAACATGCTAGCTACCATACTCTGCAGAGGTTGATTTTTTTTTTTTAATAGCAAAAAGCAATGAGCAAATACAATTTTAAAATAGCTTTCTCATCAATTCTCATCACAGCATTCTCATAAATCATATACTTAAGTGAAAAAAAATATATAAAGGAACTTTCTGTGGTGATATGAATTCAGTATAGGAAATCTGGGAAATAGGATTTCAGTATAGGAAAAATAAGAGTTAAAGCATAAATTAAAGTTAAGTGCGTGCTTATTTGATTGATTCTATGGAAGATAAGTAGAAATTTTGTAATATGAGAAAGAAAAGTAAAGAGATTTTGCTAACTGTATTTAGCAATAATATTTGAAATTAGCTAAAACTGTTGGTAGCTACAAAAAGTTGTAAAGCATTCTTACATTGTGAATACATCTTGATCACCAGCAATAGTGTAATTTATAACTATATTGTATTGTACAACTGAACTGTTTCCAGTAACGGTATGCAAATGAAATGTGGTTACAGCATGAATGAACTGATTGAAGAGTCATTTAAAAGAAGTCAGGAGGTTTATTTTTTCACTGCTTTCTTTCTTATCATCCACTTTCTGATACTGATTTCAAGCATATGTACTAAAATTTAAGAGTAGCTGATCTTACCAGTTCTGTTCAGTTGAACTTAATTGCACTAGAACTTCTATCTCTTAGGAGTTCACTTGCTAATTAAAATAATATTTGGGCTATCATTTAGTAAAGAAGGCAAAGGAAACATCCGCGAGTTTTGAAATTTATTCAGAAGTTAATTCCATAATTGGATGAAAAGACAAAAGACTGAAAAGATTGTTATATTAGTGATTAGTTTTCTTATGGGACAAGGTGAGATGTATAGAAACATCATTGTATATTGAGATGTCTATAAAAAATTTGGTTCAAACTACTTGAACGGATCTTTCAATTGTCTTCAAATAAACACATACTGATGCATGGACTATCTAATGAATTTGTAATTAGTGGGACATGTGTACATATATAGGCCTATGACCATCAATAGTCCACATGTACACTCAGAAATTATAGAATCATGGAATCATAGAGTATCCCAAGTTGGAAGAGACTCACAAAGATCATTGAGCCCAGCTCCTGGCTCCACACAGGACCACCCAAAAATCAGACCATGTCTGAAAGCACTGTCCAAACCCTTCTTGAACTCCCTTGGGGAGCCTGCTCTACTGCCTGACCACCCTCTCTAGCAAAGAACCTTTTCCTAATAAAGTCTTACATGAATGTAGAAATAAGCTTTTCCACTGCAAGTTAAGTTTGGAGAAGTATTTAGATTAAGACAATGAATGAATCTGGTGAAGTAAATAATACAGCACAGAAATCTGCAAGTCTACTTAAGTCTCTATTTTCTTATTATTGCCATTTTAAATGTAGATTTTCTACATTTTTAGTTTAGATTTTTAGTTAGCTGCTTACTGTTACAATCATACAGAAAACCTAAAAATTAACACAATGCTATTTTTAAATGAACAAATCTGTATTTCATATTCATTTAAGGAACAATGTATTTCCTACTCAATGTTTAAAGTGTTAAGCAGCGTGATGATAGGTTGTATATACATACTTATATATACCATACATGCTATAATTGATAAATTATCAATTCGGGAAATAAACAGTATGATGGAGAAATTATGACACTTTATTTACAAAGTTAAATTTTGCTTTGGTGGCTATTTTTACCTTGTTAGACTTCACCATCCCATGCTTAAGGTGTGTGCCCTGATCTGTGAACTGGATGTCTATAGGTAATTGTCTGGTGCAGTTTCAAATCTTTTGAGTCAGTTCAAAGCACAAGATGTAATCCTTGGTTGGAGTATTTTCATCAGCTGTTGGTTCTTTGCCCTTTTTGATTAGGCGAAACAATAGAAGATGCTGTTCGAAGAGAAGTAGAAGAGGAGGCTGGAGTCAAAGTTGGCCATGTTCAGTATGTCTCTTGTCAGCCATGGCCAATGCCCTCCTCCCTAATGATTGGCTGCTTAGCTGTTGCAGTGTCTACAGAAATTAGAGTTGACAAGAATGAAATAGAGGATGCCCGCTGGTTCACTAGAGAACAGGTAAAGTTCAATTTAATTTCCTTCTGGTATTGATTAGTCTGTGACTGTATCACTTCTGGCATAGAATAGATACTTTTTTTTTTTTTCAGCAAGTTGAATAAACAAGTATACTCTCCATTTTATCATACTACAGTTGCATTATATTGTATTTATAGATTACACATAAACAGTGGAAGGCAGATACTGATAAGGAGCACAGTAATTACTGGGTCACTTGCAAGTCCATTTTATGACATATTTACCAGTTAGCTGTTCACCTTTTCCTTTTGGGAGATATCCAAGTTATAGTTATGTTAGACCATTTTTTTTACAAGCCTGTGCTCTGCATTTTGGCAGAAATAGTGTTCATCACCTGACTTTCTCCAAACAAGCATGCTACCAGATTTGTTAGGGGTGGAGGTGAGGTTTAGGTACAAATTCTGGGAATTCTAATTTGAATATTTTTCCGTGAACTAGTTTTTTAATACTCTGGTATTGAATGCAAGTTACTATGCATTAATAGGAAATTCAAATGAAAAAGAGAAAAAAATAAATTTTCACAGAAAGAGCTCATGAGTAGAAAATAAAACGATTGTTTATACAATACAGTCTTCACAGGTTTTGTCACAGGCTACTTACAAGCTAAATTTCCTGTAACACTATACAAATGCCTAGCAGTTACAAGTGTTGTGACTCTGTAAGTCAACTTGAAGGAAAAATTAGTCACCTACAATCTCAGTGTATTTCTGACAGCAATCAGAATGTTATTTTAAATGAGTATTAGTTCTGCATACAGCTAGACATATGCAGATTGGTCTAGAACTGGGAATAAATGTACTACAAAAGTGTGCTAAACTGAAAGTATACACGCATGTTGCTTGCTACTGCCTCAGAAAATGAACAAAACATTTTCTCCAACGCTACATGATAAAAGAAAACAAAAAGAATTTATGGAATGGTGTAGAGCACCATCTGGTGGTTCTTCCTTGCAGAGACTTAACAAAAAAACTTGAATATCACTTTTTTTTACTATCTCCACGGTTGTATGAAAGTATCCTTTGGGGCACGTTTTAAGCTTAAAAATGCAACAACTCAACTCTTCCAAATATTTTTCTTGTATTTCTCTGGTAGTAATTTATTAATGGGGACAGTAACATTAGACTGATCATCGTTGTTAATTCCTGTGTTAGATTCCATATGGTTTATAATTCTATTTTCTAACAGAAATAATTTCTTTTTATTGCAGGTCGTGGAAGTTCTCATTAAAGGAAATCAGCGTTCATTCTTTGTACCACCAAGTCAAGCTATTGCACACCAGCTGATAAAACATTGGATTGGAATGAATGCTAATCTTTAATTCATATAATTTAATTCAAATTCTTTAAGTTGAATTATTTCTTTTAGTGGATGCTAAAATTAGGAATAAACTAGAAAGAACTGTTTATCTAATGTTTGTGCAACCATGTAAGTTTTTGAGTCTTTGCTTTGGTTCCTGAAGTGAATATGCAAACCTTTACAATTTCTTTCAGACCTGAGTGAGAACTGAGTAATAGCACAGTGATCATCCCAAGGAATCAAGAAACAACTAGGAAAAATTAATACTTTATTTTGCAGAGGCTGCTTTGTTTTTGTTTGATCAAATTATTATGCCTGCCATTATCACATTCTTAATGTTTGATTTGGATTTTCCTGTCCACCACTAGAAGGAGTCACATTACAAAAAGGCCTAACCTTGCCTGTTGCCTACACTCTATATTTACATCCTCCTGTTCTGTCATACTAGTTTCCTTCTCATTCTTCCCTGTCTCCATTTTAAAAAATTCTATGCAGCACAAAAAACACCAGTCACTGTTCATTGCTGAGAGTCCTATCAGCAACAGCTAGTTTTAAGCTAATAGTAAATATGGTAAATATGTAGTACTTTTTTATCTACATGAGCAACGCTGTAAACAGAGTATTTACTCTTCCAGTTTGATTTCACCCAGTTACACAGTTATGTCATCCTGAATTTAAAGGTATAACACAGTATTTATGAATAATGTATTGGAAAACCAAAACAAGATAATAATACATTTATTGACCCTAGCCAATGAGTTATTTCATTCTCTGATAATTTGTAATGGAGGAGAAAAGATTATTTAAAAGGCATAATATCTGAAAATATACACAAAATTGTTTTATACGAATTGAGACTTTTAGATTTTTACTGCTATTAAGAATTTACAGTTCTAAGAAATATATCAACCCCAGCTGTAAGACTGAGAAGGCAATATGTTAATTAAAATAATTACTTATGGATATTTAATGCTATAATTCAGATTTGTGCCTTAATTTATTGTGTTATTTAAAGAATATATCTTTTTAAAATGGAAGTTTATAAAAGTATACTGTTGTTATTAATTTAATTATGTTACGATTCGGTAGTCTGTGATTATGCAGACACTGCAGTGTTATAAAAAATGCAAATGAACAGGAGGAAATACAATGATAGTCATAAAAATTAACTTATTATGAAATGGTAATTTGTTTATTCAGAACAACTTGAATTTTTTTTAATCAATAAACTATGCAAGATTTGTTTCAAAATTCTGTGCAGACTCTGCACTCAGTAAAAGTGTTATGTCTTTCTATTCAGTGTTCATACTATGGCAGCATTTTTTGTTTGTTTTTATGGCATCAAGGTTAAAGCAAGAAGCTCTTCTGACAGTCTTGGAACAGCTAACAAATCATTATATTGCTTTACTCTCTCCCATGTTTCACCCACAACTGCAAATTAAGAAAATAACTTTTATCAGTTGAGCTACCTGGAAATGAGAAGGAAGCAATACGCTGTTTTATTTAATATTTTCTTTTACAGAGAAGTACAATAAGCTCTCATGGACTACCACTATTGTCAATATGTGGTCCTGGTAGAAATAATTTTATTAAAAAAATAAAATAAAACATCGGACAGAAAGAAGGCTAGTTGCAGCTACTTCATACAAGTAGAAGAGAACAATGGAAAGCATGCGTAGTGGAAGAAACGTTTGCCTAGGACTGCAATGATTGCATGGTAAGAAAGATGAACAAGGAAGGAATGAGGAGCAGACAGAAGAGGAAGGATCACGCAATATATAGATTTTAGGAAGGTAAATCATTTATCACATTAAGGTAACTAAAAATGCATATAAAAGTTACATTCTGGTATTTTTTTTTCATGTAGGGAATTTATATAGGTGGATTATATATATAGGTGGATTGTAGGTTTGTAATTGTGAAACTCAGAAGAAGTTTCTGAGCATAACCATAACCAGAAGAAGTTTCTGACCATAACCAATATTTATATTGATTCAGATTTTTTAATTGAGAATTTGTATAAGAAATATGTATCTGTAGTTACAATACTAATAAGTAGAAGAACTGTAACTTTACAGCATGAAAATGGCAGAAAAAGCACAGGTTGTAAAAAACAACAGTGTTTTAGTAATCTGAGTTTGTGAATAATATTTTAATGATCTTTTAATGATCATTTCTAGTAACTTTTGGTGATAATTATTTTTTTAATGCATATACATTTTTGAAAGCTAACTAGCAGTCCTTCTTTCTTCAGCAGATGAACCACTCACAGTAAAGGGGACAAACATCATTTCTTTAAGAAAATTAATTTAATCATTTTGATCTCCTATTTAAAATGATAGGTTTCCTGGGTATTTATTGCCTTAATTTGACTTGTTTGCAAGTTTGAGTTTTAGTTTGCAAATACCTATCCCTAGAAATTTTCTGAAGGATGTTTATTTTCAGATTATGTATGAAATACCTAATTGAAGAACCAAATGCTGTAGTTATTTAGCAACCAGAGCAATTTAGGAAAGGGCCAAATTAAATTTAGCATGGAAATTAAATAGAAAGTGTAGTGATTCTCACTGGAATATGATCAGCGTAACAGCTCCCTAACATTAGAGTTGTAGGCTTTATCCAAAAGACTGCAGCTGTGCAAGGAGGTTATTTCTTACCACTAAGTTAATACAGTATGTTAAGAAAATGCCATCCTGGAAACCACTAAAAATGGAGGGACTTTGTTCATGTTGTGTGGTAATGATCTTTCACTCTCTTCTGTCTTGCTTCTGCTGTGGTACCAAAGCAAAAAGTGTAAGTAGTAACTAGAGAAAATTCTCAAAACATTTTCTCTTCCAGTTTGCCAGTCAACTAATGAGAATTAATTTCTATTCAGTATATATCTTTAGATATGTATTTTGTCCATTGTGTTTTTTATTATAAGAAATAGAAATAATAATATAGTGGACAAAAAAATAAATGTTGTTTAAACACAAAATCCATACTACTAACAAAGCTGTAAGCCCATGTTATGAATACCTTTGTGAGATTTTTACTAAATCTGCATCAGTTCCCATAAGCATACTTCTTTTATCTCATTTTTAGTATTAGACATGGATAAGCATACGAAAAATAAAATCTTTCCAGTATCAGTAATATAGTACGAACAGTATGTGTCGTATTTTGTGTATACTGGTAAATAATGATCTTGAATTCTACACCATGTGAAGGAAAAAAGGCTGGATATCAGTAGGCTGATTAAAGGTAGACCAGTCATGATGCTTCATGGAATTAAATATACTAATCAGATTCTGAGCTTAAGGGACAGAAATAGAAAAAGAAGTGGAGCAAGACTGTGAACAACATTGCTCTCTCTCTTATCTTTAATTTTAGTATAGGTAATTTTATTGGCTAAGACTTTTCAGACATAATTGACAAGTGTAAAGCCTGAGTGAGTTGAGTTACCATTTTTCATATTTGCTTCAGCTGTTAAGAGTTAAATAAGCAGTAGTCCTTTTTTGCTTCAGTGATTGGAAGGGTAGATGTATGCTGCATATCATTGCCAACTGGGGTTGACAGTACAGAAGTGGATAAGTCCGAAGGAAAAAAAAGAATTGAACTTGTTATCCTATTAAGCCTTAGCAAGACGGCTAGCACATCCTTCATGAGCTTAGAAGAGCAAACTATTCACAGAGTCTATAATAGCAAGCAAGCATCTGAGGAAAAGGAATCTTGGCTCATAGTAACAGTAAGTATAAACATGTTTTTTATTTTAAGTAACAACCCTGTCAGTATATATTTTGTATAAACTTACTGTAAGTCATCATAGTTTTTGTAAAATGAGGGATTTCTGAAGTTGTTTTTTCACAGTGGATATAGTTTAAAGAATTTCAATTATATTTAAGTATAATTGAAATTAAATTGAGTATATAGTTTTTGTGAATACATAAGAATGATGGTTTCCTAAATAAAAGGGATTTTTTAAAGTGGATTTTATTATTATTAATAATAAATAAGAATGCTTTCCTAAACAGTAGATATGTAGAATCCATCTTCTAAGATGGATTTTTGATTCCTAAGACTGTTATCTGTAATTTTAACATACAGGAACTAAAGTTTAGTACTGTGTAATTTCAAAACTGAAAGCCTATCTGAATGAAATGGTTTGATTTAGTTTGCTTGTTTGTTTCTTTTGAACTATCTTCCTGCAAATAACATTTTAGATCTGAAAGGTGAGGAAAGATAATGATAAGACTACAGGGATATTAATCAAGAAGAAATGTTATATACCACTGAGTAGAAAAGCTTACAAATTCAGTTTGCAGCACTTAAATAAGCCTTGATTGCAGGTGGTTCTCCTACCATTTCCTTATCCTGCTTACTAAACTGTTTTTGTTAAAGTACTTTCTTATTCCTTTCTAAGGAGAGAACCATTCTGACACTGAAGCTGTCCTTCCCAGTTCACTGAAGGAATGCAAACCTTTTCTCAACACGCTTACTAAAAAATGAGCCTATGAAGTATTAAATTTGTTTTTCACTCCAAACCCAAATTGCTCCTAATCTATGCAATTGAAATTCCTGTTCTGCAGAAACTGACCATGGAAACTGCATAGTCAGGAAATACAGTTTCTAAATTTTTCCATTTTAGACAGTGGAAATTGAATCCTAGAAGCTAGGATATATTTTTGAACTTAATTTATTCTATAAGAAAGGACAGATTTTTCTCAAATAAACGTAATTTATATTTTCTAGTTGCAGACTATCTCAAAACAAGCTAATATATTTTCAAAGGGTTAACTGTGGTAGCGTACTATTTGATTGACAGGCTTCACTTGGTGAGCTGAGTTTCAAGCAGAATTCAAGATTCTGGATTTACATCATTTCTGTTATGATGGATGAACTGTTCACAAGTTCAGAGAACTTCAATAATTTGACTTGACAAAGGATTGTAGTATTCTATTGGTAGCACCATTTTACTACAGAAATTTTATTTCCTGTGAGTGGAAGCAGTAGTGAGATTTCTGCTCATTTCATGGCCATTTGCCACATTGCACATGGGAGGTATTTCATTTAGTTGCTCCCATGACTGATGCTGAGAAAGCATGAATTATATGCCAAAACAAAAAAAAGCCAGTTAAATGTAACTAAATGTAAAATACCAAACATCAGTATAATAAACTCACAAGAAAAGGGCTAATCCAGCTGGTGTTCAAATTGGCATTTTTTCCTTTGGTCTTAGAACAGGAATGGTAGAGACACAACAGAGAAAACAAATGGAAATTCACGGTAAATATTTTAATATATTTTCTGAACTTTTGCTGAAGACAAAATACTTTCATCCACTGTAACAGAAAAAATGCATAATAAAACATGTTCTTTATGACAGTTGTGAGAAAGTGTTTTTACACATATAATAAATACATGAGCGTCCATGGTATTGTACTGATATTCACCACTGGAAAAATGTGGTCAGTAAGGAGAAGTGTTTATTACATGGTACTTAAAGTCAACAGGTGATCTCTATATGGACCATCGACAGCATAGCCACATACTGGTTCACCATTTTGGTGCAGTGGAAAACTAAATGACAGTAGGAGCAAACAATTTGATTCAGAAATGAAATAACTTCAAAAACATTAAATAAATGCCTATCCTTAGTAATTCATTACTCATGTTACAGCAGAGACTCAAAATAATTAAACAAATAGCAAGATTAGCTTAGCAGAGAGGCAGAATCTTTCATTTAGCTTTATATTTAAAAAAAAAAAAAAAATTGCATATGGCTTTGCTGAATTTAAGAACTGAAAACTGGACCTATGCCTTGTCTTCTGCCTAAGAAGGCACAGGTGCTTGCACACACACAAGCTTATGATGGCTGAACTGTAATTTTTCAATATGAATTCCCTGTCACTTGTGTTCTCAATTGTAAGCTAAAATAGTCTTGAAGATATTTGACTGACTGCTATTTTATTAGCCTTTTTTAAAACTAATGCAAAGGGCAAAAGGGCTCCCTGAAGGTAGCTGTTCCTAACACAGGAGCCAGAATAGTATTCCTGCTAAGTGTTTAAGAGGGAAAAAAAAAAAAAAAAAAAAAGTGATCAAAACTTATTTAACACTGTGGTGTCACTTGTTTATGTGTGTACAGCATAATGCAAAATTTCATTACATAAGGTAAGGATTTCCTGATTATGCTCCTTTGTGTCTTGTTGCTTAGACAGTAACTTTCCTTGAGAACCAGATCTGCAGAAATATTGCTGGCTGGTATTTGCTATCTTTTGATCATCTGAAAATAAAAGATCATGACTAGGTGTGCTTTATTAAAAGTCCCACAGAACATTTCATGAAATAAAATGATTAATCACTGGGTCCTAGCACAATATCAGTTGCAGAGCAATTTTGCTTACCCATGCTTTTCTAAGCGTTTCATTTGGATGTACTATTCTTATAGCTAATTGGATACTGTCAGATAACTATTGAGTTCCATTTGAATGGAAACTGATTCTTTGCAGCAATGTAATTTATGTTTTAATTAAATTTGTGAAGTGCTTTAGGGTCCTGTTACAGACCCATATTAATAAATAGCTATTCTAGACATTTTGCAAAGACATTCTTAAAGACCAGTCTGTTTTCTGGAAAACACATAGAACAAATGATAAGTAAATGAAACTAAGATGCATACCACCTGAGTAAGAAACACTACCATGGTATTTCTGATAACATTTCTCTTTTCTTGCCTATGTCTCTCATAAAATAGGGTATTTGGCAAAAGTACCGCAGAACTGGGTGTTGAGAAATTATTCAGATAAGGTAACTTGATAAGGAGATTTGGAGCATTTTTGCAAATTTAAGAAATTTGGGGGGGGGGAGGGGGGGGGGCAAAAAAAAAAAAGAAAGTATTCAAATAAGAAGCACTTGAATTAGGTAAATAAGAGATAAATAAATAAGCTTTTTTTGACTACTCTCTGACTATGGAATGATTAGGCTGTCATACTCAAAATGGCATTGTCTGTTAGAATAAATTTTCTGTGGGAAATCTGCATAAAAGCTAATAAGGGTAATATGCCACAAAATACAATCTCTAAGGAAAGTGAAAGGAAGAAATCATAAGGAAGAGCCTAGCTTTAACAACAATTTTATCAGAAGAAAGAAGGGGAGGAATTAAGCAGTGAAACGGCCAAATACGATAGAGGTAATATGATAGAGGAGCAAAATCAATGAAAGAAAATATTAGCATGGAGCAAAAGAATACTGAGAAATAGAAGAAAAATGAGACAGAATGGAAGTGAATGAACACAAAATTCCATGTTAAGTAAGGATATCTGGGGTAACAAAAAAAAAAAAAGAGAGGAGGGAGAGGGGATTCTGTATCCAAAGGGAAGAGAGAAATCAGATGTTTTTGATGTGGTTGAAATTCATAAGGAAAAAGCATTGAAAGGACTTTTCCAGGTGTTTCAACCTTCAGGAATTTCATCAAGCACTTTTAATAGTGCTTGAGTATTCTGTGACATTGTTCTTGTACAGTCTGTAAAAGGTGAAATAATTTAAGTATAGGATTTAATGTGGAGTTATCCAGTGAACTGCCACTAAATATATTTATAGCCATGCCTTCTAGAACAAGAGACATTTTCCACCCCAAAAGGGCAATTAATACTATCCTGAAGGAACATAAAGCATTTTGCAAATGTATTGTCACCACACCATTCTGATTCAATATGCTTAAATATTTCCTATATATTTTCCTTCTCCTTTTTAGTCTGTCTTTTCTGCGAGTGCTTTGTAACTTAGTTTCACTGAACACTCTTCTCTAGAAAACTTAAGAAAGCAAATGGTTTCACATAAAAACTCCAATATATAAAAATGAAATAAAATAATCCCTACATTTTCCACTTTACTTCTAAGAAACATTATGAAGGCAGCTTTTTCTGCCTAAAAACATGATCTCTGAGTCACATGTTAGAAAAAGAAAAACATTTTCTTGCCTCTATTATCACAGAGCTTGTCATCACTTGCACTATCTTGAAAGAAATTCTATCAGGAATACTGTTCACAGTGAAATTGAACACATTCTAGACCAAGCTTTAACTGTTGTGATGGTAAGGAGTCATCTTTCTCTCTGAGTTCACAGGTTATACATTCTGAGCCAACCCAAACGCTGTGTATGTAGTAAGAATAACCTGTCACGTAGAGCACTTTGTCAGTGGACATTGGCTTCCATTTAATGAACTGCTGAACACCTCTGCTGTCATTGAAGCTAATTGGACTAGCATTCACCTAGTGTCCAGCAGTGGACAGAACAGTCCCTAATGCAGGGTCTGATGCATTCAACTAATCCTTCTTCAAGTCAACAGGACTATTTGTGTGACTAGGACTGAAGACGAATTCTTAATTCTGTTTGCATATCTCAGCTGTAGGACTAAAAAACAAGAATAGACAACAACAATATAAGGAAAACGTACATTGAAAACATGAGTGGAAAGAAAAGGGCTGTTGTCCCACCCTCTTCCGAAGTAGTAAACCTTGGAGGAGTGGGCATAAAGTAATATTTGGATAGGTGTTAGGGCCAACAAATCATTTCCCACAATCCTGACACAAAGAGAACCGACACTATCTACCTTCAGATTGTTCCATACCAATAAATGCTATTTGAAAAGTAGTAGAACTATCGACCATCTCAGAACGGAATTTATTTTGAAAATCTGTATATTTTGTCAGGACATCTCACAAAACATACGTTGCAACTATGATGAGAAAGTTAAATGAATATGCCTTTCATTTGAATTGATCCACAGTACTGTCTACCTCCTTAAAATTCCAGCATCTTTCCTGTTTTTGTTTGTTTGTTTTTTCCTCCTTTCATTTTGGTATTATCCTGTGTTCACTTCAGTTCTTTTTACTCCTCCATGTATCGAGTGTTTGGGGATTCTTCATGTAACTCAAATTATTAAAGCACACAAATCTTAATCACCATAATGTTTTCCTTGTACTAACCTTTCTTTAATATTGTGTTTCCTAAAGTTTGTTAAATTCAGACAGTGAAATTTCCCACCTGTCTCTAAGAGGAAAACAGACACTAGCTCAGGAGCTGGCAGGTCCCACTGAGAGGGCTTTAAACTAGGTAGGAAGGGGAACGGGGAGGGAATAAGTCTCATTAGAGGTGTGCCAGGAAGAACAATGTCAGGGCCAGGGGAGCAGGCAATGGCCCAGCTGAAGTGGCGTCCCCAGGGCTCGGTGCTGGGGCCGGTCCTCTTTAATATCTTCATCGATGATCTGGACGAGGGCATTGAGTGCACCCTCAGTAAGTTTGCAGATGACACCAAGCTATGCGTGTGTGTCGATCTGCTCGAGGGTAGGAAAGCTCTGCAGGAGGATCTGGATAGGCTGGACCGATGGGCTGAGGTCAACTGCATGAAGTTCAACAAGGCCAAGTGCCGGGTCCTGCACCTGGGGTGCAATAACCCCAAGCAGAGCTACAGGCTGGGAGAGGAGTGGATGGAGAGCTGCCAGGCAGAGAAGGACCTGGGAGTGATGGTGGATAGTCGACTGAATATGTGCCAGCAGTGTGCTCAGGTGGCCAAGAAGGCCAACAGCATCCTGGTTTGCATAAGAAACAGTGTGGCCAGCAGGGCTAGGGAGGTGATCGTCCCCCTGTACTCGACTCTGGTGAGGCCGCACCTCGAGTACTGTGTTCAGTTTTGGGGCCCTCACTACAAGAAGGACATCGAGGTGCTTGAGCGGGTACAGAGAAGGGTGACGAAGCTGATGAGGGGCCTGGAGAACAAGTCCTAGGAGGAGCAGCTGAGGGAGCTGGGCTTGTTCAGCCTGGAGAAGAGGAGGCTCAGGGGCGACCTTATCGCTCTCTACAGATACCTTAAAGGAGGCTGTAGTGAGGTGGGGGTTGGTCTATTCTCCCACATGCCTGGTGACAGGACAAGGGGGAATGGGCTTAAGTTGAGCCAGGGGAGTTTTAGGTTAGATGTTAGGAAGAACTTTATTACCGAAAGGGTTGTTAGGCATTGGAACAGGCTGCCCAGGGAAGTGGTGGAGTCACCATCCCTGGAAGTCTTTAAAAGACGTTTAGATGTAGAGCTTAGGGATATGGTTTAGTGGGGATTGTTAGCGTTAGGTAGAGGTTGGACTCGATGATCTTGAGGTCTCTTCCAACCTAGAAATTCTGTGATTCTGTGAAGTGCATCTACACTAATGCATACAGCATGGGCAACAAACAGGAGGAGCTGGAAGCCATTGTGCGGCAGGCAGGCTACGACTTGGTTGCCATCACGGAAACGTGGTGGGACCACTCTCATGACTGGAGTGCTGCAATGTCTGGCTATAGGCTCTTCAGAAGGGACAGGCAGCATGGAAGGGGTGGTGGTGTGGCTCTCTGTATTAGAGAGTGTTTTGATGTTGTGGAACTCAAGACTGAGACTGGGAATTATAAGGTTGAATCCCTATGGGTTAAGATCAGCAGGAAGGCCAACAAGGCAAGCATGTTGGTGGGGGTCTGTTACAGATCGCCAAACCAGGATGAGGAGACAGATGAGGAATTCTACAGGCAGCTGGCAGAAGTTGTGAAATCATCAGCGCTTGTCCTCATGGGGAACTTCAGCTTCCCAGACATAACCTGGAAATGCAATTAACCTCAGAGGAAACAGTATAGGAGGTTTCTGGCGAGCATGGACGATAGTTTCCTGATGCAACTGGTTAGTGAGCCTACCAGGGGAGGTGCCCCGCTGGACCTTCTGTTCACAAACAGAGAAGGACTGGTGGGAGATGTGGTGGTCAGGAGCTGTCTTGGGCAGAGTAACCACAAAATGGTGGAGTTCTCCATTCTTGGCGAAGTCAGGAAGGGGACCAGTAAAACCGCTGTGTTGGACTTTCGGAGGGCTGACTTTGAGCTGTTCAGGACACTGGTTGGTAGAGTCCCTTGGGAGGTGGTTCTGAACGGCAGAGGAGTCCAGGAAGGCTGGGCACACTTCAAGAAGGAAATCTTAAAGGCTCAGGATCAGTGTGTCCCCACGTGCCCAAAGATGAGCCAGCGTGGAAGAAGACTGGCCTGGCTGAAAAGAGAGTTGTGGCTAGAGCTTAGGAAAAAAAAAGAGGGTTTACGATCTTTGGAAAAGAGGGCAGGCCACTCAGAAGGATTGTAAGGATGTTTTAAGGATGTGTAGGGACAAAATTAGAAAGGCCAAAGCCTGTCTGGAGCTCAATCTGGCTACTGCTGTTAAAGACAACAAAAAATGTTTTTACAAATACATTAACACTAAAAGGAGAACTAAGGAGAATCTCCATCCTTTACTGGATGCAGGGGAAACTTAGTTGCAAGAGATGAGGAAAAGGCGGAGGTGCTTAATACCTTCTTTGCCTTAGTCTTTAGCAGCAAACCCAGTTGTTCTCTAAATAGCCAGTACCTTGAGCTGGTGGAAGGGGATGGGGAGCAGGATGTAGGCCTGTTAGTTTGACCTCTGTGCCAGGGAAGCTCATGGAGTAGATTATCTTGAAAGTCATCACACAGCACTTCCAGGGCAACAAGGCGATCAGGCCCAGTCAGCATGGGTTTATGAAAGGCAGGTCCTGTTTGACGGACCTGATCTCCTTCTATGACAAAGTGACGTGCTTGGGAGGGAAAGGCTGTGGATGTGGACCATCTTAACTTCAGTAAGGCTTTTGACACTGTTTCCTACAGCATTCTCCTCAAGAAACTGGCTGCTCATGGCTTGGACAGGTGTATGCTTCATTGGGTTAGGAACTGGCTGGATAGCCAGGCCCAAGGAGTTGTGGTGAATGGAGCCAAATCCAGCTGGAGGCCAGTCAGTAGTGGTGTCCCCCAGGGATCCGTACTAGGGCCAGTTCTCTTTAATATCTTTATCGATTATCTGGATGAGGAGATCGAGTGCACCCTCAGTAAGTTTGCAGATGACACCAAGCTAGGTGCGTGTGTCAATCTGCTTGAGTGTAGGAAGGCTCTGCAGGAGGATCTGGACAGGCTGGACTTACAGGCAGAGGCCAACTGTATGATGTTCAACAAGGCCAATTGCCGGGTCCTGCACCTGGGGCGCAATAACCCCAAGCAGAGCTACAGGCTGGGAAATGAGTGGTTGGAAAGCTGCTTGGTGGAGAGGGACCTGGGAGTATTGGTTGACAGTCAGCTGAATATGTGCCAGCAGTGTGCTCAGGTGGCCAAGAAGGCCAACAGCATCCTGGCTTGCATAAGAAGCAGTGTGGCCAGCAGGGCTAGGGAAGTGATTGTCCCCCTGTACTCGGCTCTGGTGAGGCCACACCTCAAGTACTATGTTCAGTTTTGCGGTCCTCGCTACAAGAAGGACATTGAGGTGCTTGAACGAGTCCAGAGAAGGGGATTGAAGCTGGTGAGGGGTCTGCAGAACAAGTCTTTTAAGGAGTGGCTGAGGGAGCTGGGATTGTTCAGCCTGGAAAAGAGGAGGCTCAGGGGCAACCTTACTGCTCTCAACAGGTACCTCAAAGGAGGCTGTAGCAAGGTGGGGGAGGGTTGGTCTATTCTTCCACATGCCTGGTGACAGGACAAGGGGAAATGGCTAAAGTTGTGCCAGGGGAGGTTTAGGTTGGGTATTAGGAAGAACTTCTTTACTGAAAGGGTTGTTAGGCATTGGAATGGGCTGCCCAGGGAAGTGGGTGAGTCACCATCCCTGGAGGTCTTTAAAAGACGTTTAGATGTAGAGCTTAGTGATATTGTTTAGTGGAGGACTTGCTAGCATTAGGTCAGAGGTTGGACTGGATCTTGGAAGTCTATTCCAACCTAGATGATTCTGTGATTCTGTAAACATGAAATATTCGAAGTTGTCATCTTCAAATAATTTTTACTAGAGTAGGACTTCAATACCAAGTTAGCATTAACAGCTAATCTTATATTTATCACGTTCCTCTATACATTGAAAAAAATTACTCTCAGACAATTATTTTCTCCCGCAACCAAATTAAAGGAATAACCCAAACTCTGATTTATGGATTGGTCTCAGTTTGCTCTGCACATGGCTCAGTTAGTCACCGCTGTTTTCTGACATTGTCTGTTGTTTTCTTTTTTAAAGAAGAAAAAAAAATAGAGAGAGAATATTAAGTATTTAATTATATATAGAAACAGGAATGAATTAAAAAGCATAATATTAATGTATTAATGTGTTAATGTCCAAAAATCAGAATCATATAATATCATGAGCTGAAAAACACCAGTCATGACTCTAAAGTTCCACAAAATTCAAAGGGTATTCATTTAGACCCCATAGCTGAAGACAATGGTATATTAGGTATATTTTAAACAAATACAGCTAACTGATATTTTAAGTTACTACTTAGAAACAACTTTGAAAATTTGGTCCTAAGTAACCAAGAAAGTACCTGCATTAGTACCAGCTCAAGCACTTGTGTATTTTTCATTATAGCTAGTCAGTGGCTACACAGGAGAAATGTCAGCTTAGACAGCCTGAGAGAATTAGACAGCAAAATTATTCTGGAGTAACTTTCTTACAATAGAAAGTTACTAATACAAATACAAATTACTAATACAAATTACAAATACTAATACAAATGTTACTAATACTAATACAAATGTTTTCCCTCCCACACAGAAGACTGAAGTCCAGATGCCCTCAGGTCTTAGAAATGAGTAGAAAAAGAAGAAAAAGCTACAAGGGCAGAAAAAATTCTGATTCCAGAGAATGTAAGTTTACATAAGAATTTGATTTGAAGTAAAAGCACCAGAATCATAGGTGGTTGATCCAATCACTCATCAAGACAGAAATCCTTGTTTAAGCCCAAAGCTGTTTTTCAAATTGGAAATATTTACACTCAAGTGTAGTAAATATAGCCAATGTCTTGATGAGACTACATGTCTTATTCTAGTAGAGCTACTATCCTACTTATTTGTGGCAGTCTTTCAAAATATACTCATGTTTAATTGCCTCAAATTGTCAAAATTCTCATCATTTTACTGCAAGTTTCTTAATGAATGTTGTCTAAGTAAAATAAACTGTAAACTATTATCCTCTAATAATGCATATGAATGATTCTAAAAATAAAAAAATATATATATTAAAAAAAAAAAAAAAGTTCAAGCAAGGCAGAATTTCACAGAAATGTATAAACACTATGAAATCTTGCCTAGTACCTCCTGCCAGGAAACAGTATTTTCTTCTTCAAACAGGGCTCATACCTCCTGGGAAATGTGCCACCGATGTGCTATGTGATTGTGACAATATTCATTAATCCCTTTGTTTGCTCATCTGTAAAAGGATTATAAAAGTCAAGTTCCATGTAATTTACCTGGAACTGCAAGTATGCAATGGGATATTGATTGTCCCAGCGTGTCCACAGGAATGAAGTAAATACTCAAAGGAATAATAGAAGTAAAAAGGGTACATTTTTCTAAATGCAAAAAGAATACCCTATCACCTAAAAACTGTGAACCTTTCTAAGAAAAGAAAAACCATTAATATATTAATTTATTCCAATTAGAGTGAGTTAACATGATATACCCTTCATACTACTTATCAGATAACTAAGACAAAAGAAGCAAATGCTGGATCGAAAAAAAAAAGAAAAAAAAATGCTGTTGTAGAAAATATATTACATTTTAAAGACAAAACAGTCATTTTCAAGTAAAAGTGTCTCAAAGCTAATTATACATTTGTGATACTGTTTACCAAATCATGGGAAAATGTTTTTCTTTTTTTTTTTCATCTTAAATTAGATGAACAATTGTCACTCACTTGTAAATGCCAGCAAAATGTAGAAAACCTGGAAAATAAAGCAGATGAATCTCTGGGTTACTTCACTGAGCCACTGGATGTGAGGGATTCTGAAGAAAATGGAAAAGATCATGAAATCAAGGATCAGAGTAGTTCAGATGTGTCTGAAGATAGAGACAATGTGTCAGAAAATGAAAAAGAAAGAAAGAAGGAAAAGAACTGCACTCCTCCAATGTTCTCTTCTCTGCAAAATGAAATCATTGCTACAGTAACTTTCAGTGAATCACAAGGTTCATCAACAGGAAAAATTACAGTGTGGGGCAAACCAGACTCTGCAAAATCTGTTAGCTTGGCTACTGGAATAATTACTGCAGAGGTAAAACATAGGTCTTTTAATGTGAAAGTAGAAATTAAGAATGTTTCTTTGTTTGATTCTGGAACAAACCTTGTGGCTGAGAAAAGGAAAAGTTCAAAGAACAATAAACACTGCCATGAAAGACACTGCCAGAAAAGCCAGTGTTCAAGATGTCCAAAATACCAACATCCTCCAAATGACCATTCAGAAGTAGACATTCAGAGGTGTAAGGGAATTTCTACACACAAAATACAAACTGCTCTCAACAAGAATGCCTCCCTGAAAATGAACATTGAAGGAAAGGAAATTAAGGTAGAATATATTAACAAAAAGAAAAACCTAAAAGTTAACATCAAACCTGGTACACAGAGGAAAACCTGCAACAAGGAATGTGAAGATACATATTGGAATGAAATAGATTATTATGTAACAAAGGCACCTTGCAATACAGATTGTGAGTCACATTTTCACTTTCATGAAAAAGAAGAATTTATATTCCCAGATGGGTCTATACTTCTCCCTCCACCTAAAGAATTTGCTGACTGTGACAAAATGCATTTAGATACTATTGCAGAGGGGGTCTCTTCATATGCTGATAAGGATGGAGAGGAACCTGACAGCCTCTCTACAGCCTTGAGAATTTGGGAGGGGGAAAATTACTTCTGTAAACATAACAAAAATGAGTATGAAGACCACAACAATGAAAAGGAAGATTTCTCAAAAGACAAGATACTTTTCTCAAAAATGAATAATACAAACTGTCTTCTAACCAGTAATACCTTGAATAATTCAAACATTGGGAAGGAGCACATCAATAAGAACAGTGCAGCAGCTCAAGAAAGAAATAACATTTATAAGTGCAATGACACAGGGCAAAAACCAGCAAGAAGAAAGTCCTTCCCTGATACTACCCTTGATGTACCATCACCAGTTCACCCTAGAAGGGATTCTGGCTTCTATTCATTACCATCCTTGTCCTTAAAAGTACCACCTAAGGAGACCAAAGCAGACATCTGTGGCAAGAACTCACACATTCACAACCACTGTACAAACCTTTGTATGTGTCCTGACTTGACCTCCTCACTGAGAAATTTGAAAGGTCTTAAGTCTACATATCAGTATGCTTTCACTTCATTTGATCATAATATTGCCATTTATCCACCTGAGCCTGAAGAAAGTCTAGATGACACTTGCTTACTGAATGACTATGCAGACTATGTTGGGCAAGGTGAGGAAACAGAAGAAATACTAATGGAGAGTCTTCATTCCACTGATACTATAAATGAGAAAAAAGAAAATGGGCATGCAGAGCCTTTGAGAAACCTAGCCATATGGGAGGAAGACAGTGAGTCTACTGAAGATGTTTTAGATGGAGAAACACCAGAGTACAACCATCTAGAGAAGCATGTAGATTTACAGAACAAAGCTCAGCTGGTACAGGCCTCAGCTGGTACACCTTCTAGGACCCCTGCAGGTGAACCTTTTAGTGACAAGGAAAGTACTAATTATGCTTCTATAGAATGCATTCCAAACCAGCTTTCAGCCATACAGAAAAATGTTCACCCACCCTCCACAGAGCCTGATGTAACAAAGAAAAGGAGAGGATCAGTAATGACTGTAATAACTGGAGAACTAGAACGAAGACTCATTGTCCAAGGTGATACTAAATTGGTACCTGATCCCTTTGGCTCTGCAGTAAGAAAAGAGCCTAAACTTTTCTGTAGTATACAAGAAAAATCTTTGCTATCCCCCGTGATATTGGATCTTGAGGATCATGACATAGATAATGAATTAGAAAGCTTTTCTGAAATACAAGGTATGCCTGGGAATACCCTTCCTGAAATCAATTGCCATAATGATTCTGTACAGACTGCCATATTATCTCTCTCTTCAGCTTATACTGAAAAGAAAGAAATTTTCACAGAACATTCACATAACAAGGAAAGACCAGAGAACCTTTGCAGTAAACAATCACCTGATGATAGCATAAGAACAGAGGCTGGAGCAAATCAACTACCTCAGTTAGTCAAATCCACCTCCGATGAAGTTGAGAAAAAGGTTGAAATAAAAGAAGATTTTCGACAGAATATAGATTTCCCCCTATCATCAGTAAAGCAGATTAGTCAGAAAGGTAGGTATTCTGAGATTTTTATAGTTAATGTCCCTTACACACCTCTGCATAGTTGTCTTAGTGCTCTAGTGACATCTTTGGGAAAAGGAAAGTATGTTCTGTCCTCACAAAAAGATGATATTGGTATACTTTAGCCATTTGGTTATACTATGCAGTTATCGTATTGAGGATGCTAGGAGTGATCCTGTAAGCCAAGTAAATTAAATTTTAAAAAATAAAGAAATATTTAAAGCAGCTTTGCTCAAGAAGTAGTTTTTCTATGCTAAACAGTCAACCCATCTGATGCTTCTGGTGATAGAAGCAAACAAAAAAACAGTATGGGAGTTTTGAGGTTGACACGTGGCATATACCCAGAGCTCTGGTCACAATTTCAAAATCACATAAATCTATTTTTGGAATCAATGGTTTCTAAGCAAATATTGAATTCTAAGTATATGTAGGTCCTAATTATGGCTGAGCCTTTACATGACATAGAATGACCACAGCAGATCATTTAACCTTCTTTTCTCCTCTATTTATATAGCTAAGAAAACTGCATATTAAAAAAGATTTTTTTTTTCACGCATTTCTTATCATCCCTTCTGTAATCCATTCATCTATATCTATAATTGGTCATTTAAAAGGAGAGTTCTGAATCATAAAAATGGAAAAATGGACAGGGACACTGCACACTGCAGTGTAAGCTTTTTATATTACGTCTATACATATGAATATGTATAAACACATTTTTGTGTGTACATTTGAAATATCACTCCAAAGCCCTCAATCTTTCTTTTTTCTTTTTAATTTTAATCATTATATGCAAATATAATTCAGATAATCCTCTGTAGAAGAGATTGTTTCCAGCAGGTTCGGAGGTTAGGGCTTTTTTACTGTTGAAAAATATGTACATTCTTATCATGGTTAAAACTATTCAAGAATCTTAGTATAAAGTGTCAGTGAGTTTTTAATACTTTTTCAAGTTCACAATATCTACAGAAAATACCATGTCCTCCAAGACTGTTTTTTATGGTTTTTGTATGTTTGTTTCTTGATTTTGGCACTGGTAACAGAAATTTCAAATAAACCTGAACTTTGCTATTGATTAGATAGACAGATATACTGATAGATGTGGTTATGTTGGTTAATATCTAAAATAATACAGTAAGCAGAGAATTAATTAAATGTTCCTTAAAGCAAGCTTTAGAAAGAAGATACTGAAGGAAGCCTGCATGCTCAAAAACATCAGACCTCAATGATTTAACACACAGCATAAAAATGCCTTTGTCTCACAACAACAACGTGTGGTTATTTGATGTATTATTTTTAATCCTCCTCTCTTTTCTTTTGCCCCTTACTAAGAATTATATAACTGTGTGCTCTCTCTTAGCCATCACCTCATCTGGTTTGTCCCACCCAAAACCTGTAACTTTGTCCCTCTTTTGGTTTATGGTCAAATTTTGATTTTCCATCTGTGAAATTCTTAGTGATGCTGTGGAGGTCCTTAAATGAGTAAATTTGTACATTCAGAAAGAAGTATAAGCATGCAAAATTTTAATATTGGTTAATGTGAATCAAAGTCCACTTGTAATCTAGGAATACAAACATACTCAGCCAAGACACTGGGCACACGAGGCAATGTAAGACTTACTGTGCTCAATAATTCAGTGATACTGGAAAGAAAATGTGGCAGTTTTCAACAATGGGTGACAGCATTTAGAACACAGAGGAAAAACAGATGAAAACGTTGTTAACAAGTTTGGAGAGTCTGAGCAACCTTGAAGCCTGATGATGTGGGAACTTAGTTCAGAGGGACAAGGACTCATGCAAAGGGCATTAAAAGAAATTTTGCACTTTTTCCAGTGCAACCCTATCTGCCTTTGTTGGTGGACACAGGTGCATTTTAAGAAGGGAATCCAACACAGTCTTACAATTTTTGTTTTCTTTGAAACGGTAATAGAATAAAATAAATTCCTATTGTTGTATTTAGAAGGAAGCATAAAATAAAAATACAGATCCTCCTTTTATCTGCATTCATCTTGCTAGACTTTAATGTTTAAAAATACCTTATATATCTACATACTGATCACTTCAAAAATGTACAAGCACTTTTAAATAAAATCCATGAAAAATTAACTTACTTCTGTATAAAAATGCCATACAAATGGTTGTATCGGTATTTAAGTACAGGTGCACCTATCACACTATAGTCACATGCACTTTTCTCTGCATGAATACATCAGCAAGTCTAAAAAATATAGTTTACAGGTATTTTGAGTGTTATTTGATATTTTCATTTCTGTGTTAGCAAAGTAGATATTCTTGTATTTATAATGTGAAAATGTAAAACTGTGTAATTTCTCACGTTCCTTACAATCAATGTCTGGTTATAATTTAGACTTGAAATCAGAAATGAATAAAAACAGAAAGACACCATTAATGAAAGATGCCAGAGCCAGCGACAGCTCCCAGGAAGAAGCAATAGACCAATGGGCCAGGAGACGGAAACAGTTCAGAGACAGCAAAAAATGCAGTTCAACTGGTGGAAGTTCCATAACCAGCACAATCACTGAAGGATCAAGTGAGTATATAAATCAATCTTATAGTTTTATTATTTTTTCTTTATGCAGTTGACACTCTGTCAGGACTTTCAGCCAAGGAAACTGATCTTCCATTCATAACCTGTCTCTATCTTTGTTATCATAAGCAAGAATAGTTTATCTGACTGAACTCTAATCATGGGAGTCAGTAGTGGAAAATCTGGCTGAAAAAAAAAAAAAAAAAAAAAGATTGTACCATCCTTGTCCACATGCAATAAACCCTAAGACAATCACTAGACTTAGACAAGTAATCATTTATGGCAGCAGTTTTGAGGGTGCAACAAAAGTCACAGTTCTGTTGTCTGTTTTGCCTATATTAAAGACATGGTGAGCTGGGAGTCCTTCTCTCATCATTAAGACACCCACCCACTCCAGCTTTTATCTTCAGATCTACTGCCGCGATTGTCCTTCCTTGTCCCTATAGTTATTGGAACAGTTAGTCCTGCAACTGTTTCATTACGCAATCTGTCACCTCACCATATGCTTGAGTTTATACCAAATTCAGCAGCTTAAATGACATGGTAAAGAATTATGCAGATAAACTGTTTAATGCTTTCACTTTTCCTGCAGATGAAGTCCCCAGGCAAGTGTTGCACATTCTAAGATAAAGCGTATGTGCTACTTCTTAACACCACCTTTGTCTCCTTTTTGCTATTTTAACTAGTGTAAAAGGTACTTTTTAACAGATGAAGAAATGCACACTTTCCAGTGGAAGTATTTTGTGCTAGAATGTTTACTTTCAGTGAGGGAATCATGGAAGGGTTAAGGTTGGCAGGGACCTCTGGAGATCATCTGATCCAGCCCCTCTACTCCAGCAGGCTCACCTGTGGCAGGTTGTCCAAGACCACGTCCAGATAGCTGTTGAAGATCAGCAAGGAGGGAGACTCCACCACCTCTCTGGGCAACCTGTGTCAGTGCTCTGTTACCCACCCACATTAAAATGTTTCCTGGTGTTCAGAAGGAACCTGTGTTCCAGTTTGTGACCATTGCTTCTTGTCCTGTTACTGAGCACCACTGAAGAGAGCCTGGCTCCATCCTCTTTGCACTCTCTCAAGATATTATAGACATTGATGAGATTGCCCCTGAGCCATCATCCAAATCATAAATAAAAACGTTAAGCTACTTATTGGCCTCCAATTAGACTCTGCACCACTGATCACCACCCAGTGGGTTCAGCCATTCAGTCAGTTTTCAGTCTACTTCACTGTCTGCCCATCCAGCCCATGCATCCACAACTTATCTGTGGAGATTGTATGGGAGACTGTGTGAAAGGCCTTACTGAAGTCTCAGAAGAAAACATCCACTGCTCTCCCCTCATCCATGAGGCTGGTTATTTCATTGAAAAAGCTTATCAAATTGGCCAAGCATAGCTTCCCCTGGGTGAATCCATGATGATTACTCTTGATGATTTTCTTGCTTTTCATGTGCCTAGAAATGGTGTCCAGGGTTAGCTTCTCCATCACCTTTCCAGGAACAGAGGTGAGGCTGACCAGTCTGTAATTCCCTGGGTCCTCCTTCATACCCTTCTTGAAAATAGAATTGACATCTTCTTTCCTCCGGTCTTCAGGCACTTCTCCCAGTCACAATTGTTCTTCAACAATTACTGAGAGTGCTTCACAATGGCATCTGCCAGCTCCCTCAGTATTCATGGCTGTATCCTATCAGGTCCCAAGGAGTAAACATATGTCCCGTTTGTCCAAGTATTCCCTTGACTGATCTTCTTCCACCAAGGGTACATCTTTTCTGTTCTAGCTTTTTCCCTTGGTTTCTGGGACCTGCCATTCCTGAGGGCCAGTCTTGCTACCAAAGAACTCACTACCTCAGCTTTTTCATGTCCTGTGTAACCAAGTCACCTGTCTCATTCAGCAGTGGACCCACATATTCATTAGTCTTCTGTCACCACTGTACATAAAGAAGTTCTTCTCGTCTTTGATATACCTGGCCAGCTTCAATTCTATTTGTGCTTTGGTTTTACTAACTTCATCCCTAAATTCTCAGATAATGTCCCTGTATTCCTCACAGATCACCCATCATTAGTTCCACCCTCTGCATGTTTTTGCATTTGAATCTGGCCCAGAAGCTCCTTGTTCATCCACACAGGCCTCCTGGCATTTTTGCCTGACTTTCTATTTGTTGGGATGGATGTCTCTTGAGCATGGAGTAGGTGATTCTTGAATATATAAAAAAAATTGTTTCTTGGGCCCCTTTTTCCTGCAGGAATTTATCTCACAGGACTCTTCCAACCAGGTCTCTGAAAGAGGCCAGTGTGCCCTCCTGAAGTCCAGGGTCGTGATCTCACATTTCACCCTAACTCCTTCCCTCAGGATTCTGAAGTTCATCAGCTGCAGCAAAAGCTGCCTTTAACCTTAACTTTCCCAACAAGTCCTTTGTTGTGGATGAGTATGAAGTCCAGCAGAGCACCTCTCCTCATTAGCTTCTCTATCACTTGGAGAGCAAGATATCATCAATGCTATCACTGCTATCACAGAAATGTGGTGGGACAAATCCCACAGTTGGAACACTGGGCTACAAGTTTTTTTACAATAGATAGGCAGGGAAGAAGGGGAAGGGATGTTGCTGTATATGTTAGGTAATGGATTGATTGCAAAGACCTGACTCTGAGAAACAGCCACGGACAGGTTGAGAGCTTGTGGGTAAAAGTTAAGGACCAGACCAATAAAAGACACCTTGGATTTGGGATCTACTACAGGCCACTTGATCAAGGGGAGCCTGTTGATGAGGCCTTCTTGCTTCAACTACAAGAAGTGTCATGCTCTCATCACGTTGGAGGACTTCCTGGTCCAGTTATTAGACAAACCAACCAAAGGAGAAGCATTACTGGACCTGGTGCTCACTAATGCAGGTGAACTCATTAAAGATATGAGGCAACCTGGGCTGCAGTGACTATGCTATGTCTGAGTTTGTGATCTCAAGGAATGTGGGCCTGGCAAAGAGTAAAGTCAGGATGCTGAATATCCAAAGAACAAAAATCCAGATATTTAAAGACCTAGTGGATGAGATACCCTGGCACACTGTCCTTAGAAACAAAGGAGCTGAACAGAGCTAACAACTCTTTGAGGATGTTTTTCTTAAAGCACAAGAGCTCTCCCTCCCATGTATAAGAAAGCAATTTGGGAGGGCAGAAAACTGGGATGGCTGAGCAAGGACCTGTTGGTCAAACTGAAGTGCAAGAATGAAATGCATAGTCAGTAGAAACAGGGACACATGGCCTGGGAAGAATACACAGATGGTGTCTGGATGTGTAAGGATGGGATCAAGAAAGCCAAGGCACAGATGAAACTGAGCTTGGAAAGGGATGTAAAGAATAACAAGGGATTCTGTAGGTACATTGCTCAGAAGAGAAAGGCCAAAGACTGCGTATCCCCTGTGATGGATGAGAAGGGAAAACTCATGTCAACAGACACATCGAAGGCACAGGCACTCAACAACTTATTGTTTCTGTGGGCAGGCTTCCCATGTCTCTTGAGTCCCTGAATTGCTAGGTGAGGACTGGGGAAGCAAAGTCCCTTGCACTGTAAGCAAAGAGCAAGTTTGAGACCACCTAATGAAACTGAACATGTATAACTCTCTGGAGCCCAATGCTATGCATCACAGGGTCCTGACGGAACTGGCTGATGAAGCTGCCAAGCCATTGTCCATCTTATTTGAAAAGTCATGGCAGCCAGGCCAAGTCCATGGTGACTGGAAAAAGGGTAACATCACTCCCATTTTCAAAAAGGGTTGAAAGAGGGACCCGAGGAACCACAGACCTCACCTTCTTGCCTGGAAAGATCGTGGAAAAGATCCTCCTGGAAGCAATATCAAAGCACATGCAAGAGAAACAGGTGATCTGAGGCAGCCAACATGGCTTCAGTAAGGGCAAATTGTACCTGACCAATCTGGTGTCTTCTATAGTCAAGTGACACCATCAGCAACCAGTGACATCCACCTGGACTTCTGTAAGGCCTTTGACACAGTTCCACGTGACATCCTAATCTCCAAATTGGAGAGAGAGAGATTTGTTGGGTGGGCCATGCAGTGGATAAGGAGTTGGCTGGAAGGCTGCATGCAGAGAGTGATGGTCAATGGCTCTATGTCCAGGTAGACACCGGTGACAAGTGGTGTCTTAAAGCATCTAATATGGCATAAGCTACCTATGTTCAGATAACCGAATCATGCTCTGTCAGGGATTTTTTTTTTTAATCCACCAGAGCCACAAAACACCAGAGCTCAGAAAACATATCAGGAGATGCATACAGCAAGATAAACAGTTTGTTGATTTCAAGAGTGATTGCTTTGGAGTATAAAGTGAACCATAAAATGTATCAGATCAGGCACACACTGGTTTTATAGAGAGAATATAAATATAAATATAAATATAAATATAAATATAAATATAAATATAAATATAAATATAAATATAAATATAAATATAAATATAAATATAAATATAAATATATATATAAAGACCAAGTTGCAAGATTGAGACTTGCTTTCCATGAGGAAAAGGAAAGTGGTCAGACAATCATGTCACAATTCCTAGTCTCTAATCATTTTGTGCTACATGCCTAAGATTTCTGTCCTTTTCTCTTGGGTAGCTGGTCTGTTCCCTGGTGTTTACAGACTTGAGACAACTGTAATCAATATTTGGCACAAGCAGCTCCTTAGATGCTTGATTCTAGCAGCCAGAAGTGCAGCTAGAAGCTACCAATGTTAGAGCAGCTTGTTCCTAACACTCATAAGCTGCTAGGTTTGACATCTGTGCCAAAATATCAAGGAGAAGAGAAGTGAAAGGACATTTGAGAAATGTCTTTACATAACTCCATAATGCCAATGCGGCAGCATTCACTTCTGTGGTTTTGCCCACTAAGTAAATTTTAAGCCCTACTACAGTTATAACAATTCAGTGTTAAATTGCCAAAATACTGTTGTATTGAATTGCTTGGGATTAGTCTAGGTTATATTCATTTATAAATGCATGATAGAAAGCTAAGATGTTTTTTAAACGTATCTGCTCAGTAGTATTTATTTATTTATTTGTATATATTTTTTTATTAGCTTGATAGACAGCTAATCATGCAATTTTTTATACAATTAATCATGAAATCTCATACTTCCTGCATAATATGGAAGAGGTCAGTAGCTGTGGCATATTTGTCTGTATAGATACAGTTAGGCAAACTGTTAAAGTTAAAATACACTCATTTAGATATATTCAGAATATAACTTGCTGAACAAAACTACAGAAGGGTCAGTTTTTCAAAACCCTTTTTACAGAAGGATTTTCTTTCTGAAAAGATTTTACAGAATCTTTCCTGTTTTGAAACTGGAAATCATTCTACTTAACCGTCACATCGAATACAGGACAAATAAAACAGATACATTCTCCAGCTGCATATAAATCCAGCTGCATTATAGTAGGCATTCTGTACTGAAAGGGCTAGGATACATTTTCCTCTTAGACAAATTATGCTAAAGCATTTTTTCAGTTTATCCATTAATCCAATCTCTGATGTTATATACATTTCTATGCCTTTCACTACCTGGTTTTAGCCTTCCAGTTCCAGCTCCCAGGCTGCTTCGGAAGTTGTCACATCACTGCACAGCCTCTTTTTTCTCCAGTCAGACTGTTGTGTAGAGACAACCTCACCCACAGCCAGCTGTCTCCTGTTCCTTGTGAGCCTGAAAATTATTGCTTTTTCCTGTAGCAGAGGAATTAGTCCATCTCCACGCTAACCCGGGTGCCATGGCCTGGCCCAGCAGACTCACTGAAAGACATTCTGAATGCAAAGTGTTATCAAATACAAATCTGAAAATCCTTATAGTAACACAGGTAACATCAGACAAATATTCAGATTATGATAAACCAGGAGATCTATGTCAAAATAAACAAATAAATAAATCTTTTCTCGCCTCCTTTTCAATAAAACTAAATACAGACATATGGAAGAGTTAAGGTTAAGAAAACAACAAATCTAGTAATCATTACCTGAGTTGTCAGTCAGTTTTTAGCTTCTTGTTTTCCCATGTGTGCTTAACTCATATTAAAGTCTTCAAAAACTTGTTTAGTTTCCTGATCAAGTGGTGTGCATAAGAAAGCTCAACAATTGGCTAAAGCCAGACTTCTCTTACACAGTTGCAGCTCCTCTTTAGACATTTTGCATTTAGTATTCAAGTTCAGTATGTAATATTATCCAATTTGTGGTTTTATTATTCTGACATCTTTGCATACTGCTCCTTTAACAGCAGCAGATAAGCAGAGACACTACAAACACATCACTTAGGGCACTTCTTCCTTACTTGCTGACTGGAGTCTTTAATTCTTCATGTATTTTGCCTACTAACATTACTTTTATTTGTTTTATCTTCATGACAGTGAATTCTGAGGATGCTCGGTCTGTAGATCTAGGACTACATTCTGAAAATGAGGACAGAGGTTTCTATACAGAAAATTTTCATTCTGCTTCCTGGGTTTTCAGAGGAGATGATGTCTCTCCTGATAATAGTCCTAGATGTCTCAGCAAAAGACCTAGACCAGTGGCAAGTAAGTTGTTTAAAGCAACAAGTAATAAATGTCTTAAAAATACAAGTAGCTTTCACACTCTGAGGATAACATGAAATCAACATTTTGGAGAAGATGCCAGTTGCTTATGATGCAGACAGGAGCAAGAATCTAAATCCAAGAAACTAAAAGGGGAATAAATAAATAAATAAATAATAATAAGTAAGTAGTTCTTATTTAACTACTATCTTGAAAAATATCGTAATTAATTGACAAAATTGATACTGGTAAAAAGTTGAAAATAAACATAATCTCTTGTTGCAAGATACATGTAAATGTAGATGTAATATAATTTCATCACTTCTTCAAACATCACATTGTAGAGAGCTGTTTCTGGACATAAAGCCTAGTAGTAGTCATAAAATCCACTCTACATCAAACTTTCAAACATAGTTGGTCAAGAAAGAAAAGCATCAAGTTTCCAATGGATATGAAGGAATTGTCTTGTTCTATTTGCAATTTAAACCCACTCATGTAAACAGATAAAGTGAATAATTTTGTGGGGGTTGTGCCATTTTCCTTCATTTTTCATATGGTAAATTACTTAAAGGTAATACAGTTCAAAGAACAAAGTGGAACACCTATCTTTTAAGGAGATAGTTCTTTGTTGGAACTCATAAATTATTCACATGAGAGAAAAAAAATATCTTCTATACATCTCCAGATACGAAAAATCTCCCTTAAACTGTATGAGAATATTCTGGAGAGAATTGTGATTGCCTTTCTTCCCAAAGGAGAGCTCAAAAGTTCAGCAAGATATATAAAGTACATATTGAAATATTTATGCTCTTTTAAGTAAACAATATCAACTGGCCTGCTAGTAAAGTAACCTCTAAAGCAACTTCAACTTTTCAAATATTACACAATTTGAAGACAAAACAGCTGTCATAAATTATTATTAAATCAGCCTCCATTAAACAAACCCAGTAAAACAGTTCAATGATCAAAAGCAGACACAAAAGAAAATTCAAATTTACACAGAACTCTTTCATGACTATGAAAGAAGCAAGACAATTTGAGAAATGGTACTGATACCGAACCCCCCCATAAAGTTGAAACATGCAATGGAAAATTAAAGCCCAGTTTTACTTTTTACTGAGGATGATTCTGTTATGTCTTAAATTCTACTAACATGACATTTCACATGGGTAAAACCACTGATGGTAGGAGATGCCAGTGTGGTGGGGTTAGAATTAGAGGCTGTGGGAGTGGAGCATGAACAGGGAAACGTGGGAGAAAAAGAAATAAAGGATACAATTGATATCCAAGAGAGACCTAAAATGGAAAAAGAGTGATAGTACAATAAGTAGATTTGAAAATTTAGAGTGTGCTTTGTGTTTGCAGCTTAGAGGTCTGACATGCATTCATTTAACAAAGAGCAGAAGTATTTTTCTCTCCAAGAATGTAGTCAGTGGAGTGGAACATCTAAGCGCTTCTCTGCCACCTCATTACAAAGTCCAGCCACTTAACTGCTGATGAAAGTACATTTCATTTACACTGTTAGTCTTTGTGATGTTCTGTCAGTCACCGTGTGAGGGTGGTATGCTGTGGAAGAGGAGCAATACCAAACAGCTAGGAGTGATGCTAAACCATCCTAGCCATCTGTGCAATCAGTAACTGTCAGTGCCTGTAAATAAAAAGGTTTAAAAATACACTGCTGCTAGTTAAATTGAATTTGATTTGCAGAGAAAAAGGGATCTCTTTTTCCATTTTCTGCAGTTCGTGAAAGAACAGTGAAGATTGCTAAAGGAACTGGCAACTACCCTTGGGGTTTCCGGATCCAGTTCTCAAAGCCCATTCTTGTGACTGAAGTTGACACAAGTAAGTTGTGTTTGCACCAGTTAAATTCTGCTAGGAAAACATATATAGTAAATATATAATATTAAATGATATAATAGTATTATAATATACATAAATGAAAGCACCTATATATTTTGTAATATATAATATTCATATATGTAAATATTTTTCGTAAGTAGTTGATTTAAAATGTTTAAAGAAACATACCTGAATAGCTGAAAACAAGCTATCTTAGAGCCTCACATGTCTGTAGGCAAACAGAACTACACTGTTCTGTGACTTCCCATGCCAGTTCATACCTCATACAAGTGTCTTCATCTAGGCTTTCTCCAGAACTAGTCTAGAGCTTTTTGGGGACTAACATCCATTAATGACAACAGACCCTTCAGGATGAAATGGAAGATGCCGTGATCCTCCTAACTACACTCCCAAAAGCCCAATCAGCTGGAGACAATTCTACTTGGATGGGTTTCTAGTGAGCCATCTACAAACCTTAACAAGTGGAATGTTAAGTTCTGTAGGGTAGACTGATGATTGCGAGGAACTCCTCATGAAAATGGGGGAGAGGGGAGGAGGGGAGAGAAGTACGTATAGATCTTTAACAGGTTAAACTGTAACAAGGATAAAAGATAATGCCCCTAGAGGAGAATGATGCAGAACATGATATTGGCAACTACATGCAAGAACGAAATCTTGGGAGTCACCACCCTAAAATCTTCAGCTGCATGTAATGGCAGCTTGGAAAGCCAGCTAAAGTTGGCCCCGTCAGTAACAGCAGTGACAATGAGACACTGGGACTCATTTGGCTAAAACCTTGGTTTCACCCTAGAGTATTGTTTACTGTACCACTCTCTGCATCTCAGGATGGACAAAACAGAGTTTAAGAAGGAGCAGAAGGTATGGGGAACTCAAAGATTTCTACTGCCAAAGGCAGATATAATTAAAAATGTCTCTCCAGACCAACAACGCTAATGAGTGCCCTTAGCAAGGCACCTAAGAATAGCTCTTTTAATTTCCCAGCTTCATGTATCATACTGATCAGCTTCCCAAGAACACTGAGCTATTGTCAGAGGCCTATGACCCCATTAGCTGAACCCATGATTTTAAAAACTGGATGCTTAGCTAAATAAAATCATCATTAAACTTCAGAAGAGAAAATGAGAAAAGTCAGAAAGCTGAGCAAAGGAGCAACATGCAGAGGAGAAAAAAAAAAAAAAAATCCACAGAGGTCAACATGTTATTAAATGTTATTAACAAACATTTTACAATCCTCCATATTTATATTAGAATCATGTTTATTCCCTTAAGACCTCAACATTGTTGAATTTATACCTTAGCCGTGTTTTGTGCATGAAGTCCCTGTTCAGTCCTAAAAGGCATTCTGACTTGCCTCAGAGCAAACATGAAAACACTCTGCTTAATAAATACTAAAAATAAAGCCTTCAGTTCAGAAGAGCAACTCATGCAAAGGACAGACCTATTCAAAAAAAAAAAAAAAAAAAAGTAGGAAGTAGTTCTCTTAATATGTCTACATCTATTTTTTATACAAGGACCTTTTAAACTTTTACTGTTACCTACATGAAAACAAAAAAGATAAACATGATTTTGTCAAAAGATCCTAGAAATCATTCACTATTTACACACCTGAATGTAATCAGTAATTTCCATTATTGACTGAAGTCTTGACAATAATGTAAATTTAAAAATTAAAAAAAAAAATAAAACAACAAAACTTTGCCTACAGAATACTGTAGAAAGGACCTACTAAGATTAAATATTGGCTATGTAATCCTCTTCATCCTGAAACAAATACATACTTTAACTCCAGAATACATTTTTAATTTATATCCCTTGAAACCAGTTAATCTTCACAGTATAATTCAGTTGAAAAATGATTTACCGTGAATCTGAGAAAGTAATTTTGAAGGAAAAAAGTCATTCTGCTCATCTTATTAGAACATTACTTTTGACTAAAAAGTTAAAGATGAATATCAGTTGTTGCTGATTATTTTAAGGAAATAGAATTACTGGATTCAACCAGCATTCATCTAAATAGCACGGCTGTGACAATGTGTACTTGGATAACAACCAGTTATATCAGATTGTTTGGAATTTAAGTCCCCATTCATACAAAGTAATCTGTCTTGCACAGAAATGTTTCTTCTCTCTAACATTAAAAGTTTTAGCTGACTTCCCCATTGTAAACATACAGATTGCCTTAGTGCTCTTGAAAAGATAATATAATAGCCTGGAGAAGAGGAGGCTCAGGGGTGACCTTATCGCTCTCTACAAGTACCTTAAAGGAGGCTGTAGTGAGGTAGGGGTTAGCCTGTTCTCCCACGTGCCTGGTGACAGGACGAGGGGGAATGGGCTAAAGTTGCACCACGGGAGTTTTAGGTTAGATGTTAGGAAGAACTTTATTACCAGAAGGGTTGTTAGGCATTGGAACAGGCTGCCCAGGGAAGTGGTGGAGTCACCATCCCTGGAAGTCTTTAAAAGATGTTTAGATGTAGAGCTTAGGGATATGGTTTAGTGGGGACTGTTAGTGTTAGGTCAGAGGTTGGAGTCGATGATCTGGAGGTCTCTTCCAACCTAGAAAATCTGTGAAATTCTGTAACCTAAGAAGAGGCCTTTCATATTAGAATGGGAGGAAGTTTTGTACCTAAATATAAATAGGTAATAGGTCATGAGTGAAGCATTAGCCTTAATACCTAACAATTTATTCCTATAAACTACTAATTAAAATGAAACATAGCAAAACAACTAATAGCATAGTATATCACTGTTATTAAAATTATCTTTATGTTTTGTCTTCAAATGCAGTTGCTTTAAAAAGGTAGAGGATTCTTTTTACAGACAAACATTCAGTGAAGTTTTATTTTCTCAAAATATGACTCATTTCATTAAAACAAACATAAAACTTGCATCTGTATTCTTTTTTGTTTGCACAGTGAAATAAAGACATTTTAATAAAGTTTTGAAGATTGTTTATGACCATAAAATTTTGTATGAAATCTACAAGACCAACAGAAACCAAAGAGTCTGATTTGCAAATGATTTGTAATATATATGACTGTTAACCACAGCTTTTTTGTGCCAATTATTCATTATTAAGCTTTTATTAACCTTTTCCATACAATTTCTAAGCATTCTCAGGAACACTCTGAACAAACACATTTTGACATGACAGAAAAGTACATAGAAATTACTTTAAGTGATATAAATGTGGAACATTAGTTTCAAAAAAATAAAAACACTTCTTTTTCACAGTACGTTAGGAATGCTTCATTATAGGTTAGAAGAAAAAAAAAAAGTCTGAGGAATATGTAGATGGAATCTAGATAACTATGTACTAGTTCTTGTAAATGGACCGTTTTAGCCAATACACAAAAGGATGATGTATTAACAAATCTGTTTCAGTCCCTCCTTCACTGGCCCTTATCTGACTTTCTATCTTATTTCTCATTAAAGATAAAACCAACAAAATATTATGGCCAAATTGTTAAACATCAAAAGAAACATCAGCACAGAAAAAAGTTTAGGTCATCTTTTGGTCTTAAATCCAAAGCTCACCAGAATAAGGGATGCTTTTTCTACTGATTTTACAGAACATTGCACAAGATCTCTTTGTTTCTTGTATAGAATAATACCATGATATTGAAATGCCAGTTTGCTTCTTAGAGCATTTAAGTCCAAATGTCATTTTTAAAGGACGCTTCTTCACTGCTAGTGATTCTATGTTTCTGAATGAGCAACAAAATCTTGAAGTTTCATTTACAGACCACTAACGGGTTGCTCAGGAAAACACTCTCCATCTCCAAGCTGAAGTCACAAAAGCCCCCAAAATCTGGATTTGGCTGTTCTGACAGATACCTCTTTTGCTACAAGAAGAGAAAACTGATCATATTTTGTACATTAAGTCTAAGTAAAATTCCTTTTTGACTCCAGATAGTGCAGCTGAAGAAGCAGGTCTTCAGGTTGGGGATATTCTGATAGCAGTCAATGGAACTGATGTCACCAGCATGCCACATTCAGAAGCTGCTAATCTGGCAAGGAAAGGTAAGTTTGAGATCACAGTAAATTACACAGATGGGTCGTAATTGCTGTACAATGCTTAGAAGATCCAGACAAAATGATTTCCCCAGACAAAACAGTTTCATACATTGGTATTTAAATACACTAGCATTGCCTACATCTCTTATTTATCTAGACCATGCTAGAAACACAGAATAAAAGGGGCATATCTACAAAATATTCCCCAAACAGTACATTTATCAGTAATGCTTTTGGCTCCCCTGCCTTAAAGAAGTGGCTGAGAAAGTCCTGAAAGTGACTGTAGAGATCCTAATACCCTATTTATACCTTGTGCTTCCTGATGGAGAGAATTCACAGCTTGGTTCAGTGCATTGAGTAGTTATTTCTGTCACTGAGACCAGTCAGGAGTGCAGAGAGGTTATTTCATTCAGGTATCCTTTTGCAGCATCAAAGAAACAAAGATTCAGTGATATTGATCATTTCATATTCTTCCTCAAATTCTGATGACAAAACCCAAAGTTACCCGTGTTCACACACTGAAAGTCAGTTTACTGCAGTTCTTTTATTTATCCCAAATACAGTTTTGACAAGTGCTCAGGGGAAATTCAATCAATTAAAATGCTTTTACAAGACAGTGACAAATTTGTCTTGACACATACCAAGTTCTTTAATTCTAGAAGTGCCATTCACACTGATAAGTTTAAGAGCCTGTCAAGTCTCTCAATAGATAAATCTCTAATTACAGGGTATTTTTAACTCCTCTAGGAGAACACCCCTTGGCCTGAATCTTGGCATGCAAGTAGTATTTCCAAAGTCAAATGTCCTCAAAAGAGAGATCCAGCAATGTTTTACAAATGAAATTGTGTCATAGTCACATCGTACAACCTAACATGAGTCTTGAGTACTTACCTTGCAATTGATAAGAGGGCAGCTTAGCACAGGTTAACCTCCAACAGCAAGCCTCCTCAGAGAGGGGCACAGATAGCCGAAAAGAACTCCAGGACATGTAAAAGCAAGAATCTTCAAGAACATACTTAAGAAAACAGAGAGTGAAAGTGACATTCTGGGCATCCTCAGTATTTTTTTTTTATAAACCCCAAATTATGCATACACATTTGGGCAAGGAAATAAAGCCAGTTCTCTAACCTAATAAAATATGGAAGTGCCTAAGCTGCTACTTGGAAAGAAGGATCACAAAAACTGTTTTAGGAGGTGTCTTCAGATAGCTGTCTCCATTATAACTGCTCCAGACAAAATGAATTTAGTTCCTGGATTCCTTACTGAGAGGAGAAGGACAAGGGTTAGAATACTGCCTTCCTGCTCCATATCCCATAGGGGTATTCAAAATTATTGATACACTGGATTATAGTTTTCACTTATATTTTCACATTCTTTATGTAATACTTTAGGTCCTGATATCTTGACCATGGTGGTGGGATCAGATATCAGCCGTTACCCTAATACCCCCAGGCCTACCTGCCGAGGATATTTGCACAAACGAACACAATCAGCAATATTAAAGGGATGGAGGAAGAGGTGGTTTGTGCTGAAACATAATGGCTACCTCCACTATTACAAACACAAGAAGGTAAGGAGACAGGCTGGTGAGGAAGGAAGCTGTGTCCTGAACTATGAGGTGAAGTAATATTGTAGTCAGATTTATAAGCTGATTATCTTGACTTGTAATGTTTACAAAATAACACCAGTACTAAAGAAGGTTTTTATATGTGGTATGCTGAGCATACTTGTTGAGCAATTCCATCTTCCTTTACAGTAGTCGCTGACATACATGTAGACTCAAACTCAAGGGCTTTTGTGGATTCACATTTAATCTTAAAGTTCTAATCCTCAGAAGTCTGTGAATTGAATTATGGCATAATTTAAAAACCCCTGGATGTATAGCGAGTGTTAATGCTGTAAATCACTGTCTCTCCTGTCACCTACAAACATATGAGTATTCTACAAATTTTTTCGCTGCTGGGGAAAAAAAAAAAAAAAAAAAAAAAAAAAAAAAGTAAAACATAAAAACATAAAGGGGAAAAAAATCACATCAAAAACAAGTAGAGGGAGAGAGAGAAAATGCAGTTTTCCTTAGAAGCTCCATGGGTCTTTGGCAGGCTCACCAGCAGCCTCTGGACAGTTACCGGAGGCTTCAGTGCTCGCCTTGCAGCCGGCATCCAGCAGGTGGGGAACTTGGTTCACAGGTGCTTCTCGTAGCCCTAGCCACTAACAGAGGAACATGGCATTTTACCGTAGTTTGTGGGGCGGCTTAGCAGGTGCTACATGTAATTACAAGTTACTAATCCCTTCCCTTGTGTTGCTTTGTGATGAAGTTATTCACTGAGAAAATTACGTCTATAAAATTAAAATGGATTCATTTCAAAGTTTGTGGTCTGTTCAGGACTTTTTGTGGTAAAGCACTTTGCAGCTTGTAAAAAAGTTTCAAGATTATCCATTAAGAATTAACTCTAACCTTATTTCAAGAATACTTGGTGAAGCTGAGACAATTTGCCCTAGTAATTGGTTTAGTACCAGATGAAGCCCAAGTAACACCTAGCTATATGTAAAAACATCAGTGGGTATATCAGCTGGTTAGAAACAAGCAGAAACACATTCGTCTGTAACATGATTTGACCACATCATTGAAATTAACCCATATGAAGTCTTAATCAAAAATGATTTTAAAAGCTTAGCATTGCACCAAGTCCATGATCTGAAAATAGTTTTGAGCTCTGCTACCCTGGTCAACTTTTGGTCAACTTTGCATATGAAGGATGCAGACATACATGTACAGATGCACATATGTAGACATACCAGCACAGATTTACAATAAACATGAGTATAATCTAGACAGAAAGACAGTGTTAGAGTACTTCAACCAACAGAGGACAATATGGAAGTTAATACAACAGTTTTCACTCCTGATCATAAATTTACCTTTATATTGTTTTTTCAACTACATCATTTCTCTCTATCCCATGTGTCAATCTTCCATCTATTTATTTCATTTGTCTGCTTATATATAAATATAACTTGTATATAAACTAGCCTGTTTATTCATTTTCACATTCATAGTAGAGCCAATCCAGTAAAATCCTCACTGTAATATTTCTCCTTTTTAGTAAAAAGCTAGAAAACAAATTATTATTTACCCTGCTCTCTCCTCCTGATGATCCTAAGAATAAATTTTTATAGACAGTAATGTTAAGATGAAGAAAAGATTTCACATGATGCAGTACAGTTTCATATCCAAAGTGAAATTATTCAAGTTTTCAGGCATTTAAGCTTCTTGATCAAAATCAAACACCTTTGTGGAAAAAAAAATATTGTGAAAAGCAACTAAAAATTATAGAAAGAACTTGCTCTTCTGCAATTCTCTACCCACCTGATATTTTCAGTACAAAATGTGGTAGGCTTATTTCACTGCATATGCTGTGATATTAACAGTAGCCATCTAACAAAGGGGTTATGCTGCAGAACCACTGATACATACCACAAAGTGGCCTGGTTTTCTGTCATCCTTATTTCAACACTAATTATTGTGGTCTCAAACCAAACTAAATAAATAAATATCATAGAAACATTTAGAAACATTGAAGAAAAGTGTTTATTTTATTCTAATTGTGTCCTTCATGAGACTCCTGAAATGTAAAAATTAAAATAAATCTAATTATGCCTTTTAAACACCCTCCACTTCCCAATCAATTAAGTACCTTTTTAAGACACAGACTGTTATATAAATTGGATTAAGTATTAGAAAGTGCCTCATAGTCTTTCATTTATATTTAATTCCATTTTCTTTTTATTTCTTTAAATTGGCAGGTTTCTTTTTAAGCCTATCTTTTTATTTTATTTTTTTAAACATCTAGCCTTGTCTTATTTAATGCATTGAAAAAGTATTTCAGTCATCCCACAGTTATGTTTTGATAGTGGGCTTTTTAGCATTGAAAGCATGCCTTTGCTTTTTAGCTTCAAAACAGTAAATAAATTTAAAGCACCGCATAAATATGTTATAATAATGATTACTGTTTTTCTTTCATTATCAAAGACAAGTGTCATTTAACCACTTTTTGAATCATTTCATGTAATTGTTTAAACAGGCTGTTCTCTCTCTCTCCATACTCCAGAGAATATGCACTAATATATTGCAGTACTATTTAAGCACCTGAAAGCATGAGGACCATCTTCAGTGCTTCATGTGCTCAAAATAGTACTCTGAAGAGGCCTTTTGTAAGGTAGAAAGATGCTTATGCATAAATGCACTTCTTCACCACTGAGTGATCTAATATCCAAAGTAAGTAAGTGGAAGCTCAGATGGATTCCTTTTCACTATTCCTCTTTTTTTTTTTTTTTTTTTTTTTTTTTTTTTTTTTTTTTGTGTGTGTGTGTGTGTGTTTTCTATCTGGGCATAAGTACAACAACACATACAGATGCTGCTCATCCCACTGATGAGCATCCCACTCATCCTACTGTCCCACATCCCACTCATACCACTGTCTTTTCTAAGAAAATTACAAATAGTGTTCTTAGCATACCACAACACTTACATAACAAGCCAGGTACACAACTACATTGGAAACATTTTGTTCCATGCTTTACCTCCCTTAAGAGGATAAATGTTTCCACTTAGTGAATATAAAATATTCTTTAAAATAGTGCATTAAGGGCAAGAATAATTCATAGAGACAAAAGTAGTTCAGGATAATCTGTATTTCAGTTACAAGCAAACTAACCAGACTGGTCAGTTTTGAGGTATACCTAGGGCTTGATGCTGATAGTAAGAACAACCACCTACAGTGGTGTAATTCTAGTGACTCCAAGAATATCATGCCCGATTTACATTTGTGTAAGACAACCAGACTTTTTATTTATGCTTGAAGGGATGTATATAATGCCATATCACTGGGAAGGGACAGGCTGTTTCATCTTCTGTTTTAGTTCACACCAGCAAACACAGCTACATTTCCTCATCATTGCTATTTACAGGTAGAAATTATCCAGCCTGAACTTTCTTTCTCCCACCTACATTAAAAAAGAGATTGATGTTTCTAGAGCACTTTACATATTGATTCGTCCATGTAATTGCTGCTGTTTCAGACTCATCTCTATCCAATCACAAACTGATAAAGTGATAGCTATTGCAACAGATTCGGTCACTTTACCTACAAGGTCATCTTGTTTTCTCTAACGTAGATGCTGTCACTGACCTTTATTCATCAAGTACTTACTCATATAAGTAACTAAAACACATTTTTCATCTCAGTAGACATAGCTATGTTTGCCACCTCGTAGCAGGAACGTGAACACATTAGGATTAGACCCTTGTTTTGAGAAAGTTATGGTGATTAGTTAAGCTTTATAGCAGTTTTACCTACACTTAGAGACAGTGAAGTCCCCCTATATACTCCACATTCCTGATCCCTCATTGTTCAGACCACTGTATCTTCTCAAGCATGGTATTTCCTTCTTTGAATATGTATCCAAATTACCACCTAAAGAAAAGCTATCTGAGCACGCTCAGAGAGAGACAGTGTCGTATACTTAGGTCGTACTATGAGACAAATATAAGCAATCACATTTCTTCTGCATGAGCTTACACTTTTCTTCAGGGACTGAAAGTACATCATCATAGTCAAGTGTTGAGTCTTTCTTTATAGTTAGCGGTGTCTGCTCCTCTCACCCTAGCATTTGATGTTAATTACAGTGACTACAAAGTTACCACAAAATAACTGTGGTGAATCTTGCACTGTAGTACAGAGAAACCATAATCAAATTTACATGACATCAGGAAGATAATAAAAGCAATCTAGCCATGGTAGTAGAACACCAGCTCTACAGCTTAAATAAGTTTCACTCGGAACTTTGAGCTGACATCACCAAATATCTTTTAGAACTTGACAGCTAACTTGGAAAATTAACAACACACTACAGCCTTCAGGACAAAAAAGTACTTTAAGTACGTTAAACTCATAAAAAGAAGGAAAAGAATTCCTGGGACCTGGGGGCAAGTGGGCCAATAAAGAGTTTAAAGGTTGTGAAACATGCATTCATCTATCAGGAGGCCATACATACTAAAGAACTAACAGTGATCTAGGTTTAATAGGAAAGCGCAATGATAAAGAAAACATCATAGCCCCCTCCCCCCCCAAAAAAAAAAAAGTTTCCCAGATTTCCTCATTACAAGTATCCCTCATAGAAGAAGTTCAGCTAATTAAGTGCTGGGATTTACAAAACCACTAGAAATGTGAGCCAAAGCTAGATTTTCCTAGTTTCAACTCACAGTTGGCCTTGTTTTTTGCTATAGAAGATTAGTTTATATATTTATATATATATATATGACATTATGGGTTAAAAAAAAAAAAAAAAAAAAAAAAAGAAAAAGAAAAGAGTTGAAAAAATTAAAAGTAATAACAAAACATCATGTTTTTAACAGTGTCCTACGACCTTTCTGTTTTGTGTCTTATGATGTTTCCAGGAACTATTTTCTGTCCCTTTGCCATCAAAAACTCTGGGAAAGAGGAGAGTGAAATGGGACCAATCTAGTACCTGCAAGGGAAAATATGAAACAAATGTCACTGAGGTTATGGTCTAGGAGAAACTGGTTCCAAACAGGAAACTATGATTTTGATGTGTTTCCCTTGCAGACATAATATTTTCCAGAAATCCAAGACTAGTGTATTCTAGTAAAATCAGCTGTCTGTCAGGTGCTTATGTTACATTATTTCAGTTATTCCATTTCCTTCCTCAATTCCCTCAGCTAGAAATGACGTGGAACAAGCTTAATTAAAAACAAATCCAATGATTTTGCTACCAGAATTTGGATGGACTAAAAGTAGGAAAGTAAAAAGAAGAAATGTGATAGGAAAAAGTAGGAGCAATTAAGTTGAAATTAGTTAAGATGGAAATCACTATCATGAGAGTAAGAAAGTGCCTGTTTTAGAGATTGAGATGTAACAACAAACTGATTTGCAAGTGAAGAGCAATTTCACCTTTAAGTGTATCACCCATAGAGATATGTCCTTCAAGACAGTTTTTCATGGTTCCTATGTTCTGGAACATGCTGCAAGAAAAATGCAACATATAACTATCGTGAGAACACATACTCAGTGAGAAGTACTCCACTGACCACAATGGAAGTGGAGGAATGTACTTTTTGTCAGCATTCATAATGATAATATATAATGTCAGTTTAAAAATGAATTTTGATTTGCATTTCTTAGTCTCACAAGTTTAATGACTCTAGAAAGCTGTCAGTCATAGCGTGAGTGGATATATAAAAGCTGAGGAAAGGGCAGAGGGAATAAAGATACTTTAATAATTATTAGTATGTAAAATTAGACCCCAACTTAATACTGGCTACTGCCGTAAAAGACAACAAAAAATGTTTTTACAAATACATTAATGCAAAACAGAGGACTAAGGAGAATCTCCATCCTTTACTGGATGCGGGCGGAAACTTAGTTACAAAAGATTATGAAAAGGCGGAGGTGCTTAATGCCTTCTTTGCCTCAGTCTTTTGCAGCAAAACCAGTTGTTCCCTGAATACCCAGTACCCTGAGCTGGTGGAAGGGGATGGGGAGCAGAATGTGGCCCTCACTATCCATGAGGAAATGGTTGGCGACCTGCTATGGCACTTGGATTTACACAAGTCAATGGGACCAGATGGGATCTACCCGAGAGTACTGAGAGAACTGGCAGAGAAGCTGGCCAAGCCACTATCCATCATTTATCAACAGTCCTGGTTATCGGGGGAGGTCCCAGTCGACTGGTGGCTAGCAACCATGACGCCCATCTACAAGAAGGCCTGGAGGGCAGACCCAGGGAACTATAGGACTGTTAGTTTGACCTCAGTGCCAGGTAAACTCATGGAACAGATTGTCTTGAGTGTCATCAAACAGCACTTGCAGGGCGAGCAGGTGATCAGACCCAGTCAGCAAGGGTTTTTGAAAGGCAGGTCATGTTTGACGAACCTGATCTGCTTCTATGATAAAGTGATGTGCTTGGTGGATGAGGCTGTGGATGTGGTCTACCTTGACTTCAGCAAGGCTTTTGACATCATTTCCCACAGAATTCTCCTCAAGAAACTGGCTGCTCGTGGCTTGGACTGGTGTACACTTCGTTGGGTTGAGAACTGGCTGGATGGCCAGGCCCAAAGTGTTGTGGTGAATGGAGCCAAATCCAGTTGGAGGCCGGTCACTAATGGTGTTCCCTAGGGCTCAGTACTGGGGCCAGTCCTCTTTAAAATCTTTATCGATAATCTGGATGAGGGGATCGAGTGCACCCTCAGTAAATTTGCAGATTACACCAAGTTAGGTGTGTGTGTCGATCTGCTCAAGGGTAGGAAGGCTCTGCAGGAGGATCTGGATAGGCTGCACCGATGGGCTGAGGTCAACTGCATGAAGTTCAACAAGGCCAAGTGCCGGGTCCTGCACCTGGGGCGCAACAACCCCAAGCAGAGCTACAGGCTGGGAAGTGAGTGGTTGGAAAGCTGCATGGCTGAGAAGGACCTGGGAGTGATGGTTGATAGTCAGCTGAATATGAGCCAGCAGTGTGCTCAGGTAGACAAGAAGGCCAACAGCATCCTGGCTTGCATGAAGCAGTGTGGCCAGCAGGTCTAGGGAGTGATTGTCCCTCTGTACTCGGTTCTGGTGAGGCCACACCTCAAGTACTATGTTCATTTTTGGGCCCCTCACTACAAGACGGACATTGAGGTGCTCGAGCGAGTCCAGAGAAGGGCGACGAAGCTGGTGAGGGGTCTGGAGAACAAGTCCTATGAGGAGCAGCTGAGGGAGCTGGGCTTGTTCAGCCTGGAGAAAAGGAGGCTCAGGGGTGACCTTATCACTCTCTACAGGTACCTTAAAGGAGGCTGTAGTGAGGTGGGGGTTGGTCTATTCTCCCATGTGCCTGATGACAGGACGAGGGGGAATGGGCTAAAGTTGTGCCAGGGGTTTTTTAGGTTGGATGTTAGGAAGAACTTCTTTACTGAGAGGGTTGTGAGGCATTGGAATGGGCTGCTCAGGGAAGTGGGTGGGTCACCATCCCTGGCGGTCTTTAAAAGAGGTTTAGATGTTGAACTTAGCAATATGGTTTAGTGGCGGACTTGTTAGTGTTAGGTCAGAAGTTGGACTTGATGATCTTGAGGTCTCTTCCAACCTAGACAATTCTGTGATTCTGTGATAATAAACAACAATTACAACAACAAAATGTTCTGTTATAAGGCTGTTTTCTTGTTTCCATTATGAAACCAATCCATTTCAATAGGTCAACAGAATCTAGTCTTCTCTGTTTATTACAGCTTAACACAGACAGCACACTGGCAATTAAATATTGCTCAGATAATTATACAGTGCAGTTCACATTCAAAGGGTTCCTAACCTTCACTTTTTATCATATGCTATCAATGCTTTCCTTATTGAGTATTCTTTAATTAGTGGGTCCTCTGTAAAGAAAATTGCTGCTACTTAGCTGTCTCTGTTTAGATATGTTTGTGTTTGTAAATTGTTCCCTTCTGACCCTCTTTCTTATTCAGAACACCTGGAAACTGTATTACAGTTTGCTATTTCTTCTTCTTCCAAATAACAACATTCAACACCAATATTTACCCAAAGCGTTTAACCAGCTGGATTCCAGACTTCTATTTACCCTTTATTCATATTGAGACTCATCTCTTTGCACCCAAGCCTCATAGAAGTGAAAACCCTCACTAGGCACAGAACCAAAATTTAAATGCAGACTTAAACGTTCTCCTTTCTTTCTAGAATTATGTCTCTATACATGGGAACAGGGGCATTTTAAAGAAAGTGTACTTACAAAACAAGTGAAACTCAGACACTACAGTACATGCTTCTGGTTGCTTGTGTGCACTCTATTCTATTGCTCCCAGTAGAATAGAATAAAGAGAAGAAAAGATGCTTTTAAAGTATCTTGATTCCTGCGGTATGTACAGGGTCCAATTATTATAGCAAGAAAGAAATCCCCTGCCTGCCATGTGTGGACCCTTCACAGCATTTCAGTCTAAGACAAACATTCAGTCCTTTGTTCTGCTGTACAGGCCTGTGTATTCATCACTAATCCTAAGCACTTTATATAAAAGGCTTAGCTATAAATAGATTTAGGCTTGAGCCATTGCTCATAAAGATATCACTTCTATGTGTTCTTCATTCTTGCTTGGAGCTTTATCATCACAGTCTGGGAGCTGCCACATCATTTAGAGCTGGTATACAATCTGATTTCTTCTCTATGTTTTCCATGACTCCCGTGGCTCCAGGATACATTTTTTTGATTTACATTTAAGGAGCTGCTGACTCCAAAGTTTCCAATATTTCTGCAGTATTCTTTCTGTTAATAAATGTTAAATACTCCTGGCTGAAATGATGCATGAGTTAATTTTGGCCTACCAACAGATTGCATACTCTGACCCAGAGAAAGAGTCATAATCAGATATATTTGACTTGATTCAAGTTGTTCAAAATTGTAACCCATAGTTCTGCCTATGACACTTGGTCCTGGAAATTCTTAATTACCTATTGTGCAATGAGGTGCAGCAAAAGACTCGAACTCAGCAAAAGAATCAACCGGAATCTGAAGATTAATCATATCATAAGACCACTTGATTGGACATCATCTGAGAGTCAATACATCTAGGTGTGGGATAATTAAGCCTTTCAAATCAGAGGAGTTTTGCTTATTTTGTAAGATATAAAGGATTTAAAAGATATAAAAGATTTAAAGCAAAACAAGATGAAAAACTAAACAATTTAGCTCTATTTGAGAAAAATGCCATACAAAGAGACCTGGACTCTAGAGCTCTCTGTTCACTGGCATATGACTTCACTCCTCTACATTAGCCTATCCTATATGCCCAGCTAACAGAAGTGCAAACATGCTCTAGCAGTGATTTTGTAAATATCAAAACAACAACAACAAACCTACCAAAAGCACAATGATTAAAAAAAAAAAAAAAAAAAAGAGAGAGATTGAAAGAGAGATTGAGAGATGGAAGGCAAGATGGAGGGCAAGATATCTTAGAGGTACAAGCAAGCAGCACCATGAGTCAGGGAGTAGCTGGACAGAGGAAACCAGAAAAAGATATGGTCATTTAGATGGTCAACTCAGACTGTGAGCCAGAGTTGGAAGACAGAGACATAGCCACATCATCTTTTGTGGAGAAAGTTGGGGAAATGGGAAATAAGAAGCAAAAGAGAAAAACTCATTTCCCTGTCTTATTTTAGACAAGTCTAGTTTAAGAAAACAGGGGCACACAAAGGAAATCATTTTAGAAGTCATGAGAAGACATTTAGACAGTAAAAAAATCTCATATCACTACTGACCTGAAACCACAGAACCAGTGACCTAAGGGTCACTGCTTTACACTTTGCACTGCCAGCCCCTTGAGCTTTCATTTTCTGCTTCCTCAGTTTTGACTTTGTATTTTAGATTTCTTATAATATTTTCTTAGGATTTGGTCTTGTTTTATGTACAGTAACTTCTGTTCCATTTTCCTAATACTTGCAGTCTTGTGTAGCTTAATTTTAATCTCTGTTAATAGTTGTTCCTGTTGTTGAATGATTTCTTTCACTGCAAATAGCATAAAATGTTCATATATCTTTTCAGTTTTTCATTTCTACTAGACAAAGCAGCTTAACTAGAACAGCAAATATGCCTCTGCTCAAACAAAATCCAGTGAATCATTCAGGAAATGCTATGAATGTCATTTATCTTCTGGAAGTATTTACACCAAATTAAATAGGGCTAATTTGTGAGCACCACCTCAAACTACATATCCTACCTTAATGACCATTTCATACATTAAAATTAAGAGATGCCTATATTATATACTTATATATACTTTATATATATATACTTATATATACTTTCCTATTACGTCTCTTTAATTTTAACCTCTCATTTTTATTTTTATTTACTTATTTTCAGAAATATTTCCCCTAAAACTAAGGCTACCTGAAGAAAACTATCATCAAGGGAAAGGTTACTTCCTATTATTCTATTGTTCCTTATTATTCTTAGAATAAATTTATGCTTATGTTTTCTGCCCTCTACCCAGAGGACTTCATCCATGTTGGGTGTTATGAACTGCCATGAATCCATGAAGTAGCTGATAGAAAAAAAAATTTTTTAAGTGCAGAACAGTGTTGTAGTAGCAAAAATCCAAGGAAGTTCATTTCAAATCTATATGGCAAATGCCATCAACTCAGACAGCAGCTGGCAGTTATATTAAGTTCCATATTGGCCATATCATCGTTGGGTTACACTCAATCACAGGCATACCAAGTAAGTTTTGTGATGATTTTTTAGCCATATAGCTTTCTCGCTTTTTGTAACAAAGGTGTTTTTTTGTTTGTTTGTTTGTTTGTTTTTTTGTTTGTTTCAAAAGTAATGCTGTCAAGATGTTGTTTATCACATCATTGAAAATGCCCTTTATCTCTGGCTTTTCAGAATTAGGGGAGAGAGTTTGTCTTTTAGTCAATGAAGAACATCTGGTCTCACTTTGCAATGAATGCATTAAATCCATCTTTTTCCTTTCCTAGATGTATTCATTTGAAAAGCAGTGGGCATAAATCATTCTTGATGCCACAGAGCTCTAGCTGCATTCATTCTAGACATCACAGAAAATGTTTAGAAAAGTATTTTATAGGGATGTGCTATTACAGTGGTCACACAGCCTTTTCAGCATCTGCAGCGACTCTTGCAAATCAGGCTACAATCTAGGACAGTCAGCAGAAAACTGACCACAGGTGGGATCCTGATGGATATTGCCCTGCTCTATTGCCCTAGATTTTCATATTATTATATTTTCATATTATTATATTATACATGTATATTTATATATATTTATATATTTATATTATTATACCCCTAAATTTTCATATTATGCTCTATAGTAGGAGTGAGATTTGAACATGGAATATGTATTTTGGTTGTGTTATCTTTGCAATGTATTTTTGTGTCTGAAGATATTATAACCAAAGTAGGTCACACAGCACTGACAACTTTCCTGATTGTCTTAATCTACTGTAGTTTTCCATTAAAAAAAAAAAAAAAAAAAAAAAAAAGAAAAAATAAGAGAGCAGAATCTAGGAAATGCATTTGTGAATGTTTATTTGCATTTTTTTTCAGTATTATGGGTTATTTTGTTCCTAAAGAAAATTATAAGAACAAAGAAATAATTATATGTGACAATGAACATCGTATGCAGATATGTATATAATGTATATATACATTATGTATATATATAATAGGTAGGTATGTATATATTATGTGTATATATAATATATATACATACTTGCAGTCTGGGTTTATGCTGAGAACCTCACATATGTGTGCAGAGAGAGGGAACAAAGGCTTATATTCAAAAACTAGTATATATATATATATACTATATAATATATAATAGAATAATATATATGATATCTTATTAGTATATTATTTTATATAATAATATAATATATAATTATTATAATATAATATATAATTAATATAATATAATATAATATAATATAATATAATATAATATAATATAATATCAACATATTATATATAATATGTATATAATATATATGCATGTATATATATAATAGGTAGGTATTTTGTTTATAGAAGGATATGTCTATTTCCAGGCTAATAAAATATTTACATGAGGCATTTATAAATCCTCTTCTACTGATAATATTCAATTAACTCCAAATAATGAATTGATAGTTTTCTGTGAGACTCCATCTCTGTATTTTGCAAACAGCACTAGTGCTCTTCTTAAGTCCTAACATTAACTTGTGTTTTCCATTTTAAAGCTGGCAAATTTGATGCAATTGCTGGAGCACCAGTCATAGCTCTTAAAAGCAAGGGACTAAGACTATTACATAAAACATAGCCAGGGTGCACTGTCCATATGTGTGCAGCTTTGTTTTGAGTTAAGTTATGTACTTGAGGGAAGTTGAGATGGGAAGGTGGGACGAGGAACCGTTTCATCTACCTACTTACATTAAGGAGTTTAAGGGCTTCTTATAAGTAACCACACAGAAAGACATTGACAATACTCTTCAGTCTCTAAGAGCTTTAACTTAACCCCTGACAATACTGTAAAAAAGATTTTGAAGGGCTCTCCACTGAAAGTAGTTCAAAATGAAAGGAAATGGTTACAAATATGCTGATATTTAGGGCAACTTTACAAAGGAATTTAAAACCATCCTTTTAAATTACACTCACTAGTTTCTGAATATAAGCCTTTGTTCCCTCTCTCTGCACATATATGTGAGGTTCTCAGCATAAACCCAGACTGCAAGCAGCACTGCCTTGTGAAGAGCTTCATGCTTCTAAATCATTCAGTGCACTTTGAAAATCCCCCTCTTACTCATCTGCACCCACAAAAGTTGGAATATTTACTAGCTAGTGAGGTTTCTGCACAAAGATATAACTTCTGATGAAGTAAAAAAAAAAATACATAAAATAAAATTAAAAAATAAAGGTCAGAAGCAAAGAAGCAAATTTAGAAGGTGAGTAGTTTGTCTTTTGTGCTGTGCTGTATTTTCTGAGGCTACTAATCCTTAAAACAAATGATGATTAGAATAATTTGAAAGGCCATTCACCAATTTCTACACCTCTAAATGTTCCCTGAGTTGATCCCATCCCACAGGGATCAGCCCTGTATCAGCTCTGAACCTTGGCACAGCTTTCTTCTTTCTAATGGCAGGATGAAGGGAAGTGCAGACCCCTGGAAGTAACAAAGTTGGAAGGAGCAGAAATTGGTGCTGATACCAGTCTGGGTAAACCATTTGTTTTTAAATGTATCCCTCAAAGTGGAAACAGGATTTTCTACTTCTGTGCAACTTCCAATCAAGAAATGAAGAGGTAAGTGATCTTTCATTTAATAGGATCAGTTTTGTTATTCTGGGATGGGAAGAGGAAGATTGAATTTTTGTAGGATATTTGCAAGACCTGCCTTGATCAATAGGAAAAACAAAACAAAACAAAACAAACAAACAATAAAACTGCCAACTACTTATGGGAAGGATGGTGTTTCTGAATTTTATTTGCAGAAGTTTCAAGAATATTTTTTATCTTTAGAGTTTATCCTGTCTTTATTTTGATGAGAAAAAATAGTTTTTCATCAAGTCTTTAACGTTCATGTCAGAATTTCCCCAGATTCCCCTTACTAAAGAAGTTACCTCCAGGCAAAAAAAAAAAAAAAAGTATTCTCATTCCTTCTTCTCTATTGTTATCTATATACAAGTAGAAGTCTGAATCTTCCTGTGGATGTAAACTTGCTTATTGGTCCTTTCCCACCAATGGTCTTGCTTCTGCCTGACAAGGATATTTCAAGTAATAAATGCAATCCCATCTTCTGTTTCCCTTTCTGTCATTCTGTCACATCATTATTTTTGCATTTAAAAGTGTGAACATGCCACAAAAGCATATCAGAACTGATAAGCAATGAATGAATTTAGGCTCTTCTGAGTTTTCAATATTTTTCTTCAAAAATGTTTCTGCATTTCCCAAAAACTATAGCAGACAAAAGGACTGAAATCACTGAAAACATAATTAATGATTTATAGGTTTTAATTTAAAAATGTATTAAAACAGCCTAATTTTCCCTTATTTTATTGTTCATTACCAGAAATATAGAGCTGTATAGCTCTATATAAAGTATAAGATTATATTTTTTATATAATCTTAGTACTTAACATAGCATCCACTATAGCAATATTGCAGCATTTTCTACTCATTGTTATGCTGTTCATGATATAAAAATTAAAAATAAATAAATAAATAAATAGATAGATAAAGGAGAGAGAGAGAGAGACAATAAATATCTTGCTTTATTTTGAAGCCTGCAATTTCAGGATGCCTCATTTCTTTCTAAAAATTCCATATCTACATTATAATGATGACATAAGAAGAAAGATCATTTAGCCTGACATGGTGAATTATGTCCAAAATGTATACCTTCATCCTGTCTGCAATATTACTCTAATTTATTACAATGTTATACAGCAAGCTGAGACTTACCTTTCTGCAAGTTAGCAGTATTTATTTAGATTTAATCCACTACTTTTCTATCTTTAATACTTGAATGTGTCCTGAAAATTGCACATCCCTTTGAAAGGTGTCTACTTCAGCAGGAATTAAAAGAAACACTGAAGCACATTTATTCTGTTCTACCAAACTAAGCTATGCTAGCGTTAGGTCAGAGGTTGGACACGATGATCTTGAGGTCTCTTCCAACCTAGAAATTCTGTGATTCTGTGTGATTCTTGGTTTTGGTCATTTTATAGGTGGCTGGAGGCTATGGAGAAAGCAGTTCATCCTGTCCATCAGGTAATGCTTTATTTATATGAGTAGCATAGCACAGTAGACTGGAGAAGAATGAGAGACTGTACATGTATTTGTGCATGGCTGGGCACAGACAGCAACATGGAAGCTGCACACATTTGTTCTGGGCTGCTGGGATGTGAATCAGCTCCAGTTTGAAAGCCATGTACACACATGATTGTGTCTCAGCAAATATGTTTTGCAGCCATATGGTGGTATGAATCAAAATGTTCCCTCTCCATATATCTGCAGCTTTAAGCTAATTCAGAAACATGACCTAAATGAGGGTAGTGAGAAGGGAGGGAGGAAGAGAATGAGCATTTGAGAGAAGACTCACTACTGCATGTGCTTCTTGAAGTAATACTATTTGGAATACACAAAAAGAAGGGCTCTAACTTCTTAGATATTCCCTGCAAGTGTAATTGCAAGCTACCCTCTTTCTGCGGCTATCCACTGTCACTTCAGACAGAATATTTGGGGAGGAGGCGGGGACAGGACAATTTTTATGTATTTTACGAGATGAAGAGAGATTAGTTAACTTATAAATTTTGACTCATTTCTCTATCTCTTTATATAGCTATGCTCTCTGCTGGTCCCTGTGGCTGTGAGAAACATGGCCATATATGAGCTTGGGCTGCTTAAGACAGACCTTTCACAGTACAACATAACTTAGTAAAACAAGCCCAGGCTGCCCCTGGACTGGCAGCTGCAAAGCCTGTTCTGGGGATTCCAGGTTGGGAAGCATAGGAGTTGAAATGGCTTTAGCTTGCCCATTCCTGGCCCCCTGATTCTTCTTTTTCCTCCTGTAAACAGACCACCTTTATAAGAATGTGTTGTAGATCTATAATTTTTTTTAAAAGGTTTAGCTAGGGAAGCAGCTTCTGTTTTTTGTTGTTGTTGTTTGTTTTTGTTTGTTCGTTTGTTTTGTTTTGTTTAGCAAAAAGAAACTGAGGCTCAAACACAGAATAAGTATCAAAGTCTACCCTTTTGGTAGATAAAATAAATTCTTCTATAAAAAATTAAATAAAATAATAATGTGCAAATGATAAACTGCATTAATACAGTGCAGAAAAAAAAATATCTTTCTTCCTTCTCTCAACTCAGTGCATAGGAGTGACCCCTTTAGAAGTATGTTTTAATAGGTTTCCAATCAGTGAAAGGAAGCCTTTTTTTTATTGTAATTTTTCTTCCACTAAAATAAAACCAGAGATATATATTTGAGCTTCATTTTCTAGATGAGATTGTAAGTACAAAACCAAACTTATGTCTAAGTATATTCTACCTGACAGTGTTGCTTCAAGGAATATAAAAGATCCAGATACTTAAAACCAGCACAAATAAATCAAACCATTTTAAATGTCCACAACATTCACAACCGAAAAGAAACAATATAGTCTCAGCCAAAAATGAGAAGGGCACATATACACAAACTAAAAGAGCCATTCCTCAGTGTAACATGCAAAAATAACTTTTTAGATAAAAAGATCCATCTTTTTATATATTGAAACATCTCTCATGCTTTCTTTGCTACCACGTCTTATTTCTGATCACTTTATATTTTTTATTTTTTTAGCAAACAATATCCTTTTCTGAAAAAAAAATTTGATTTATTATTTTACTTTCATTGCCTAAGTTCTGCTTTTAATGAACACTCTATATCAAACTAATTCCTTCCTTCAATATGGATTTTTCATTCAGTTGAATAAACAGTTGGTTTTTGTTTTGTTTTGTTTTGTTTGTCTGTTTCTTTGTTTTAACTATGTTGTTTTTAACTGACTTTTTAGTATAGCTAGTATGTTACGGTAGGACCCACAACACAACATCGTAATCTCCTCTTAATGAATTTACAAGTATTTTATGTCTATGATTAGTAGGGTCATGTTATGCACTTCGCTGCAATAGGTCCAAGCAGGTTCCCTGTTCCTAACAAAGTATATAGCTATCTGTATTTTGTCAGGTCTCCTTCCACCATTGGCTTGTGGAGACAGAGAGAAAGAATGATAGAAAGACATAAAGAAAGAGAAAATGAAAAACAAAAAAAAAAAAGAAAAAAAAAAAGAGAGAGAAAGGGAGAAAGGAAGAAAAAGAAAGAAAGAAAAAGGAAGGAAGGAAGGAAGGAAGGAAGGAAGGAAGGAAGGAAGGAAGGAAGGAAGGAAGGAAGGAAGGAAGGAAGGAAGGAAGGAAGGAAGGAAGGAAGGAAGGAAGGAAGGAAGGAAGGAAGGAAGGAAGAGCACAGAGAAAGAGAAAGAGAGAAAGAGAGAGAAAGAGAAGAGTGAGAGTGAAGTAAGGAAGGAAGATAAATGCAAAAGAAAAGCTCTGTGGAAACATTCAGGATGCTATTGATACTGCACACATTCTCCCCCTAAATTTCAAATAACAATGGTACTGTTTGATGCATAATTTTAAATATCTGTTGCAGACAAGCAAAAAAATGTAGAATTTGCTGGAGAGACTGAGTTCCTAGCATCTTTCAGATTTAAAGTAACAGAAGAAATATTGCAATCTCACATTAGGCAGCTTGCTCTTATGTAGCAACAGACTTTTTTCTTTTTTTTTTCTGACTCTTTTTCTGGATTCATATAAATAAACTATATAATGTCTGTATTTTATGGATGGGGTTTTTTCACCCCAGAAATGACAATGAGATCATATTAGTAATGGAGAAGACCCTGCTACCAAGAAAGGGCTGGAAAAGCCGTCCGTAAGCACTCAGTTTGTGGTAATGCTGCCATCCAAGTCTGAGTGCTGTATTCTGACCTCAGACACCACCACACTTCCTCTGTAATGCAGAGGTTAGGAGGTGTACTTTATCTTGCCAGATTACGTAAAATAAAGACTGCTGAATTCAAGCAAAAATTTTCTCAATGCAGATTTGAAATATGCCTGTTTCTACTGGCAAAAATCTCTACTAAAAAAAAAAAAAAAAAGAAAAGAAAAAAAAAGAATAGATACAGAAAAGACAAGTAATTATTTTAACAGAGAAGAAGAAGTGAATCACTATTTGACATCAAATACAGGCTTTTCAATTACGTATTCAGAGTTGACTTCACAAATTGTTTTCACAACTAAAGCTTATTTCCTAAAAGAGGACCAGAGACAGTGTCTTTTCATACTAGCAGGCCTTCCTTAATTTCTTACCACAACTGTTAATGTCATGCTTTCTTTACAGAACCATGTGTGGGTAGATGTCACACTGCATAACACTACACTGCCACCCTTGGCCATCAAAAACCCGGAGTGCCTGGGGCTCCTCCACCAGCTGGACAGAAGCAAAGATGTCTGGATTCAGCACTACTGCATTCTGAAGGATGGCTGCTTGTACTTCTATGCCACTCTCCGGTCCACACCCGCCCAAGGTAGGGGTAACCCTGAGAGATTTCAAATAATCCTGAAAGCAGAGATGTTTCATTGCATCTTTCCAAGCAGAACTTTAACCATTATTGAAAGTTTCCTAACAGCAAACTGACACTGTTCTATGAAGACAAGCATAGGAAAACTAAACTCAACTTCTCTTCAATAAAACAGTCTCCTCATTCCCCCCCATCTTTTCTTTTTGTCCAAAGATCTGAAGTTTTCTTTCTGGAACAGAGCTGACCAAGATCTGTGTATATTTCAGTGACAGGCAGAACTTCCCTCCTGCAGCAGAGGCTGGTGCTGCAGGGTTTGGCATGTCTCTTTGCAGCTAAGCCGAAAAGCTGTGGAGCTGTCTAGCAGCTCTCATAACAGAGGAGGAAGGTGTCTGGCCACTCCATGAAAGCAGCAACATGACGAGATTACCACGCATCAGTCACGAGCAGCCCTGAACCTGATTTTCAGGCAGCTGAGTTTCAGGCACTCAAGAGAGCCTGCAGGCACAACATTGTGAAAATGTATTAAAATAAAATAAAATAAAATAAAATAAAATAAAATAAAATAAAATAAAATAAAATAAAATAAAATAAAATAAAATAAAATAAAATAAAATAAAATAAAATAAAATAAAATAAAATAAAATAAAATAAAAACTTTCCAACAGAAAAGGATATTAGTCAGGACCTGTAAATGCACTCTCTGTGTCCTAAGGAAGCTGGCAGACAAAGAATCGGAAAGGAAATGCTGTTGTACTTTTGCTTACTAGACAGCTACAGGGAAATTTTTTATTGAGGTTTATGCTCTTCTCCAAACAATCAAACATGAGGCTTTTGACTTTATATCACTTACATAGCACCTTTCATCTGCAAAAGGCCATACATGTGAAAGGACCAGTAATTTCCACAGGACACTGATGCTATGCCCAGAGCTAAGCAATGAATTAGTGGAATGGCAAAAATTAAGGATTACGTATTTATGACATCCAAGCCTATGCTCCTACTGCTAACTGTGTCATTTTGGTGTTTAAATATTCTACAACATATAATTTCTTCTGTACAGTAGTGTTTTCTGTCTTGTTATTGCCACTCTTGTTTTTTTCTAATTTCACTGCAGATTCTCACTCCTCCATATCATTTTCAATGCTGTAGCATTAATTTGTTGCTCTTGTCATTAAATGTGAGAACTTAAAAAAAAAAAAACAAAAAACAAAAAACTGACCTTGAAGTCAGGAGCAGGAACTGCAGGTAATCAGCTCCATGTATCTTTTGGCTATTCACCATACATGGACAAAGGGAATATATGCACCATTGTGCATATATTTTAGGCATTGGAATTTAGGCATTTAGGTATTGGAATGGGCTGCCCAGGGAAGTGGTTGAGTCACCATCCCTGGAGGCCTTTAAAAGACATTTCGATGTAGAGCTTAGTGATATGGCTTAGTATTAGTGACTGGTCAGTGTTAAGTCAGAGGTTGGACTAGGTGATCTTGGAGGTCTCTTCCAGCCTAGACAATTCTGTGATTGTTGTTGAGTGACATCTGAAAAACAAAGTAGCAGCTAAAATGAAAATGTGTCAAATTCTGTATAACGCCTTTCCTTCACAGCTGGCTAGCGTGGCCTATAATGGCATTCCAGCTACTCAGGTTAAATAAGGGGAACCAGTGCTGACTCCAGGATTCTTTTAAATTTTGAAATTTATATCCTTTTAATTTTTAAAGAAAGAGAAAAGCCCATCAAAAGCTAGAAGAAATATATTGCCACTTCATAATCAAAGACAAGCTAAATAAAACTATACTGCTGATTGTATGCTGGACAAAATGGATGACTGCAAGTTAGGAAGATTGTACTAAATACAGTCACTGTGCTGGAATTACACATGGAAACAAAATTATACTATACTGACAGAAAGTATACAGACATCATTCTATGATGTTAATACTGCTTCTATTTATGTCTTTAGCTCACATTTCACTGATTTCAATGAACTAAAATATAGATCATTTTAATTTCAGTGTGTATAAAATGTCTAAAGTACCTGACAGATAAAACAAAATTTTCAAGTTTAACTTGAAACAGTTGCTGTAATTAACCAACACAAATCAAACCTCTGAATCTTGGGTGTTCATACAGTTCTGAGGACAAGAGTTTAGCACAGAAGAAACTCAGTGCAGCACAAATGTAACTATTCTCAAAATTCACATCCATAATCCTTTTCAGTCTTAACTTTTAGTATGAAATAACTTCACTACAACTGAAGTATGTCCATACTTCAGAACAGGTCACTTTCTCACTAAACCAACATCCTTTTTTTGTAGTCATATTCATACTTGCTGATTTTAGGGATGTGAATGGACTTTTATGGCTTTATCTCTCAAGTTGGCACTGGCAAAACAGAACAAGGTGGAGTAAGTTTTCATAATGCGACAGAATTGTTTCTTAAGTTCCAGTAACTAGACAGGCACATTTGTGCCAAAACATCTGGGAGCAGAAGTATTAACCAAGAGAAAATTCAGTATGCAATAACAAAAACGTTTACCTCTGTACTCCGCTTTTATCATCCAAGGAAGTGTAGACCTTTCCTGATGCAGACCAGGGACAGAACTGAAAACTGAACTTACTGAACTCCCATTAAATTCTACACCAAGCAGCTGAGGGGGAAAAAAAAAAAAAAAAAAAAAAAAAAAAACACATATATATATAGAGAGAGAGGGAGAGAGAGGTACGTTTAAAAAAGGGGTTCTGATTTTGAACAGGAATTTGGTCTTGTAGAAAGATCAAGCATGGAGCTCCACAGTATTTACAAATCAATTTTCAGAATAAAACCAAACAGTTGTATTTTTCATATTTTACTTGTAAATTCTACATAATTCCATGGAAACACCCAATACAATTCTTCTGAAAATTAATTTTTCAAAAATCATCAGTATGCATGTAATGGGCAGCAGTTTCATTAATGGTATGTTTAATATATATGATGCATATTATTTTTTTCTGACCAGGTGGCCTCTACCTCCAGGGATATATTGTGAGTGAACAGTCTCTAGGCTCCAAAAGATCTGTAATTGAACTCAAACCTCCATCTGAAGAGTTTAAAACTTTCTACTTATGTGCAGAGAACGTTAATGAAAACAAAAGGTAAACCAAGTTTTTTGTTTGTTTGTTTGTTTGTTGTTTGTTGTTGTTGTTGTTGTTTTTTGCCAGACTGCAGGAAAGCGAGAACACTGTAGCCTGGGAAGATCTGTTGACAACTTTTAATTCTGTTTTCACTTTTTCCCTCAGATTTCCCTTTAATTCTAGCTTTAGTCACACTGCAGTACAACATGCTGGCACATGTGAGTCATCGGTTCTGTTACTGTCAATGCTGAAACTACAGCAGAGCTGGATTGCAGAGGTTCAGAAAGAAATCTGAATAAGGTGCCTTTCACAATGTTGTGGGGGTGATTACACTAAACAGAAAAGCTATGGCACCTTCTCATTAGAGAAGCTCAAACTAATGGAATGTATATTCTCTTCATTCCCAAGGATGATTTACTTCCAACAATGATCATTAGAATTAAAACTGAAAATTCTGAAGGTGAATACTGTCATCACAATACAGCCAAATTCTACAGCTGTCAGTGGGAGTTCTGCTTGTGTAAAGCCTTCTAATTACAGGATTGGAGTTTAATTTAATGAACAGAGGACAAAGCTATTCAGTATGCTGGAAACTGGTGTTAAGATGCACTGCTGTTATAGTCAACTCCTTTGTCTCCTGCTTCTCTACAATCAATATGCACAGTAACGTCTGCACAAACAATTTATAAAGACATGTTTCACAGGATATAAAAGTGAGTGCATAACACTGATCACAGACAATTGATCTTTCCTTTCTTCTAGGTGGATTACAGCTTTGAAAGCATCTATTAATAAATGGTTACCCCTACACCAGGCAATCCAAGATTTCATGAACAGACCACTGGAGGAGACAAGGATGTGAGAAGAAAGCTCATTTTCCCCCTCAATTTCTGTCTTCTGTTAAAAACTTCATGTTATGTCTTTTGTCCCATCTCAAAAGATGTTCTAGCAGCAGGTAATCTTTAGCATTGCTATACATTCATATATTTTGCAAGCTTTAGTAAATAAAATCAAAGCAATATTGCCTTCTTTGTGGCTATCTTTATTTTGTGCTTCTTTTCAGTTTTAGGGTTCATAAGTCATGCATAACACTACTTTGGCTTTGAAGCCATGAAGTGACATTGAATTTATCTGATTCAACCAAAAGAGAAAGCACTATATTTCAATTATTCCATATTAGCTGATGTCTTGTATCTGCATCACTTTTTAATTGCAAATGCATCCTTTGCAAAGACTTCTGCTTTTTCCATCCCAAAGCTTCATATGTGGGTTTGCCTTTAGGTTTATAGATGCTGTGAGGCCCAAGGTTGGAATAGGACAGGCTGACTGATTTGTTAAGAATTACATACCACTACAGTATGCCTGGAGGAATGGAATAAATTTTTATGATATGGATGAATACCTTTGTTCTTGTGCATTCTATATTAACATAAATTTTAATTTAAAAGTGGTTTGGATTTGGCCATCTGGCAGCACAGCGCTGCAAATTTATGGAGAGAAATCAAGAATCAAAGACACTGTTTCCTCTAGAATTATCAGAAAGAAACAGTAGCATAAATCTTACAAGGATATCGGAGTTAGACATATATGGTCATTACAGCTGGTCATATACACTGTGTTCTACATTATTTTCTAACATTAAAATAATTCTTCCCATGAAAAAAATCTGTGTGTTGTTTCCAAGCTTTCCAAAATACTAACTCAAATAAAATAGTAAAAGGTTAGTTCAATTTATTTGTTGAAACTATGTACAAAATAAATATCTCATCCTAAGAAATTTGCTATTTAATGCTGCAGCAAAGTACAGAAAGGAAAAAAGTATGTACAAAATACAGACAAAATAATAATAACACTAATTAATAATAATAGTAATAGCAACAACGACGACAATACCAGTTAATGAGATTTTATTACAAAGGCTTATGCTTAGTTTTCTTGTGAGAGTCCTTAGACCCTGAGATCACCAGAACACACCAAACCTTGAACACAGCAGTACTTCAGCTACGTGCTAGCCCTTGTTGTCATTCTGTGAAATACCAATTGCCGTGCTATAAAAAGTGAAAAAGTGAGTGATGCTCCCTCACCTACCACAAGTGTATTTTTTCAGGCCTCTTCACATTTAAGCTTATCTTAAGGAGACCTCAGAGCTTTACATGCTTTAGATACTTAAAGATGCCACTTCAAAGAAAGCACTTACACAGTCAAAATGGCTTTCTAGTGATTTCAGTGAATTAATAAATAAATAAATAAAGTAAAGTAATAGAAACAATTTTCTGAAAACAGGCAGCCAACCCCAAATAGATCTGAGATAAAAATGTATAACTATATTTGAAAGAGAACAAGTCTGGTCAACATGATCACATCCTACACTTACTGCTAGCATTTTGAAATTTTCATGTTCAGAAGTCAAACGCACATTTCCACTACAACTGTGAGAACAAGTAATGAAGTAGGTATTAGTGATTTATTTTTCTTATTCTTTTTGACATTGGAGAAGGCAACATACAGATCAAGTACAAATGCTGTTAATTTGAAACTAATAACTGTTAACATTTCCTAAGTAGCAGTTATCAAATCTAAAGTGGCTGTTCACAGATAGGAAGAAGAAAAGAATCAGTAGGTAAAATTCTTGCATACAAAAAGAAACAGAACCAATGCGCTTCCCTTCCCTTTAAAAAATAAAAATAAAATAAAAATAAAAAGCTTAAACAAAGAAGCTGAGAGGATTGGTTACCCTACGATAATCTTCTTATGTGAGCTCTGAACTGATATTCCTCTTCAAATGTTGCTAGCTTACTAAGCCTGTTTTTCCCCTTTAACAAGTGTTACTTGCAGCCAACCTCAGTCACAGCATAGCAAAGTGTCTTTGTTTGTATAAAGTTTTGAAGACATATATTATAATTTATGTGGTGCAAAGAATGAGTGTTGATGAAAGATTTAGTAACCACAATGGCAAGTTGCAAAAAGAAATGAGCTCTTCAGTCTGAATGAATGTTACAGCAAAGGGTCTTTTTTTCTTAATATCTCACCAAATTTTCATCATTATAAAGTGCTCTATAAATTAAAGTGCTTTCCCCCGTAATTTCAATAATTTTCACAAACAGAGAGGGACTGGTATAAGGTGTGGTGGTTGGGTGTCTTGGGCAGAGTGACCACGACACGGTAGAGTTCTCTATTCTTGGTGAAGTCAGGAGAGGGGTCAGTAAAACTGTTGTCTTGGACTTCTGGAAGGCAGACTTTGAACTGTTCAGGACACTGGTAGGGAGGGTTTCTTGGGAGTCAGTCCTGAAGAGCAGAGGGGTCCAGGAAGGCTTGGATGCTCCTCAAGAAGGAAATCTTAAATGCACAGGAGCAGACTGTCCCCATAGTCAGCAGGACCAGGGAGATGAATATCCCCCTGTACTCTGCTCTGGTGAGGCCACACCTCAAATAATGTGCCCCTCTATAGTGGGTTTACGTGGCCAGGTTTTGGTAGCAGGGGGCCATAGGGGTGGTTTCTGTGAGAAGGATCTAGAAGCTGCCCCATGTTTGGTAAGAGCCCCACTGTTTTCCAGAGCTGAGCCAATAAGCGATGTTGTTTTGTGCCTCTGTGAGAGCATATTTAAGACAGGGAAAGAAAGCGCTGCACCACACAGCAGCTGAGAGAGAGAGAGGAGTGAGGAACAGCCTTGCAGGCGCCAAGGTCAGTGTAGAAGGAGGGGGAGAGGTGCTCCAGGCGCCGGAGCAAAAGTCCCCTGCGGCCTGTGGTGAGGACCATGGTGAAGCAGGATGTCCCCCTGCAGCCCATGGAGTACCACGGTGGAACAGGGTTCCACGCTGCAGCCCGTGGAGGAGACCACGGTAGAGCAGGTGGCCCTGCACCGATGGAAGCTGCCGCCTGTGGAAGACCCCTGCCGGAGCAGATTCCAGGCCAGACCTGTAGCCCGTGGAGAGGAGCCCACGCAGGAGCAGGTGACCTGGCAGGAGCTGCTGCCCGTGGAGCAGTTTTCTCCTGAGGGATGGACTCCATGGTACAGACCCATATCTGGAGCAGTTCTGGAAGGGCTGCTGCCTGTGGGAAGCCCATGCCGGATCAGTTCATCAAGGGCTGTATCCAGTGGGTGGGACCCCACAGCACAGGGGATGAGAGTGACCGAGAAGGAGCGGCAGAGAAGAAGTGCTGTAGACTGACCATAACCTCCATTCCCCCATTCCCCTGCGCTGCTCGGGGGGAGGAGGTGGAAGAGGGTGGATGGGGGGGAAGGTGCTTTTGTTTTTTTTTTTTCTTTGTTTTCTCACTTCTCTCGCTTGTTAGTAATAGGCAATAAATCTTACTATCTCCTTATGCCGAGTCTGTTTTCCCCATTACAATAATTACTGCATGATCTTCTCGTCCTTATCTCAACCCTTGAGCCCTTTTCATTGTATTTTCTCCCCATTCCTCTTTGAGGAGGGGGAGTGAGAGAGCGCCTGTGGTGGAGCTCAGCTGCCCACTCGAGCAGAACCACAACACCCTCACTACAAGAAGGACATCAAGGCCCTGGAGCATGTCCAGAGACAGGCTACGGAGGTGGTGAATGACATAGAACACAAGTTCTGTGAGGAGTGGCTGAGGGAACTGGGGTTGTTTAGTATGGGGAAAAGGAGGCTCAGGGGAGACAATATGCTCTCTATAACTACCTGAAAGGAGGTTGAGACAAGGTGAAGCTCAGCCTGTTCTTGCAGTTAACAAGTGATATGACTGGAGGGAATGGCTTCAAGCTGCACCAGGGGAGGTTCAGGTTGGAAATTAGTAGACATTTCTTCTCAGAAAGAGTGGTTAAGTATTGGAAAGTGTTGCTCAGGGAAGTGTTGGATTCACTGTCCAGGAGGTGTTTAAGGAAAGGTTGGAGGTAGACATGGTTTAGTGGATGATATTGATGGTAGGGTGATAGTTGGACCAGATGATCTTGGAGGTCTTTTCCAACTCTAATTATTCTATGATTCTGTGAATTTGTGCTTTATCTGGTGCCATTTGCAACAAATCTGAAAACTTAAAATGAATTTCTTTACATTGGTGCATATCAAAAAAGTCTGAAAAACAACTCTGGTGAAGTCAGTACAATTTCAGTGCAATATAACTCTACAAAAGAGAACCATCTTACTTGTATTGAAAAGCTATCCATTCACACAGTAGATTTCTTGGAGCTGTTTAATTAAATGTAAAGTAAATCAGCAATTTATTGGAAGTTTTCCATTTGAAGGAGTTAAGGTTTATATCTCTCCTCTATGATTTTAGACTTCCAAAATCTAATAAAATGCCAAGCTATATAGTAAGCTTACCATTTCACAAATGACCATAAATTCTGGGAAAAAGAAAGAAAGAAAGAAAGAAAGAAAGAAAGAAAGAAAGAAAGAAAGAAAGAAAGAAAGAAAGAAAGAAAGAAAGAAAGAAAGAAAGAAAGAAAGAAAGAAAGAAAGAAAGAAACTCTGTATATTATTTATAAATAATAATTAAAAAAAACTACCTATAATTTCATATTTGTTTGTTTTTGTTTAACCTATCTATTTTTAACCCAGGAAAACTGAGGAGGAACCAAGCAAAAGCCTGTTAAATTTCTGAATTAAGGTGCATTTCTCTGTACGACTGAGAACAGATAAGTGTAGTCTATGGGCTGTTCTCCTTTATGAAGTAACCATGGTCCTGAGAAAGAATCTATGTATTTATGTTACTTAAGGAAGTAAGCTGCCATCCATAAGCTGCCATTTTCATAAAACACTCTCCCAATCTCTTCCCATTATTACCAGCACCAAAAACATTCTGAAAAATATACAGAGTTTTTTGTTCCATATATATCAATAGCATGAAAATTGTCAGTGGAGGGATTAGTAATGTCCTAGTTACTTCAGCTGATTTTGTTTTTATTCTTACCAGCATTAACACCGCTTGTCTGGCAATGTTTTTTCTCCTGCTTTGTCCTGGGATTTCTTCTGATCCAAATGCATTATCAGAAGAATTTTTCTGAAGATTTCCAATGATTTTTTTCCCCTGTGCTGTTTTGCTCTCCTATGCAGTTTTGATTACATATGAGATTTTTTTTTTTTTCACATTGTTGTCAGCTTCGAAGTTTTCATTACATTTGAACATTATTGGCAGTTTGGGAAAAAAAAAAATCCATTTCAAGACTATGAGCTTTCTCTGGGTATTCAGTACTTTCAGTACTACTGCAGCTCAAATGATTTAACTTCCATTTAGTTACCACAGGATTTGCCATGCTATGTCAGATCTTCACTTCTCAAATTGAGAACTCCACATCCTGAGATGTGCCAAAGGCAAAACAAAGAAGAAAGAAGGTAATAAACAAACAATTAAATAAATAATGCTATGCACAGCAAATTGTCCATTCCAACACACACAAGATAAAAATCCTCTATGAAACCTATAGCAATCAGCTTATACCTTCCAGAACGAGATATAGTACTTAGCTTGACATTTGGCTACAGAACAAATGCTAGTCATGGTCATCAAGTCAGGCAGGCCTTTTTTTTAAAAAAAAAAAAAATAAATCAAAATGGGGTTGTTAACACCACACATCCTTTCCATAAAACAGAGAGATATATGTTTTTTGTTATAGGTGTTTGTTTTGTTGTGTTTTATAATGAAGTACTATAGAGATAGTACTCTATTTATAATGAAGTATTATAGAGAAATATAATGAATATTTCTCTTTTTTCTAGTGCATGGCCATTTCTTTACTCACACAATAATGTCTCCTCATAGTAGAAGAAAGAATAACATAGTAGGAAAGAGAGAGACAGATTAGTCGCTTCATCCTTCACTATCCTGAACAACTAATCCAATTACCTGCTTTTACCCTTTATACCAGAGGAAACATAATTAACATGCACTAAGTACAGAGAAAGGCAATGAAGATGTTTTAGGTAAGGCTTTGGTAGAAAAAAAATACATAAAGAACAGAAAGAAAAAAAATAATAATCTCCTGAGAAGGGAAAGAATAAGGCACTTGGTAAGGTGAAAAATACAGAAAGATTACAGGTGTCCAATATTAATAATAACGATGATAATGATAGGAAAACTTTCATTTATCCTAAGGAAAACTTGGCATCCGCAATGTGTGCTTATGGAATAGTAGATAGTGTCAAGTGCAGTTAAAAATTGAAGAAATTTTCCAATTTTTCTGACAGGTAGAAATTTTTGGTACATGTAACCTTACACTATGCACTATTTTAGGTGCATGTGGATATTCAAATAGTGATCTTTAAGCAGGCATGTTTTTAAGGCCAAATAGATAAATAAAATATCTTGACAAGGTAGGGTAAAACCATAAGTATAGTTGTTCTTCCTGGGTGACTGCACCACCACAAAAAGCACAATGGAATGTCAAATTCTTACATATGTTCTTCAATTTTCTTAATATATTGCATAACGTGGTCTGCAGGATGAAATGTGAAATCTGCAGAATGTTCCAAATCCAATACCACTAAATAAATGCTCACTCTTCTCTGTGTTTAAACATATGATTAGAAATTAGGATTATGCCTATTATTCTTAGCACTTTGCAGACTCATATTTGCAACAGGAGTGTAATCCGATTGATTACATTTGTAATTTTGAGACACAAAGCAAGAGGATGCTTTTCAAGATAGACTGGAGTACATGTAAGGAAAAAAAAAATCAAAAAGTTCCAGGTTTAAAATGTTTTAGAATGGAGTCTGGCTGCAAAGTAATGAAAGAACACAGCTTTCTCAATATCATCTGTAGTTTATAAAAGAAATATCTCAAAAAACTTCATGTTATGTAATTTTTCATTATAGACATATGACAGTTAAACTGTGGTATGTATATATAATATATATCTTATAAATTGTGTCTGTAACAGTAGAAGCATAAATAAAGATGCTTATTTGTTTTAATAATAGTAATAATAACAACAACATCTAAAATGACAACTACTTGGTGATACTCAAGGCATTGATAGAAAACATATAAACCTAAGGAGCCTTGATGTTAAGCTTGCTTTTTTTTTTTTTTTTTAAAAAAAAAAAAAAAAAAAAAAAAAGTGTCTAAGGACACTTGCATCTCAGTATTGTAATTTACTATTAAAGCATCCTGCTTCCAGTTGCAGTGAAAAGCTGGAAAAAAAAAAATGTGGCAAAACTGTGGCAGCTTATCTGTTTTTACCTTCAGGTGTTTGTTGTCAACCTCACTTCAGGAGTAGACATATGTTAAACTGCAACGTTTTATGAGCCGAGAGAATAGACTGTGTGATAATTCCTCATTTTCTCTAATGCAAAACCAGTTGGCATAGTTTAAGTGACTGCTGACAGCTTTGCTTTTATCTTCATATGAAAAATATGTTGGGAGAACAGTGAGAAAAATATGAGCATAGGGAAAGCACTACCTCCATCCTGAGACACGCAGGTCTTTCTTGTTCTTCCCTTGGGACTAAAGAACGGCACTTCTGGCTTTAAAAAACAATAAGTAAAACACTATTCTTTTAAGTCTTCAAGTTACTCCAGTAATGCCAATCAAATGCTATTATCTTTATACTTACAACAATTCAAATGGGAATTCAGAAAGTAGTCTGAAAATATTACTGAAGAATCATGAGAAGAAAGTCCCCACAAATTAGACAAATCTTAGACAATATATATATATACATGAAAACAGAAGTACATACATGTATTTTGCTGTGAAATTGGACAGCATTTTTATTTAGACACCAAAGAAATCATATCCAAATGGACACCAAAGCAATGGCATCTGAAAATTCAGATTTCTCCAAAGGCTGAGGGAGTTCAGATTTTAAACTTTAGATGAAGTTCCCCTTCAGCATCTAACTTTTGTCCCATTTTATCTTTCGTTGCAATTTCTTCAAAGGAAAACACAGAAAGTGAAGCTGGGGTAACCTAGTTCGTTGCTGTCTCATGTCAGCAAGGGATTGGCACAGCTGTGCAATCTCTGTATATCTAGTATCTCACCATGGGTCATTTGTTTGCATTCAAGGCTCTATATTTATTGCTAGATACACCCGCATTCAAGGCTTTCCTTTCACTGCCAGGAAAAAGATAGCTATATTGAAACCAGAACACTTCCATTAGCAGAGTATGATATTCTGCTGAGAAGAAATGGGGTCATGTACTTGAAGCATGATTTATTCAGATGGTTAGTTGCACTCCAAATGGAGCTCGTTTTCTGTCCTGTTCAGCAGAAAATACACACAAAATTCTACAGAGGGAAAGCCACAGAAGGTCACCAACGCATTTTCCACAGAGGGCTGAGTTATTTAGCAGGAAACACTTTGGGGCCACGAAAATATTTTTGCGAAGTGCATAATTCCCTTTTGTAATGTGTTTCTGAAGGACACGGGTGTGTGGGTCTGTCTTGTTTTTTTCCCCTTTCTTTTTCCCAGACCCTCAAATCTCATTTACCAGAAACTGAAAGTCATTTTAGTGGAAAATATTTCTGAATTTTCCAGAGTTAACCCACCTTTCATCTACAGTAAGGATGAAATACACTTTAGCAAAAGCTGAAACACTGCAGCACTCTAGGACAGAAATCTGACTGCCTAACATCCAGACTTTTCTGACATGTGAGCATTTATGCCCATTCCCTCTGTTGGCATTATGCCCATTCACAAGATGACATACTAATTTTATCTGAGTGGAGGGGAAGGATTTCAGCAGTGAGTGGAATTTGACATTTTTATTCAGGATTATATTCTCTCGGGTGGTTTATGCCAGCCAAGCCAGATAGTGCACAACAAAAAAAATTCTGTGGTGTCAGAAGAAATGTTTTCTTTTTTGTGGAAAAAGAGAAATGTGGTTTTGACCTAAAGGCTTCACCATTTAAGAGAAAGCCTCATATTAACGGAAAAAAATAAATCAAAATGATTTCTTAATACTTTAGGACATCTAGAGGTTTTCTATTTGGTGGTTTCTTTTGTTTTGTTTTTGTTTTTGTTTTGTTTTGTTTTGTTTCATATTATTTTATATGATGTCAGCTGTAGCAATGTATAATGTCAAATCTATTTTCATACTTTACATTAGTAATTTACTAATTTTACATTGCTGATAACAGCTGTTATTTAGCATCAGCTGAAATTTGTCATTTTCATTACAACAGACTGGAGGTACTGTAATTTAGAAGAAATATTTGAAAACTTGATGTAGAAGAAAAGATTTTTCAATAACAAAATCAGTGGCACTCGTCCTTACTCTTAAAAAGAAAAAAAAAAAAAAGTCATCTCTAAACTAAATTCTACATTTCTAAATGTGCTGAATGTGAATTATCTGAAACCAACATTTCAAAGAAGATATTATGTAAGAAATTTTAGATATATTTGTTCTTTTTAAAAATGGGAAAGAAAAACGAAATTTTAAATGTGAGCACTGAGAAGTAAGTTTCTGGATTTTGAATAGATACAGAAAGGATATGCAATCAATTATTGTTATTTTTAGTCTTGTGTTGGAATTAGGCTGGTTTGTTTTTGTTTGGTTTGCTTTGTTTTTTTCTATATAGTCTCATTGCTCCACATTCTGAAATAGGAAGACAGGAGATTTTTAAAGCAACATTTTGATGTTTTAGCTAAGTATTATTTCTTTAAAAGGTAAGCTCAAAAATATAAATTACAAAACCTGATAAGCCACTCTAATTCCACAAATAGAGGATAGCTGCTGGATTCATGGCTGCAGGTGTACTATTTAGATTCAACAAATTCAGTTCACTTCTCTGTTCACAAGTTTCATGGATAAAAAGTGAGTTCTCCTAGTGCAGTAAATGAACACATATTCACTGTTCTCCAGTTGCCACAGAAACGGGTTTTCTAAAGTAATATGAGGACAGATCATTGTAGTTAGGCCCAGGCTAACCAGATAGCTTACCACTTGTCAGTTGCCATGGGACCGTTCTTACAATTAAAATATTTTTCTCCATACTGACAGAAATAAGAAAATGAGCTGCTGGGGAGGACAATTTCGGAGGGAAGCCACCAAAGACTGCCAGTGATGTTCCCAGGAGTACACCCACCTGTCACCAAGGCGTGATCCCCCTCTGCACATAACCAGAGCCCTTCTGCAGACAGGCTGGTGGATGCTCCACACTGGAGGTCTCTGCCCTGAGATTCCTCACCAGACCAAGAGGCCAGGAGACACAAAATGCAATACAGGGAGAACAGCTGCTCAGCCTGCTCTAGGCTCTCTGCTGACACACAACAAATTAATTCTTTCCAATGGGAAGAAGTTATAACAACTGAGGCTCTGGGCCCTTCACTCTAGGCCCCATATCAAGTCAGAAGCCAGGTCTCCAATGCCTCTATACAACCAGCACTTTATAATGCAAACATTATTTACCAGTGATCAGCAAACACAAGTAATGACATTTCTGTAAGGAAATTTAGCATCATACTTGTGTTAGTCTAATCAGGCAGAGCAAAAAGATGTAGGGAAAACTTGCTGGTGGCCCACTGAACTGGACAGTGGAAAACATACTCTTAAGTAAAATAATTAAATAAATGTCCTGAAGTTTCATCTCTAAATTAGCAATTGCCATTACTGCTGCAAAGATGGTTTTGACACACAACTGGAACCATTAATTGGAGATAAAGTAGAACATCCTTGAGAGGAAGAGCATGGCTCAGGGAGGGAATGTCTCTCAGTGAGTATCGATAGCACTCAAGGGAGCAAGCATCAGAGCCAATATCTCACTGCTGAAAAGCTAGTACAAGTCAGCTTCTACTCTGTGTTTCTGTGTAGGATACAAGTTGTGGTTCATAAACAAGTTGGGAAAACAGCCTAGATTTTGCTAGTGAAACAGATCTCACTCTAGGGAAATAGTAACACAACCTGATGAGGGAAAAGACCAAAGCAGTAAGAGTATCTGGAAGACTGCAAGCATCTAAGATCAGTCTGACCCCAAGGAGCTTCCCCAGCTGAAGCAGCATTCAACATAATCCAGTGTCAAGGAGACTGCATGAAAGTTGTAATTAAAAATATCTTGTCTACAAACTAAAGAGCAAAAGTATAAGAAAAAAAAATGTAGTCACCACTATCGCACTATCTAAATAAAGAGCAGCAGTACACATCGTTATGGTGGACATCCAACCAGAATGAGTATTCTCACAGTACAATTTTAACAGGTGTAGGAAAATCTGTCCTAGTTCAACTATAGGTATTGCCAGATACAAAACTAACTGGCATCTATCCCTGCACAGGCTGGAAATCAAAACAGATACTCATAATCCCTGCAAAATAGAATTCTAGCTGGATACTCCTCCATGGCTGTAAATACCTGTGCTAGGAACACTAAAGTTTACTTATGTATGCAACAGTCACTGTTTGCCATGCATTCAGAGTATGTTCACTGCTGCAAAGACTGTTTATTTGCAATTGCTCTATTAGATCAGCAAATGATTTTAACTGGTCTGCAAAGCCAAGGACAGCATAATCTCAACATTATTGACAACTAGTAATAACAGAGCAGAGAAATATGACCAGATGCTTTTAAAAAATCATTCTAGAGGCCATCTGTGGGAAGAAATGTAGGCTCTAAATAAAATGGGAAAGTGAAAGGAAACACTGTGGCTTTGAGCTGATGGCAATGGGTGGATGTGTAGGAGTTCCACCCACAACAGGGCAGTGCAAGCAAGGTAATACCACAGAACACATTAAATGGGGAAGAAGAGAGAGCAATCACCTCTCTCTGCCAAACAGAAAAAGGATTCAGATCGAGGATTTGGTCACAAAGAGGACAAGATGGAGCTAGTGACAGAGACCTTTACGTGCTGCTCACATAACAGAAACAAAAGCAAAACAACAACCAAGAAGAAATAATAATAATAACCAGGATCTCCAGAAAAGTCATTACATGCAAAGAAGTCTTGCAGAGAGCTTTCCAAAGATAGGGGATCATGGACCCTGGCTGGGGTGGATGAGCAGCTCACTCAGGGTGAGAGTCTGATAAAATGCAGATGCACACTGACCGAGCAACCCAAAGCAGAAGAGCCATTATTCACTGCAAATGGCTGGCAATGCACACCCATTTTATCAGAGGGAAAATGACTCATTGTTTCTGTTATTAAGAAAGGTCCTGATCTTTTGAGCTAGATAAACCAGTGCTGGCAGGGCTGCTGGGAACCAGCAGTGGTGTTGGAGCCTCACTACAGCCCCTGAGGGCTCTCTGATGCAACCCTCCAGTGGGAAAAGCACTAAGTAGCAAGCAACACATATCAGACCATAAAGACAAGCGTTTACTGCTGAACAGACTTTATGCAAAGCTGAGGAGAGCAGAATTCCTTATATTTAATGCACACTAGCTCTTGTGGGACTCCAGTGAGACCCTGAAAGCAGTTAAGCAAATAATCAAACCCAAGGTCATTAAAGGATCTCAGCAATTTATGGGGATAGCTGAGCATCTTTCTGGACTCTGTGTATTCCTATTGAAAACCTTGGTAGAATTCATATTCCACAATACAGAAATGGCTTCAGCAGAGCACTTTGAAAGTGAAGTAAATAAATCTGGTGCTGTCCCAACACCCTTACAAGCTGGAAAAGCAGTTAAACCTGGTGTTAGAAGTACAGTTCTGGTAAATACAAGAAGCAGGACACAGCCAGTGGCTCATCCTTGAATAAAAAGTGCACAGGCAGCCATCAGTAAACAATGTGCAAAAGCCATCAAACAATATGTTCAGCACATACAGCAATAGGGTGAAAATTCACTGATGGTATCAAATGCATGGGTCTCATATATTCTCCGTTGTGCAAAATGAGACAGAGTTTCACAGCTACAGTTTACAAAAGCTTCCCATCCCTATGGAAGCCAAAAAATTTGGCAACAAGGAAAAACAACAAGTTATGAAAAAAGCAGGATGCCAAGACAGGGAAAAATCCACAATTGGACGCATGACAATAAAATAAATAAATAAATAAATAAATCTATAAAAGTTATTTCCTAGTAACAACAGATGAAGAACTGTACCAAAGGCAAGATTTTGCATAAAGAGGAACAAGAAATTCTCCTGGTACATTAAGAGCAGACATCTCAAGACATCTGTGCTTCCCACCAGGATACTGAATCCTGCTTACAGCAAGCAGAGGAGCATATCTACTAACCAAATCTGAAAGACCAGCTGAGAGTATGTAAATGTAGAGCATGTACAATGCATGGGTATTAGAAAGACTACAATAACTGGGGACAAAGTGTGTCAATCCAAGGAAATTTCAGGAAAAGTACAGGTATTCCCTCTTTTCCATCTTTCAAGCAGAGATAATTCCACCTTTCTTCTGTCTAATCTGTTTCTATTTTATGCTATTTGGAGCACTGAATCTACTTATTATTCATACAAAGAATCTATCACGAAAGATGGTATTACCACAACAAAAATATAGAAGGCAACAATGAGAAAAAGAGATAAATTGAAAATTAATATTTGTTAATATCACAGATAGCATCTCCACAAATTGACAATTATAACAACAACAAACAACAACAACAACAATAATAATAATAACAACAACAGTAGATTAAAGTATAATTAATGAAAATAGGTATTAATTCTGTCCATGGATCAAAAATGACCTATTTCCAATGATCTGGAACACAATGAGTAGCAAAAATAAAGGTTTCACACATTTGATAATCTAAATAGCCTACACTTTCAGGAAAATAAATAAATAAATAAATAAATAAATAAATAAATAAAAATACTCCACGTTCTCTTTTGATGAGATGGTGATTAGTAGCCAGAAGCAGTGAGGACAAAGGTTGTCTCCTGACTACATTTAAAAATACATTCTGTCATTCAGATAACAGCACTGTACTAATGAATAGCAGCTGTATTTCCTTTGTTACAGGATGCTAAGAAACCTCTATAAAAAACTTACTTTGACAACAGGTTAGGATGTGAGATTTCAACATTTGTTAATTTGTTGCCAGCTACTGAAATCTGCCAGGAGCACAGTTTTATAGACTTCAGGTCAGAGGTAAAGGACTGAAAACTGGAATTTAAAAAGTCATGTTTCCATTTGTTTAACTTTTTTTTTTTCTGATTTTTTTTTTTCATCTGGTAGAATAAAAGTGCTTTTTATAAAATGAGTTTTATCCAGAATAACTGATCTTCAAGTACACATAACAACAACATAATATATTTTCCTATTGTCATCTGCCAGTTATTCTTGAGTTGTGAAGGATTTTTTTTTATTATATACTGTTACATGTATGTTACTACTAACTACAACACACTAATTCATTTCCAGCAATATAACAGCCTACAATTCCTACTCACAGTTGCCTCCACAGAGGTAAATGGACCATGATCCATGAGGAACATCCATGTAACAGCTCAGATACCCATAATATAGGTAGCTCAGATACCCAGAGTAGCACAGCCATGTTAGTGCAGTGCAGTGGGAGGGCTACTATATCGCAAACTCACTCACATACTTCTTAATGGTGTTGTGCAATATGTGGAGGCTTGCACCCAGTAAAAGTCTGAAACCTCTAATCCTTTGTTACAAACCTTTAAAGAGGATGCACAAAAGAAAGATACAGAAACACCCACTGTTGAAAATCACTGTAAAGATTGAGAGAGAAATTAAGAGACAAGGGTTAAAATAAAATGAATATTTGCAAAAAAAACTTTTTCCATGGGCAATAGACTACAGCCCACTGTAAACAGATGCAAATCATGCTTATTTTTATCAAAGAGAAAGGTGGTCTATTTTAGAAGAGATTTGAGATGCTGCATTTGGAAATGAAAAGAGAGAGAGAGATTCTTTCAAAAGAGAAAAATTGACATAACAAAAGTAGTAAACCTATTTCAGAAAGTTACAGCGATAAGTGATAGTAAAATGAGAACTTCTCAGTAAAAACAAATTGTTCATCAATCAAGAGGCAAATTAGCATAAGGCCACCCTAGGAAAAAGCAAGAGGGAGAGTAGATTGAACCGTAAATTCATACAATATAGGCAAAACCGTCCCCTTATCTGGCTCATAGGAGGAAGGAGAGATGAAGAACAACAGGCAACAGTGTATGTAAATGGAGAATTTAATCCTGGATACATAAAGCTATCTCATCACATTCATCATGGCAACACTGAGGCGATAACTGATCAGCTCTGTCCTGAATGAAATGGGTTAGCTGAAAATCCGGTGTCTATAAGTGTCTACACACACTGAGAGAACAGGCGAAGAGAATAAGTGGCATAAAAGCTTGGAATGAGTGATAAGGACATACTCTGACACACTGTAACATCATTTATTATTTTGCACAGACAAAAGTAAATGTTATCAAAAACATCCTGAATTTCATTGTCTTGTAAGTTGTTTTTCTTGAGGTTTGACCAAGGCTATTTAAAATATTCATGGTCAAAATTACACATGCACATGTGCACAGACAATCCACAAGCGTTGTACTGCTGTCACTACCTTTAGCTTGAACCTTATTCAGGTCAGCCTAGACCCTGTGGGACTGTGCTGTTGTTTACTGTCTGGTAGCTCAGACATGATTTTCTCTGGAGATGGCTGCCCAGAAACAGCCTTTCAACAGAATGGAAACTCTCTACCAAGAAACCCCCAAGGGAACAGCTTGAAGATCTCTGCACTAGCTTCTGGGAGGATAAAAACGTTTAATAATAGAACACCAGACCTTTCCTAATTGAAAGTGTGAATTTGTTTGGTTTCAGTTTATTTGCTCATTTGTTTGCTTAGAATGCCAAACTAGCATTCTTACAAAAGCAGTGAACCCAGAAATTTCAGTTCAGAGATGTGCAGCTTGATAGAGGGAATTGCAGAGGGAGAGCTTTTCTTCTGCTTCTTTGCAGCCTCAGTCTAATTGCTGTATCGGAGGGGGGGAGGGGGTGGGGGTGGGGGGGAAGAACAAAGGCTCACCAGAAATATCTATACATATCCACAGTGTGCAGCTGCTTGCCCTTGACATCTTGTAAATGGTGCTGCAATGAAACATAAAGCTCTAGCATCGTAGGAGATAAGATTGCAATGTAAAATAAGGAAAGGTATTGCCTTTGGTCACTGAAGGAGTATTCAGTTGTGGTAAGTGATGTCGTATAATTAGCAAAGATCAGAGAAAATAAAATGTGAAAGCATTTTACATCAGGAAGAACCTGATGCTGCAACTTTGTATACACACTAGTGCTTATCTCGCCAAGTAACAAAAGCTGTCCTAAAAGCTGACTCCTAAACTGCAGTTACAGGCTGTCTTGGGGAGTCTTTTCTTTTCTAAACCTATTTGTTGCTGCTATTCATGATCAATAGAATTTATAATAATTTAAGCGTTTATTCAAGATTTGAAAGCTTTCAAAAATCTTTTTTTGCTAAGCACATTTAGAGTGGGAGCACACAATGTCATTTTACTTACTAGCTGTGAAACAATCTTACTGAAAGCCTGTGCTTGCAGGGATCTTTTTCTCAGGATCACCATTCACAACAGTGGTAACGAATATCTGATCCCATAATATTGAAAACATACCTTTTGTCTCCACTAGCATTTGGGCTAGATTTTTGTTTTTGCTGTGCAAAGAAACCTGCTATTTTTGCTGTTTCTTTCTCCTCCACATGACTGTGGACTTTTCTTCTTAGTTTCCCTCCTTCCTAGTATTCAAAGTGGTAACAACTACAAGGGAAAATCAGGATGTGTTAAGCACTAAATCACACCTCAAAATAATTTATTCCTATGCAAATAAGAGCATTCATGAGAATTTGTACAGGATTTTCTAACCAGTAGCAATTTAGCACTCTTCACTTAAGCATGCAGGAAAAGGATTCATGTTAGAGACTTTGAACTCAAATGTAGGGCACGTACAACAAATGTCAGAGAGAGCAAGTAGTTCATGAAAATGCTTATGCATTAGTAACCTGAACACATTCAGACTGCAGAACAGGAGCAAAGAACTAGATACAGCTAAAGTAGCTAAATTCAACTACATGCTTTCAGGAAAAGGAAGGAAGGAAGGAAGGAAGGAAGGAAGGAAGGAAGGAAGGAAGGAAGGAAGGAAGGAAGGAAGGAAGGAAGGAAGGAAGGAAGGAAGGAAGGAAGGAAGGAAGGAAGGAAGGAAGGAAGGAAGGAAGGAAGGAAGGAAGGAAGAAAGATAAGGTTTCTGCAGATTGAAGAGCTCTCAAGTGCCAGTCTAAAAAGGATCATTTATTGACTGAAAATATACTGTACATACATAGGACCTCACATACAGTTTTGACTGTGAAATCTAAAGGTAATATAAAGGCATCCTCACCATTAAGACAGACCATTGTATGTCAACTCCAAAGAGCACAAAGTACTTGCTAGGGGGTATGCAAAGAAGCAAGAGCACCTTACAGAATGGTAAGAAGCTCTTTAAGGAGTCACCCTCAGGTTTTTGGCCTTCTGGTCCCAGCACCACCCTGCAACCGCAACACTGTAGTGCAGGAACAGCAACCTGCTCAGTTCAATGCAGGTGTGGAGGGAGAGGAACTGCATGGAGCCTGTGCCAGACAGGCAGCCATGGCCCAGGGAGAGGGCCCCAGCCTGGCCATCAGAAATGTGTGGCTGCTAGGCCATGGAGAAACGCTGAGGAGCCTGGCCCTACAGACAGATGATGCTTTTCTCACCAATAATAGGCCCAGTATCAAATCCAGAGAAGGGCAAGCTTGAAAATAAAAATTAACAAACATACAGAAAAGCAGTCAATAGTGGGCTTTATGTAACAGCTCTTTTCAGAGCCAAGTTTAGACCTGTGAATTTCTCCCTGATCTCTTTATAAACAAATAGCTGCTGGTAACAGTGGAAGGTGTGCTGTAAATATTTGAGTGGCAGATGATGAGTTGGCCAAGTGTCTAAACACATAAGTGTCAGAATTAAAAGCCTGAAATATGGACTGGAGCTATAATGGCCCTGTGTCTGTGGTTGATCAAGGACAGAAAGTACTAACCTGCAACAAGAAGGAGACAAAGATGAAAGCAAAATGGAAGGAGCATTGGGAGCAGAAACAGAACAGGGAGGAGAAGCAAACTACATGTCAAGGGAGGATTGGGGGTACAAGGAAATGCAGTGCAAATGAAGAACAAGGTGGCCAGATCAGACAGCCAAGGAGGTGGTGAGGCCTCTAAGTCCTCTAGTAAAGCTGCAGTTTCGTGTGGACAGAGGCAGCAAGGCTGACAGTAATGCAACATGAGCAAATAACACAGGAAAATCGTTACATTCATAACAGGGATAACTTTAAGAGTTCCATGCAGAGGTGGGAGAAGGGAACATTCTGTTTTGGCAGGTTCTCCTGGTTTGAGACACATTGTCATCTTTGTATAATGGTGGATGCCACAGGAACCTGAGGAAACTGGTAACCTAGAAAATCTCTTCAGACCTCCCCCTGCACAGCAGCTCCTGAAAACTAGCCATTGGAACTGTAACCTATTTAACTTAAGTAGGTTAACTTACTTAAATAGTGTGTCACAGAATAAATGCTTGAATTCTTATTTCAGCTTCAAGATGACCTTGGCATGTCAGCGTGAATATGTGCGGATGACAGCAGACTCCAGGCTGCAGAATGAACTGTTTTCTGCAGTGAGATGCTTATAAACAAGCCTAGCAAAATCAGATGACCTGCTCTTACAACATTATTCCTAGTCATTCATATCATTCAATCATGTCTGTGTATACTCTTCATTTCTTCATTTGCCTTCATTGCCATTAGTGATCATCAAGAAACACTTATCTGCTTTACCTCAGATCTACAGATCATCTCTGCTATTACATCATTCCCTTGAGGTCTCTCTGAAAACAAAGCATGTGTGTTTTGCAGCACTGAAGCTCTGTCCTTGAAGGTGAAACACAAGATTAATCTACTTTAAAAGAACAACGAGAAAGAGGTGAGAAATAGTAAAGGATTTATATATCTCTTAAGTCATAAGAAAGCTTTTCATGCCCCCTGTAGAATTTTATACTAAATGCATTTTGGTAAAGAAGCAATGCAGTTGCTATACCAGATGCCTATTCTTAAAAGTAGCAGAAAGTGGTATTTCTGAACTTCTCCAGCGAGCCAAAAACAAGCTAGCAAAATTCAGAAAGAATGCTGTGCTATGTGCTGTAGTGATAGACAACATTTCACTTTCCATCTTGTAACCAGAAAAACTAGACTGCAATTAGGCACGACTCCTTACTCAACCTTCTTCAAAAGAAATCAGAGATAAAATCCTGAACTTCAAAAGGTGAAGACCTTGATGGGAGTTCTGCAGAGGTACCGTCAGAGACAAGAGAAGAGAAAAATAAAACTACATTGAAAGCCACCTGTTGTACATGTATGATTTAAAATACATTAGTATTCCTTAGATACTGCAAAAGTTTCTCCAACTTCATAACTCTTGCAGCTGATCTACATAATACAGGGCTGCACTGTCCTGTATGCTTTGCTGCAAGAATCTTGAGTGCAGATTTCACACTCTGGTTTGTCAACCAAGGTAGAGAACAATGGGAAACTCAAAAAAATCTATAATTACAGACCAGATGCACAAGGCAATGGGCCTCTTCTGCAGTCTGTTGAACTCATCCTTTTTTAATGTGCCCATTTCTAAAGCAACCCTCCTTCCCTGCAAAGTCTGACATTTAATGAGACAAAACTAGTTTAGCTGAAGTGTCTCACCTAAAATTTGAATTTATAACCATTACTAGAGATACCAGAGTCTACAGATTTTCCCGTTAATTTTTTTCTAATAGCAAAACCAAAGACTTCCTTTCTGCTGAAGCAAAGGGCAATTGAGTATATTTCAGGTAAGTTTACCTTGTATATATGATCCAGAAATATGTAATAGCTATTAATGGTCTTTAAAACAGACCCAATATAGATTTACACTGACGTGATTTTAATACATTTTTGATTAAAATTTTAAGACAATATTTCCTTTCAAACTTTCTTTTCCTTCCAATGATTTAAACGAGTTTATCATTTTCATTATTTTCATGTTAGATGCTTTTTCTTGGTGGGTGAGGTAAGCAGCATGGAAGGAAACAAAATTGAGAATGGGAGAAATTGAACACCTCTAGTGCTTAAAAAAGATATTTAATTTACATAGCTCCTTATCACACAAAAACACATTTGTGCAACAGAGTCATCAGTGATATCAGCATGGGTCTGGAAAGAACAGTGTTTGTTTATTAACAGTTCCTGCAGAATTATAGGAGGCGAATGCATAAAAAGTTGTGTTTTTTTTTTTTTTCTTTTCTTTTATTTGTTTGTTTTGTTTTGTTTTGTTGTTTTCTGAGAGCTATCAAGCTGATGGCCAATGCTTTTCTCATATTCATTCTCTAGTCAAATGAGCAACAGCTATTTTAAAAGATATCAATGAGAGACACTTATAGCCAGATTTTCAGAACTGCTGAATACCCATCCCAGCAGGAATCAATAGGAGCTGCAGGCACTTGGCCTCTAAAAATCAGGCACAGGCCTCTAAAAATCAGAGCTATAAATTTCACTAGACTTTCTCAATGTGCTATTGTAATGAGCTAAAGTAGGTCAAAATTTCCACCTACATTGTCAGTGACCTTTTATTATGCATTTTTTCCAACCTTGACATAACATGCTTTTTTTTTTCCTAACAAGCTGAGTTTACTGCAATTGAAAATATATATACATATAGCACATTTGTATATCTATTTAATATATACGTAAATACCTGAAAAAGAACGATGAATGTTAGCAATCCTTGCTAGAGTATAAATGTGCCTCACAGAAAGCTTAATTATCATATACCAAAGTTTTATTTTGTCTCAGGGAATACAGGAAACTGATACTGAAACTGATAATGATACCCTGACTGATGTTCACAAAGGACAGTGCTAGTTCTGGTAGTGGGAATTCTGAATAGTGACTGAGATATTGTATTGTTAGACAGTAGAGTCTGTTCATGAGAGCACTTAGAGTTGTGAAATGTTGCTATGTATAGTATGATATCAGTAAAAATGCCATGAACAAAATAAATCAAATGGTGCCACACTCATGACAGAGGAATCATAAATATTAAAACGCAATATGAATTTCTCATAAACATTGTCAATTCTTAGTACATTAGATGGATATCAGCTGCTTGTGCAGACAACAAGCAGCAGAATCTAAGCCAGAACCCTGAAGGTGGAAGAAGAGATTACATCCAGTGTTAAATCTTCCTTCCATTTTTGGCCTACGGATAAAAGACTTCAGTTATGAAGACCACAATTTTGCACTAAGTAGCGCCTGACACTTACCTATTTGTCACATATTTGTGACAAACATATTGTAGAATAGACAAATTACATATTGTAGAATAGACAAAGCTCCATTCCTCTCTGTAGAAGCTGTTATTTTGTCCTTCCTTTTATGTTTAGCACTGTGATTAAAGGAGGAAAAATCCTGGTACGTGCAAGAGCATATGTTTGTGTGAAATATATCTAATTAATTGCTTGAATAGCTGTAGGCAGAATTGATGAGCACTGGTAGAATAGATAGGAATTAAATCCAGGGTAGAAGGGATTATGTTCTGAGGAAATCAATGTTTCGTATAGATATATCCTTAGGCTTCTCAGCTATTATTTGTGGAATGCATTTAAAATACATCATTCACAATATGTTCACACTCAATTCTCAAATAATTCATAAATGTATTCAAGTCAGAAGACTGGACATATTGTAAGTGTCCTCTATGTAGCTACTGTTTTTTATTTGACCTAAAAAGACAGTGACCTTTGCCAAAGCCTTCACTGTTGTTAGATCTTCCAACATCAAAGTTAAGTGAAATTGGTTTTTCAAATGGATGGTGTTCTCCTTTTCTTTCATGGCTTCTTTTGAAGATGCTTGTGGAATAGTGTGTAAAAAGACAGGCTGAATAGTACTGGCCCTAAAGGATTAGCATCTCCAGAATAAGGAGTTTTGAAATGAATATTGCTTTCTCAGACATATGTGGAGAAGAAAGAGATTATGTTAGTTTGTGGCTGGCCCATCCCAGCAGTAAATTAAAATTGTTTCTGTTCATCTGGTCAGCAATTGAGGAATGAAGCCCAGAATTTTCATGTTCCCAAAGCACATAATACAGAGGTCATGGTATGCCTGGCACTTCACAAAGGTAAACAAAAGTGTTCCTCTACTCCTTTAATATGACAACATGCAATACAAGAGCAGACTTGCACAGGCTGGGTACAAGTCTAATAGTTTCAACCAGGGAGTGTGACTTTTTCCTGATGAACAAAATTTTTCTTCCAATACCTTTATCTCACTGACCTGAACACATTATGTTGTGGGCAAATAAAGCAAAATATTTTAAGATTTTAATATCCATCTATTAGAAATACACATTTCAGAAAAAAATGTTTTGCCATGTGCTGCTTCTGTTTCTTTTATCTATGATGATTTATGAATTTCCTGTTAAAATTGACAATAATGCTACATTCTGAAATGGAGGGAATATACTACAAGTATTCTAGTAAATGCTCTGTATCAAATATGTATTTTTAAATATTATGGGGAATATTTTAAATTAAGAATCATAAGTGCTATACACAGCTCTCTAGGAGAGGTCATATCTCCAAATAGCTTCTCAGATACAGAAACGAAAAAGTCTTTAAAAATGCTAATAGTCTACTATGTTACAACTTTTAGTTAGATTTAGAATTAATTTGGCAGTGAAACAATACATGTAAGTGCTAGGGTTTTATGGACAATAATTTATTATTTAATGGTAGATCTTCCCATCCTGACAGTAAGAGTAACATCAAATAGACAAAGAACTCTAAAATGTCAATCAACACAGTAGAAAAAGAAAAATTCCAGAGATAGAGTTCTACATTTTTGGGGAAAAGAGCTCAATCTCCATCTTGCTACAACCTCCATTAATGTAACTGTAAAGTACAATCATACTCCCTGCCTCCCGAGAGCATCCTTTCCTCCAAGCTAAACAACCCCAGCTCCCTCAACCACTCCTCATAAGACCTGTTTTCTAGACTCTTCACCAGCTTCATTGTCCTTCTTTGGACCATACTTCAGCACTTCCATTCTTTTCTTGAAGTGAGGGGCCCAAAAATGAACACAGTATTTGAGATCTGGCCTCACCAGAGCCAAGTACGGAGGGACAATCACTTAGTCCTAGTCCCTAGTCCTGCTGGCCACATCATTTCTGATATAAGTTAGGATGCTGTTGGCGTTCCTGGCCACCTGAGCACACTGCTGTCTTATATTCAGTCAGTGATCAACCAATACCCCAAGGTCCCTTTCCTCACGGCAGCTTTCCAACCACTCATCTCCCAGCCTGTAGTTCTGCTTGGGTTTGTTGTGCCCCAGGTGCAGGACCCGGCACCTGGCTTTGCTGAACGTCATACAGTTGGCCTCCACCCATCGATCCAGCCTAGCCAGATACCCCTGCATAGCCCTCCTACGCCAGAGCAGATCAACACTTGTGCCTAACTTGGTGCTGTCTGTGAACTTTCTGAGTGTGCCACTCAATCCCCTTGTCCAGATCACTGATAAAGACATTGAAGAGAAGTGGCCGGCCACAGTATTGAGCCCTGGGGGACACCGCTCATGCCAGGCCTCCATCTGGATTTGACATGACTCTTTCAGCCCAGCCACTCAGCCAGTTTTTACCAAGTGAGGCATACACCCAACCAAGCCATGAGCAGTTTCTCCAGAATAATGCTGTGGGAAACAATGTCAAAGTCTTGTCTAAAGTCTAGGTAGACAACATCCACAGCCTTTCTCTCATCCACTAAGTGTGTCACCTAGCCACAGAAGGGGATCAGGTTTGTCAAGTAGGAGGTTATGTTTTTTTTATTGTCATACATTTAGAGACTTTTAGACGTAGTTTCACAATTATAAATAGGGAACTTATCAAAATAGAAAGAATAAGCCACCTAATTGCTTTAAAAGCATAAAGGAGATCAGTTTTTCTTTGATAAGGAGATCAGACATCTTTTTATATCATTGCTTATAAACCTAATAGAGAATTAAATGTCTTCTGATCATTTAGTTATATTTCAAGTCCATTTCTCCAAACATATAAACTGCAAGGTGTCTTCAGAGAGGATCCATGAATTTTGCACAGCATAAATTTCATGTTATATTCTACACCTATGTTATGAAATTTAGGGGAGGAAACAAGGTACCTTTATCCTTTTTTTATTATTTATTTGTTTATTCTCTCTTCAGAAGGAAAAGAATACTGTAATTTGTCCATCCAACATCAGACCACAAGATTTTAATGCATGTTATGAACTTGAACAAACCTCCAAAAGAAGTTGCCTGTAGGGCATCAGTATTTCCAACATTATCAGTATAAGGAAGGAGCTGTTCAGTACTTTCATCTATTACCTGGAAGTGAAAAACATACTGGGTGTGCATGTAATACAAAGACTGGCAGAGAGAAATGTACTCATGTACACAAACAATAGAAATTCAGAACAGCCAAATCTAGGGTAAACCAGAACTGTGACAACACCACTAGGATCACAGTGGACAAGAAATAGGACATGTACTTTCAGGCAGGAAAAAAAAAAAATAAAATTAAATTAAATTAAAAAATTGAATAGTTTAGAGAAAGGAAGACAAAGGCTTTTCCCTTTCCACAGTGCTTTGGTGATATCAATAACAGAGTAATGCATGCAGTCCTGGTCCTACTTAAAATTAAATATCACAAATTGAAGAGCTTGCAAAAATTGAGGCAGTACATGGGAAAATTGATGCCTTTGTAAGAGACTTCACTTGATCAAAAAATATGTTAGGAAAACATGTTGAAAAATGACTTGCTCCTTAATAATTGACCTGGAGAATGCGGTGGACAGCAGGATGCCCCCAGTTCTTGGGGGTCTGGTCTGTGGGAGATACTGAATTCTTTGCAGTCAAATGTCATGCTGATGGTAACATAGTCCAGAAGGACTTTACAAAGTTAAATAAGCAAAAAGGTGAAATAAGAACTTCAGCAGAGATAAATTTACAGTGATGCCTGTAGGGAAAAATAATCTAGATCTTGCCTGAGAGATTCTGAGTTTTAATTTGACAGTTACAACTCAGGAATAGGATCTTGGAGCTGTCGTTGAGAGCTTTCTGAAAGCTTTGGCTCCATGTCCAGTGGCAAATAAGAAACTCAGGAAAGTGTTGGTCATCATCACAAGGGGCAAAAAGAGACATGTGGTTCTATCAATTCTGCTGCTGTCTAAGACTTTGGCATATTTGCATCTTGGGTACTATGGGCTGTTCTGGTCTCTGCATCTTAATAAGGTGCTAGTGTAGTCAGAAACAAGGTACTGAGGAATGTGACCTAGGGGATCAATGAAATGGAGCAACCACCCCCAAGAGTAGTTGTTTTGCCAGGGAAGGAGGTGGAAGAGTTTGAAACAATCAAAGTTTACAAAACAATAAAGGCAATAGATAAGGTGAATTCATAATAATTACTCAGCAAATCTGACAAACCCCAAATAGGGGACACCCAGTGAAACTGGGAGATCATAGAATCATAGAATGGATTGGAAGAGACCTTAAAGATCACCTATTTCAAATCCCCCTGCCATAGTCAGGGACACTACCACTAGATCAGGTTGCTCAGGGCCTCCTCCAACCTTGTCTTGAACACCTCCAGGGATGGGTCATCCACAACTTCTCTGGGCAACCTGTTCTAGTGTCTCACCACACTCTGAGTGAAGAATTTCCTCCTAACCTCTGATCTAAACTCTTTTAGTTTAAAACCATTTCCCATTTTCCTGTCATTATCTGATTGAGCAAAAATTCACTGTCCATCTTTTTTATAAGCCCCCTTTGAGTACTGAAAAGCCTCAATGAGGTCACCCTGGAGCCTTTTCTTCTTTATGCTGAACATCCCCAGCTCTCTCAACCTTTCTTCGTAGGAGAGGTTCTCCAGCCCCTCATGTATTCATCTTCATGGCCTTCTTCTGGACCCATCGTAACAGATCTATATCCTTGTGCCGGGGGCCCCACACAGTACTCCAAGTGGGGCCTCACAAGGGCAGAGTAGAGGGGGCCAATCACATCCCTTGACCTGCCAGCCACTGCAGCAATTTAATGCACAAATAAGTTATTTATTTATTTATTTATAAAAGGGGTAGTGAATATCTGGAACTTGTTTGCTGCAGATGGTCAGGGAGGTGAACAGCTTTTTTTCTATACTCTCAAAAGTTTCATATAATCACCAATAATAAAAACTCAGTCTGATATCTGTATGAAGCTGCCAAAATCAAAAATGAAAAACAAACAAACAAAACAAAACAAAATCATACCAAACAGAGAAAAAAAATAATCTTCAACATATACAGTAGCACTGAAAAAAGAGATCAAGGGATTTCTGCCTCCCACTGAGACTCCATATTTTATTCTCTACCAAATATGAAAGTAACACAACATTTAAAACATATGCTTATGATGATTTTCAGAGAACCTCAGAACTACTCAGAATTACTCTGATGTACTCTGATGATTCTTAACAGAATTACTCAGAGAATAGATGGCATGATATAGCTGGCCATACATAAAACCTGAAACATAATAATTCCAAACCCGGTGATAAAATTTTATAGCTGTAAAATTTTTTATCTATATACAGAAATATAGTAAGGCAGCATTAATGCCCATTTATCCACCTCCTTTACTTTTGTGGTCTGTTTCTTTAATTTAATCTCTGTAATTAGCAGCACCAAATATCTGGATGATACCAATCAGGTAGTACATTTCAGATAAAAGGCAGAAATCAACTTCCACACAATGACTCATTAAATCATGACTTAGTGGAAAGTCAAATAAAGGCAAATATCATTTGAAAAATAGTTTTAAAACTACTATAAGACATGTGCCACAAATGCAGAGATACATATGCTACTCCTTTTGTCAGTGTCAGCTCTATTAATCTTCTACATCAAGGAGATACTTTCATGAATATTCATGTTAATATACACAACATGTAAGTGCATTTTATCAGGCTGAGAGAGAAACCTATGGGCAATAGGGTTTACTTCTTCTGTGCACTGCTATCGTGATGTTAACTAAAAACCCAGTTTAACCAATTATAATACCAAACCAGAAACAAATATTTTCATATAGTGATTGAAATATATTTTCAAATGGTTCAGTAATGATTAACTTTCTAATATACTTTGAAAATGAACCTTTTTTTTTATATACACAATTGCAAAAGTCTTCTTTTAAAATATCAACAGTAGCTTTATTTGGTAATATATGATCTGTTCTGTGTTATAAGATGTTCCCACGTGGATGTAAGTTACAGTAAGGTAATGGATGTAAGTACAGTAATGGTACTTAGGCCCCAGTTTATATCTTCATGCTAGTCTTTCTCATTTAGAATGTTTCAGGGTACTTTGGCCTACTCTTTTTTTAAGAGAGAGGTGCTTACTCCTTTACATTTTCTATCTTAAATTCAATTGACAAAATTCATGTCACCTTTGTATGGATTCTTATATGACTGCATGCTGTCATGATTGATATCCCTCCTCTCAGCCATCAGGAGAGGTCTGTTTGTATGCCACATCTACATCCACTGTTGTTAATGTTGGTATGCTCCAGATCTCATGCCCTGGACTAGGTGACTAGATGGGTGATAATAAATTGCCTCAGGGATGATCCAGATTATCAGGCCAGGAAGGCACCATTTGGCAATAGCACAGCAATAAATTTCACACCCATTCACAATGAATCAATTGCTGAGCACAAGACAAAAGTCCTAGCTCTCCATCATGCTACACATGTAAAAGAGTGATAAAAGGATGGATACAACCTTCTGTGGTTTCCATGCTCTCATAAACTCTTCATGGAGGCATATCCCAGATGTTTTAACCTGGCTAATGGTTTGTTTGTGCATTTCTGTGTCAACAGGAAAAATAAACACATTTAAGGCAAAAGTAAATATACTTACATATTTTGATTTTCTAATTCTTTTTTACTTTTTTTATTTTTAATATGTGTAACAGAAATAACACATGAAACAGTGATAATCTGAACACAGACAGGTTTATGGCATGATCACTTTGTTAGCAGATTAGTGAAGAGAATCCCATTTTGGGGATTTTTTTTTAATATATAATTGAACCAGAAAAGATTTTTCAACCTAACTTTTTATTTCCAAAGTATGTGGACCTAATGACTTAAGCACTGCAAAAATTAATGTGGATATCTGTTGTTTTATTCAAAAAAGACATTGAAAAGAATAAAACATTTTCATTTTTCAGTTTCAAAGAGATTTCCTTATGATAACTATTTCATTTATTTCACTTATACGTTATTAAAATTTTTAACCCAAATTGTCTGATGGGAACATTTAATTCAACCAAGACTTTTTTTTTTTTTCCAGCCTGCAAATGGTAAAGAAAAATAAAATACAGCCATCTACTTTAATGCTAGAGGATGTGATTAATATCTAGAGAATTCAGTGCTCTGTGAACCTCATACTCATCTTTCTGTTTACTAAAATATGAAAACATGCCCTTAAGATTATACTTTAGCTCTTAATCTCATTAATTATTCCACTGGATTTTGATTTAAATCAGATAGAGAAACCTCTCTTCCAGGAATCCTCATGGAAATGGCAATCTCTACCTAAATACTTTCAGGCATGAAAAGAGTTTCTAATGAAAATCTCTCTGCTTTCTGTCCCTAGAGACATCTCTTTCTGATGTCTTTAACATCTAACTCCTAATTGTAAGACAAGTTTGAGTGTTTCTTTTTTTTTTTTTAAACAACCATATAAACTTTCTGAAGATACAATTTTAAGCAACGTCTGGATCCTCCTGTAAATCCACTATATATCTTGCCCTAAACACACACAGTTTATCATTTATTTGCTATGTTCTGGCCACAGACCCCTACTTGCATGTACCACTTCTCCAGCAAGGTCATGAAAAAAGGACCTGAGCACTCTCTGCATGATGAAAGCTCAGGTCACTGCACATCTCCAAGGGATCTTTGTTTTTCTTTTCTCTTCCTCTCTTCTGGAATCTCCAGGCATGTCCTTCTGGTTTTGGAAATTTGCATTTCCCATGTTTCTAATTTTGTGCCAGGTTTCAGACTCAGGGCTCAAGATGCTCACTTGTCTCACTTTCTGCCATAAAATCGACGTAAGTCCTCTCTCAAAACCTTGCCACCCTCCACCCCTACCTCCACCCCAATGCTCATGGGCCCTATACAGTTCTTCTTTATATTAAATATCATTTATTTTGGACCTGCTCACTTTTTATCCTGCTGTCAGGACTATACTAGCCACTCTCTTTCTAACTGTTCTAAATTGTGTTCATCTGGAAGTTCTCTGAGTGCTTGCATTATGTATTTGTTCCCATGCAAATGTACCATTTCCCACCTTGCCTCCCCTCTCACTGTTGCTACCTGTGTGGTTCCTGCCCCACCAAGTATTCCCTTGACACATGGGAAACACACTTTTTTCCTGTGACAGGTTTACCACATCCTGTTTTACACCTTATCTTTCTACTTGGAAAAAAAAAAATTAAAAGAAATCTTTGTGGTGACATTTCAGAATGATGTCAGCCACTATCTTCTGAGATACGGAGAACCGGAATAGGGAGAAGGTGTGCCATCCAGACACAGTCTTTCTCCCCAGTTTCATTTTCTGATTCCTGACAAAATTGACAGGATCACCCATTTTGCTACCACTTTGCACATACACAGAAACAGCCAAAAACTATTAGACTGCATTGCAGGTCCTCAGTCCTTGACTACTAAGGAGAACCCGGCAGCTAATATACAGTAACATATATTCTCAGCTAGTAGAGAAAGTAATCTAAATATCTTAATTGAGCATCTTAATAAGATGCTTTGCTATTATGATATTGGCCTGACTAATATTTTTTTTTTTTTTTTTTTTTTCAAATTGAACTCTTTCCTGTTTATCAGCAACAGTTACATCCTGAGCTAAAAACAAAATTGAGGCTGAGTCCTAAGGTGTTTTTTACCCAGGGATCATGCAATTATTAACAAGTTAACAGGAAATTCAAGTTATAATTATACAGAGAAGTCTAGTAATTACATCTTTGGAGGCATAATTGGCCTAAAAAATAATAGTGATGTTTTAGCTGTAAAAAAAAAAAAAAAAGCTAAATGGAAGTGGTTAAATTAATTGTGGACCTACAGAAGATTAGTTGGGATCAAAGGACTCAATTTTAGTGTACCATATAAAAGTACCCATAAAGCCACTGTAAAGCTGTGAGTGAATAATTTCACAGCAGTCTTAAACAATAATTGATTGGTGAGATCACATAAAAACTGACTGTGCCATGGAAAAAAAGACTGGCATCTTTTACAGTACAGTCATTCCTTTTGACTATTTTTATTTTAACTCACTTAATTTTTACTACAGAGAGGATATTAATTTTGTTCTTGCATGTTTCTTTTATTAGTTAAAAAGAGATCAAAGAGAAGTGTCACAACTGAAATGAGAAACCATTATTATGAAGTTGTGGAAAACAAAATTTCTTATTACTGAAATCCAAATCAAAATACATGTACTTTAGGTCTTTCTAGGGAGACATCTTCTGTTTGCATATAATCAACTGAAATAATCTTGATCTTATTATTGCAACACTTATATGATCACTTAATGCTACTGATATCTAGATAAAACAGGTGAAGGAGAAAGTGGGTATCCACCTGTGATCATCCAGTTCAGGACAGCCAACTTCCTACTGGGCCACTGCTTTTCCAACCCCCTGCCCACCTCCCCACCAAAAAAAAATATATATAAATAAATAAAAAATCCATACATAGAATTCTCCAACCTTCAGCAAATAGGCTGTATTTAACCCCAGTTCCCAGAAAAACATTTCAACAAATGACTAGTCATTAACATAACTGTAAAGTAGAAAGAAAAGAAAAAAAAAAAGCATATTCTGGATGATAATTTGTCAAGTAACTAAGAACAGTGTTTACATTCCAGGTTTCATTTTTAGGCTTTCATCAAGCAATTTTTCAGCAGGGTTCATAGGATTTTCCTCTGAAAAATTACTTTTTTTTTTTTTTTTAATTTACATTTTAAAATCTCACTGTTTCACTGGCTTGAAAGAAAAGGTATTTCAATAACCTGAAAATTGACTGAAGTAGGTTGGAATTTTAGTTTGCTGAAGCACATAAGACATTCTGTTCTTCCTAGTGTCAATGTGTTCCTGCATACACCTGAGGCCTCACAGATGAAGGGGAAATGAGGCAGTTCAGCTAACCATGCCAGGAGGCACTGAGACATTCAGCTATGTGCACACACACACAAAATGTACAACCAAATCAACACCAGAGGTGCTTCCTGCTGTGTAGCACCTCCACACCATGAGGCAAGAGTGTCAGACTGGAGCATCTGTGCTCATTTCACCTCAAAGGTTCCTTCTCCTAAAAACACATTTCAGCTTTTGGTTCCAAACACAGGTGAAAAGTAAATATCCAAGAACAGAAACACTGATCTGTTTATTCCAGTTAATGTTTAAAAATGCTTCTCAGCAGTATTGAAACTAATAGATTATGCATGGGAGAACACAGGCCAGCCATAGAAAACTGATATTTGGTTATTAAAAATTAATAGGTATCAGTTCCCTTCCTCTTGCTTTATTTCAATTTTAGTGCAAGCAGTTTCCCCTTCTTACCTACCAAGCAAAAGAGCAACAGTAATAATTAGCATAAACTATATAAACTCACAGATCACATTAAGTAATTTACCTAGTTTACGGACTCATTTTCAGTCAACATCCTTACAAAACCATAGTGCTTATTTGATGAGGCAAATGACAACTGTATCAGCTTATTTCATTATATTAAAGTACCAAAAGGAAAATGTAATAATCATTATTGTTGCACTGTTTTAAGTTTCCACTGTAATCCTGATTGCCTAAGTCATAGGCTCATATACCAAGCTATTTTTCAATGTTTGCAAAAACCTAGTATCAGTTATTTGTTACTCATTATTGTTTGTGTTATCATAACATGATGAAGCAGTAGTAAGGCATCAGGACTGCACTGCTCCTCTCCAGATACTCTTAAGCTGAGATAAACATAACTTGCAACAATAACCTTTATTCATAAATTAGTGGTTCATTTTTTAAGTATTTTATTCTTAAACTTCTAACAGTAACAGTAACTCATGCAAAACCCAAGACAAAGATTATTTTGTTATCAGGATCACATCACATTCTTTTAACTAAACTATTAAGAAATAACTACTTTTTTTTTTTTTTTTTTTTTTTTTTTTCCCCCCTGATAAACTCATATATTTGAATATGTAAGTTTGGTATTGTCCTGGCTTCAGCTAGGCTAATTTTCCTCCTAGTAGCTGATGTGGTTCTGTGTTTTGGATTTAAGATGAGAATAATGCTGATAGCGCACCGATGTTTCAGTTACTGAAGAGAAGTGCTCACACAGAGCCCTGAACTTTCTAGCTTCTGGTGCTGCCCTGCCACTAAGGAGGCTGGGAGGAGATGGAACCAAGACAGCTGGCACAGACTGGCCAGAGGGATGTCCCATGGCATATGGTGTCATGCTGAACAATTAATATTGGGTGGCTGGCTGAAGGAGGGTGGGAGGAGTGGAGAAGTGGGGACACCGATGCCCAGGGACAGGATGGGCATCAGGTAGTAATCAATTGCATTGTGAATCACTTGTTTCGTACACATTATTAGTATTACTATTATCATTATTATTATTTTCTCTCCTATTAAACTGTCTTAATCTCAACCCACAAGCTTTTGCCTTTTTTTTTTTTTTCCTGATTCTCTCCATGATGCCGCTGTGAAGGGAAGTAAACTACTGTGTGGTACTTAGCTCCTGACTGCGTTAAACCACAACAAATATACAACCCATTTTTCTTCTTAAATGTGATTTCTGTGAAGGTCATTCCCCGAAGAGAGTCAACATGCACTGTTAGTAGAGTTTGAGAATGCAGAAGAGGACAGAGCCAGGCTCTTTTCAGTGGTGTTTGGTGACAGGACAAAAAGTAATAGAAACACACTGGAGCACAGGAGGCTCTCTCTGAACATCAGAAAGAATTTATTTGCTCTGCAGGTGACAGAGCACTGGCACAGGCTACCCGGAGTGGTTATGGGGTATCTCTTCTTGGAGATCTCCAAAAACCATCTGGACAAGGACCTGTGCAACCTGCTCTGCATGGCCCTGCTGGAGCAGGGGGTTGGACAAGATGACCTCCATAGGTCCCTGCCAATTCCTCAGCCATTCTGTGAGTCTGCAGAAGTAGACATCCACTGCAGTGGACGTTTCTGAGTTGTTTGTAGGCATAGATTCTGACCATTACCTTTTATTATTGTATTTAGATGTTGGATTTTTGAGCCCAAATACACAAGCCAAAATCCCTTTCCTACAGCAAATGTAGATGTGGAAAGTTGGACCTTACCATAATTTTATGCCACCTCACTGTTATTGTAAGTGTGCTAATGATGCCTAAAACTGTTAATAGCTGCTCAATGAGAAATTGCTGGAGTGGAAAACCCAGCAATAATTTACTTTGGAAACATAAAGTTCATTTTTAAGGGGAAAGAGATTTTCTTATAAAGTTCTCTGAATTCTGTTTAAAAAATGATTACTCCTGGCATTAAAGCAATGAAACCTAAAAGTTGTTTTTTGTTTCTTTTTCTCCCTCTCCCTCCCCCTCTTCTCAACTGCTATAATTTCCTTCAAGTTGGTTTCACCATTGCACATGTCCTGTTTATAATTATTCTGCACTCTATCTTCATGAAATACTGTAGAGTTCAGGAATAAGTAGTAATCTTTCCATGTAAGTATTAAGTTATGTGAAAGAATGTTATTGAGGTGGAAAACAGGAGGCATGTAGGGAAAAAAAAAAAAAAAAAAAAAAAAAGCTAGAATGAACACTGTGAGAACAGACCCTATAATTTTTGCCAAGTGAGTATAAAACAAATAATACAGATCAACTTTAGAGAATCTGGTCTTGCTGAAACATACATGAAACTCACGCTGGCCAATAATCTTATAAAGCTCATTTATACTATTTTTGTCCTCAACAAACAGCAAATATTTTATAAGGAAGTCTAGTTTTGTGTAAAACCCCTAAGAGGTCAAAAGAACACTGAATTACCAAGATTTCTCCTGTATACTGCATGGTTTAGGTAATATTAAATAGATATAAAATAAAATAATAATTATCCTATTAAGAAAAAAAAAATCAGTTCTCTGTCCTCCAGACAAGAACCTTATTTCCTTCTACTAAAGAAAGAACAGCAATCAATTCTTCAGTGTGCATTCTGAGTTCAGTTCTGCTAGAAATTTCAAAGAAGGAATGATTTTACTTAATCCATTAGGCATAGGCTTTCTATACAAGTGAGATACTTCTTCCTCAGAAGTATATTCTCACCATCAAAAACGGGACTATACTTCTTACATAGAAAGAATGTTAAACGTTTCATGCAGATTAAGGGCAGGACATATATTACTGGATCTAGAGACAAGTTTATTACCCCTTGAGCTTAAAAACAACTAAATAATCACAGCCTAGTCATACCTTAGTCAAGCTGATCAAGAAATTACACCAGATAATAGAAAAAATGGTATAAAGCACAATTGTAATTACATTAACTGGGATGATATATTTTTACTGCTATTTAACTGCTATAAGGGCCACGATGTGTTGAAGCCTGGAACAGAAGAAATGCTGCACAAACATGTCAAAAGAGATGAGTCAAAAAAGAGCTTACAACCCAAGTGTAAAAAAAAAAAAAACAAGTAAAGAGCAATACAGACATGACAAGAGATGTGAATTGTATCTCCCTACCCTTACGTGTACTAGATCTCTAAGAAATAATTAACTACATGTGAACCCACTCAAACCCAGCAAAACAGTTTAGCTGTGTTAACTGGTGATCTTAGCAGGACTTGTTATTTCAAGCACATGTTTAGGTTGCCCATACATTCAGTGCAGATGCCATATCAATCTCCCCATCATGCTTCAGTTTCACACCTCTTCTGTAAAGAAACAATATGATTTCTGCAAGACTACACAGGGGACAGGGCATAGATAGAAAAGAATGCAGCTCTGCAGGATGCCTTCCAAAGACATCACTGGTTAGCTCTAGAGATTCAGACACACATTTAAGCTGAGTGTACGTCTTTGGTAAAGTAAAAATGAGAAGCTGTGGTTACCTTTCTTCATTGTGAGTCTCTTTATCTCCTGTACTGACCCCTAACTTCTCTACATACACGATTTTGAAAATCATCTCAGCTTTCACAGTGATTTAAGACACATACAGAAATAACATGTAAGAGCAATACTTTTTGTTTGTTTGTTTTGTTTTGTTTTCTGCTAGAATGAACTTAAAAAATATTTTCAGTACTCTGATAAAGCAAAAGGAACTTTCACAGCAAGGTGTGCTTTGTCCTGCTTTACTGCACGCATCAGGGAGGGATGACAGCATCTAGCAGAAGCTGGGTTTTGTACTGCCAAAGCAGGTGAATTGTCCAAAAAAAAAATAATAATAATCCAATAAACTAAAATCTTGCACACTTAGACCTGTATTTTTTGTAGTTACATGGAGGCATGACTTGTTCTTAATACCAACTTACTCTACAAATTTACTAGAACATCTGACACACAGTCTAAGATACAAAATGTAACATCACTTTGCCTCCCCATAAACTCTCTCATGCAAAAAAACCCTACGGTGCTTTATGTTAGTCATGATTCATTTCTGCTGGGTGCTGCATTAAGCATGGCAAGAGTTATTAAATTTATTTATTTTTTAGGATTACAAGTATCACTGAAATATGGCACTGTGAATCAATTTCCATCATGAAGGATGAAAATAAAAGGAAAACAGTTATTTCACTAATTATTTAAAGAAACTGTTGTGACATTTACTTTTCACATAAGCAGAACTAATTGCAATATCTTCTGAAACCAAGTAGGTTGGTTGCTAAGGCTGCACTTAAAATAGTAGGCTTTTTCAAGTTCCCTCCAAATTTCTTTTCATCAAATGGCAAAAGAATGTTGCTCTGGCAATAAAATCATATCAAATCATTACTTCCACCAGTTTCACCATAAAAAATTTGTTATTATTCACAAAAATGCATCCTTTGCACAATTTTTGTGAAAAGGATCAGAAACAGATGTGCAATTTTAAACCAGAAGACTTAGGCAAATGTTTTTGAAAACTGGCAGTAACCTGCTTTCAGTAGAAGAAAGAAAACAAAGAAACTCATTGCATTGACCACGAGTCCCTTCTTACATCTCTGCTATGAGGTGTAATACTGTATTTTTTTTCCACAGCTGCTAATGTAAAAACCTATGAAAAGGTTACATTTTATTCTCTTTTTGTGCAAAGACTGTTCTTTTAGATTTGGATTACTCTGAAATCACACTGTGAATTATAGTAAGAAACAAGATGACAGAGCCCAACATTTTCCAGCCAATTTTATTCTGCTTACGGCATTTCTGCTGTCAGGAGGAGTAAAATTTACTGCCACAGAAAAAGAATGGAAAATCAAATATGCTCTTCAAAAATTCGACACAACTTGCATATAAATGAGACCACACCCCAGAAGACATTTCTCTCTCTGTTTGTTGAAGTAGAGGTCAAACACCTGTCATACATCACCACAAAAAAAATGGGTGGCAAAGAGAGCTCCACTTATCATCCCTTTGCACAGCTAGGAAAAAAAAAAAAAAAAAAGAGAGAGAGAGAAGAAAGAGAGGAGAAGAAAAACCCTCTGTCTTGATAAACAGAAATTGTTCCACTCAGCATCAGGAATAAAGCCAGTTACCCTGGCAACTGCCACATCACATGGGACTCCTTTTGCCTCCAGGCTCCGCATCCTGTTACAGAAACTTACCAGCTTCTGATCTTGAGAAATGGCTTACACTCACACAACACAGACACATGGATACACCAGAAGATGAATGTCTATGCAAGGAGCCCATTTATATTTCTGATTAATGTTTTGTGTGCTTTCCAGTGTTCCTACTTGGTTCTGATGGCCTGTTTGAAAGCTGACTGCAACATTTGTTAACTCTGAATTTGAGATGAAGTTAGTGCTATGTTGACGCAGAGAAAAACAGTACTAATTGAGACCATTAGGGTAATGGGAAAGCAAGAATGCAAAAGAATTACAGGAATAACACATGCAGAGATGCTTCAGAGTACAAGAACTACAGGAGTGTGCCACTCAGTCTAAAATAATTTGTCTCTAAACCCTTTTTCCCTGAGACAGCTCATTTTAATTACTGTAAGTAATAAAGAATTTGTGGTATAAAAATCAATGATAGGTTTTCCACTAAATTTTAAAAGCCACTCCCATTTTATTTACAATTTGGCTGCCATTAAATTTACTGTACAGTATCCTTCATTTATTTATGTAGCAACAGCTAAGGCTAGATAGATGTAACTTTATTGCTATTTCTTCCACCCCTGCCCAATAAAGCAAAATTTTTAAGATACTTAACTATATAAAACAAGTCATCTTGAAAAACCTGCCCTTAATAATTTCCTTTCAACCATTTCTACATTTCTCTGTTTTCATTTGCTAAAAATGTATTGAAAGTGATTTTTAAAAGTAACTTACATGTCATGTGATCCACCCAACAGCTTCTTAGCAGCCAGACATATGCCGTAAAAGTATTAAGAATCAGTCTCTCCCTTCATCTAGATATAATTTGCAAAATTAATGGAACCAAAACCAGAGCAATTAAAGAACCTCCAAAATTATCTTGCAGTTGTCACTAGACTTGAAACACTTATAAAATCTGCTAACAGTTTAATAGGGTACATCGCATGTCTAGAATCTACACAGAAACTAAAAGAAATGTAGACAAGCTTAGTTGAAATCACTTGTACAAAGTTTATAAAACAATAAATACTTAATGTAAATATCAGTTTGAACATATACAAAATCTATCTCAATTACATTTAGCTTTTTATTCAGTGCAATTACTTGTTTCTGCATTAATGCAATTTTTAATTTATGTGTTAATGCAAATTTTATGTGTGTGTTAAGGATAACAATTAATTTATTTCATGATACATTAAAAATGTACTGATTAATATTTACCAGTAGTCAAACTATTTACTAACAAAAATTCATTAACATCTTTGTTGTATGCTATGTGCTCTTTTTTTCACCTGCATCTGTTTTACATCATTCTAGCAAGATAAACCAGCACATAAGCAACTGAGCAGTGTGACAGCTAACACGAAGTGAGTAGCGGCAACATGTGACCAAGAGACTGAAGGGGCAGTGAGTTAAAGCCTGAATTTATGTGGCATACTGGCCCACAGTATTGACCTGCAAAATGGCAAAATGCAGCATTGTCATGGTTTTGGCAGCATAGAATACCACAACTTTTGTGACGTAACAACAATATTAAAACAGATTTATCATAAAAAATAAATAACTTTTTTTTTTTTTAATTATTACATTCAGTAAATCAGGTGTTGGCATTCACTTACAGGAGGTGTTCAGTCTGAACTTAAATTATTTAAGAATACACTACGAAACAATATCTCACACATGAAATATTCTTTATAATAAAGCTGCTTCCCACAGCAAGCAGAATGCAAGTCAGTGTGTAAGTATTACATAAGAATTAGCCAGAAGAGAGAATCTTGCATCAAACTTCATCCTTAGCTCTGTGATGTTGATGCAGTATTTAATAGGCACAGGGAGTTTTCATACATTTATGAGAGGGAAGCATGTTTCTAACTATGTAGTACGCAGACTGCACCACCATGTAGAAAGCTTTTTGCTACATCTTGCACTACTGAATGCCAGCACAACAATTGGAAGAAAACTATCTAAGTAAAACAAACTATGTTTAATCCTGTGTTCAGTCTATGGCTGCAGCTTGGCTCTTGAAAAGACAGGATACTTAAATATTGTCATACGTCTTGCTTAGGAAAAGCTAAACCCTAAAACTACACAATACCGTCTAAGTAAACCCTGGCAATTGTGTGTTTTAAAATTTTGGTTATAAAAAGCACATTCCCATTTTAATCAATAAAAACAGAGCTTCCAATTTAAAAAACAAAAAAGAAAAAGAAAAAGAAAAACTGATTTCAATATTATGTTTTAATATTGTTAGTGGCAGTGTAATGAAATGAAGGAGCAATGGCTGATGATGCAAGTTCATCTGAAAATGCCATTCAGTGAGAATTTATGAATTTCACACAAATATTACTGGATTATGTCCTAAAATTGGACTGGACACTATAGTGGTATCTCACAGCCTATAATCTTTCAGCCTTAGAACTGGGAAATGGCAAATGTGTTCCTGAGAGTGGGCTTCCTGGATTTTCTCAGAACAAGCCACTGTAATACCAGACTTCAATCTCACATCATTATATCACTCACATCACTTCATTCTCACATCATTATAAAAGCCTTCTTTTTAGGACGACCCAACCAATTTATATGTTTTGCTTATTCTTAACATATTGAGACAATCCGAAACAAAAAAATGACAACAAACAATATTAACTTTCCAAAACATAGCTATAACCTTTGCTTTCCATCAGATCTGGAAAAAGTTTATGTTTACACTTAGAAGCCAAGTCACATACTTCCTTCATGGACAGCTACCGAAAATGAAAGTTTTGTTTCTAATAAGTATACCTCATAATCATCAAATTTAGTTCAAATTTTCCAATCATATTTACCTCTGGACTGATAACAAAACAAAACAAATTGCAGTTCAAGAAAGATACAATCTGATTGGGAAAGCAAGAAAAAGAGAATGAATATAGAAATTCAATCTTCTATAAGGAAGTTTTACCAGCTCAAGGTTTTGGCCAATTAAAAATATATTTTGATCTGTAGACAAATCTTTAAAACAAGCAAGAATAATATAAACTATTTTAAATCATATATATATATATATATATACACACATATATATATATATACACACACACTTTCAAGATGGCTGCTTGAGCTGCTTAATTTAATCCCATGTGTGTAATTACTAATTGCTTACTCTAAAATATTTCCTACACCTTCATCCATTATCAGTCAAGGCAGTAAGTCCAAATCAAACCTTAGGATGTTCAAAATACCTTGAGCTATTATGTTTGATATGCGGCAAATGGTACACAGTAAGGAATTTTATTTGCTATTTTCCACATCCAAGAGATTGCAGCTGACATTAATAATTTCTTCTTTTTCATAAATTGCCATCATGTTATCACAAACATACATAAGGGTAACCACCAGGTTCCTTGGTATTTGAGAACTAGACAAATCTTCTCTCACTGGTTACTTAAAGATGTCCTATACCTAAGCTTATGTTCAGTTTTAAAAATCTTCAAACAAATCAATATTTTTCTCACGTTTCACTATTAAGAAAAAAAGACTCTGTTTTTTCATTTTTTTCTTTCATGAGGGCTCTCCCCAAAAAACAACAGACTTCCAAAACATTCCTCACTTTCCAAGATCCAGTTCTGCCTCCTGTACTGTGACCATCCAGCCCTGTGGCAACACATAGGCTTTAGTAACCTCAGCTGCACGTTCTCACAAAAGGCTTTCTGAAATCCCAGTGGACTGGATTATTGTATGCTTTCTGACCCACTCAGGGAACAATAAGATGGGATTTTCCTTCAGAGAGACCACCCTGTCCCAACTGACCACACTAAGACGTGTGCTCAAGACTCTCAAGCAAATCCACACAGTCCTGGTGGCTTATTTGTACTGCATTTCTGTGCAGTTCAGCATTTGAATGGGTTTCCTCCAAACAAAGCCAGCTCCGCTGACCTTGCCACTAAGAGGATGCTAGAAGTGGGGATGGCTTAGTCAAATGACAGTCAGGAGCCAGCTCCGCAAGGGAATGTTGCCTGGTATTACCTTAGCAGCTGCCCATCCACAAATACTTGTTCTGACTACAGTAACTTATGAGTGGCTAGAACACTTTTCGAGAAGGGATTTTATCCCCACTTGAAAATGGGATAACTCCCTTCAGTAACCTGGTGTTTCAACCAATTAATTGATTCAGCAATTTAAAAATAAAAACCAGACTTTCAATCAAATTTCCTTGGGGTTAGCTTTCACGAAGTTTTGTCTCATGTTCCTAAATTAAAGACCCTGAATTCTCTAACATTTATAAGCAAATTATTCTTCAATGTTATGATAACTTTTTTTTTTTTTTTTTAATGACCTCTCTGCTACAAAAAACTTATTGTTTGTATGTGAGAATTTCCCCAATATCTCCAGCTGTAAAAACTGACACAAAGAGTTCATGAAGTTTGTCTGTCACGGTCTCATCACCAAAGTGACCTTTTGACACATTTCCTCATGTGGTTTCACTGATCCCACAGACAACATTCTACTGTTGATGTATTTACAGAACCTTCCACTACCAGTCTTTTTCCTTGGCAAAGCAGTTTTAAAATCTTATGCTCCTGTTTACATTTGACCAGTTTGTCATACATTGCCTTGTTCTTTGCCTTTAAGCTTTTCATTCCATATGCATCAGTCTTTCCCCTACAATCCACATGGAGTCTTCTAATGAGTTTTATTGGATCATGTTAGATCACTTTGTTTTCTTTTGAAATGTGGCACAGTTTATGTGGGCCAATAAACTCTTCTTAGTGATCTCCAGGTTGTTTGTAGGTTCTTGCTTGTTGGGTACATTACTTTTACACAATTAGAACATATGTTGGATTTATCTCATCTCTCTCCTATTACAATTGTAAACCTAATTAAATTTGTGTGTGTTGCTACAAAGTCTCCCTGTAGTATATCTTGAGGTAAGGTCCAAGCAGCACTGAAGGCTAAGTGCAGAAGCGTATCCTCGCTAAAATGGTCCAAGAACAGTTCTTGTACTAAATAGCTCATGTACTAAGTCTAAAAAAAAAAAAATTTTTTTAATCACTATATTTAATGCACCCTCGAATAAAAGAATTTTCCTTCAGCTACAGTGTTTAGTTTAGCTATGGTTCATGTTAGGTGGTGATCACAGAATTAAAAAAAGGTAGCCTTTTGTTTTTCCAACTTCAGGATTAAATTCACATCTGATAGTAGGCATTAATCTTTTCAACAGTTTATACCACCCTGGTGATGTCATTTTATCTGTGTGATTAAGGTCAGATTTAGCCTTCTAATCAGACAAAAAATTCAGTCTCAACAGGAGCTTTAATCAGAACGATTATTTGCTGTGTTGAAATTGCCCCAGTGAACAGTATTGCTGACCTTCTTTCTGCCGGAAATTTAAGCTTCTGTCAATTGACCAGTCAGGATTACTGCCATTTCACCCTGGATCAGGATTAAATATGGACTTCCCAGATCAGAGATACTAGGAAAGAAAATCAAACAAACAAAACCACACAGAATAGGAAGGGACATACAAAGATCTTTAAGTCCAACTGCCTGACCATCTCAGGGCTAACCAAAAATCTTATTTGTACAAGATTTTTACAAGAAATGTAAACTGAAGTATTTGGAATATTGCTGATACCTACTTCTTTTGGTTTGTTTTCCTAAGTAGTCTTCAAAAACCACATTGGATATGGCTCTGGTTATCATCTGAAGTCATCACTTTCTATCCTATGATTAATGACATATGTAATTACTGCTTTTTTTTTTTTTTTTTTTTTTTTCCTTCTCCCCTGGCAGGACTATTCTCTAAATTACTAATAAACATTAACTGATATCATTCTAAGATTTCTGCCACCTTCCCATAGCTCACTGTCAAATAAAAATGAAAAGCTACCAAGTCTCAAAGAACAAATTTTCCTGAGATAGGCAAATATCAGCTAAGAACATTTTTCAAACAGGTAAGGCAAGCAATATTTTTCTTTCTGAAAATTGCCCACTTGAGAGAATCCCTGTTCCAAAAATATCCTGCCTTCTGGCTGAAGTTCTTCTAAATTAATCAGTGAAACCTCCACAAAACAGGAAATACTAAAACCAAAGCCAAAGCTTTGGTTTTCAAAGTCTAGATTCTGCATCATTAATGCCAGTGGTCACTTTCCTATTGGCTTAAATGTGTAAAGCTAAGTAATACAAGTAGGCAACATGATAACATTTAAAGAAATTTCTCTTTTTGAGACCAAATAAAGGTGTTACTGACAACTGCAATTACAGTTTTCATACCAGTTAACATCCTCGATTCAAGGCTACTTTAGAAGTATCAGTGTATTAATAACAACTTTGTATTTCTGAAGTCCACCATTTCCTTTAAATAAAAGGTGCTGTTGCAGTTTAAACAGCAAGACAAGCGGTACCAAACAAAAATGAAAAGAGCAACTTCATAAATACATTTAAATGTCAGATCTTATAATTTTATCAAAACTCTTGCATTACTCTGCAATTCATTATATTTAATATAAGAATATTGTATTTCAGAAATATATAAGAATATGGAAGATTTCTATGATTTTGAAAATATAAAGATGTAAGGTGACAGCAAAAAGAAGTGTATCAAGGGTATCATTGAGCTTCTAAAACTAGAAGATACCATTCAAATATAGTAAAATAAGACTTTTAAAAATGGGTTGAGCTGAATGCTCAGGTTTTTCCTCAGTTTCTAACTTAGCTAAATAATCAAACACAACATACATCATCTTGAAAAATACAGTACAATGACCTTATTGAACTAATTCCTTTAATTTATAGGTGTAGCTGATCTTAATACAAACAGCTCCTTAATTCACTATCAACACTTAAAAGACTGAGGCCTTCTCTAGAAGCCCAGACTGGAACAGAAGAATTTGATTAAAATTATAACATAAGGAAGAAATTCAGGCCTTTGTCTTTTTTTCTTTTTTCTATCCCAAAACAATTTTAAGTATATATTCTGCAAAGTCACTTTCCAAGACCCTAAAATTCATACCTCTAAGCAGTTCTTATAAATCCTATAATTCACCATGAAAAATTCTCACTTGTTATGCTCTTTTCCTTTCATAGCCAGCCATTTATTCTTTGAAGATGCTTTAAAGAGGATTATTTTTAGTTCAGGCTTATGGCTGCTGCAATGCCAGTCTACCCTGAGATGTTAGTGTGTGGAAATTGATCTAGTTGATGAGAACTGAGTAATCTGAACTTCTAAAAACCCTTATGAATGGTGAAGATCTGATTTTATGAAGCACTTGATCAACTCTAAAACATGACCATGTCTCTCAGAATTCATAAGTCACACTAGTCTCTTTCTTGAGGTGAAAAAAATATTTTTTGTACGTTCAGTTCTACTTCAGAATGAAGTCATCAGTGAGACTGCCACCATTTACTTGAAGTTTTTTGTATCATTTTAACTGACACCATCAGCATTTCTAATATCAAACAGCTTCTTTATAGTTATCTCTTTACTGAAACTAATTCCGAAATAGCATAAGCAGAATGTCAATATGCTGAAAAAAAAATTAAGAGAATTAAATTCCACTGAAGATGGAATATAATATGTACAGATAGGTAGAAATCTTGCATACAGTCAGATGCATGGAGCTGTAGCTGTTCTTGATACCTTTCAGTTCTCCTTCATTAAAAAAAAAAAAAAAAAAAAAAAAAAAAGGAAAAAACTATTAATAAAAAAAAGTCCTAGTTAGAATCAAAACCATCATGGAACTAAGGCAGAAAAGAAATTGTACATTTACTTCTTTCTTCTCCCCACCCCATCGCATTCTCTCATTCATCTAGCTGAAAATCTTGGTGTTCTGCCAGTAAATATTCTAGCGCTCTGTGACATTCCCTCTCCCTCTGTTTACCCATTTGAAGACTGTAGTTCACACAGCGAAGCTCTGTACTGCAATGTTTCTGGCCTTAAATAGAATTCTAAATGTATCTCAGTACCTAACACATTTCTTGAACATTTTTTGAGTTTCTGAAAAATAGGTTAATGTAAAGCACTACAGAGAATCATGCCTTGCTCAGTTTTTCATAGAGTTCAAGCTGTTAACGCTGTTCTGAAAGTTCTTGCATATTTTAGCACTCAGGTCTCCTTCACCTTCACAGAAATAACAGGTCATCAAGAGTTTGAGGAGGCAAGAGTCTAGCAAAAAGGAAATAGGGCAATAATCCTACCAGACTTCATAGTTGGTACACAAAACCATAGTTGGTACTGGAATACAAAAAGAACCTTGAAGCCTTTTTTTGTTGTTGTTTACTGAAAATAATAACAAATAAACATTACAGATAAAACTTTTTTTTTTTTTCTTGCTCTGACAGCTTTCTACACTTAGCTTTGTCAAAGAACAGTGTGAAGTTGCCTATTGTCTCCATGTACAGCTGCAGGATACCATAGACACAGTGCATTTGAATTCAGATCATATCTGGATGGCCTAAAGTATTCAGCTTATTGTTTTATTCCTCCAGAAAACTAAACAAATCCTGTGTAGGTTCCTCTAAATTTCATCTAAGCATATGAGTATGACAGTTTACATGAAAGCTGCACAGCCCCAAGCTCCTCCTTTCAACCTTCACTGCAGCACAGCTCTGAACAACAGAATTTTGCTAAGATGTCCCATGCTGCTCCTCAATTCTCCAGATGCTTTCTACACTAAAAATGCCATCCAGACAGATTCGAGACCAGCACACTGCAACCCCTCTCCTTCCATATCTTTACTTGTTTTGACACTGAAACCATAAATTATTTCACTCTTCTTTTCTTGCAGTACTGCCCTAAGGTTTTGTTTTCACTTCTTCCTCCTCATGTATTTTGATGAATTCTTTCTGCCCCTCCACTCGTTACAGAAACAAAAGCAGGACAGAAAGCTCCATCCTTTCTCCTTCCCCTTTTTACTCCAGACTATTTCTTCGATAAAATAAAGCATTTATAAATTTAGACAGCTATTTCCTAAGAATCGATGAAATTGGATCAGTAAATATCTTCACCATTTGTTGTATCCTTTTGTTTTCAGTACAAGTAAGGTGATTTTGGATTTTTTCCTCCAGACTGACAGCTGTCTTCCCTCATCTCCTCGAATGCAATCTAGTTATTTCCTCTGTGGGTTTGCCTTGATGCCACTCTACCATCAAGCTATTAGAGCTTAAGGAGAAAACAACCAAGTTAAGGAGATGTAAAACAGACTGATTTTTGAAATATTAGGGCAATGTTCCCCTCCTTGAGCTATCCCACAAAAAATGCACAGAATTAGGTTTAGCACTTTCACTATCAGAGCAGCAGCTCTGAATCTTATCTATTGTCACTTGGAAGCAGCCAAACTCAGCGATCAAAGGCAGCTTCTGAGGAAGTAATGTCAAAGACCGATCCTTGCACTCCGGACAAAGGAAATAATGTTGCTTCTGATTGATTTAAGTCATCAGTCTGAAAAGGAAAAATTGACAAAGAATTGCGTATAGTGATTCCTGAGACACAAGATAGTTTGGGTTGCTTTGTAGGTGGGTTATCTGCATCTCATAACTCAGCCTACACTCCATGGTTAAAGTCAAACATCTATAAAAGCTCACAGAAAGATTTCTGCACAGAAGTACTTAAGTATTTAGCAACACCTAGATTTTGAGATAAGAAGCAGGTTCTGCATACAACTCAGGATTCCCCCTGCTGCTTCCCCTCCCTTCCCCCTCCCCCCCCCCAAAAAAAATAAAAATAATATATAAATAACATATATATATATATATATTTTTTTTTTTTCCATATTCTAGTCCTGAAGATAGAGCTGGATCTTCCCTGGGTGTTTTTATGATGGACTAAAGAGGGAAAATGGGGAAAAAAAAACAACAAAAAAAAACATTATAATCTAGGGGAAGCATATCTGAATGTTCTCAGTTACTCAGAAAATTGGAGTTAACTTCCAGATAAGAACTGCGATGTGATACAGACCTAAAAAAAAAAAAAAAAAAAAGTTACAAATACATTCTTCTGACACTCGCTCAATCAGGCATGTTTTTGTTGCTCTATTGGAGTGTTCAGTGAACCACCCATCATGGAAACTGATGTCCCAGTTAACAGACCAAATCGCTGAAAACCACTCATGCAAATAATCCCCAGAAAAGATCATCAATAAAACTGTATTGGCCAACTCAGTCAACATACAAACATTGTGCACTTGTTCTGTTGGCTGCCAAGTTTTTTTTTTTGTTTTTCTTCTTTAAAGATATCATCATTGTAGCAGTTCTACTTTTCCTTCATTTTTAGGTCTGCATTTTTTCCTACAGCTGAACTGAAGTACTTTGTTACACCTCTGCAATGTAGCTCCACTTTAAGATTAGTCTTCCTCCTAAACCAATTTTTTTTCTTGTAGGTTTATCGAAGCAAATTTTTGATATTCTTTCTTCTTAGCACACATCTCCTTAAAATGCAGTTTAACATTAATAATTGACTTCAGCTTGACCAAGCTCCCAAGCATCCATAATGTCAAGTTTTGTACAACTTCTGTTTTGTATTATTTGGTACCATTGAAAAGAGTTGGAAAACAATAATTATGTCATGTATCAACAATTATTTGCTTAGTCAATATTGTAGATAATTTTTCCCTTCCTATCACTACAAATATACAGTTGGTCCATAACACTTAATATTAGCTCAACTCAACATTAGCTTAAGTGACCTTAACACTTTAAAAACAAACAAACACCACTGAGTCCTCTGTTTTGCCAAATGAAATAACATTTTGAAACGCATTTAGAGATTTTACGCCCAGTTTTGTGCTCTGCTTTCTTATCTCTTCAGAAACAAATTATACAGTTTGACACCAAATAGCTTCTCCAATTAGATAATAATCCTGCAGATATTATGGATTTTTTTTTTTTATATATCTTTTTATTCAGCTTATGGACTTTCTACTCTTCTAATTCTTCTTAAAAATTATATTGGCCTCTTCTCTTCTATATTTCCCCCTCTAAATAATCATTTACACTCCAACCCCTGAACTACTCAGAATCTTTCTCCACATCCAGACACCAACATCTGCATTTTGAGCAGTGTAAAACACCTCTCTCCATAACTTTGGCCTTCCAAGAACTCCCTGCAGTAGAGCAGCTTTGGAAGGCTCTAAACCCTGTCTGCTACCCACTCTGCCATACAGCCCAGTAGCCCTATTCAGCAGTTAACTGTCCCCACTTACAGTAAATAAGCTCAGCAAGAAAATAGTCTCCCAGGAACACCGATGATAAGTCAGAGCATAATAGATGGATCAAGAGAAGGTAAGTTAACACTGCATTTCCTCTAAGTGTTGTGTACAGCTGTAAATATGAACCATAACACAGCAGGAGTACCTACAATTTTTTCTCCCTGAAAAGGGAGAAAACACTAAAAAAAAAAAAAAAGGATTTCCTGCCAATCCTTCATAGTACAGTTAATAAAAATAACAGTGATGTGCCAGAACTTTAGATCTGACTCAACATCCCAGCTTATACATCTGTACTTGATACCAAATCTGCTTTGGTGATAATGGATGATTTGTGTTAGTATCCTGTATTGTTTCTGCCATCAGAATTTTGATCCTCTGAAAGATACCTTAAACTGACGATGAAATATTGTTTCTTTGAGTCTTTTTTTTTTTTTTTTTTCTCTCTTAATTTGAAGAATACTGACAACTCTGTGCTCCTGACAGGTAGTGAAGATCTCACTTTGAAAAAGTCATGTTCATATTGTTCATATTAATTTTAATAGCCAGAAACAATCTAATCTATGATTTTAACAGACTAGTGGAAGATACTAGAAACAGCAAAATAAGACCAAGACTTGAGGCTCTCAAATGCTAACACCCTATGAAAACTGCACGCATGTATCAGTCAAGCAAACAATATTTCCACGCGTGAGCACTCCGACAAACAAGTCATAGAGCAGATAAAAAAAATTACATTTTTTATGCTTGAACTTGGCAAAACAGACCAGCCACCATCCTATTAATTCAGCCAAACAATTATGACATAGGACTTCATTAGAAACATGATCAAATAATTAATAACTGCACGTCTTATTTCCTGAAACATAATACTAAAAATTAATTTCACAGAAATCCAAGCTTCCTGCTTTATACTTGTGTTTGCAAATTATTTGACTGAAGTTGTGTTTTTAAATGCCCTAATTCTCCTATACAGCAAAAGACTCCACAACAATAGGTATTTATTACACTTTTTATTTTTTTTCAGCCAGAAATACAGTTTTATATGGTATTTCAATAAATAGTGGTGTTTATTTCTTAAACAATATCCCCATCTCTTTGGCATCTGACCATATTCTGTTTTTCAAACTAAAGACTATATAGGAAGAGACCATTATTCAATACATTAAATTTGCAGAAGCATAGTTAATTTTTAAAAATACACGAGTTGTTGCAAAAATTCTAGGAAGTCTAAAAAAGAAAACCCAAACTAGTAAAATGCAGATAACCAGGCTGCCTTCATTTACAGCCATGGAGTTAACTGTCAGAATGAGAAGAACTCCTCATTTTCCACAGCACATGCACCAACTAGTGCTTCCTATTCATTCTGAACAACAAACAAATTTTTTTTTAAAAAAAGGCATTGTATCAGAAAGAAGCGATCAAATAAGTTATGTTTCAAAATAACGTGATCTTAATTTTAATTTCTACAGAGGTAATCAACCAAAACCAAGTTACACACTGCTTCAGTAATAGACTGCACCTAAAAAAAGCCTAAAGACCATTTTCCATCTTCAAACATAAGTTACTAAAATGTTTTAAATACATCTAGGAATACAGCTGTCAAAACTGCTTTTGATGTCATGTTTGGATAAAAATTTCCTAAGCAACGAAGTAAGCCAGTGTATTCAATCTACTCTGAATAATCCAGGATCATCTCTTCAAGGCTGACATAGAAATACTTTACTTGCACTCCATCAGAAAAAAATAATCTGCTTTAAAAATCTCAGTAGAAGAGTTCAGTTCTTCAAATCAACTAAATTTTCAAAGCAATGACAGTCATTTCGCACCTTCCATTAACATACGTTATAGAAATCATGATTTAAAATTAAAACATTACTGACACACCAACGCAGACATTACAGTGTATCTACCGGAATCTAAAGTGAATCCTTCATTAGGTGTCCAGATGATGTAAAAAATAAGTTCCACTAACAAAAACTCCTCATCCCCAAAAAGATTTTTTTTTTTAAATATCCCACATATGTAACCTGAAAAATTTTATAGAACAGAGGAGGCAAAGCACTTACTTCCATGCAGGAACTAAAAAAATAATTTAATAGGATTAAAGTAGCAAATTAACTAAGGTTTATTTTATGAGTAGATCTCCCCCTCATTAGCAGTGCAAGCCCAGTTTCTAAACTAGACTGTTTAAATAACAAGTGATCCAATTTATCATATTCCTCTCAACGATGAAAAACCTAAATCATACCTACATTTTACTGTAGAATACAGTAACAAAAAGTAGAAACCAAAATGCCCCCAAAATTTCAGTACTTATCCAAGAGAAGTTTCTAACATCAAGCCAAAATTAGCAACAACCAAGCAGACATCACCAATTTTTCAGTGTTAAATTACTGTAAACACTAGATCTAACTGCACAAAAAAAAATCCAAAAGCAAAAAAAAAAAAAAAAAAGCCTTTTTAAAATTTTTTGTTGTTAAAAGATGTCTAGAGAAATATCCAGCAGTTGCACTCAAGTCTGCATTAGAAGCTGCTTTCTCAGGAAAGATTTCTCCCTCCAAGTACTTCTAACACATTGCATTGTCAAGATTGCATTCAAATAAATCTTTCTGTTAACATTTAGCTGACACAACCACCTATAATATGGACAGTCGTGTACACAGTACAACAGTGGATTTTTGCAGCAACAGAGCAATGATCAGAAATTGGCTCGAAGTTTGAGACAACAGCTCATGTGTTGTTTCTCGCAAACATACGGTCCCCTCTAAGGGTAAGGTGTTGGAGCTGGTATTGTAGCACTTCTGTGTCAGCAGGTTCCTTAATGCTCATTTTGTCTAAATTGAGGTAGTCCAGAGATTTTGAGTGAGCCCTTTTACCTTTTAAAAGGCAAAGAGGCAGAGGACCATGAAGTGCCTTGTAGGGTTCACACGGTAAAGCCTTAGTGCATTTATCCCCTGAGCTGGGCATCCGCCTCCTCCTCCTCCCGTTGACGGCTGGGATCTCGTATGGCTGATAGTACCTACTTCTGGCTTTGTACAAGCGGGAGGAACGCGTGAGTCCCGAATCAAGCTGTTTGGAGCGCAAGTTAGGCCCAGCTTCCCCTTTATTCTCTTCGTTTCCCGTACGCTTCTGGGCTAATTTCAGCAGCTCCTCTCCAGTGGTGAAGCCAACCAGGTAGTTTGAATCCATGTGGAGGATCTGGTACCCCGAAACCGTCCGTCGCATGGGTGAGCAGGGCGTACTGGAGCACCGGGGCTTCTCGGCTTCCATCCTGCCCGCAGCGCTCACCTCTGCCAGCGGCACCGGGAGGGCGGATATGGCACTTCTGGACTCTCCGTTTACGTCCACTTCCATTTTAAACGCAGTGCTACCCTCCTAAAAACGAAACAGAGCTTGATCAGAAACAGAGCCTTTAACAGTTCGAGGGGCTACGGGAGAACTGCAGAAATGAAATTTCACAGAGGCCAGGAGTCACGACCAGCACTTCTCCACTCAGTCGTCTTACACACTGAGGGTGGCCTTGTAATCAAGCTATCAACCAGCACCTGTCTGCCTTTTAAAGTTATCTCAGGAGTTTTTTCAATAACACATACCATAAATATATCCCTAAATATGTTACAGACATTCGTGAGCAGTGTTGTACACAAAACAGATATCTTTTCAATCATTTTAGTCCACTTGATTCCTTACATCCCCCTCCTTTTGGGCCACCTACACCATTAGCATGTCCACAGTAGCTTCTCCCATCCTCAGCTGCATATTTTTCCCATTTACAATAGCCTCAGCAAACAAAGCTTTCAAGAAGTCTGTCTGACAGCTATGACCTCAGGCACGACCATGAAACAGACCTCATCTCCAGGGCACTGCAACATTTCCTTCTTCCAGATGTGGAAACAGCTTGTCTTAGGTGGAAAGGATGGCATCCTGATGGTTCAACAGCTGTCTTTACAGGCTCTCAGGAATTCCCCTCCAAAAAACTGTCACCTTATCCACAGCTAACCAACACCACATTGTTTACTCTGACATATTTCTGACAAAGGAAATGGTATCCTAGTGTTTAATAAATACAGCATGAGAGTCTTAAAAGTATCTTAAGAACAAACGGTGTTCTGATTTCTACAGTACCTGGTTTTTCTATTTGCTTTGGAGATAAACTGTTTTGCCCTACTTCTCCCTTCACAGCTATTCCAAATACACAGCTTGGTGCCTTTCCAGCGCAACAACTTTCTGCCACAAGCCATTACCATCTTTAACTTGGAAAGGTAAGGTTGATATCACAGCAAGTACATGCATCAGATGCCCAAGCACAGAGAAAGCTCAACTCTTCTTTGTTTTCAATGTCATTCACACAATCTCTATGCCACAGCCGTCTTCACAAAATATAAAGGTCCCACATTTCTAAATCCATGCTTCCTTCATTGTCAGCTTCACCTTTACTCTCAGTGGTAGCTTAGTGACTCCCTCACCAATGGGTTTCAGAAAAAAAACACAACAGCATAAAAAAACACAACAGCATAGCTTTGTAGTGTTTATAGGCAATGAGACTCGAAGAAAAAAAAAATCCAGTATGCAAGTGTCAAGCAGAAACAAAATTCTAAGCTGCACTATACATGACTGTTAGCACAGTAAGGTTTTCACAAATGAGACTGACTTGTAAAGTGTGCCATCACAAGTAGCAGCTTTAAAAGTTCACAAACTAGTTGCCATACTGAGGGACTTAGGCCAAAGGCAAGTGAACAAGGGTGCAAGAAGCAAGGAAGAAAAGTATCCCCACTATCTGCACACTCTGTTGAACCTTTTGGAGATAAACACAGAAAATCCCATCAAGATAACTCTCCATTCACTTCTGTTAATATAGCAGGTGAAAGTTGCGTGCAAATCAAACTCACAAAAACAAAATATCTGTCCTCATGCAAAATGTAAGCCTTTTTCCTATTTGGGTACCAGAATACAGCCTAGTCTCAAATCAACCTGCTGCTCCAGTCCTCTTGCAATAAATGAGTAAAATTACTACAGTCTTTTTTCAGCGCTTCTTATAATCATGGCTTTACTTAGGATTCTTCACTACATGCTTTACACAGCATTGCTTTTACAGATACATACACACACTTCATCCAATAAGGGTATCCGATTTAAAAATACATGTACATGTATCACAGCAGAAGATAAATGAAAATTGAAAATATCGTCATAAACCAAACACCCGATATTTTTTACTACTATATAAAAAAATCAAGAATAGGGTCCATTGTCTCTAGCGGACATTCTGAAATATATTTATGTAGTCATAAAGACTCTCAGAATAGCAGAGGCAGTTGTTTGTCTCCTGCTGTAGTAGTGTACCTGCCAGAGAGACAATAACATGGTGAGATTTCGGCCATGGCGTTATATTCATGAGAATTCCTCACGCAGCAATAACATCAGGAACCAAGGTTACTAGAAGCAATAGCATAGAAAAGTCTTGCACTGAAACTTTTGGCTACCCCATGCTCTAGCCAAGAAACATAAATATTTCTTTTAATTCCTAATTTTTACCCTGCAGATCAAAAATCTTCCCAATAAACTTTAGAAACAAACAAAAACTGTTCTGTTAAAAAATACAAACAATACTAGAAAAAGTACAACTAAATTCTAGAAGTAGAACAGTCATACAGCAAAGTTAGAAATGCATAATTATCAAGACACTTGTAAACAGCAATAACCAAGAAAAAAAAGTAAACACCTGCAACAATAATGCAAGCCCAAAGGAATGAGAGAGAGGGAAGGATGCCCCCATGGATTTCTTGAGATGAAAAAAAAACACAAAAACAACTTGAGAACTGGAGATCCCTTTCCTAAGTACAGCTTTAAACATTAATTTGTGTCAGCCTGAAAGATGGGTGTGTGCCCGGTAACAAAAAGCAATCAACTTCAAAGAGCAACCAGAAGGTGGGGGAAGAACAACGAGCCTTTACTGGCCAAAAACAGCACAAGGGAGAACCCAGAGGAGAAAAAGCCTTCAAGTCAGCAAGCTTCAGCTTGGTACCTCAGTCTGAAACTGCAGAGCTTCCACGTGCAAGCAGAACAGAAATCCGACAGACATTTGACAACAAGAGTGGCATCAGCAGCCAAATTGCAGGATTTGCTGCCATCAACATCAGAAGCTTACGGGAACAGCACTGCTCGCTGGTGCGAGGCATGACTGGCCAGCTCCACAGGCAGAGGTCCAAAACCCAGCGTGTATGTGTTCAGCTGTTCTTCCCCAAGATTTAATGTGACTTACTCGAGCTGCCATATGGCTTCAATATGCTTTGCTTCCTTATCTGGTAAAAAAGATAGAGCAACATTACTTAGGACTTCTATAAAAGAAAATCATCTGAGAGATTCACAGTGTCTTGTGAATGTAGACACCAGTACCTACAAATGTTTTTAACACTTTCTGATTCAATTTTAGGCCATTTCCATGGTTATACGACCACTACTAAGGAGACGACTACTACCAGGTTTGTTGTTTTACAATAGTGTGAGCTCGTCAGTAATTTTCTGCATCAGTTACAACACTGAAAAACAGTCCTTCAGCTTAAAAAAGGATTGGGTTTTCAGATCACAGTTGCCTTTTCTTCTCGTTTCTCAGAGAATGACAAGAGCGATGCCATTTCAATATAATTTATAATTAAAGACTTAGTGTAGAATCAAAACAAGGGGAAGATGAACAAGATGGCACGCGCTTTTCTTTGCTGCTGCTTCAAATATTTGGGAAATGTGGGAAACAACTAAAAGTAACAGCCAAGAGGGCACACTTGACCAATTTCACCAAAAGTGCTTCCAGAATACACTTCACTCCAGTAAGGTTCTACAGAATGGTAATGATTCTCTTCAAACTACAAAGCAGGCTCTGCACATAAAGTAATCTGACCCAATCCAGCCGAAGAAAGCTGGCTAAACCAAAGAAAAATGAATAGAAATACTAGCTTAACTCTTATAAATCATTTTATTTCCTCAAAGAATGTATTTGCATGTTTAGGATAGAACTTTGAGGGCAAAAACATAAAAATAAATTAAAAAAAAAAAAAAAACATTAAAAAAACCCACACACACACATTTTACATATATTGAAGCTTTCTGATTTTTGAGTATTTCACAAAGGTATCGGATGCCACTCAAGGATTAGCATGTTGCAAATAAAAACAAACAAATAAACGTGTATTGCTTACTAGCATCACACCACACTAGTTGATTGTTTGTTGTCTTGGATTAGAGCTCTGAAATGACTTGTAGCCATGTGCTCTTTCTGTACCCAAGGACACCTTTTGCCTTTTTTTCTGATCATGTTATTTTTTCTGTGAGATGTGTTACTTATATTTGTCTCCTCCTCGAAGAGACAGCGGCTCAAAAACAAAACAGCTTTAATTATTCAGTATCTAAGGAAAACAAAGAAAGAAGTGGGGTTTCCCCTGACAGTCCTAATCTTTATAAAAGCTTGCGTTATTTTGAAACCTCTACAATAAGTTGCTCTCAGAAAATGAGTCATTTCTCTGCAAGTTCCATTATTACCTATCCTCTCAACTAGAAGATGAACTAATTTGAGAAGATGCCTCGAGGACGCATTTTATTTGTTATTAGATGAGCATTAGATTTCTTCCCATCCAACTAGATTTAAAATATGAAATATATATATATATATATATTTTTTTTCCTTTTTCTCTAGATGGCAAGCCTGCAGGTAATTCCATTTATTAAGAACCACAAAGATCTGTCTTACCGATAAAATACTCTTAACATGCAGTAAGCGAGCAGCAAAAGGGGAAGTGGCAATAAATGCAGCACATCCCAACCGTGTACAGGCATCAAACACACAGGACAGAGATGTCAACTAAAGTAGTATCATTTTCGATGTCTCCCCTTCTCTGTGCTTCTGTTACTTTTAAAATACACAAAGCAATTGAAAGATACTATGATCGTCTATCAAACATCGGGAAATAACACAGCAAGTAATGTCATCCATCGTGTGTGAAGCCAACACATTGTTGATCAAGTACTTCAATCATCTCTGTTTGTGAAGGAGGGAAGTAAAAGGTCTACAGCTTTGCCCTTACAGCCTGAAAGGAAAAAAAAATCCATATACACACAGTACGTATACCTTGGAATCCCATCTTGTTTTGCTGTCATTGATGGACATGCTGATGGAATTAGGTGCTTGTTGAGCAAAGGTTTCTGGAAATAGTTATTTCAAATCTGCAATTAAAACACCTGAACTATTTACTGGAGAGGGAAATGTCGAGCTAAAATGCATCTCTAGAAAAGTAACCACAAAAGTGCCAGGTTTTGGTACACAGAGCAGGGGCAGGCAGCCCACAGACTGAGCTGTGTGCAGCTTGCAGCCCCTCCAGTGCAAGCTGGTGATACCGCTGCAGGCAGGCACTGCTGCTGCTGGCCCACGGCTGCTCTTAAACTGGCTCTTAACCCTTCAGTGGAAGGCACTTAGAAAAACATTGCTTCACCTTGCTCTTCAAGGCTCCCTGAAAAACCTGCGGTGTATCTTACAGACCAATACCTTGTTTTGTAGAGACAGGAAAAGGGTGTGGGGGAAAAGAAATCTCAGAACAAGCCCATGAAAGGTATTGGTAAACTGTTCACATTCTTTGTCAACACTTTTTCATTCCTTAAGAAATACCAAACTTTTCTAAGCCAAAGAAAAAGCGACCGAAGCAACATTAAATTGCCGCATCCCATAAGACAACATTCAGACAGAGAATGAAAAAAATAATCTGTTAAGCTGTGTTCTAATATAAACATATGAAAATGAAATTATGCACGGGATATATGTCACAACCCCACAAGCCTCAGGAAACTCAGAGGATCGGATACAACTGCAGCAGCAGAGCCAGCGTGGTGACTTCAGGATGAGATGCAGGACAGTCCCCTCTGCAGCTGCAAGAACAACGTGAGGGCAGCACCTGGCAGGCTGGTGGGAAGGAAGGGCGCTGCCCTGGTGGGCAGGCAATGGAGAAACCCCTGAGCCAGGTGGTACAACCATCGGGTACACCACGTGCTGTGAGCAGGACAATGGGCTGCTACGTGCTCTGCAAAAGAAGGTTGCTTCCACCTGCCTCCTGCAAGAGCCAGTTATCTATTTTGTTAGCTCTTGTTATTAATTCAGCCCTAAACAGACAACAAGTATGGCCATCCTTACAAGCACCCTTACAGACAGCAGAGGATGGTGAATGAGTTACTGAGGAAGGACGAGCGACTGGCTTGCCGTGACAGCCCACAGGCCAGGCCAGCCTGACACAGCTCGCGCCTGCACAGATGGGATTTCAGGAGCGGGTCCAGGCTGATGAATTTTGTATAAGCAGACTGAGCAAGCAGGAAAAGTAAATGAAACTGGAGGGAAAGAAGGCCATGTAATCCCTCCTCGCCAAGTAATACCAGATGAAGGTGTTTAACAGAGAGTGATGTTTCTTAAACTGGTACGGCCCTTGCAGCTGGCGATGCCCCTTCCTTGCTGGTTGGAGCCACAGACGAGTGCTGCCCCCTGACCCACCCTCGTTACGGGGATGCTCCCATCCAGCACGAAATGGCCGCTCCCTACCGCTGCTCAGCTAAAGCCTGAGCCCTGTGACACCTGTAAGGAAGCTGACACACGGTGTGACACAGATCACTTTGCTCTTCAGCTAGTAAGAACTGAAGTTTAAGTACAACACTGCAATAACAAAGGCTATGTTTCCCTGTACCTTTGATTTTCACCTTCTCGCTAGCCAAAAATTCATTTTCAAAAAGTCATCTTCTCTCAAGTTTCAGGTGAGCTGACTTGGGGGTATAAAACAAAAAAAAAGGCTCATCTAAAAATTAAACTGCCTTTTAAATAAGAAAAACAGACAACTTTTATTTATTTATTTATTTATTAATTAATTTTAAAGACAAGTTTTAGAAGCATGATGGATTTCGTCGAAGAGGCACCGACTTTTGCCTTTAAAAACCCCGAGCTGCTGGCGGCAGCGGGGTGCCCGCTGCTCCTCCGTCAGAGCGGGGCGGCAGCACCGCGCTGCCGTGCTGGGAGCGGGGCTCTGCATGCAGCGCCCTGGAGCCGCCGCCGTACACAAACACAGCGCGGTGCGTCCAGGTCCGAGTAGGCAAGGCAAAGCGATCTCTGCAGATCTCTGCGACTGCATTTGCCGGCCGGCGGTCAAACAACACGGCGCGCTCCGCAAGTTACGGGGGAAACGCCACGCGTAATCCACGCGGTGCGCTCTGTCGGATCTGCCCTGCGTGTGTGCTCAGCCCAAGCTCTGCCAGCGCCGGGCTCTTTGTCCCGAGGGGACGCAGCCCGCAGCGGGCACCCAGGCGCCTGCAGGAGAGGTGCCATCCACCACCCCCGTACCCCGCAGGTCGCTTCCCCGCCCGCAGCCCCTCACCGGGCTCCTTGCAGCCGCACGACCTCGCGGGCCTCGCCTCCCTCCATCCCAACCCCTCCTCCATCTTCAGCGCCCTTCCCCGAGGAAGAGGAAAATCAGAAACAAAACCCGAGCGCCCCGCAAGCAGCGCGCTCCCGAGGGGCGGCAGGGGCACAGCCAGCGCGGCGGGGCCGCCCCCAGCCCGCCGCCCCCCGGCCCGCGGCCGCCTCCTACCTGAGCTCCAGGGCGGCGCCGAGGCTGGCGGCGGAGCAGCCGGGGCCCCGCTCGGCTCCGCTCCGCTCCCTTCGGCTCGGCTCGGCCCGGCCCGGCCCGGCCCGGCGCGGCCCTGCCCCGCCCCGCTCTCGGCGCCGGGGGCGGGACGCGGCGGCAGCGTCGGGCCCGGCCCCCCCCCTGGCGGCCGCCCGCGCCCCGCCTCGCCTCGGACCCTGCCCGCGCCGCTCGCCCCTGAGGGAGCCGCGGGGCTCCGCGGGGCCGCCCCGGACAGGCGCAGGGCGGAGGGGGCCGTGGGGACCCCCCCGGCCGTGGCAGAGACGGGGGGAGCGGGAGGAAGCGCGGCGGCAGGGCCTGAGCGCCCCGGTGCGGGTTCCCCCTGCGGGTGACCCTGCGGAGCTGCAGGGCTGGGGCGGGAGCCGCCGGGGGAGCTCTGCTTACAGTCATCGAATGGTTGGGGTTGGAAAAGCCCTCCAGGATCATCTGGTACAACCACCACCCTACCACCAGGGTCACCCAGTAAACCATGTCCCCAAGCACCGCGTCCAACCTTTCCTTGAACATCCCCAGGGACGGTGACTCCACCACCGCCCTGGGCAACCCGTCCCAGTGCCTGACTGCTCTTTCTGAGAAGAAGTGTCTCCCCATTTCCAACCTGAACATCCAACGGCATGACTTGAGGTCATCCCCACTTATCCTATCACTAGTTATGTGCAAGAAGAGGTCGACCCCCAGCTCTCCACACCTTCCTTTCAGGTAGCTGTAGAGAGCAATGAGGTCTCCCCTGAGCCTCCTCCAGACTAAACACACCCAGCTCCCTCAGCCGCTCCTCACAGGACTTGTGCTCCAGGCCCTTCACCAGCTTTGTAGCCCTGCTCTGGACACACTCCAGGGCCTCAATGTCCATCTTTGTTGCAGGTGTCCCCAGGAGCAACCTAGCAGGCATTGCTCCTTGGGACACAGAACCAGAGTGGTGGACAGACTGACAGACAGGTTTGCAGGACCCCAGCACAATCCTGCCTCATCATGGACACCCACAGGGTGCAGGCTAGTGTAGGACAGTGTCAAATGCTTTAAACAAGTCCAGGGTACCTCCGCTATGTTGGAACTTTACCCCTGAACAAATGCAGAACCCTGAAAAACTGGTAAAATGTTTGAAAAACTTGTGCCATCACCCTGGCAATTCCAAAGAGTCGCGAATCACTGCAGCGTGCTGGGGCCTGGCCCATGCCTACTGAGCTGCACCCAAAACTGCTCCAACACCCGCAGTGGGCTCTGTGGCCACTCCAAACCCTGCAGCAAACAATGCAGCCACTCTCTTGGTACTGAAGCACAGCTCCTCCTAGCACCCTGACTACCAGGGCTGGGCTGAATGTTCAAAGGGAGGGTCCCCTCTAAACATCGTGCAACTGCTGCTACGTGGAGTAACTGGGTCAAACTGATCACACAGCGGGCTTGATTAGGAAACTCCAGTCACCCAGGAGTCTTGGAAGTGGTTGTGGACTGGCCAGAAGGCAAAGATTTCAGAATATCGCCACAGAAAGAGGTGAGGTACTGAAGAAGCCCCACTGCATAACAAGCTACCAGAAAATGAGAAGCAATGTGCTCTGTTCACTGATGGGTCCTGACATATTGTGGGAAAGCATTGCAGGCAGAAGGCTGCTGTATGGAGTCCTACAGGGTAAGTCACAGAAACTGCTGAAGGAGAAGGTGAATTGAGACAATTTGAAGAAATGAAGTACATCCAGCTGGCTTTAGATATTGCTGAACAAGAAAAGCGGCCCATGCTCATCTCTATACTGACTCATGGGTGGTAGCTGGTATGGTGCCGTGTTTTAGATTTAGGATGAGAATAATGCTGATAACATACTGATGTTTCAGTTGTTGCAGAGCAGTGCTCACACAGTGCCCAGGACTGTTCAGCTTCTGGTGCTGCCCTACCAGCGAGAGGCTGGGGGTGCACCAGGAGCTGGAGAGGGCAGAACCAGGACAGCTGGCCCAGACTGGCCAGAGGGATGTCCCATGCCATGTGGTGTCATGCTGAACAATAAAAATAGGGGAGTTGACTGTGGAGGGCATGTGGCTGTTTCTTGGGAATCAGCTGAGCATTGGTCAGTGATGATAAGTAATTGCATTGTGCATCACTTGCTTTGTATATACTTTTATCATTATTCTCCCTTCCTTTTCTATGCTATTAAAATGTCTTTATGTCAACCATGAGTTTTAGATCACAGACTCTACACAAAACCTCTGCCATCAGGTAATGTACAGATAGATGCATGGTGAAAACTCAAATTGTAGTATGTTTGCCGTTTACTGTGCAACAAAACAATGTTATTTTTACATGATCTGCATAGGTATCAAATAACCGTTCGAAGAATGTTTCCATGTTACTTGGATATCAGATTATACAGATCTAGAATGTTGCATTTCTCAAAAGTGTGTTGAATAAAAGATACATTCAGGCCCCCAGAAACCTAGTATACATTCCTTTCAGGCTAATGTTAACCTAATTTTGTAAAATACACCTGTCCTGCACTTCTCATTCACCACTTGATTAAAAACAGAGAATTTCTCACTAGAATCCATCAACCACATAATTATGTTTGGATCAGAGCAAAACTGACTCTTTTTGAAAGTAAATATTATCAGTAGACTTAACGTAACTCCCACAGGAGTTCCTCTTTTCCAGCAACTTTATAATAGAAAAACATACAAAGGTCTCAGTATAGTTTGAAGACTAGAACATGATGTCTAGTCATGTTCAGTGTTATTTCAGAAAACTGATTCTTCCCTTTCTAGCAGATCATATGAAAATTTAACATTCTTAAAAGTTTGGACTGGAGAGCTGTTACTGCATATTATGTTAGGTGGTGTGGGAGATGAGAAATTACTATTTGAAAATACTCACTGAGATTTGTCCTCTCCATGAAAACAGACAATATTAAAGCCATTATTTGAAAAGAAAAAAAGAAACATAAGTAGCTACTAGCCTTCATTTCTTGCACCACCTAGCAATTCCTTCAGAAATGACTTTTTAGGAGTCTCCATTGTTTTTTTCTTCAATTTACTTATGGGTCTACCAACAATACAACTGCTGTAAACCAATAAAGAAAACTGAAATAATAGATCGTTGTTAAATCCCTGTTCTGCCACTTACATTGAAATGTCTCTTAGAAGTTTTAGTTACGGCTCCTCTGCTATATTCCTTTGAACTCTACTGATTTAGATGCTATTGATCTGATTGCATGATGAGTTTGATCATATGATTTTTTGTATGCCTCCCTAGCTATGCCTCTCTCTAGGCCTGTATCTATGGATTCCTACAAATTGTGCTAAGAAAGCACATCTGATTTCTCTCAGCAAAATTCATTTGCTATAAGTAGAACTCAAATATATGTCTTTATTATAACAAAGAAGCACTAAAAAAAAAAAATTAAAAAAAAAATTGTGCAAGTTTTAGCAAGGATTTTTGGGTTTTGTGCTGTTTGGTATAGATGCTTGCTTGATGTCTGAAGGAAACAACTGCTCACTTAAACTACGTATCAGTGTGGTAGCATTTCAGGAGTTACAGCTGTATTCAACCATTGATTTTCTGTGAATCTTTCAGACCTCTGTCATATCTGGTTGAAATAGGACATGTAGTTCAAAAAGTGTAATGGAAGAGAGAATCTAATTGCATAAAGAATCTGGAATAAAAATAGGTTCTGAAGGTCAGAACATACAGAAAATCAGCTTAGCACAGTCCACATTGTGCCTTATTGCCAGTGTAGTAAGCAGAAACAGAAAAACAGTGGTTTTATGTTTAATGTAATCAGTCAGAGAGGCAGGCACCAAGATCTTCTCGCTGGTGACCAGCAACAGGACCCAAAGGAACATCATGGAATGAGAAGGTAGGGTCAGGCTGAGTGTTAGGGAAAGATTCTTTACCCAGAGGTGGTCGGGCACTGGGACAAGCTCCCCAGGGCAGCAGTCATACCACTGAATCTGCCTAAGTTCAGTAAGTGTTTGGGCAATGCTGTCAGACACATGGTCTGATTTTGGGGAGTCCTGTGGGGACCCAGGAGTTGGACTCAATCCTTGTGGGGACCTTCCAACGTACATTCTATGAATCACTCTGGAACATTAGGAAACACAGCAGAATGTGTGACTACTTGACTGTTTACCTTTTTGAGGAGTGTTTTCAGCATAAAATGCTAAACTCCTATTTCTTCTAAGTTACGTTGCCTACCATCAGAAGTAATTTTGATGTATTTGTATATTAGCAGCATATTTGTAATGTTTTTTTCACTGAGACTACTGATTCAACTACTCACTGCATTTCAAATACACTCTTAAAAGAGAAAATTCAATGAACAAAAGTTGCCAGTGATCTTGTTTTTATTTAGGAGCACATAAAAAAAAAGTTATGCCACAGCTTTGGTTGACTGGAATGATATGCATACTTATATTCAAACAGTATTTTTTAAATGGTAAACAATGTGTACATTCAGTTGTGTGCAAGACAAACACTGTCAATAACAATTACACTACAAAAAATGAAATGTTTTAAGTATATAGCTGTGAAACCCTTCATATTTTTGGTATTTAACCAGCATTTTTTAGAATTAGTGTGCCAAAGCTATTTCATGTGTGGTATACACTGAAAACAGATCCTGTGGCAAAGTGAATAGAATTATAGTTGCAATGGCTCTGGAAACAAGTGAGAGCCCTACTTAAAAATATTACTCAGAAGCTACCTCTTCTGCAACTTAAACGTGAAAAGAATCATTAACCTGTAGTTTATTAAGTCATTAATTAATAGTCAGCCACTTGAATTTACAAAAGTGGACAATACTTTCATATATTTGGGATAATTAATCATTAAATGATTTGTCATGCCACGGAAAATCTCAAGAACTGTTGAGACCAGATCATTACTCTACATAACCCAGTAACTCAGGGTTCCACTGAGATAATAATGCTTCTCACAGCTCTTATAAAATCTTCATTGTTCTTTTTCTTTAATGAGAGCTGTTGTTCACCCTATAGATTGAAAGGACAGAAGGATGAAAATTCCCATGCTATAATGAAGCCTGAGTATTTTGCACCATTAACCACTGAGTTCTGGTAGAGCAGACTCTCTCTACTCTGAAGGGATGGGAATAAAGTATAGATGGAATATTTACAATTTTTATGATAAACCTACTAGCAGACCAGCTGTAACCGTTTCTCTTTTTATAAATCCTGCTTTTTAATATCACCTTATTGTAGAAACATATGGCAAAGCAAATAAAGCTGTCTTTTTAGTAAACAAAAGAATTTTTTGATAAAAACATATAAAAGACAGTTTTATCTGCTGGATGATATACAGGTACCCGTATACAGCATGTATACTAAACAACAGAAGAGAAGGTATATTTGAATGTTACAGGTCTGATGTAAACACAGAGTAAAAATAAGGAGACTCAAAAGTGAAAATACATTGACTCACTCCATCATGCCTAATTATTGCAGCATATATGATATAAAATTATTCAAAATGCAGAAAACACCTGCTTATCTTTAAAAACAGGCAAAAGAGATCTCTTTGGAAATGTAGTTAAATTAAAAAAAAGAAAAAGCTTCTATCCAAGATGTGTGTTAAAATTTCAGCCAACAAAATAAGTTCACAGGCAAATTATAAACTCCTGAAAATAGAAGTTTATAATGACAACAGACAATGCTTCATTATAGTGACATCAGCAGAGCCACTGTAACACATACCACTGGATTGGGATTTTCTCTTTTGTACAAGTTTACAGTAGATATATGAAGACACTGAAAAGGTTCATGTGCAGCTTTTCCATTGAAAGTGTGCAGTTCAAATGAATAAATATATTTCCTGAAGTTTTTTTTAGAAAATAAGACATTTGACCTAAATACACAGAATGCACATTAGTTAACCTTGTATAAACAAAAGATTAAGCGAACTATAAACTGCAGACAAGAATGGGTTCTGCATGATTAATAATTTAGTTAAAAGCACACTAAAAATTGTTCAGGAAGTTGTTTCCAGTTTTGTCTATCAATTTCATTTCTTTTCAGAAAGAGTGTCGCCACTAAGTTCTACATCTTGTGAGGCCTCTTCAAGCTTAACATTAGATACACAAACAGAAGATCCACTGGAAGCTGTACAGGTAAAGAAAAAAATCTATTAGATTTTACACTTAAGAATATCCATGCTAAAACACCAAAAGCAAGAAAATATAAGGAAAGTGTTACTTTACATGAAATGGAATACTGCCTTGACATTGGCACTGAGATACAGAAAGAACTAAGAGAATTACTGTTGATCTCAGCATGTCACTTTTTCAACAAAACATTCCTGCCTCCAGTACCACCAAGGGAAGGTGAACTTCCTCACAGAGGCCTGGAAGATCCTAGAAGACGTACTCTGCATTTTCAAACAGCACCTTCGAGAAAATCTTTGATCTAGTATTTCACATTTGTTTAAATAAATGCTTTTCATATTATAATATTAAATTTTAAAGACCCATTAGCACATCTGAAAAAACTAGTACTGAGCCAAAAAAAAATAAAATATATATGTGTGTGTGTGTATGAACATATATATATATATATATCATAAACATACTCCTAAAGCAAATACAAACAGGCTTCAACATAAAACTGTTTTTCAGATAAAGCACTATTAGATGAAAGTATGCAAAGCCAAGGATATTAAAAATAAACTGTATCCATAAATAGCGTAAGTGAAAATAAGAGAAAAATGCAATATGGTGATGTTTTAGTTTTAGGTGAAAAAGGTGTAATTTTTTTTCTTTTTTGCAAGTATGGTTGCAAATTCCAGGACTGTGTATGCCAATAAGCAGCAAAATAAATAAATAAATAAATAAAAACACAAACATTTTAAAAAATAAAGCTTTTTACTGTAATGACACACATACTGTGTATGTGTGTGATTTTAATTAGTACGGGAAAAATTTCTTGCACGCAGCAAGCTACTGTTATTAACAAAGCATTAACAATATTTTCAGCTCATTTTTATATATTTTCAATTTCTGCATCTACAAGTTTTGTGGGGAAGTTTCTCTTTTCTCTCTTTCAGCTATCAAAGCCCACATACAGTCTCTGTTTAAATTATCCAGGATGTTTTTCTTACTTCCCCAGTTTTGTCAATAGCAGATCTTCATTTAGGAATGGTTAACAGTTTTTGTCAGTTCATTATTATGCTTCATGGTGGATAATTTTTCTCCACTTGTCTCTCTTGGGAATAGCTAGAAATACTGTCATACTTGAAAACGAAACAAACTCCCATGAATTTAGATGCCACAGAAATACTTTCAAACACTTAGAAGATAAAAGAAAGTAACTATTAGTACAGTTTAACTGCTAAAACAATTTGTGCAATGCTGCTGAGTTCTAGTTGACTTGTAAAATGATCCCACCTACACAGACAAGTAAAGTTAAGAAATAGCTGCCCTAGGAAACAATGAAAAAAAATTTAAAAATCCCTACTGCTGGAAATAATTTTGTGAAGTTAGTCATTCTGCCTCTGAAAGAAGTTACTTACATGGGCTTGGTTTCTCTATTGCTAGCCTTTCAGGCAAGGTTTCAAGTGGTGTTGGTTGAATTTTTGCAGGCGTGTATGTATTTAAAGAAATTTTTTTTCCTGACAGGGGACTCATATAAGTTGGAGAAGCTAAAAAGCAAAACAAAAATAAAAGAATACACATGCATTAATAATAAAAATACATTAACCTTAGCAAAATGCTAAAAATAGCAGCCACAGAACTGTTATCTGTCCACAGTTACACAACCTGCAACTCAGTTACAAATTACTGACTGTAATTGTAACTTTAATGCATGAAAGACAAATACCTCCCTTTCACCTCAGTAAATTGACATAACTTCCAAGTGGCCCAGAAGGTTAAGCCAAATTTCAGTAATAAATGCTTTGCCAGAAGACTGGCAACATCATTAGTGCTTCTTCTCATAGGTTATGAAGATCGCATTGGAATAACTGCTTTTAATTCAAAACTTCTATTAAATGTGCATACAATAGACTACCGTAGACAACTGCAAATGTTAAAAGAAAGCAGAGGGGGAACAAAGTGCCTATGGCCTCAATTCTATCAAGTCAGATTTACAGCTACTCCTTTATACAGATTATATGGAAGTATTTTAAAAATACTGTCTTGCGTACTGTAAATTCTGAACTGATCTTGAAGTAATGCTATCTTCCTAACCAGCATAACAAGGCATTTTAAATAGCTGAAAACTTTGAAATGCCTATGAGACTCTGAATTCTTCCAGTGACATCAATTTTCTTAAATTGCTTATCTTCCTTCTCAGATATAGAAGCTCTACCCTATCAAATTAGCTACTGATTCAAATCTAAGATGTAGAAGCCTAAATAAAGCAACAGTAAAAAAAAAAAAAAAAAAAAAAAAAAGAAAAATCCTTAACATCCACATCACATTTGAATCAATGTTATGCACAAACTTTCTTACTAACAAGTATAATTTTTTCTCATCAGAGAATGAGTCTTTAAGCATTTCTTCAAGACTGTTTTCCAGTCACCGGTCGTACAAATTGTAACAGATCTAGTAAGTGGTAAATCTAACCTAACTGAAACTGTTTCCAAAGAAAGAGCAGCACACTAAACACTGGTAAACCATCTTCCTGGACACATACCCGTGTATAGAATTCAGTTTGGATTTAATTTCAAGATAACTTAAATATTAAACATACAGCATAAACTATTATAAACTAAGTAACTGCAACTCTACAGTGAAACACTAAGTAATATTGAAAGAAACAGGGTATAACACAGTTTTAAGATATAAAAGGCAACACTCCTCTGCTGAGGTAAAACTATAAAATGCAAAGCCGGAAACACTGCATGCTCATTAAAAAGAACTCCTCGTCATCTAACTAACAATGTGGACCGTACAGTTGAGTCCTTAATGTGCTATTTGTGTGTAAAATAAACAAATTATATTTTCAGGAAGTCCTTAACCTACTATACCAGTATATATACTACTATAGCAGAGGCATTACTTTAATTGACTATAACAGTGTCCTTACAGCAAGATGATACTGCAGAAATTAAAGTTATAGTTTACCTAAATTATTTCTTCCTTTTTTTTTTTAAACAAAATTCTTAGGTTACTTGTTATCTGTAGTATATTTGAAAGATTAACTAGACATAAGTTATTTAATAACTTAAAATGAACATAATTACAAACAAAATCAGTACATGTCTCCTGTAGACTTTCCCTTGATGGAGCAGCAACAGAGGCGAGAAATTCATCCACCTGCTTCAGAGACAGGGAGTTGTGTAGAGTTTCCAAAGGGCAAATAGAAGGCACCATGGAATACAGTTCAAAACCTACATGAAAAATAATAAAAAAAAGAGATTTCGAGACTTAAGACAGGATTTAAGCTATTGCATTGACAATTATTAATTCATGACAAAAAGTACTTATTTTAAATCAGGACGTGCAGACATAGTACTCTTGAAATCATGGTAGTAAAGGTTACAGGAGTTGGAACAAAATGTGCCAATTTCCAGGATCTATTAAATTCAAGGTACCATGTAGCATACTATGGAATGCTACACGTGCACAAAAAGCACCCTCCAAACTTTACAAATGTATTTTGGCAGAACACTAAACAGGTAAATCAATTGACAGCTACATTATCAACTGTTAGCAAAGACAAGAACTAAAAATGCTAGAACTTCCAAGAAGAATTATATTTGCAGAATTCACATTCTATCATCTTCATTATTCTGTGAAAAACTGTTGCCTTAAATATGAAAGGAAAACCACTATTACCACCTTTGTACCTTGCGGTTACACGTTTTATCTTTGTAAGACAGTTTTACACCCACCTTTTGGCATTTAAAAACAGTATTTAAATAGTGTAAGTTTCATACATTTTAACAGGTAAGTACACCAAACCAAAATCTAAAAACTTACTGGACTTCTCTATTAGTAATGATTATAAAGCAACCATACATATCCATACTACTAGTATACTCAAAAGCATTTAAATACATCTTGGAAAGAAAGACACCCTGCAGTTCTGTAAATTGATGCACATTTGAAAACTCAGTGAACAGCTCTTCATCCAATTGCATTTCAAAAGAGGAAAATACATCCATTAGTGTTTTCAACATACAGCTGTAACATTACAACTTTGCAATTCAATATTTTAAATTTACAGTTGCTACATTTTTATTTTTCAATATTTAAATGAAGAGACAAGAGTGAATGAAGTCATGTTTAGTTTCAGTTCAAGGTACATTTATTAGAGATACCATTAAAACTATGACCTGCTCCCTCCCCCAAAACAATAAGCATCAATATTCTTCTGGTATGCCGTGTTAATTACCCACTCCCCATTTAGTGCTTTGGATAGAGAAGTAACCAAAATTTCCCCCTGAAAATATCTGTATTTATATTCGGATCCATCTTGGCCATAAAATTCAAGGGACGGTCACTCCCAATATACAATCATCTGAAGTATATTTATGTCAGCTTCACTTATACTACAAATAAAACAGTGCCTTTCATGGAAACTTTGTTTTCATGTATAAAAGAAACACCACCACATACTTCATTTCTATTTTCATGTAAACACAACAGCTACACTTCAGAGTAAGCACTAAAATATGTTTGGCATACATGTTAACATCCTAAATAACAATGCATGCATGCAAAGCGCAAACCCTTTCTTTGCATTACAGTAAGGTAAGACTTAGCTCTTTATGCTGACAGAAGAGTCAGAGTCATTTGGATGGTATATTTTTAAAAAATTTTATATTGAATGCAGTGGGACAATGTCAGGTTAACTTTTTAATAACTAGTACTGTTATACTGCAGTTTTACAGAAATCCAGAAAGGAATTTCAAAATACACCCACACCCTTTTCTTTCAGGAATTTGACCTTCTACATGTTTTTTTTTTTTGGTTTTAACAATTCTTTTATCTGATAGCCATATTCCAGCATGTTGTTGCAACATTTTTGCCTCCGATATGACTGAAAAGTTATCCTGGAAATCTATCTGAACTGTTTTACAATAAAGTATACATTTATAATAAATATTTTTTAATTTTAATGATGAAGAACCCTGACAGTATCCCTTTAAAAAGACAATTTCCTGTAAACTACCAGCCTTTTATAGTTTTGTTTATATTGACTCATAAAGCGCCGTCCCCATCAAAATGCAAGACAATGAAAGGGTACACGCGGCATTTCAAAAAGCCTCCCTGCTGTCTTACATTTAAAAGCAATAGAGACATACCACTGGAGCCTAGCAATTCCACAGAGGAAATGGACCAGCACCTAAAGAGGTGTCGGTGTTCTGCACAAGAGGCCCAGAAAGTAATGTAAAGCACTGTCAGAAGATACTTGTTTCACCATGTTCCTTGAACTAAAGATGGCAGGGAAGGGGGGAGTCTGAAATGAGTTAGAAGGTATGATAGTAACATAAAAGTGAGAAAGAAACAGAGTGAAAGGGACAAGGAGAATCAAAATGATAGTCCATAGGACAGACAAAACAACACCAATATGTCCTCATGTTAGTAGAGAAACCTCAGAAACCTGCTATGTATTTAGGTTCCATAGGAGCTCAAAGAGCATGCATTAATCTTGTAAAAGATGTGTGGTAAAACATCTGTATTAAATGAATCAGAACAATCGATGCATTCATTAAAAGCAATTTAGATCCATTTTTAAAGAATGCAGCCACAAAAAGAGAGCGCTAAACGGAGCAGAAAATAATCAATTATTAGACACTGGTATTCAAGTGCAGCTCTTACTTTCTGACCTTGACTGTTTGGGAAATATTACTTGATCTGATTCTAAAGATAAAAAACAGGTTCCTATCTTTCCTACTGTATCAGTTTTCCTTTGACAAGCACCGCAGTGCAGAAAACTGACTATGGATTCCAAATGAATATCATAAAGGACCCATTTGCTTCTCAAGAAATCAAAACAAAAATCGCTCTTTTTCTTTAACCTTGTCTCTAAAGAAACACGTTTTGAATCTAACAGTAAAACGCTGGTGGTTTCCACTGCAGTTTCGATGACATCATCATCACTGTACTCGGCCAGCTGTCATGCATATTTTAAAAATGCAATTAAGAAATCTGAAAAAACTACATTAAGATTGGGTGGATTCAGAAGACCGAGTTTGGTTTTCGTGAACAGGATATATTTTGGGCATCTTTAATCAAGTAGAAAATTATGTTTTGCTGAAAAAGAGAAAGATGGACCTCTGTCACGTGTTAAACCAGACTTTTTTTGTAAATATGGTAGCCTGAAGACAAATTAACTCTCAAGTTAAAAGGCAACTCTCTCGCTGTGACTTTTTAGTGCAATATTTAAGTAATTTGCACAACCGATGAACAGAGAAGCATGATAAGGTAAAATAAATTTTTGTCTGATGTTAAATATAGTGATTTTGCAGGTAGGTTAAGTGAAGTGTCTGCTTTGCTTTTTTAATTTAGTATCACTTCAAGAAGATAATCATAAACTCCAGTTGTCAATTTAGTGATTTATTATAGAATCAGAAGGACCAGGGAAACAGTTCAGCAGGAGAAAGGTGAAGAAGAAGCAGTAGTAGCTATCAAGATGTGTATACCCAATAAAGATCAGATTTAATTCTGTTTTTATGTTGTATTCATACAGTCTGATCACATGAGTAATTGGGGAGAATAATTTGTTACAGGAATCATGATTAACAGTAAGTACCACTTCAATTTGTTTCAAGGATTTTTCTGAGGAATGAATTTTGATGTTATATTCAGACTAATGAATGGTAAAGAAGGGATTCAGGATATCTAATGATTACAAATATATTTGGAATTGTGCTTGAAGTTAGGAATGACAGACGGCTGGATGATATTGTACACCCCGTATTTGAAATAAAAATAAAAGGGATGAAGCAAGGAACCTTTCGTTTTTGTTTTTAAAATAAAAGCAAAACGTACCATTGGTTGGGTGTCGAGCAAATGAGATAGAAAACCTTTTAACAGCAGAACCGCGTGTGGTGTCTAAGAAAGAGAAAAACAGGTACCTGAAATTTGTAACAGCTACCAAAAGAGGGACATTTTTAAAAAGGAAAAGAGGAGGTAAGAAAAAAAGAAAAGATGAGAAGGTATTAGAACTGAGTGGCATGCAGAAGGGACCAAGAAAAGGGGCTAAAATCTAAATAGAGGTTAAAAAGAAGAAAATTTGAATTGCTGGTAGCTACAAGATGTGTAATGAAGTGTATGAAAACAAGCAGAATGAGCTGGTGATTCTGGCATACAACATTATATCAGGTTAGAGTTGAACATTGAGTAATGAATTGGAGGGGAAACAGCATGAATACTGTTTCACCTAGGAGTTATAAAAGGTGTGCTTTTTTACATTCTGAAATCTAGTGAAAGACTTTGTTCTCTACCCCAGATTATTCAAAACTGAAAATCTCCTGCTCTTTTGTATTCCAATCCCCAGTGAAAAAAGGTCAGGAATCCTAAAATTTTCACCATAAGTATTTAAATTACTAGTTTGTCATTTCTTTCATTCCTTGTATATGCTCCAAGATCAATAATGAATGATAAAACCTGACATTTAAAGAACAGAGAAAAGAATTTCAAAACTAAAATTTTATTTTACTTTATAAATGCATTTTCTGAAATATCCTGACATGTATAACAAGTTTGTGAGCTAATGTTCAATTCAAGACAGACACAAGAATTAACTATGCTATTAAGTTAAACATAAGCAAGCTGTGGGCAATAAGGAAGGAATAGAAACTCATACAATTAATACTAAGGCAAAGGATTCTAGGATTCCATTAAAATCAGTAACCTACGACTTATCTTTAGAAGTTTAATGTGGCACATGGATTTGTGCGTGCATGTGCGAGAGTGTGCACATACCATCTATGAAGCCAGAAGAAGTCAGCTTTTTACGATGAGTACGAGCATAATCCTGTAGGTTAGGTGCACTTGAAGAACCCCCGAGCACTGAGGTGCTAAACAGGCCCGCACAGTGAGACCCTGATGGGAGTTAGAGAAAATACATACAACAACCAGGTGTTCGTCCATTCACATTGGGGATGCATGCAGCATGCAAGCACATGGCTCTTACCACACAAAAGGCAGCTTTTGGCAGTGCCTTGGACAGGTTCACAATATGCTTGTAATGTCAGAGTGGTACTTGTAGGCTGAAACTATCATAATTTATTGTGCTTCTACTCATGACACACCACTCTCTGCCATATGTGCAAAGAGAGGACTGACTTTAACAAAGTGACTTCTTATCCTGTTTTCACATTTGGTAAAGAAAAGTTACCAGTTAGCATTAACGTAAACATAACCAAAACAACAAAACAAAAGCAAGATGATGATGTGAACGTTGTGTGTTTTAAAACCGCAGTTCTCAAACAAATATAAACTGGGAAAATACTACTCATTGCTTTCATCCAAATAAAATTTTGAGATGACAGGCTGCAATGAAGTATGCATGCATTTCCACAGACATGGAAACACCTCCCCTTTAACCCCAACAAAATGTTAACCAAGTTTGAAATACTCTAGTCATATTTCAGCTACCATCATTATTAGAAATTGAAAATATCTAAAAGTTTCATAGAGTTTAGCTTAACTTCATTTCCAAAGATGACTTTTGTATATCTCCATGCAAGTAAGAGTACTTTTGTTACAGTTTATATGATCTTGCCACTGGGATGGGAGTGTTAACAAACCACTGAAAGCTACATAAAGAAAGATGAAAATAACTTTTATAATCCACCATAAATTAAATTTACATAGAACAGTGAAAAAAATGGAAAAAAATGCTGCAAATTTTTCCCTTGATTCTTCATTACTAGTTGAAAGGAAAAATGGTTTCACTCATAACTTATCTTTTCCATTTTAGACAGATCATTTTTGAAGACCAACTATCTATCCAGTGATACTTCCTTTCATTACTTTTGATGACCTAATGAGAGGAAACATTACTAGCACATGTGACCAATCACAGCCAAAATAAATTGGTGCCTGGTCTGTGGCAAAAGCCTTTGACATCAAATGTAATATCTTCACCTATGCACAGAAATAAACTTCCACAAGCCACATCGTGTCATACTGACAAAAGAAAAGTTGTTTAACTTTAGCAAGCACACAATAAAAAAAAATTACTTTAATAAACAAGAGCACCTGATGTATGCATTTTACTAATGGAAAAATATAATAAGGAGAAAAGTATCACAGGAAGATTAGACATGCAAAAAAATACAGATCTTTGCAGAGAGTTGAAAAGCTACTTCTCAGTTTATGCATGTACCTTATGCATTTTCTACACTTCATTTTTCCCATAAAAAGACACACTTACAGAAAAAAAAATCAATATTAATTTATAGTAGTGCAAGATTTCATGTTTTTACGTATCAGGCATGTGAATGTCAGTTCCAAAGAAGCAACAGAAAAGCACCACTTGAATTAAAAGAATTTGAAACAAGTCATTGAATTATAGCATGATTCATTCAAATGCTGAAAAGAAGAAATTAATTTTTGGAGAGGGAATATGTGCAAAAACCCTAATATATCAAGATACTTGAGGTTTGTTCCCCCTTCTCCTTGGTAAGACACCTTCAATTCCATCAATTGCCCACAGTAGGAAATGCTAGTTTTTCAAGAAACATGTTTTAACTGTTTCCATTGTAGGCTATTTCAATCCAAAAGATTCTTGCAAAAACCCCAGTCAACTCAGTCATGAACTACATTTTTTTTTTTTAAATCTACTTTACATTAAAAATAATCCTGTTTCAGTCAGTACAGTGTCAGTAGTGTGAAAAGCCTCAAACAATTTGTGATTTATTTAGAAATTTTTGTTGTAGAAAATTGACCAGTTCAGTAGGCACACTCATCATATTATTGATAGGAAATGCTACCAGGTCCTGTTCACATCAAAGTTTTTTAAAGAAAGTACAACTGTGCAGAACAACAGGCAGATGAAAAGCTACTAACGTGGAACAAAATTTCAACTGTATGCACATACCTAGACCACTCTGCTTTTGTTCCAGAATAGTTCTCGGTGTTCGTAAGTTACTATTGCTTTCTGATAGGACCTGGATATATAAAAAAAAAAACAACAGAAAAATAAGGTAAAGTAGGACAGTGGCATGAAAAGTCCATTTAACTTGATACAGCAGCCTGCTTCAGACAGACAAGTGTTAATAAGCTATATGATAAGTGTTAGTAAAAATATGTAAAGGAAACATGAAAGATCATGCAATATCCCCTTCTGAAGGGAGTCCATTTCACATATGAGTTCCTTGCAATGAAGTGGTGCAAAGCAAGCATTCAGAATGAGAAGGGACACAGACCAAGACAGATATGAGAACAGACATTTGAGACATTTTGTTTTATTTTACCAAATGCACTCTCCTAAACTGCGCCTGTATTGAAAAAAAGGAGGGGAGGGAAGGAAAGACAGACAAACTATTGAGGACACCATACAATCACTGATCCATGCACGGGCTCAATCAGTGTAATCTTCAGATGCTCACAGCCTTTACTGATATAAACTTTTCCTATGCAAATAGTTTTATAATCTTCCACAACAAAAAGAAATTATGAAAAATTTCAAAGAAAAAGGATATGATTAACAGAACACCATCCATTGTCAAACCGGTAAACAATATCTTGAAATACAAAGAAACTTTTATCTTCACTGGTACGTTAAAAAATTTACTGTTTTTTTTTCCTGCTTCCTCCCCCACATATTTAGGAAAATCTTCAAAATATTGTCAATGGATACAGTCAATGGATGATGTACTGTGTTGGGAGTTTTAGATACCTCCAGATACAGAACGCAAGAATTATTAGTGCTAGAGTTTGTTCCCTGCAATAGTTAATACCAGGCCACTGAAAATATGATATATGCAAAACAAGTTTTGAATAGCAATATGAAGTTCCAAATAAATTATTTTAAATGGTATTGGTTGCAATTATTAAAAAAAAAAAATTAAATTTAAATTTACCTACCACCAAATTAAGCAATGCCGTTTTTAAAGTCTTAAAGGACAACTAAGCCAAAGCAGAAATCTGTTTTATTATGCAGTAGACTATGTCTTTTCTACTGTGGTAACATTTGTAATTCCTATAAGGAAACCAATTTTTCAAGACAGTGTGTAACACATTCAGTGGAAAAACATGCACTTGCTCTTTTTCCCCCAAACATTCTCGGGAAGTAATTTTAAAAAGTGGAAGAATTTGCTTCAAATGTAATCCATAACAAGGGATTAGATGTCCTTAAAGACAGTTGGTTGTTGCTTGGAATGCATAATAATGTTTAATGAAGTAAAGTTTAAAAACCTGTTGCCATGAGCCAAAAATACTGGATGTGAAAGCCAATGATTTAGGGGAGACAGGGGAAGAAGTGATTTGTTCCCCTGATCTGCGTCTTCGACGCCCAGTACCCACACCACTGGTGTAATGCAGCCAGGTACCAATACACTCTGGGCTAGACACACTCAGGGGGCTCTCTTCCTGGAAGTGAGAAAGGGGGCAAAAAACAGCAAAGCATGCAAAGTTAGATTCAACAGAGCCAAATGAACAGAAAAGAAAAAAAAAATACCCAGTCTGCTTGCACCCTTTTAATATACTGCTTCTAAAACTATTAAACAGTGAGTAGGGAAGGGAAGTATTACAATATGAGGAAGTTATCACTTCCACTCAATCAATTATATTTTAATACATTCTAATCACATTTCTGGTATATTAATTATTAAATAACGGCATGAAAGAAAAATAATGGGCATCAATAATTGGTTCATAATTTTTAGAATTCCTCATGTTGGAAACGGAATATCTTTTTATCCTTGACATACTGTTTAATAGTTTTCCCCCTCTAAGTACATTAAATTTTCCTATTTAGTACTTAATAATTTTCATTGATAAGTCTATAGCCTGATCTAAGAGACTCTGATTTTTAGAATCACCTTTGACTTTACAACTGACTGACTGTTAAGTGACACCAATCTGACTGATAGTAGTTTTCCAACCTTAAAAACACCCTAACGATTATCTGAAGCTGGACAGCTACAAGACTTCAAGGGAAGACAGTGTCAGGCTGAGTCCTGCATGCCCTATATTACTACGTAGCATTAGTAAACAACATTTTTTGCAATAAAGAATTTGATTTCCAATGCTAATGAGCCTTACTTTCTCATTTTACTCTTCAAAATCTTTTTTTTTTTTTTTTTTTTTTGCATGACTCAGTTACAGTAGCAATGTTTCTCTAAATATTGCTAACTATACCCCAAATGTAAACTTCCATCTAATCTCACACTTGACAGTGTCCCTTCAAATTAATGGATGTAAGGGAAAAGAATTGCCTTACAGGAAAAAAATAAAATAAAATAAAAAGGTTCAAGGCAGTTGCAGTTTAAGTTGCAGTAAAAGGACTTTTTTTTAAAAACACTTGAAAATACTATTTGGTATAAATATTCCAAATACTGGTTTTGCAGATTTCAGTGGGCCAGATGAATCTCTCAATTTTCCTTTTGGACAAAAAAAAAAAATAAAAAAAAAATCATAGTGTATGTTTTCTTTAAATATTCCAGCAAATAAACAGTCACTGAATGCTGGAACCAATTCTATTAGGAGCCATATTATACGCACAGTTAAAATTTAGTAATTGGTGTTACTGATACCTTTTGAAAGTAATTCCCACACAATTTATGAAAATGAAAAAGGTTAAAAGTTTGAAGTAAAAGTCTATTAAGCTGTGTGTATATGAACTCATAACTAGGAGGGGAGCTTGCATGATCGTACTGAAAAGAGCATTTAAAAATCCAAAATATTGATGTTGTGAGCATTTGTTTATGATAAAACTTGGAAATAGAAAATGTCAGACATTCACATTTATTACCTATGTTAATTTATGAAAGTCACGTGAAGTTATACAGATATCCTTATAGAAGGAAACCATGCATCTTTTTCTCTCCATACTACCAATAACCAAATAACTTGCAAATCTTACTTCTGTGATACTTGCATTGCATACAAACAGTCCATTGCCAACACAAACATGAAAGGAAAAGCTTTTGGTGTGAATCTTAAGTTCTGATGGTTTTAAGCAACTGAAAATGAGGCAATAAGAAGCTGTTAGTCTGCTTCTAGCATTAACGTCATAGAAGTGCCACTATGCACCAACTGAAGCTTTGCCAATCAACTGTACAAATGGTATCAGTGACAATGCTCTGCATCCCCCACCTCTGTGACATTAAAGCTGTATCTGTGAAGCACACCTAGACGTCATGGCCTTCAAGACAGGAGACTAGACTGTTCAAGCTGTTATCTAGAGACTTAATGAAAACACAAACCCCACCCATTTAAAAAAACACAACTTACAGTCTATTGTCTTACCTTCAAATGCTGAATGAGTGGAGTCACTTCCACTCCACATGAAAACAAATACAGATGAAGACATTTATCTCACCTCCTGCATCTCCCCTATAACCCCGCAAATCCCCATCCCCTCTCAGTATGATGACCCTGAAGGTTGGCTTACTTTCCAACACGGGCTGTCTTGTAAGGATGGATACAAAAGCAATGTATGTTAGCTGGAAGATGTAGGTTTAGATTGAAAAAGTCTTCATTTTCAATTTTTTTTTTAATTTTTTTTTTCTCTAATATGGTTTTATAAAACAACAAGGAAATAAATCTTTTACGGGAAAGTGATCATGCATTTTAAAAAATTCATTCAGACAAATTATTGCCATGGAGGACGTCCCACAAAATAAGAGGAACCCTTCTGTGAGACTTAACACCATACTGGTTCTGTGTAATCGAAAGCAGAATTACCTTTGCTATTGCTTTGTTAAAATAAACAGAAGTTAATTTCTGTGAAAGACATTCTCTGAAACATAAACACTTACTTCAACAGAACCAATCTTCCTGGATCGTGGAAGGGGTGACTTTCTGTGTATGTGAATTGGATCTGATACCATTGGCTTGAACATCACTACTGACCGATCTGTTTCATCCCTTCTAGAAGCATGTGCCTCTTCATCACTATCATTTCTGTGGGAGGTTTTCTTCGAGCCTTCATTCTACAAACAATATAATTCCTTTTCAGTTTAGATTCACACCTTGCAACACATATAGAGAAGTGGCTACTAAATGAATCTTCTGCATAAACACAAAGCAACAAAGATATCAGTAAATTATATACTATTGAACAACTAGTTATAAAATACATATTGATTTAGACTTAATAAACCATGTGTATTTGCTCCTACCATGCCACTGCACATGACTGTATGGTCTTAATTAGCCAGACTGTTCAGTCTACATATCTTATTCCAACTTCCTGCTGACATAGTAGTAAAATTCTAGCCCTGCAAGTCAAAATTCCCACCAAGTTTTGCAGGATTCATTTCTCAAAAAGCATGTGACAGACCTACACAGACCTACAAATACAGTTAGAGCCCTCAACAATCTGTTGAGCCATCAAACCAATAAGCATGACAAACTATCTTATTTTCTTAAATATTTATTTCAGTTGCCAGCATGTCATTAGAGTGACACTGGTGTTGCTACCACTTTCTTACAAAGAATAGTTTGTACTTGTAGTAAAAACTCTAGCAAAGCCATAGGAGACCCACATTATCTATGTACATTCCAAATGGACCCCCCCAAAAATTACACTTGTATTTTTTAACCTAGTAATTCCCACTGTTTATTTTAGGTATGTCTGTATCCAGAAAAAAATAACTTTTGCTTTAAAGAAAGATATAATTATTACCTCTCGGGAGGCAGGCCTGTATCCATAACCAGCTGGTAAATTTTTATCTTCCTCACAGCCTTTGGCTCCTGGACTAAAGTGCAACTCTACATGGAAACGTTCTTCTGAAGAAAGTTCCTAAAGAAAATAGTAAATAGATTTACACTTTAATACATAGCTTAGCATTACTCATTTCTGAAGACATTCGTCCATTTTAAATACCTTGTTTGGATCCTCATAAAGCATGATAACAATCTGTGTCATGTAATTGAGTTCATTGACAACATTTAAATAATCCATAGCTCGTTTCCATTGTTCATCTTTTGATTCCTTATGAAGAGAAAAAAAAATTAGCATCTCGACAAATAAAAGCTAGCAATTTTCTTTAGAAAGACTGATGATTTCAATTTTCTCCCATTTATATGGCTTTTACTTTCACAGAAGCAGTAGGAAGCTCTTTATAGCTAACGAAAAACCTGAGACACAACTAGAAAAAAGTGAAGCAAAATTACTCATCAAATGAATGGGAAGTGGAGATCAGAACTTTTCACATTTTATTTCAGTATATCTTTTATGTTATTTTGTTAATAATGACATATACATTGTAGACAGAAGCACCATTTTATATTCTCCTTATGAGAATCTTGGACTCTGCAATAAACTTGCATCAAATAGTATATTGTGGGAAATGTTTCTAGGTATCTTTATAGTAGTTAAACAGACACGGGGTACTTCTAAAGTATAGCAGAAGAGTAAGCATCATATTCTGAGTTACTTAAGGTGAATATTCACCTTTTTCATGCTCTAAAACAAAGGTTCACTAATTATGAAAAAAAAACAAACTATGGGTGTATCTGCTGTAGCATGTCACAGAGGTCAAGGATTAAAAATGCTTATTGCACCAAAGAGTTTACTCATCTGTCACCAGAAGCAAGTATATATATGTAGCTATTTCAAAAAATATTACTTTAATCACAATGTCTCAGAAACATCTATGTAGACTCTGTGGTGCTACACTGTCCTCTGTCCATGAGCTCAGCTGGTTAACTGCTGAATCTGAAGAGCTTGTTGTTTTGGTCTTAGGTTGCAAAGCTGATCAGATGGAGAATAAAGCAGCACCTTCAAAGTATTCTACACCAGTATGGGAAAGAAAGACAGTCCACTGAACAGCAGGAACTTTGCCCTACAAGAGCATTCTTGAAGCCAAGTAGAAAGTTCTTGACAATATTCCAGTAACCAAAAATAAGCCAATCCAAAAGTCAATTCAGAGAAGCCCGAATAAGATAATTTGATCAGAAAAAAGTTGGTAATAATAACAGGTGACAACAGAAGACAAAAATATATATATATCTTTCCTTTGCAACCCCCTTTGAGACCATAACATATATAGCTGAACACACCAATGGAACTCATTTTAAAGGAGCATGCTGTTTTCCAATGATCACCCTATGAGTTTGAAATATGTCTCTGCATATTAAACAAGAAACCAAATGTTTAAAAAAGTGTGATAATTTCCAAAGCCATTTTAGAAAATTAAGCTTTCAATTAATACATCTTCAGTAAAAATTGATCTTTTTGGTTCCTCATAAAATACCACAGCTTTCACAGAAAAAGTGTTCAACTTACATCACATAAGGCACCATAACGAAGGGTGGACAAGAGGGAATGGACATGACTTTCACTGGTGAAATATAGTCGTGTACGAACATGGCGTTCAGGGGACATAACACCCCTAGAGTAACTTAAAAGAAAAAGAAATCTAATTAGACCATAATGAGATGTATCCCTATTTTAGAAATAGCTGTCGACTAATAAATGAGTCATATGTTTTAAATTATTCTGAACTAGTAAGATGTCTCAAGTATGAAAGCTATGGAGTATCTCCAGTAAGTCTAACAGAAATTAACATAACCATATAAAAAAAAATAAAGACTTACAGAGGGTGAAGCTTATTTACAGTATCGTCATCTTGAGTTCTCTGAAGGTCAGAACGTATTTTTCTAACTAGAGGAGTGCAGTAACCTTTGGCAATCTCTAGTTTTTCAGCCTTAGAAATACCATATTCCTGCATAAGAAGGAATTGACTTTTAAAAATCAGTTAAAGATCAAAACATCTTCTAATTCAAGGCTTGTATATTAAATATAATTAGCCATCTATTACTTTTCTCTGGCTGCAAATTGTTTTGTTTAATGTTATTATAATCAAATACTGACCTCTCCCTTCAAGTAAAAAGGGGTTTGCCTTTTTCCTGTTTGAGATAACACAGAAAATCACTTCTTCATGCACAGGATATTACAATACAATTTCATATCCTGTAGCCTACATCATTTAGAGATAATCTGAATTACAGTACATGCAGTACATGGAAATTTAACTTGTCTACACCTGGCCTTAAATTCTGTGAAACTTAAGGTGTTTTTATCAGGGAGTGTTAGCACTTTGAAGCAGTAGAAAAGTCCTTTAAAATTTCAGTTGCTTAAGACAAGGTAAGTTAGATAGACCAGGATTCAGCATCAATTGCAGAGAGCCTGAAAATGAAGTTGTTAAAAGCAGCAAGAATGAAATTACATGTGATTTAAGAATATACAGTTGATCACACGGTCTCCACTTAAATCTGTAAATAATGGCTGTGATGAGACAATTCACCTTAATACACTGCAGTAGGAAAAGCAGACATGTTCACAGTATCAACTGCCAGAAAAAAACCACTGTGAACACACTTCAATGAATTCTGAAATAAAATCTTTCTAAAACAAAACAATCTGCTTCCTACCAGAAAATAAGATGTGAAGTTAAAATGACCTTCAATAGAAAATACAAAGTAGACATCTTTCACACAGTTTGGTAAAGCATTAATTCTGCAAGTAATCCATTTAATAACTGAAAATATTTACCTGAGGGATCACAATGTCAGCTAAAGCCTTTGAAAGCCTGTATAACTCCATTGTGTTTTCCAATTTTAAGGAGCCATTGTGCTGTACATCATACTTTATACAGTCATAAATATCAGGAATTTTGCTAATATCGTATCTTCCATTCTTTGTTTTGAAGTCTTTTTCCAGCTTGGCCCATCTGCGCAGCATCAGTTCTAGTGTTTCACTGTGGTACAGCTGAATATCTGGATAAATACATATCTCATGTAAGTAATTAGCAGCATCCAAATAACAAGAGAAAAAAAGTAATTGCATGGTAGTAACTGCTGAAAACAATTTTAAAATATATTAAAGAGATAAAATAAATTAACTCTACTACTTCCAATAAGAGGGAATACATGTGCATATGGTTAATTTTACTGGTAAAAACATCTAGCCACATCAAGACAGCAGAAAGTTTCCCTGTAGAACTGCACCCCTTACACTTAGACAAAGCTACAGCACCAAGAATAAAGTGTCCTACAGCACTGGTCATGTAATAAAGTTGTCAAAAGCAAAAGCCAAGAGACTGGTAGACAGGTTGGATTATCTCATTCATAAGACAGCAGACTAGACCAAACAAAGAACAGTGATACTACTTATGCATGACACTTTTATGCCTCAACCTCAAAACAACAGATGTTTGCATTGCAACACACTGCAAAGAAGATTGATACCAAATATTCCAGTATTTAGTTAGTACCAAAAAAGCATTGTGGCCAGTTCCAGCTCTAGTTTTCCTGTATTGTTGGTTCACCACCATTAATACAAAGTATCTTTCTATACAATATTATTATGCATCAAATAACAAACAACAGATATTCAGCAAAGACACTTAAATACAAATATGTACCTGTGTTAAATAGTTTTATTGGAATCTGTTTTGCCTTTCTTTCCATGGACTGCTGCATTTCAAATAATTATGCCAAGATTTTCTGTAAATGTTTGAGAACTAACCTGAACTTCCGAACACCACAAAGAGCCCTTACCTGCAATATGACCATGTGTTTCTCCTGTTTTTTACTGTAATATTATGCACAGTGAATCAGATTGTAAAAATCCATATGCCATTGTTGAATGAAGTTCAGCTAAAAGCCAGTTTACTACAGAAGGGCTACATTATAACGCTCTCAAATGCAAACAAGAGAAACTAAATACAGCTACAAACATGTTTAAGTACCTGCAGACTTTGGATCTTCCATTCTTTGCCTAATCTGAGAAGTCAAGCTCTGGATCAAAGAGTAGACCTTGTCACATGTCTTTACAGGATTTTTAATAAACTGCATTGATTTTATCAATGAGATGCTTCCAGATGGAGTAAGCTGCAATTTGAGATAAACACAAACTGATTAGATTCAAAAGAATGATAGAAATAAGATGGAACGTACTAAAGATTCCAAGAATCAGGTGAAAGGTATTCAAGTAGGCTGCTAGTGATTTTTGAAACAATTTCTTAATGATTTACACCCTCTGAGGAATTAAGAAATAAAAATATATTGAAAGGTAATACAATTTACTAGAAATTCCAAGGTGATAAATTCATAGAATAACTACTTCCGTGTAATAAACATGAGCAGTTTCAGGAGTTCCTAAAACTCTTCTTTGTTCTAAGACATGAAAATTCCAAGGATATTTAAGATCTGTATATGCTTAGCAATTTTCCATAACTTTCGTTCAAGTAACTGTTGCATTTAAACACTTACCAAAACTTTCATAAGAAACATTATAGTTAGGCTACATGTCTCACAAAATACATCTTTCTCTATAGAGTACCCTTCTTAACATAACTGGAAGGACGAAGCAGGTATCTGGAAAAAAAAATTGATTCTTTCTGGTTTAGGTTTTTGTTCTACGGGACTGCAGCACATGAACACAGACAAAAAAAATATTTAAGTGCACATATATTACAAGATGTCCTTCAGACCTGACTGAAGGAAACTACATAGAAACTGTAGAAATTACACATTATCTCCATTAAGCTGGTGTCACTAAAGTAGTTTATGTCCATGTACAGAAGCTTTAGCCTTATTTTTTCAGAAAAGGTCTACATAAACTGAAGTATGAAAAAAACGATATTAAAAATAATTTAGCTATATAATATACATACATATTTGCACTCTCTCCACAGTTTCCTCAAATGCATAGGATAATCTGGAAATAGAAAGCTTCTACTTGCTACCTAATAGTAAGCAGTCCCTACCTCCCTATCATGACAAACTACATCAATAAGAACAGTGCTCTGGCACAGGGAAAGAAAAGACATTGTTTTTTCAAATTGCAGGTAAGTGGGGAAAAAAAAAGCCAAACAAACAACAGAAAAGATGATATCACTTTTTAATTTCAAAGGTTAGTTACTTTCAGTGACTATTTTAGAAGAGAATGTTATATAGTTTCAGTCACTTTTCAAATTCCCACTTTTAGCAAAAATAAAGGTGCTAACGAAGAAAAAGAAATCTTTGAAACCTCGAACCCTCTCTTTCCTCAGAGTACTGCTGAATCCATTTTATGCAGTGGTTTGGATGATTCTTTCAATCCACATAGAGCAAACATGTAATTAGTAAAATTATTTTTCAATAATTTGCTCTCCTTTAGAAAGCATCACCTTTTAAAAAACATCAGTTTTAAACTTAAGGGACAACATTTGAGGACTTGTTTTTTCACCTGTTATACCAGACAGGGTAAAGGCAATTGAAAGAGAAAAAAAAAAAAAAGAAAAGTTTCTTAACTATAACAAATAGTACTTAAATTTAAAACCATGAACAATTATGTGTGTTTTTGTACTACATCAGCATTTTCTTTCACTGGTTAGGAACTATTCTACTGTTTTTCTGCATTTTAGTATTCTTATAGTCAGTAAAAAGGCCTTGTAGGATGTAGGTAGTACATTTTGTAATATTAAATACAGTCAAAGTTACAATTAGAAAAAAAAGTATAATCTTTTGAATAATCAAAAAAAAAAATAATTGAAGTGAAGATGATTTACTAATGTGGTCCCTACCAACAAGTACATGTATATTCCTATTTCAAAGTTTGTAACTATTCTTATTACTTAAATTACAAGACAGATCGAAATACCTGATACCACAATTGCTACAGCTACCTTTTTAGTTCAAGACTATTTGCAAACACAAATGATTTTTCAAAATAGATACATAAAATTACTGTTTGTTAACTTAATGCAAATATTTTGTTGTCTATTTATTCCATTTCATTGAAAACTGATCATATTCTAACCTTATCATAGTCGTCAGCTGTAAATTCTCTGTCTCTCTGGAGAATTTCATGGAGCGTTGCTTTAACACGATGCTGACAGCTGCTTAAAGAATCACTGTCACTGTCCAACAGACCATTCATGTTAGCACTTTTTACCATCTGGACAAGAATAGGAGTCAGTTCACCCTCTAAGGCCAGTAGACCCTGAAGCAAATAATATAATTAATCAGACAAGCATGAGAAAGTAACAGTATCTTAAAAACAAACAATCAAAAACCCACTCAAAATACTAATTTAAATTCAAGATTATATCAGTTGCTTATGTACAAGACTTGGCCCTGCCATGCAGCATGATCCCCATCATGAGCTCAGGTAATAGTGGCATCTCAGAAGCGCCACAGCCATTCAGGCCTTGGGTTGCAGGGAGCGCATGGTGCCTCTCCCTCAGGCTGGAAAGCAATAGTGTCCTGACTTAGGGGGGGAACATGGTCAGGGTCAGGTGCTGAGTTACCAGAGGAAGGTACTATGGGAAGAGATGGAATAGCATCGGGGAAGACAGACTGGACACACACAATCTCTTTGCAGAGACCCTACAAAGCCCAAACCCTGTGTGGCATGGCACAACATTCAAAGAGTATTGTATGAGAGTATTGTATAGAGTATATGTAGTTGAACTACAGGTGGATGGAGACTTACAAAATGGAAGTGGCTAGAAACTTTTGTAACTCTTCTGGCTACTGAAGGGTTCTGGGATAAGAAAGGAAATGATGTTTCTTCAATCCTGCTAATGGAAGAGAAAGCAGGACAGATGGATGAAACAACAGAACCATAGAAGGGTCTAGGTTGGAAGCGACCTTAAAACTCGTCTAGTTCCAACTGCCTTGATATGGACAGGGATACCTTCCACTAAAATCAAGCTGCTCAACACCCCATCCAGTCTGGCCTTGGTTGGATGGGGCATCCACAACTTCTCTGGTCAACCTGTTCCAGTGCCTGTACAACAACACATGTAGGACAGAAACAAACAGGAAAAGAAATTCTGAACACTTGCAAAGGTTTAATTTTGCAAAGGTAATAGCGATATGGCAGAACAGCTCGCATGAATGGATCTCTGCTATAGCTACAGGCCAGGAAGGCAAGGAGGAAGAGTTGGGTTATATTTAAAGGAGTGGCTTGACCACTGAGAGCTTTACTTTGGAACCTGTAACAAGAAAGCTGAGACGTTATGGGTAAAGATCAAAAGATCACGTAAGAACACGGCGAGCCTCTGCTACAGACCACCCAACTAAAAGCAGAAAATAGATGAAGCCTTATTAAGAAAAGTGAAGAATGTCTCCTGATTGCAGGTCCTGTTTTATACTGGGGCCCTTAATCCTGGATACCTCAATGCATGGGCAATATTGCAGGGGACAGGTGCTCCAGATTCTGGAGATATTCAGGACAATTCTGTGACACAGGATACTGATAAAATATCTATCTAGCTGAGGCACTCTCCTCAATCTATTTCTCAGATGTATCAGGAACGTGAAAGTCAGTGGCAGCTCTGGTAACAGAAACCATGATATTGTGACAGATCCTTAGAGAATAAACAATTTTACCAGAAAGCCCTTCTGATGAGGAGATTTAAGCTTGTTCATGCACTCCCAAGGAAGAGTGTCCTGAATGGCAAAGGTGCCCAGGACAGCTGTCTCTAAGGACAACCTCCTCAAAGCACAAAAGCAGTGCATTCTGACATGTGGAAAGTCATACAGAAGGTTATCATGGATTAAAAGGGAACACACTGAAGGTGAAGAAGTTAGGGATGTGTTACTGTTTGTTTTTTTTTGTGAAAAAAAGAGATTACCTGACAATGAAGGAGTGGGATTAAAAACCTGGAGAGGCCATGGAATTTCCATCTTTGGAAATATTCAGAACTTGACTAGATACAATGATGAGCAACATCATTCAAGCTGACGCTGTTTTGTGTGCAGTTGGACTACATTACCTACACAGGCTTCTTCTAACTCAAACCACTCTAACACTCTGTATTATTGCTGAAAATCATTCACCTAAGGAAGTCTTTCTGTAAAGATTGCACTGTCCAAGTTCTCTTACACAATTCAAAATCCTTATCACTGCCAGAAGGAAGTGAATAAATTACTAAGAAGTATTATAAATGCAAAAGGCTATTTGGAAGGAGCAGCAAGAGAGAAATTTGCCTAGCATAAGGAGGGGTAAAGGAACATTTTAGCAAACATTATAGGTGTAGAAAGTTTTTCTAAATTGTTTTCAATTAATATAAGTTTTTCTAAAGTGTTTTTTTTTTTTCCTAAACAAGAAGTTTTTCTATTATAGAAGTTTATCTAAAAATGTTTTCTATTAATAATTATTTTAAAGTCATGTTTTTACTCAAAAAAAGTCCTTATTTCTTAAATCCCACCACAAAATGTTTATTTCACAGCAAAAATAATAAAAAATAATTACCTACAATACATCAAGATGTGGTATTGCCACTACATATTATTTACTGAGAAGCTGTTTTGACAGGCTAAAAATTAAAAAATATCCTTGTAACAACTTTTAAAGGAAATATTTCTATTAATACAAAAAAAACCCACATTTTTAAAAAAAAAATCCCATTTAAAAATTTTCAAAGTAGTTTATTAAGTCTACATTTCTGATAGGTTTCAAACTCTCTCATTTCCTCTGTAAAGTTACAAATCAGTAAGAGAAAGATGGTCTCAATGTAAATATTGCTTTTTGAACTCCAGATCTTTTGATCCAAATCACTGAAGTGACTGAAAATTGCAATTTATGCTCATGGAAAATGAATACATTACCTCAAATCAGTTATAACACCTGTGCTTTTACTCATCACACACAAAATTTGTCAGGAAATTCTGACAAAATTCTTGGATAATTTCAGAAAATAAGTACTAAACAAATAAGCAAGGTGCAAACTAAAAATGTTTCTCTATTATGGAGGTGATTACTGAAAAGGACTAAAGCATATTGCTACAGCTCTATAATGAAACTATGTCTGCAATGTCTGGCACATTAAGTGAAAACTTTTCCACCTATCACTAAACAATCTTTGAGAGCAAGTTTCTTTGGAAACACAGCCTCTGTAAACTACAAATCTCCACCAATTTTTAGAAGAAAAAAGTTTGAGACTATCAGCTTTTTTTTTTTTTTTTTTTTAACTGGAAACACACAATTTGACATAGTACCTTTGCAAAAGCTGCTGCAGTCATCTGAACTCGTCCCTCATCAGAGGCGTAGATTTTGAGATCGTGTCGGTAAGTGCTATGTAATCTAAGTAAACCACATCCAGGAAATCCAGCATAATCTCCTACCAAACAAACAGATTGCTCAAATTCTCATTTTACATTTTATTATCCTCAAAAGGGATCTATGCCATTCAACACTTTTTTTTTTCTGTTTTCTTTTTACCTTGTCCACCTGGATACATACACCTGAAAGCCCTTCCAAGCTCCTCTGCTTGAACCCTGCCTGCAGGGGTCAGTTCTCCTCCCCATTTTAGAACCAGAAGCAGGGATGGCTCATTTCTTCTATTATCTAATTGTACACAAAGAGAGGAGTTTAGTAGCAAAGTATATTATAATTCCTTTTTTTTTTTTTTTCCATATAAACAAAAATACTGTGACTACAAAGGGCTGCAGTAAATGACCTCTTCTGTATTAGGAACCTTTAATAGTTTTCTAACATTAAAAAAATACTGAACTAGAGGACTAAACAGGTACTTAAACAGTAAAACCTAAAGTAGTTGAATTAGACAGAAAACATTAGTGAATAAATATTAAATAAGAAATCTGAAACAAATATGAAATCAAGTCAGAAAATTAGAACAGATTGGTTGTTAAATGATGAGAGCTATTGCAGTCAATGAATACAGATCGAGGACCAGAAAACACTTAGAAACATTTTAAAATCATCAGTAAACGATGAGTGGGAATTCCCCATCTTTCCCCCCAAGATACCATGGTTGATGAATTACTGAATCTTCTTAACCTCTACTTTCCCGTCACAGAAAAACAACGTTGGAATACAAATTTAACGCATTAATTTGTGTGCAATTCAGTAGATTAAGAGACTGGTAAGTGTTTACCATCAATAAAAACATCCATTTAAATCAACATATTGATTCTTAACATCAAGACATACTATAACACTAGTCATTTACTACGTAAATACACATGATATTAAGTTAACATTCATAAAAGTAATACTACACCTTCCTCTTCACTGGAAGTCTTTGGGCAACCATGAGGAAGATATGTTAACTGAACTTTGCGATTTATGCCTGAAAAATGCCCATACCTGAAGAAGGAACAAGAAGTGAGAGAGGAAAACAAAGAGGGAAAACAAACAAACAACATTTAAAATATTTTCTTGTACACATCTAAATCTGCCATGCTCCTGTAAACAGGATATCATAAAACCACACTGGTCATTGATTTAAGTGTTTAACCACCTTTTAGCAAAGCAGTCTTAAAACAAACTGTATTCAACAAGCACAGAATGACTACAGAAATATCAAGCACTCTGTGATGAAACACTTCCAAATATGATTATACAATACTTGTTCTCACCACTTTGAACATAAAACTGAAAAAAACAACACAACGCCTATGCATTTGCAGGTTGCATGAATAGTTAATCTGTTTAATTGTTTTTCAGATTCATAAATACATGGGCTACCAGTATCTAGAATCTGATCTGGCAATGCAGATGGCCACTGCTTTACTAGCCAAGGAAGTTCTCAAACAGAACTCAGTATCTTCATAAATTTCAAGAACAATTGCATTTGCCCCAATTTCTAAAAAATTTCTGCTACCATTTAGAGTTCTGAGATCCCAACTCCTTATCAATCCTTGAAGACTTTTTTTCTTCTGTTAAATATTTCAGACTTCATATACAAAATCATATAGGGAATCCTCCAAGTTTGCTATAAGGAGACAGTACACACAGTGAAAGCTGCTACAGGTTCTAGACTTCACACAACTGCTAAGAGGCAGACCCTATACCCAGGTACTTATGCAAAAAAAAATAAAATTTGAGAGCACAGAAACTAGTCCTTTCAAGTAGGTAGCACACTGAGACACTAGGAAGATAGATAAACTGATTGTTTAATCAATTCCATTAAAAATTCCATTAAAAATATAAGGAGAAAACAGGAGCTCTGGTTTCCCTCAAGATGTCTGGTCTCCTAATCCATGACATTCTTTCTAGTCCTTTCATGACATCCCAAGTGCTTCAATTAATATATCATAACATATTTGATAACCATTGCAAATGAAGCAGTAATTGTCAAACAGGACAAACAGCAACACACATAGCATTTTGCAAATTAGACACTTACATTTCTAACACAGTTTTCAGCTGTTCAAGCTTTGCTTTACTTTCTTCAATTTCAGAATCATTGTTTTGCCCAAGTTCTACAAGGAGTTGCCTTGCTATGTCAAGCACTTCCTAAAGAAAACAAATACAGAACTAACTTAAAATAAATAATTTTCTAGTTATGAAACACCAAAGCAAGAAAATAAAGACATACTTACCTGTAACTGTTTTGGTTTTTTCAGTTTTAGTTTTCCAGATTTATATCCATCACATTTTTCAAAAAGATCAAAAAATCTTTAGGAGAAAGAATATTGATTAAAAAACACAATGAGTTAAAATATTACTTGAACAAGTGGCTTTTAAACTTAAAGCAGCCTGAAATTAACAACTTTATTGGAAAAGCATGTTAAAATCCGAAGTCCAGAGCTCAAGTCAACCTTTATTCGAAACCCATTTCTCAAGAATATCTTCAACATAGTAGAGAAAGTTGAGTACAAAACATTTTCTTATTCACTTACTAATTGATAAGAAGGGAAGAAATTCTATGTGTCAAATGACATAATATTGGAATATACAGCTACATGTATTCTTAGCCTTCAAGAATAATCCTCAACAGAAGCATACAATATAAAAAAATGAGCAGTATCATGCAACCTTTTCTGCAAGTATCTGTGAACACGACTCTACTCCCAACACAAATAAGTGCGTTTTATCGAAACTGCACTTTATGAATGCTAATTTAAATTATCAACCAGAAATACACAGTAATAAAACTTAGACAAAAGACAAAAAGGTGGTGCAGTAAGATGACAGCTGACTGGAGAACAATAAGATAAAAAGAAGGCCAGAATTCCTAGTCAAATGGTGAAATAGAAATATTCTATTCTGATTATGAATAAGGACATTTATAGAGATAAATGCATTTTCATTAAAATCACACAGGAATGTTTACAAGGCACATAATGTGATGAAGGAAGTCTGCACAACTCGTTTGGCAGTCTTGTTAGGAAGAGATGCATGATTGTTAATTAGCTGGAAAGACATCAGTTACATTAAAAGAGAAAAAAGTGAACAACAAATAACTCATGATGCAATTTCTGCTTAAATTCATTGCTTGCACATCCCCAAGAAATGAGCTTTACTCTAAATTCAAACTCTTTTTTTAAAAATCAAAATTCAACTTACTTCTGATGTTTTACTTCCATTTTCATTTTTTGTTTTGGTGTTCGGTCCCCATGACGTATTACGGCAATAACACATCTAAGCTCCATCCTAAAATTTTAAAGGAGTTATATTTCACAATTCTATATGCGAGGAGTTTTTATTTATTATTAAAACCACCATGAATCAAAACAAAATTGTCATTATCTTGCATAACTACAGGAGTGACAGAAGGATATGCAAGCATATAAGGTTAACTGAAAATGACGTGAGGTATAAAATTGAAATATTGATTTTAAGACTTGAGTAACTACTTGGGTAATATTTATTTTAAGTAGTTTTTAAAATGATATTGAGGTTCATTAAATGAGAGAGCATGTTTATTAGAAGCGCATATTAAGTTGGTGCTGGAACAATGATTAGCAGTGAAGGAGGCTATGCACAGAAGACGCTACACTTGAAAAATCTGCTGTTCTATACTCAGCTTGACTAAGGATCAGAAACTCTGATTGCTGGCATAGCAATTGTGATTTCTTCCTTGTTTTCATCACACAAAACAAGCGTTCATAGGCCAAAGTGGGAAAACCTTGTGAAGAGAAAAAAAAATTCACACAAAAGTTACATTAGGGTTTTACAAAATTCAGGCATAGCTACTATTCTCTTACATTGTTCCAGAGGTGGTTGGCACAATAGGGATGTCTTCTGCTTCCAAAGGAATTGACCAAGGTATCTGAAACTGGGGAGCAAGTTCTCTCATTATGATATTTCTAAAAAGGGGTTAAAAAGAAAACAACACTAAGTTTAAAGAAAAGCTTGTAAATGTAAACAAGATCCAAAACAAATATATTTATATACATTTACTTTCCTAGATGTGGTTTTAGAGTACTATCAACCATAAGTCTCTAAATACATATTTTTCTTTTAGTTGTATTTAAAAAAAAATAAATCACTGAACAATGTAAAGCTACTATAACTGCTATAGAGACAACACTAACCTAACAGCCCAGGATACCTCAGAAACTTCAGTCTTTCAACTCCAATTCCTAGAAGAATTACTTGGATATGACTTGGTCTGGTTCATTTAAATATTCAGATATCTGGCTATTATCTAAATAAAAGTCCCTGAAAATCAGAAAGCCATTCTAACCCAAGAGTTACTAGTAGCTTTAGTGGTAATTTCATTTCTCAAAAATTCACTGGTAAAACTGGAAAAACCTATAAAGATGATAACTACAAAATGGTAACACTGCATATAGAAGGTTATTAAATCTTGATAATGTTCTATTGCCCAAGTGTTTTGTCAAAATATAGTGAACCTCAAACTGATATCTACATTAAAAAGCAGCAACACCACAAGAAAAAAGTGCACCTTGAATTAGCATAATCTGAGATTTTATTTTAAAAAGTGAGGAAAAAAATCTGCCATTTACTTCTCACTGTATCATATTACAATTCCCTGCATGAACAAGGAAAAAACTCTAAGATAACTTCTTTTTTCAGAGAATTCAACATCTATAGCAACTTGAAATTGTTACACCTTCTTTCGCTCCCAGTGCAACACATAAATGCTTCTCTCCTTTAAAAAAAGTCTCAAATACTTTTAGAACTTTAATCCTGTTTTTGAAATACTTAGCTTCCAGGGTTTGCAAAACACCCAGACTCAGGTGTTTCAGATGATTTTAGAAATAAGGAATTAATTGAGGGCTTATTTAGAGATTTAATAAATATTTTACTTATTTAATTTAACATTTAATTTTAAATAATTATTTAGGAATAAGGAGTAAGTAGTACATAGGCTATAGTTACATACAATAGGCAAAACTCCTGAAGTAAATCAATAAACTCTTACCCCAGGATCTTAGCACAATCATCATAATATTTCATGGAGTTTTTCACAAAACTGAAGCCATTCACATCACAGACATATGACTGTCCATTAGCACGCAGTAAATCAAAGCCACAAACTGTTTGCTGTTTTTAAGGAAAAAAAATTCAAGTCATTGATCATCTTCCTTAGGTTTTAATATTCTAAATACATTTTAATATGTTATTCACCTAGAAGCATGCCAAAAATTATATTGATTTTTCTAAGGATATGTAGGAAGGCTAAAGTCGAGAGTATAAATTTAATAAGTAGGAAGATGTTTGCATATCATGAGTGAACCTAACATGGAACTCGCAAAAGATATGAGAAATAAATTCTGTTATTTTTGTCAAGTTCACATATGTACTATATTAACTTTCAAGACCTACAGCTTAGATAACAATGGCAAATTCCCCTTCTGACTACAGACCTTCCCGCTATGCGCTGTTTTTATGGATGGCACACAAGAAATAGTAATGCATCAATGAAAATATTATTGTCCAAATTTGAATTTGACAGGATAGTTTTGATACAGACACAGTACTGACACTGTAAGCACAGGACGTTAAACAGTATTTCAACAGAGCTCAAAGCCCTTTTGCAAGGTGACAGCTGTTCACACACCCTCCAGAGTACTATCATAGTTACATGTTATGACAAAGACTGAAAGACCACCTTTTAATAAGAAGGCTGAAGTGAGAGTAAGAGACTGAATGAATGATGTTTTAACAAAATAAACTTAAAATTACTCAAAAATAGAACATATCGAACACTTAAAGAAAAACTATGTCAATGCCAAATTAGCATTTATTTGGACCCAGTGTAAACACTAGGTAAATAAGAGTTACAAAAATTTGATTAGTGAAGTTGCATTTCCCTAATTAGAAACATTAACAAAATGTGGGACCATATTATGCATAGAACAGATACAATGGGAACTAGCAAAGCACAAGAGTAACGTGAGGAAATATACACAAAGCTCATGCAACATAAGTAGCCCTCCAAACTTGTTAATGCATTAAAAGAATTTTTATACACAAAAAAACGTGAATGTGGAAGTTCAACTTCTCACCTTCTGCACAAAGTCTACAATATACCCTATTATGGATGCAGAGCCTACAATACATGTATCACCGCTGACTCTGCACATTTAAAGTCTACATAAGTTTCAAGTAGTAAACAATTAATTAGCACTAAATGTTTGATCAGATAGGAAAGTAATCGGCTTACCTTAAAGGCAAGGCATACTTTCCAAGCAATTAACTTCTCTCTTGCGTTGAGGATGACTGGATACCTCACTTCTTTTCCTTCACTATCTCGTTCTACCTTGCCATCCAGAGCCGGAGATTTCCGGGCTTCAGCATGAGCGTAGTCTGGACCTACCGTGTACACCTTTATTGAAAAACAGGAACTTTTGATTTATTGTAATTAAGTTATACTACTGCATGTATCCATGCATCTTGCTAAATTTATCTCGAATGTGATAATCACTGCAATCACACTGTTGCTGCTTGAGTAGGGGGTTGGACCAGATGACCTTCAGAGGTTCCTTCCAACCTTAGCCATTCTGTGATTCTATGAAGACACTAGCAGCTGTCATCACTAATAATTTTGCTCTCAAGTGCCTTCCTCAACAGCATAGCATTCACTGAGCATCTGTTATTTACTGACCTCCTAGGATGAAGTTGAAGCACAAGTGAAGAAAATAAACCATGACATTTGAAGAGTAAAAATGAATTCCATAATTATGGCAATACAGAGGCAAAGAAGAACATTTTCCTCTCCAAAACATCTGTGGGACTTTGAGAGCAGATTAATTCAAGGATGATTTGAGTTTAGATGACTGTGGAAACCTGGCTACAGGACTAAGTGATTCTCTTTATTAAAAAATATTTTCATATTTTAGGCAAGACTGAACAAAGCAATATTCTTCCCGGTTCTAGCATTACAAGACAGGTGTTTTCAAGAATGAGTGCGCTAACTACTGTTACAATTTTAATGCTCACTGCAAGCAAGTACTGGGTCCTGTACTAGAACAGACTTGTCAACAGCTCTCCGTAAATGGGACAGTCACGTGACTTGAAAACAAGACTGTTCTGTTTCAGTTGAGTTTTTTGGTTTTTTTTTTTTTTTTGGTCAAAGCTTATGATAGCAAATACTGCTGAGCATTATAACCGATTTTGAACAGAACTGAAGAAAACTGTTATAAGAACTCTCATACTATCTTGACCATTCTTAGTTCTTATGAAATAGAATAATGCCTGGTTTAATCAAAGAAACTACACTAGCTGTGACTTTCCTCTTGCATGAAGGCTAGAAATCTACACTGACATACCTGTTCCATGCACCTTTTGATGATTTGGGATTGTAAAGTGATATTGAAAGTATGCTAGACATGGCTAGTCTGTAGTGGGTTTTCGCTTCTCTTTAAATTTAAGGGGGCATCTGCAGGCTTCCTTAGATAGCTTTCAGATGCAGTTGTGCAGGACATCATTTGAAAAAGAGAAGGTAACAAATACGTCTTAGATAACTATTGTAAGACATGGCTTATTATCAACATACTCTACAATCTGAATGTGCATCTCTTGCATGAACAATGAATGTAATACTTCAGCTACTAGAAAACTGAGATTAGAATACAGATGACAGGAATATCAGATATAAGGTCAATTCAGGTAAGTGGCTGAGTTGGGTAAAACTGCTTAATGTAAGGTTAACAGTCTTGTTAGTTGAAGAAAATCCATTATTTATACAGAGCATTTAAGTCCACAGATGCTGTTTGATGCCTGCAGTATAATAACAGTCAAAACAGTCCCCGCCCCTCAAGTCATATGCATCTCTTCAGGTTGCTAGAAACTTTTATTTTTAAAAACACGTTGCAGAAGTCTCTTACACAGAATTCTGTAAACCCAGATTAACCTCCTGCACAGTGTTGCACCATATGAAGAATCTATCTCATGAAAGTAGAAAAGATTAAAAAAAGAATTGGGGGAATTTGCTTGTATCTCCAAGTGGAAGAAGTTGACTGCAATTGATAAAAAGGCCTCTTTGGCCTAAGACTGGATTAGATCTTACACTCTAACTTCCACTATTTGTCTAAATATGTTGATCTCATGCATACGAGAAAGTATTTGTTTTATGTGCTCAGTGATGGTCTTAAAAAAGCCTGAATTAATACAAAGCAAGCAATCTCCATAGACTTTCAATGTCCATAGATAACATTTATTCCATTAGTGCTTTCTATTCTATCACTCTTTTATGGTGCCTAATCTTTGTATCTGTTAAGAAAATAAATGAAGAGTAAAAAAAATAATTACAGGTGAGATCAATGCATTACTTTATATAATTTTAGTAAGTTACTTTTTATAAATTAGAGGATTTCCTTATTCGGTAAAAATATATTTCAGCTACAAATTTATTATTATTTTTACATATTCAGACAAAAAATCTAGGTAACATCTATTGGTTTACACTGGGAAGTACATACTGTTCTAACATTAACACAAAAAGCAAAGACAATGTGCCTGGTAATAAGCTTCCTGCACTTGATTCTAACAACATATGCTAAACTTCTCTATATCACAACTACTGTGTTTAGATAGAAAAAAATGACATTCTTTTCTTATGAACTGTATTAACACTTTATTAAAATTAATCCTCAACATGATGATATACTTTCATCTTTAAAACTGACAAAATCTTGAAGCACTTGATTGTTCTATATATAAATCAGAACACGCCGTTGTCATACCTTCACATCAGTGCCATCTGTAGGCATAAATTCCTCATAAATATAGGAGCCTGTTTTTCTCACACTGCTTTCAGGGGAATAAACACTGCTTCGGCTGCCAATCTGAAATGAATATTTTTCTATTAATAAACTCATATGCTACTACTTGAGAAACAGTAAAAAGCCTTAAAATACCATACCTCTATTGATAAAACATTTCCTGTAACAAACAAAGCAAGTAGATTTTGATCATTCCGAATGCACTGACAGTGTATGCTTCTTTTATCCTTAAGAATTGGCAATTACTGACAATCTACTGAATGGAGCATTCATTCTTAAAGTTTTCCTGAAATATACTTCTCTGATCTGCCACTACTCTTATGCAGGCAGGTCATGACAAAACAAGTCTATAGGCCAGAAGAGAACTACTCTGCAATTCTGTTGGACATCTACAGCTTAAAAAAGAACAACAAAAGGGGGGGGGGGGGAGGGTCTATATTTTTGCTTTCACGTTCTACATGAATTAAGTTTGTCTTTTATATAGTCATTAAAATACAACTAAGCATAGAGTCACTTAGCAAGATGCAATTTCCGTAGTCTTATCATACTATCCTCACCTTTCGAAAAAGCCTTTGGCTTCCACCCCCAGCAGATGTTGGATAATAAATGTAAACATTGTGGTCCTCAGCACTAACTGGCTTTTCTACAAAAGGCTTTTGGAAAATTTCCCCATTCACTTCCACATGATCTTCTCCTTCAATCAAGTTGCATTCTGAAGAAACAATGCAAACAACAGATGTAATAATATTTTCATGGAACTAAATTATTAGAGATTTGGAGTAATTTTGGAGGTTAAAATAAAAAGACTACTATGAATCTTTGGTTCACTGATTTGTTATTGATGCACGAAGAATTAATCATAATTTGTTGAATGTCTGCTGTATCAAATCTATATTGTGTTACATTAATAATGTGTTCCAGGCTTTCTGCAGATTTCTGCATCGGACAGGAAAATGTCTCCTGCAGAACTTGAATGTGATGTATTTTTTGAAAATGGTTTTAAGACAGGGGGTAGGGCTACGAGTTGGGCTTACTTAGCAAGGTTTTGGTAGCAAGGTGAGGCTGTGGGGGTGACCTCTGCAAGAAGAGCCCAGCAGCTGGCTCACGTTAGATCAGCACCAGCTCCGGTCAGCTCCAAAAGGGACCTGCCACTGGCCAGAGCTGAATCAACAAGTAACACTAGTTGCACCTCTGTGAAAGCTGATTTAAGAAAGGAAAACTGCTGTGAGACAGCAGCTGGGAAAGAGGAGTGAGTAAACATTAGAGAACCAGCCCAGTACACCGCAAGATGAGTGCAGAAGGAGGGCAAGAGGTGCTTCAGGCACAGAGCAGAGGTTCCCCTGTGGCCTGTGCAGGGAGAGGCTGGAGCTGGGTGGAGCAGGCTGTCCCCTGCAGCCCATGGGTCCCACAGGGAGCACATCTCCACGCTGCAGCCCCCCCATGGGTGGAGGAGCCCCCGGTGGAGCAGGCCCCGGGCCGGAGCTGCAGCCCGTGGAGAGGAGCCCACACAGGAGCAGGGGGTCTGGGGGGAGCTGCCGCCCACCCGTGGGGGACCCGTACTGGAGCAGTTTGCTCCTGGGGGATGGATGGACCCTGTGGTACGGAGCCGTGTGGGAGCAGTGCTTGAAGAGCTGCTGCCTGTGGGCAGCCCCTGCAGGCTTACTTTGGGAAGGACCCCACATGGAGCAGGGGCAGAGAGTGACCATGAGGCAGTGGCGAAGACAAAGCATCAGGGGCTGACTGCAGCCCCCTGTGCCGCCTGGGGTAGGAGGTAGAAGAGGGTGGATGGGAAGAAGATGTTTTTGGTTTGCTTTTAGTTTCTCAGTGCTCTGGTCTGCTTGTGATAGGCAATAAATTATATTAATCTCCATGTCCATAGTTTGTTTTGCCTATGCCTGTATTTGACAAGTGATCTCCCCATACTTAGGTCAAATCATGAGCCTTTTTTACATCATATTTTCTCTGCCTATTCTTACAAGGAGGAGGAGTGAGAAAACAGCATGGTGGATCTTGGCTGCACATCAGCGTGAAAACACAACATGCTGTTTGTCTCTTTCTGCAGTGACCTTCTTTGAAACATCAGAGGTAGGGTAGTTGGACAGTGAACACTGTGTGGTATCAAGTGCAATACTAGTTTTAATAGGCTAAGAACCGTCTCAGTGTCTGACTGAAGCACCTTTCACAGATGACTAAGATCTCTGAAACGAGGGTTTGGGAATCCTTCCACAAGTGGGTGTCTGCATGCAACAGCTTTGACAGCACAAGTCCTTTTCCCCCGTGATTAAGCAGAGATTTTCGTCAAAATTTCTCAATCCCTTAAAAGTTACACCATGGGAACGCCTCAGTTGTCTCTATTGTTAATTTGTTAAGTTTATGTCTTGACCTGTTATTGTAATCTCTACTTTTGCTGGAAGTTTTCCTTTTAGGAGAAAAAGCTACTGAATTTGTTTTCAAGTGCAGAAAAAAAAAAAAAAAAGAAAAAAAAGAAAAAAAAAACACATTGCAATTGATATTCTGAGCAGATTATCTGCAGATCTACCTAGACTACATTCCTTTTATATGGTTGCTTGTACTTTATATGGATTCAAAGGGAATTCCTGACTTAGCATTCTGATCTCCTTCTATGATAAGGTGACCTGCTCGGTAGATGAAGGGAAGGCAAAAGATGTAATCTTTCTAGATTTCGTCCCTCACAGCATCCTTCTGAACAAGTTGTTCACGTGATGCTGGCTGATGAACTGGCTCAGTGGTAGGGCTCAGCAGGTTGTAGTGAACGGAACCTGGCTGATTGCAGGTCACCAGAGGTGTTCTCTGTGGCTCAGTTTTAGGGCCTGTCCTATTTAACATTTTTATCAACGACATAGATGCAGGAGTAGAATGTATCCTCATTAAGTTTGCTGATGACATGAAAATGGGAGATGCTGCTTAGTCCCTGGAGAGACAGGAGGCCTTGCAGAGGGTTCTACATAAACGGGAGCTCTGCATGATTAGCAAAGGCATGAAGTTCAATAAAGGAACAAGCCAGGTTACACACAGGTACAGACTGGGCGATGAGTGGCTGGAGTGCATCTCAGCAGAAAGGCACCTGGGGGTGCTTGAAATGACAGGCTTAACATAGACCAGAAGCATGCTCTGGCAGCCAAGAGAAAAAAAAATGTATTGTGGGGTATAGTACACACAGCATTGCCGGCTGGCTGAAAGAGGTGATGCTCCCACTACATTTAGTGTTGCTGCAGCCTCAGCTTGAATACTGTGCACAGTTCTGGACTTCAAAATATGAAAAGGATGTTAAGATAATATGAAAAGGATGTCAAGATAGGATGTTAAGAGGTGCTTGAGCGGGTCCAGAGAAGGGTGACGAAACTGATGAGGGGCCTGGAGAACAAGTCCTACGAGGAGCGACTGAGGGAGCTGGGCTTGTTCAGCCTGGAGAAGAGGAGGCTCAGGGGCGACCTTATCACTCTCTATGGGTACCTCAAGGGAGGCTGTAGTGAGGTGGGGGTTGGTCTGTTCTCCCACGTGCCTGGTGACAGGACGAGGGGGAATGGGCTTAAGTTGCGCCAGGGGAGTTTTAGGTTGGATGTTAGGAAGAACTTCTTTACCGAAAGGGTTGTGAGGCATTGGAACAGGCTGCCCAGGGAAGTGGTGGAGTCACCATCCCTGGAGGTCTTTAAAAGACGTTTAGATGTAGAGCTTAGGGATATGGTTTAGTGGGGACTGCTAGCGTTAGGTCAGAGGTTGGACTCGATGATCTTGAGGTCTCTTCCAACCTAGAAATTCTGTGATTCTGTGATCTTTGAAATCAAACAGAGGAGGGCAACAAATGTGGTAAAAGGGCTGGAAGGCATCTCCAATGAGAAGAGGACAAGGACACTTGGGTTGTCTAGTCTGGAGAAAAGGAGGCCAAGAGGTGACCTCATGTCTCTCTGCAACTTCCTGAGGAAGGGAAGTGGACAGGGAGGTGCCAGTCACTGCTCCCTGGGAACCAAAGACAGGCGCATGGGAACAACACAAAACTGAGGCAGGTGGTTCAGACTGGACATTATGAAAAATATATTTACTGTAAGGGTGGTCAAACACTGAAACAGGCTTTCTAGAGAGGTGGTTGATATCCCTGTCGGTCAGTGTTCAAGAGGCATTCGGACAAAGCTGTCAATAAAATGCTTTAGCAGTTGAAGTTTAGCCTTGAAGTGGTCAGGCAGTTGGACTAGATGATCTATTCTAGTAAGGGAAAGATTCAACAGCCTGAGTTGCTTCTGTCAACATCACTTTTCTGAAAAGTGAAATTACTGCTCATTGTAGTAATGTAAGTTCATGAATGCTGCTCTCCTTGGTGACATATTTGTGTCTCAGTGTGAGTTTGAAGGCCCTCATGTTCTAGTTGGTCTATACAGGCTCTGAGAGGACTGTGAGCCCAGAATTCAGAACCATGCTTCTCAGATGCATACTTGTACAACTTTTGGCAGGGATGGAGGTAATATTCTTCATGGAAGCTCATATGAGGCTACGTTTTGGATTTCTATTCAAAATCAAAACAACATTGCTAAGACATATATGTTTGAGATACTGCTGAACAGTGTTTGCACAGTGGGTTGCAGAGTTAACCCACAACAAACTTAACTAAATACCACATGAGAAACCAACCCCTGAGCCAATGAATATTAATTCTGTAGGAAGTGAAACTCAGCTTTCTGCTATGTATCTACTGCTGTCCAGTGGAAACAAAGACATCAATGGTTAATATTTTTGTCATCAGTTGCTTTTTTTTTTTTTTTTTTTTTTTTTTTTACCTTGTGGGTTGTTTGGATCACGGTTCAGAACTGCATAACGAGGAAGTAAAATGCCTTCAGATTTAAGAATACCATACACTTCCCTCCTAGAAGAACAAAAGTTCCGTAGTAAGACAGCAAATCCTGATACGATTTGTATTTTACAGTACACAAGTAAGAAAGGAGGAAAAATTATATATTTTCCTACAAAAAATACAACATAAGATTACACATATTATTATACATTAACATGCATGTTCTCTACTTATGAATATAATATTTTAAAGCTCACTGACACAGTGGTACCTTTGCAGTGCCTGCATCTGTATCAACAAAAGTGTCATTTGCTATATCAATTCTGTCCTCTCCTCTCTGGTAGGGTAAAAACAATTTGGGCAGAACAATTTTCTTGTTAAATGATTTTAACAGTGAAGAAGGACTGCAAAAGTTTATACTTGACAGAAACGAAAGGAATCCAAAATAGCAAGTCTGCACACTGTTCAGAGGCTCCAATGCTTATGTATTTTGTTCATTATTGTTAATATTTGCTATACATGATTGCAGCCACACAAAAAAATCACTTTGAATTACCACATGATCTTTGGATACCAGCAACTCCCAGAAGTTTCCACTGAACAGAAAAAATAACCCTTAAGTAAGCTACATGAATTCTACAGTTATGGAAAGCCATGTGATTGCTATACATACCTCTGCTATACTTATTTTCTAGAGCTTAAGCTGTTTATTTGCTAGCTGTTATAGAAATGTATTACCCAATTACTACTTTGGTACATCTTCAGAGCTATCAATATAAAATCAGTAAAATGAAAAACACACCTAAACACATACCACAGAAAAATATTAAGACATTAATAAAACAAAATTCACTGTCATTTTATTTAGACTACTGTACAATGAATTGGAACTGCTGCTATACAATGCTAACAGATCCTCACTGTCTGGCTGAAAAGTAATTTGCTCTTTAAAAGTAGTTAATCATTACTTACCTGTCTTGTATTTGATACTGCATATTCAAGTCATTGATTATGAATGGATTCCTGAGTTTTGCATAGGCAACTGCTTTGTCCAGTGGAAATCCTAAAATGTTTGTTTAAAGAAAAATAAATTAAAACTGTAAGACACAACATCAGTAAGCAGTTTGGAATGTTCTTTTTCAAACTTTAGATACAAACAGCCATGGCTTAAGTGAGAGGATGTTCCCTCCCTCTCCTACAGACACATAATATCTGCTTAAGACAATCTTAAAACTGTAGCCTGATTTCAGTGTACATTGTCAAACGTAGCAGTCATCTCCTGTTCCATCTCCACACTCTACATTCCCTCCACTTCCTTAGAGCCAGAACTAAGGTTTCTATCATTTCTGCCTGAAAACATGTTTTTTAACTTTAGTCCAGTCACTGAACAGTCCCACAAAACCCCCCTAGACGTTAGAGATACACAAACACATGGCAAGAGATCCAACAGTCCCATTGGGAAAGGAGCATGACTTCACAGTTATTGGACCAAGTAAGCATTAGTTCAACGCTTACCATTTCTACTGGCTCCACAAATATTTGCCAATGGAGTAGTTATTTTAAATACCATGTGAGACAGGACTTTCTCAAGCTATTAAAACAGTATCATTTTAAAAGCTTGTATTTTTAAAGTCAGTTGTATTACATTAAACGAGACAAAGGAGTAGCTTCCTAGGGCAATCCAGTGAAACAAAAAGCAAGGCAGAAAAAAACTTAATAAATACTCAAATTGGAGAAAGTATTTAGATGTCAAAATATTTCTGGTATTATTAAAAGATTTACCTTTAGAATGAAAAGAAATGAGACAGTCACATAAAGGCCAGTTTTCTACTGGCTCATTCAAAATTACATCCTCTTCAAATATTACAACAGTTATGTACTTAAACATGGAGAGGCGTTCAAGAATTTCTTTCATTGGTTTGGATTTAGATTTCTTAGCCATTGAACATATCCCAACTGCAATTTGTCTTTCTGGTGGCTGAAGAGGGGGGGAAAAACAATTATTTTAAATCTTCTCAGAATGTAATAGGTGTTTTAGCAGCATAATATCACAGCAGACATTTTCTGTTAAAATTAGTTTGCTAACTCTAATTCAGTTTCAGTCACGTAAATATCTAGCAGGCACCAAATTGCAGCATGCCACTGCATTTATGAAATTAAACTGTTTAACAGCACTACACTACTTTTTGTGAGTATTGTATCAGGAGCAAATACACAGAAGAAAAATTAAGTCATAAATGTCTGAAATCTTGCTTACAACTTTCTGTGAAATTAATCAGCGATTAATTTTTAAACTGTATAATTTTTCAAAATCTAGTAATCACAAGGCTTCTCACCTTGTTACCTAATATTAGAAGTGAATTACACTAAGAAAAATTAGCCAAACAAAATGTTACTCTAGATTTCTGAATGAAACTGTCTATGCACAAAATACGTTTTCTTGTGTATAGTCTATATTTTCGTTTATGTAATGAGCCTTTACAAATTTTATTTCCCACTAAACAGTCATTTCCTTGCATTTAAATTTCCTAGGCACACTAGCAGTCAGTTAAAATACAACATAATTCCCTAAAGTGGAATGTTGCAGTGTAAAAAGAAAAAATACTACCAAAAAAAAAGGTATGACATGGTAACTCATACACGATAACATTAGGAGTTTGTCAAAAGAAATGGTAATACTATCCAGTACACTCTGCAAGTATATTAAACTAAATTATAATGTAAGATTAATTTAGCATGCACTTTCTATACACCAAGGTAAAGAATAAGAATAAAAACATGTTGGATCTTAATGAAAACAACAGTAAGATGAAAAAAGAAATGTGATTTTCAGTTTGAACAGACTCTTCAAGGGTAACTCTACAGCAGTTGACAACATACACAAAATAAAAACTGTCCATCTATTTTTGCTATGAATTATACAAATAAAAATAACAAAGGCTTAGGCTATCAAGTTCAGTCCCAGAACCAAATCAAGCCTGCAGAGCTTGGCTGCCCTGAAACTCTGTATTAAGGTACAGCACATCCACTTCCAAACCCAAGGTAGACCTATTTTTCAAGTTTGCTGCAATTCTAAACATAACCAATAGATCATTGTCTGGATATGAACAGGTGTTTTTTTAATTTCAGAACACCATTTCAATATAACACTTTCCTGATTCAACATCACTTCAAAATAAAATAATGCTAGAGAACATACAGTATAGTACATGCATGCCCCTACAGTACATACAGAATCATATTCTTCTTCCTCTTCTTCCCCATGGTCATAAAAGTGTTCATAGTCCGTAGATCTGGCTGAATCCAACAATTCTTCTCCATCTTCTCCACCCACGAAGAATCTAGGAGGATCATTCTCTGTTGCGCTAACAGACATGATTACAAGATCTACAGAGAATTATGTAGAGAATGCAGCCACTTTGGCAGCTGAGATATTGGGCATGTTTCCCAGTGAGCTGGGAGCACAGAAGTCCTGTACTTGTTGATACTGCTTGAGCAGTGCTGCCACTGTGATGACGTCCGCCAGACACTGTTTAACTGGTATCACCTGCTCATTACTCGTTTGTGCTGTTGCTCCAAGAGACCCACAATTGGCTACTGCTTCCCTGAGATGACAGAACAGTTTTTTAACCTACAAAAAATATTAAAAAAATCCAAATAAGCATCAACAAGAAACAAAAAAAACAAAACCCACACTAGAGACAGGCACATAAAAATAGAAAATGCATTTGAACATCTATATACCTCTGAGAAAAGCATCAGAAATAAAGCACTACAGAGTACACAGTACTTATATATGTATGTTTAGTGCAAGGATAATACTTTCAAGGTATTTTCAAACGACTGACTCACATTTTAAAACGAGACAATATAACTCAGGAAAGTAAAACCGTCAAACACATTTTTTCTACCTTAAGAACAGTAAAGTACAGCCCATATATTTTATACAACAGATGAAAGAAAAAAGTCTCCAGTATTTCTGCTACTTAGCTCCCATTCCTGTCATCAGCTGATCTTCCTCAACGTTTCCTGATCAAATGTGTAATAGCAAGCAGACGAAAATGCTAATGAAAAATATGAAGCCACCATTAGAACTATTCTTAAACATAATCCTATTCTTCCAAAAACAAAGTGACCCTTCCGTTTGAAAGCAGAACGTATGCGCCAACTTGATGTTATGTGCTTATTTATTTGCAACAAAGTGTTGCTTTATTTTCACATGGAAAAATTAATATTTACAGAGGTATATACTACCACTGCCTTCTATCTAAAGTACCTCAACGCAGTAATGTACCAGTGAAATGAGCACACATTGTGCCCTTTTAACCAGTCATGTGAAAATAAGATCTTGGCCAAGTAAGTTGGCTGCAGAAACAAAGACTTAGCACTCAGCCTTCTGTCATATTAATTAGTAATTGTTCTTGCTGTATGTTGTCCATGGCTTTATACCATTAATTACAATCCATTACAATTATTTAGAAAGTTAATAAGCAGCTAGTTGTTCAGAAGATCATCTGATCAAGTGCTTTAGGTTAAGTTGTCTATTAGTCAGGTCATTACGTAAGTGCCATTCAAAAACAATGCCTCAGCAGAACTCAATTTGACTTTAAATATCCGCCAAAATGACTGTTCTATGAACCAAGTGAAGCAATAGTAAATTTCCAACTGTGATCAGCCATTCAGCTTCCTCAGAAAGAGGGTGGTAAATGGAGCAAAAGTTACCTAGAAAGGATCTGTCATAAGTCAGAGAGCAATAGGTTAAGCATTGGTAAACAATATAGTTGCCTCTATCTCTGAGGCTGAGGTCTGAGCAACAGACACACATGGATCCAGGAGTGACAAAAGGCAATTAAAAACCCCTGTATCAAACATATTTCTTACACATCTGTTCTCCTCCAGTTTCATTAATAAAGTTACTTTCACATATCATATAAAATTGCAGCCATTTGTCCTTCAAGCAACAAGAGCATAATGAAACTTCAAACACCTAATTCACCTTACTCCCAAGAGAGTTAGAAATTAGATTTTATGAGAAATCAATTCTGTTTACAAAAGTGTGAAGAAAGCAAGTTTTACAGGTCCTATTTCTAGAAAGCTTCAGAAAGGTGAAGGTTACTTTGCCAACATATACTGGCAACTAATACAAATTTAGAAATTGTATTAAAGATTAAAAATAATAATAATAATAAAAAAAAGGTATTGTGAAAAAGAAGTTTAGCAGTTCTCTTGGAACAGCTTCTTCTGCTCCTTTCTCCCTATCCAAAGTCTACAAACATAAAACATACATCTTAAGAACTTTTTAAAACTTAAGGTTTCCTTAAAGAGAAAGAAAATCAACCCCTTGAAGGAGATAAAGAGAAGGTCATCTAAAGGATTTGTGTTTTTTTTAAGCTTTCTTTTCCCTACATATTCATACAGTGCACTCTGTGACAACAGTAGAGGTTGTGGAGTTAAGCAATTGATGACTAGTTACTTCATGAGAACTTCCAGCAGTAGTTGAATCTTTAATTGGACGTGATTACTTCTCAGAGCAAGTTGTTAAGAAACCATACAACTAAAGACTGAAAGAAAAGCACATCTGTGTCTACAAATTACAAAAAAGATAAACTGACATGTTTAACTCCCTCACAAACCTATCTGAAATTTACTGGTTTTCTACCTTCCTAACTTAGAGTCTGGAGAGCGTTCTTGTTGTTGGTGGTAAGTAAACCCATTAAGCGGAGCTTCGCTTGTGAAAAACAGACTTTGGAAAATCACCTACTCTGCTTGAAGTTAATACATCATTTCCTGCAAGGTTAATCATGTTGTTCACCCCTCTGAAGGCAGTCTGGTCTCTATTCCACTACTGTCTTTTAACAAGTAGCTTGCAAAGCACAAGCTTATCTCAACATTAGAGCTATGCGTCATATGTGTCACTCTTGAGCCAGTTTACAGGACTTCCAAGATACTAGTTTCAAGTAGAGAACTCTTTGTCATCACATAGTTTTCAACTGCAAACTCCTCCAGTTGTCATGGAGGAATGTACACTCAGCATTATTGCTGGAAGACTGTTCAGAGTATCCACTTATAAACCTAGAGGAACACAACTGCGAATTTGAAACACACATTCTTATATCATCTTTGGAATAGATGTCTGTCTACTCCAGACCCATGTGATACGCAACTTGGTAAAATACATTAGGAAGGTATATGACACCATGAAACCTGGCAGAGCTCCAGCTGCTGTTTTGGATTCTTCAGGATTAGAGAGACAATGCAGGCAGGCATTTTCCGCATAGCCACTCAAATGCCAGCTCAAAATACAAATTACTTCTCAGCTGAACCAATACAGGATGAAGGATAGGATGCAATTCACTCTCTCCTATGGAGAGAAAATAAGTAGAAGTACTGCAGATGGAGTGAAAGAAATCTTGTGACTGATTTCTGCACTAGCTGTGCAGGTAGATAAGTTACTCGATTGTCATTTCCTAGTATTGCTACTGGGTCCCAGGGTTTCCAGACAATTTGTAAAAATACGACCAAAGACATAGGATCAAGAAAAGATACACTGACACACTTACAAATTACTGCATGGAATCATTGAATTACATATAAATTGGCATTCTAATTGCTGGTGGTTACCAGCTTATCTTCCACATAGCAGATGCTGCAAGCTACTGTCATTAGCATAAATTTGAGTCAGGATATAAATGAATACATTATTTATTTTCAGAATAAATGCTTTCAGAAATAGGAATTAAAGCTCTTTCCCTCCAAGTGTTTTGCTGCAGCAAAACCAAAGGAATCCACTTCTTTCTTGTGGCATGTGAAATAACAAGTGTCCAAGAAAATTGACATGGAAAGAGAAATCTGAGCGTAAGAAGCTGTGACTACAGCAAATAATTTACAGAAGTCTCCCAAAACTTCTACTGTAACCTGAGGTCAAAAAGGCAGTTATCACTACATGGTAACTAGATGACAGCTGGATTAAAACTTGTTTCTCAAGTTGTTTATCAAGGAGAAACAGCAAACTGCAGAGTACAGAGATGCAGAGCTCTCTCCTGAAACACAGTCACAACTCCCTCAGGAGGACTGTTAGCGAGATGCTTCAGCACTGTTGGGAGAAACTCCTACCACTGTTTACTAAGGAGGCCCCAATCTTGATGCCGCGGGCAGCAGGGATGATTCTTTTCAGCTACTATTTTCCTGTATTAATGAGTGTCCTGGTTTTGGCCAGGACTGGGTTAATTTTCATCCTACTAGCTGGTATGGTGCTGTGTTTTGGATTTAGGATGAGAATAATACTGGTAACACATCAATGTTTTAGTTGCTGCTGAGCAGTGCCTGCACAGAGCCAGACTGTTTCCTGCTTCTGGTGCTGCCCTGCCAGCGAGGAGGCTGGGGGCGCACCAGGAGCTGGGAGGGGACAGCCAGGACAGCTGGCCCACACCAACCAGAGGGATGTCCCACGCCATAAGGCATTGTCCAGTAGCAGCAGTGCAAGAGCAGAGATGCTCTGTGCTAGATCCTCTCCTACCTGGTGCATGAGCATACATGTAAGTCTCAGACAGTGAAGACTAGATGATTACATGGATGCCCCAAACAGAGAAGATTGCAATCTAAGCAAGACAAAATGCTAGACTTCCTCTTGGAATACACGCTGACACATTCCTAGAGAGATTAAAGCAAGAGAATTCAGGCAATGATCTCCTCCTGTGCAATGACCTTTCCAGGTAAAATTAATTAGACTATGTTGCCTTTCAACCTCAGCTGTTACACAAGGGTTTTCTTTTACAATTCACAGATTGAAAATCTGTTATTTTTGAAAAACTCGATTAAACTGAGTGTTGTTTCTTAAGAGGACTTTCAACTAAATGTACAACCAGTTCATTCTGCCACTGTTGAAGCTTCTTATTCATGAACACTGCATGAGATATTGTGGGAAAAACAAACAAACAAACAAACAAAAACTAACCACACACACAAAACCAAAAAACACCATACCAAAGAATAAGAAAACAGTAAATTTGCTTATTTTAAATTCTCACCTTAAAATAAATTAATCTTAGGTTTTACCTGGCTAGCTAGGTAGCATTAAAATAGTACACTGCAAAGGAGAAGTAACTCTAAGTTTTACTACTATTAGTATCACTTACTAATAAAAGGTATATAAGAACATTCAAATTAGATAAAGTGATACACAGCCAAATATAACATTAACATACAAATAGGGCTGTATCTGAACCACACATTTTGACAGCCACTAGGCACTCAAAATCTAGAGTTCACTCCAGTAGCACACTATATTCTTTTTCCTAACAGAACAGTTCCACAGCTTCCACAGCTATATTCCAACACAGGAATTCAAGAACAAAAAGTAATCTGTTAACACTTAGTAAGGACATTTCCACAAAGAGTTTCCTGTCCCCACTGCTACATGTTTCAACAGCTCAGGAATCCAGCCCTGGTATTTCCATATTTACTTAGACCATAAAGATTAGCATTCCAGTAACTGTCAGCAACAAATCAGCTCAGCATAGCAGCAGTGGTGTGAACAGGCATGCACAACGGGCTCAAAGTTTTAACAGCTATGTTATGAATACTTATAAAAACATACTCAACTCCTGTAAAACTGAAGGCAAAGCATTTCACCAGATTTTCTTTTGTGTAGTGACCACTACCAGAAGAACAAACACTGCCTCTACTGCACTCTAATGGAAGTAATGGAACAAAAACAGCGTAAGAAACATTTCTCATCTGTTATCTCACAGGAAAAAAAAAAAAAAAAAAAAACAAAGACCAAAAAAAAAAAAACAAAGACCACATCATATACTAAGTAGCTATACAACATTTCTAAATCAGGAAACTCTGTAGAAAACTACTTTTGGAAACATAACAAAACTACAAAAGACTTTGCAACATTTGTATGTTCACAGTCAACTGTAAAAGCAGTGTAACTGTTACTCATCTGTTACAGCATTCTATACATGAAACATACAAAGATACACAAAACAAGTCCTTTCCTTGGCCTGCCCCCTATACTGCTCTTTTTAACAATTCAGCTCTTACTGCTGTAGGCATATTCAAACCACTAGGAGACAAATACCAGTTCCTTCCAATTCAAATTAAGCAGTGAAAATATGACTGTTTTAATAGCAATTTTTCAGGTTGTCTCAGAAAGATGTTAGTTATAGCAGCTCTAACAGGAAGATGTCAAAAAAGCTGCTATAACTAACATTTTCCTCACCTGCACAAATAACAGCAAAAACGATTGCCTCACTACCGCTAAAAGATATCTGATCTGTTTTGTAACTCCAATTCTGCAACCCAATTTAAGGTGCAAACAAACCACAAAAGAAGGTTTGTTCGTTGGGTTGTCGGTGGCGTAGGAAGTACATGCAGGAGGGAGCAGAAGAGACACAGAAAGAAGGACAAATTGACAGAGTTTGAAAACTGGGAGCTAACGGCATACTCACATATGCGACTGTCAAGTGTAAGAACACAAGTGCTCCAAAATCAGACAGAGGTGACACTATGAGAATTACACAACAGAGAAGCTGAGGAGTAGTCTGCATTTGTTGCTTTTAGTAAGCCACTCGGCTGTACCCAAAGGCCTACCACAGCTCCCACTGTCAGATGAAAAGCCATGGCCTATGTTAAAGACAACTGCAAACAGGCCAAATTCCTTCCGTTTACAGGAATGCCACAAATATTTTGTACACTGTTCCAAAACCATTCTCATGTAGTACTTCACGTATTACTCAACCAGAAAAATTAACAGCTCCCTTTCCACAACTGAGAGTGACCAATCTTTCAGTTTCACTTCACTACTCTACTAAAACCTGAAGAAGCATTCTGAACAACCAACAAGAGCCAGTAGTCTTCCTTGACAGTTATTTGCTCCAAATGTTTTCCCTGTCCTGTTAATTATTGCACTGTTACCTGCACTCCATCTTCAGCTCTTAAGTGCACAGGTGCTTTTACTCACGCTTTTTTTTTTTTTTTTTCCCTGCTTGGTAACCACAAAGACGTTTTTCTGATAAACCCCTTGAAACCACTGAGACAGGAGGGAACAGAAACAGCGTTTGCCCTGCTCCACTCAAATGCTCTGACCATTAGGCTGCCATAATCCAACTGCATGATCCCCATTCACCAACAGTTTTCTTTAAAGCTGTGGGTTTCTTCTAACAAGAGAGAGCTCCCTGCTCCAGGTTCCAAGTGGAAAGTACCTACTGTGCCAAAACTTAACAGCATGATGCCTATGCTCCAGACCAACAGGAGTCCACCTTACTGGCATTTTCTACCAGAAACAACTGTGGCTGGTGCTACTTGCAGAGGGGCTTATATTTCTTGAAATAACATAGTTGGACTAGCCAACGAACTACAGTTGCCCAAATCTGCCAGATACATGGATGTTTTTACCCAAGAACCGTACTACCTACATGCTTGTGCCTAATGTGGGGTTTCAACCTGACCCTCCGTATCAACGCAGCATAGCCCTGCCGACTAAAACTTTACAGCTGCTCACAACCATATGAACCAGGGTTCTGTTAAAAAGCCAGCTTACAGACAGCAAAGACATGCGCTTTATGTTGTTGAGGAATGAGGTTTCTAGTCTTAAAACACAATGGCCATAGTTTTCAGACAGTAACCTGTTGGCTGACTTACCCGTGTTTGATTTCATTCCTAGTGATTCTGCAGTTAAGCAAAATATTTCTAGACATTTTGTGTTAACAAAGTGAAATATCTTTTCAACGCAAATATCTTTCCCTCATCAAATTATTCACTTGCAGAATCGTTTTTTTCCTAACATCTCATTGTTTAAAAGTACTACTCTTCTGCATGTGTATGGAGGTCTGCTGAAACCTACTCAGAGTTTTAAATTGAGGCACCCCGAATACTGCATTTACCACAGCCTTCAACCCCTTAGCAGTCAGAGAGTGGAAATGGGAAAATCAACCAGTAAAATAATTCAACACAAGAGTCAGAACTACCTTAAGAGAAAAAAAAAAAAAAAAAAAAAAAAGCATTCTGCTGAACATCACTGTCCTCCCTTCAAGACAGAAAAGGAGAACTTTTTAAAACAGGCAAACAAACCGAGGTTTGGCATGCACGGCCAGCGCTCCCGCACAGCCACGGCGCAGAAAACCTCCGTGCCACGAACCGCCCAGTCCATTCCCCAGCCGAACCTGGCCGAACACACCGCACGCAGCCACCGATGCTCGCAGCGACTCCGGGCGTTCGGAGGGAAGGGCGCCTTTTGGCGGAGACCCGCTTCGGGAACGCGAAAGCAGCCCCTCCTCCGCCTTCTCGCGGGCAGAGGCGCCTCTTTCTCCGACTTTCGACTTGCAGAGATGCGACAGCCCAGCCCAGCCCAGCCCAGCCCAGCCCAGCCCAGCCCCACGGCCCCGGCAGCCCCTGCAGGCCCGCTCCCCTCTCACCGCAGCGGCCCGGAGCACCGCCCAGGCAGCGCACGGGAGCCGCCCCCCGGCCCCATGCTCCTCACACGGTCGCGCCCCGCCAGCACCGGCTGCACCCCCGCGCGGCTTTGTTACGGCCCGAGCCTTGGGCACTGCGGCGCTGGGGGGGACCGGGACGAGGGGGGCGGGCGCTCCGAGGGCCCCCCAACCGCCGCCAACGGCCCCCAACGGTCCCCAACCGCCGCCAGCCTCGCCTCGCCTCGCCTCACCTGCGCGTGGCGCCGGCACCGGCACCGCCCCCGCCCCCCTCCCATGGAGGAGCCGCCGCCGCCCCGTGCTCGTGCCCGTGCCCGTGCCCGTGCCCGTGCACGAGCGCCCGCGCTCTTTCCCGCGCCCCGCCCCCCGCGGCTTGGGCCCCGCCCCCGCCCCTCCCCGCCCCATACTGGCCGCCGCCGCCGCCGCCGCCGCCGCCGCTGCGCTTCCGGGAGCGCCACATAAGTCCCGCCTGAGGGGCAGCGGCCGCCGCGGGGAGCAGGGCGGAGGGGAGCGGCCGCGGTACCTCGGCTGCAGCCGGTGAGTGCGCGGCGGCGGCGCCCCGCGGCCGGTTGGGGGCCCGGGGGCGCGGCGCGCAGGGCGGGGAGAGGTGGGAGGGGGGAAGGAAAAAAAGATCGCATCGGCGCCGCTCTGCGCATGCGCGGGTCTTGCCGCGCTGAGGTGCCCGCACCCGGCGTGGGCGGTGCGGTGGCTGAGGGCGGCGCGGTGCATGATGGGGGTTGTAGTCTGGAGGGCGTGGCGGGAGGGGGGCGGCGGGGGTCTCTTCCCGCCCGGTGGGCTGCCATGGCCGCGGGCAGGCGGCGCCATCTTGGCAGCCCCCCGTGGCGCCCTGGTGCCGAAAGGTGCGGCCGGGGGTGCTGGCTGCGGGGCTGGAAACCGCCTCGCAGTTACTGTGGTGTTCGTGGGGGAAAGTGGGCGTTAAAAAGCGAATTAGCCGAGTGTTGGGAGCCACAACTGCTTTGGCTAAGATGCTGAAACAAAGAGTTATAGGGAACTTCCACCTTCTGCTTTCTTCTCCTCCTCCTTAAAAGGTGTTGAGAACTGATTAGCACCTGTATAATTATGCCATTTTTATAGAGTCCCATATACAAGTAATGGCAGAGGTAGCACGTGAATTACCTGTAGCAATGATTTTTTCTAAAATAAAACTGGAAGATCACGTAACTTGTTGTCTTCAGATTTACTTTTTTTCCTAGGATAGAGCAAAACAAACTATAAAGACCTTAGCACAGGGGGGAAAAATGAGCAGGGACACAGGAAACCAAATATACAGGCAGGAAGCACTCTTAATGTCTCCCTTCTGGGCAGTGATCCAGCAATCTGCTCCAGTACTTAAATCAGTTGCTTTAGGTTCCTGCTCGGTACACTAAATGCATGTGGATGCTACATAATGTGTTCTTTCTTCCCTGGTTTATGTGCACTCCACCCAGTTTTTATAGCAGAAACTGGCACAGCAGGAATGAAGACAGTTTCTCCTCAGCTGAAAAGAGGTCCTGCTCAGGTGTATCTTCTGGATGTGCAACATTGTTAATTTTTTTAGAGCCCGCAGCCATGTGCTGCACAGGAAACATTCACTGTCTCAAACAAGACATGCACAATAAGCAAAAACTACAGGAAGAATACAGGCTGTTCTGGAATGTGTTTTCTTGCCATGTGTGAAAATCTGTCAAACCAAAATGGTCCATTATCCCAATGTTTCAGTGAGGAATTATACCTAGCTACTTTTGACTTCCAGATGTGCTTGGGTAACTGCTGATTCACATTCAGGAGAAGCCCTGAGCGAAGCTTAAGTGCGTATCCCTTGTAGATAGAGTGCTGGTAAAGAACAGTTAAAATAATCTTTTCTTATCAGATATACTAGTTAATCAACTGCTTTAAAACAACAAAAATAATACTTTTATCATGGTAGCCTCACCTTCCTTCCTGCTCTTATCCAATTTACCAACTCTGTCAAGTGTTTTGGCTTGTACTATCAGCTCTAAGTTTCCAAGAAACTGCTCTGCCAGCCAAGATTGCTAGAAACAGTGCCATGTTCTGGCTTCACTCCTTCCTATTCTGAAACACCCTCTTTCCTGGTAGAGAGGGTTGTACTGCTAAGCATTTTATCTGTACGAGTTCTCTCAATTAGGAGAATTTTGCTTTAAAATTGTAATGTTGAATGACAAGAGACTTGGCTGTTTTCGAAAGCCAGGTCTTGGTTATGTAAAACAAAGTATGCAGTGGGGCAAAGGTCTTGTCATTACTTGAATGTGAAGTTCCTGGCATTCATTTGGCGTTGATAACACAGCCCAGCTATATACGAGGAATATGATATTCTATAAATAACATACAGCATTTTACTTTCTGGGAGAAACAGTGTGACTAAAAGCAGACATAATCACAGTAGAGCTCTTTACCTCTTTCCAATTCCCGGTGTAGTAAAGGCAGGTGAGAATCTCAAAATTGGAAAATAAATATCCCGACTTACACATTAATCTTTCAAATAGCATCACTGCATGATGAAATTGCATGGATGCTGGAGTGACTGGATATTGTCATTATCCCTACAGTCATGTGCCACTTAGCAGATAGGGCAGACAGCCTGATTATTGCTTTTAGCAGGCTATGCATTGCCATGCTGTGTAGTCTTGGGACACTGCAAAGATAAGAAATTTGGCGAATGCTCTGGATAACCAGCATTCATTAAAAAATTATGACATGGCAGACTCCGAGTCTGATCGTGCTCTTGTAGGAGGCAATTAGAGCAGGATCAAAGAGCTGCTTCATCTACTAGTTTATTAATGCAGGAGCAGACCTTAAAAAACAACAACAACAAAAAACAACCCTGAAATCACACAGTGTCTGCATGAATATGTCTGCCTATCATTAATTGATAATTATTTTGAGGCTACTCATGGTAGACCTAAACTTTTCCTGTGCCAATGACGCATTTTCCTAATGATATTTTAGTTTATTAATATGATCAGAACAGTCAGCCCATGTCAGGGAATTAACTGCCTACTTATGTGCAGAATCACGTTTGGGACTTCAGAATCCAGTTGTCAGACGAATTAATGATGAAAATAAATTTGTCAGTCTCTGTCTGGGGAGTTGGTTTCTCCTATTTGTCTGTTTTCTCATCAGGGTGTCTATTTGGACACATTTAATCCCCAGCACAACTGTATGGGGAAACTATCCAAATGTTTAAGAAAAGTTATTTCTTTCTGGTTTCATTTTTCTCCCCACTCTGCAATGAATACAGTGGAAGACTCCATCATTCAGAAGTTTTAAAATATACATTGACAAAACTAACCTTGTATACAACAAAGTAGTGTGCTCAATAGTGTTCCTTATCCTTATCTCTCATGTTGATGACAGCATGGGTTATCAAAAGCAGTGCAGTGCATGGTGTGATAGGCTCTCAGGGGCACAAAGCTTGAAAGATATGAAGCAATTCATAGGATTAAAATACAGCTGCCCTAAGCTTTCTGGAGAGAGAGCTCAATTGGATCAGTCAACATGCTGCATTATCAGGATACCTCTGTCTAACTACAGTAATCCAGTAAATTAAATGAGCCTAAACAAGGAGAAACTTGAAGATATGCTGCTGTGGCAGTTGCTCAATCTGACAAGTATTGTGCATTTTGTGCAGGTTAGCAATGGTACGCAGTGGAAAAAATGGTGGCCTCCACCTGAAGCAGATTGAATACTACAAAAGAACAGGGGAATATCATCCCACCACGTTATCAAGTGAAAGAAGTGGAATCAGGAGAGCAGCCAAAAAATTTGTTTTCAAAGGTAAACATATTATTTCAAACTAATTGGAAATTTTAATTTTTTAGGTGAAGATGTACTGATACAAGAACTGAAAGTGCTATCTTGCTCTGCAGAATGCTATGATGTTAATATACATCCTTCATGAAACACACAGGCTGCCTATCCCACGTTAATATATAACAGAATGTTTGCAGAAACACTACCTGCTTGAGTCCTTACTGGAAAGGTTTTATGTATCTGTCTGAAAGCCAAGCCTTGTTTTGGATACTAGATTTGTATCCATTGCAACCCACGATTCATAGAACTGCAGGAGGACAAGCCCTGGTCTGCAGCTATTGACAGGGAACATTTGACCCTGGGCTGGAGCACCCTGGATGTGGGCAGCAATGCAAGCATGGGTTTTCTGTCTGTCACCTTGGAGCCTCCACACCCACCCTAGCTTTGTTGTATCCTCAGGAAGAAATCTGCAGGTATTGAGCCTTGGTGGTTTGCTTTGTGCTCTCAATCCCATCAAACCTGCCCAGCCTTTGCAGAGAAAAAAAGCAGGAAGGAGTTAAAGCTGCGGATCACAACGTACAGTTACTTGGCAGGGAGGCAATATGTCTCATAACACATCCTGCATTCCCTTCTCACTCCCAGCACTAGGTTTAGTTTCTGATGGACTTCCCATGAGACCATAATTTGCAGTCTGACTTGACCTTGTAACACCTCATGTCCAGGTTAATAAATACTGGTGAATGCTTGGCTCTTGGGAGAAAATAGTTAAAAAGAAAATTCAAACAAACACACAGACAAAAACAAACAAAACACCAAAAACAAAACAAAACCTACTTTCACACAAAGGTAAAATGAAGATGGCTTATTAAATTCTATACTGGGTCATGCCCAGTAGTTTACTAAACTAAACAACTGCAGAAGGCAAAGCACTCATGTACTTCCTGGTATTTTTCTTCCAGAAAATAAATTGTTCTATGTTGGAAAAGACAGAAAACAAATGCGCCTGGTAATTGTTTCAGATGAAGAGAAGAAAAAAGTGCTTGCGAAATGCCATGAAAATGCTGCAGGCACACATCACGGTATATCAAGGACACTGACTTTAGTGGAATCTAATTACTACTGGACCTCTATAACAAATGATGTCAAACAGTGGGTATGGTTTCATAGCTACAGGATATTTTTTTAATGTAGTCTGTGTTGCAAGGATTTTGTAATCATACGACTTTGATACAGTAATCACCCATACTGCTTCATGATGAGGAAACATAAGCTAACAATCAAACTGTAAATTGACTGTATGCCGAAGCACAGTGCTTTCTTTTTCTTTTTATTTTTTCTTTTATTATTGACCTTGTAGTTTGCAATATGTTAGCCAATGGTAGGGAGCCATACTGCATTTCAGTATGCGGGTCACATGGGGTCTTTTGGAGGGATTTCTTTGGCAAGCTGTATTGCCTATCTTCATTAAGATGCGGTGTACAGCTGGCCAGAGTGGCTGCTGGCGGATGAAAATTGGCTTCTGCCTTCAAACTAGGTGTGTTTGGGAAGCCGGTAAGCAAATTGATGCTTAGGACTGTTCCTTCTCCTCCTTCACCCAAATATATGTTCACATAATCCCTAGGCAGAACATGATCCATGAGCAAACCCTATGTAAAAATGTTCCTTGTGGCAAAATTATTGCTGCTATCAGCTTGCTGTATCACCTAAGTATTTAGAGTCCATGTGCAACTGTAACATGAACTGAAAATGAGTCTTTGCTTTCGCTTCAGACTTAGAAAAGTCTGGTTCTGTCCTGTAGCTAAAGCTGACCCGTGTTCTGTATGGCTGATGGTGCTTACTGCCAACGTTTGACAGCCACAGCATACTCAAAAGAACCAAAAGGGAAATGATTGGGATTTTTTTCCTTTCAATCCAGATGTTCCATACTTCCTTTAGCATTTACAGATTATCGTTTTAAAGTTTATACTATGGACCTGAAAGAGCGCAGTGCTCTCAGGATGAGCACAGTTCATCCTGAACTGCTGTGCATTTCCTTTCCCTGGCCTTCACTATTTGGTTTTGTTTTGTTTTTATCCTGGGGCTGAAAAACCTAATGACAAAAAATCATAGGAAAAGATAAAAACGAGTTCATCTGACATTGCCTGGGTCTGACCTGACCTAGAGAGGAATAATGGAGATTTATGATATTTTGTTGTTGTAAACCTTCTATATCACTTTTTATTGATAGCATCTCCCCTGGTTTCTGCACTAGGTATATGCATGCCAGCATTGCCAAGTGGCAAAGAATACAACCACCACCACGCCCAAACCACACCCTATCAAAGCAGAGGACCCCTGGACAGCAGTCACTGTAGCCCTAATGGGACCTTTTAATGTTACCAACAGAAGCCACAAGTATATCATAATCATGATAGATTTGTTCACAAAATGGGCTGTTATTTTGCCTCTGCGTGACACTTCAGCAGCTGAAATTGCTAAGGCAATCATCAATGTATTTTTCTTATATGGACCACCTCAAAAAATGCCTATTGATCAAGGGAAGGAGCTTGCTCATCAGGTATGTCTTTACATAGGTTTTGTTTGTTTGTTTTTGAGAAAAATACTTTTTTTTTTTTTTCCCCATAATAATTTTAGGCCATTCTTGTGGGAAAAAAAATACATAAATCCGATACCCGAATGTTTATTTTCTTTAATCAAAAAAAGTAGGTTCAGAAATTGACAAACTGATTATTTGCAATTGTAATTGCAAAATATTAATTGTAATAATTGTAATTGTAATGCAGCATTTCCCAGGGTTGTTTTCTTTTGGTAAAGAGCAAAAAATGCATAATGTGTATCTTGCCACTTAATTGGAGTGGCTCAAGCTTTCACATACCAACATGTTGCTGTATTTCGTCTGTCAAGTATTTCATATTGCTCAGTATAGCAGATAGGCCAATGTCAAAAATATCCTTAGATACAGTGATAAAGAAGAATTACTCACTCTTTGATCCCTTCAGAGATCATGAAATCATGAGGCTATGATATGGAAAAAATGACAAATTGTGTTAGTGGCAGAAGTGCTTTTAGAAACCATCTATTACTGGCTCCAGAGCTATACTGATTCCTTTAGCTCTCATTCCTAAGTCTGGACTGTTACGTGGGAATATGTATAGAAGAGTTTTGCTTGGCCATCATCTTACCAACAAAGTAGGTAGAAACTTTCAATAATTGTCTTCTTTTTCTTTTTAAGATAAACAAAGAACTATTTGCGCTGTTTGGAATGAAACAAATAGTATTGTCTTATCCTCAGACTGATGAAGTAAATGAAAGAACGTGCAAGACAATCAAAGCTTTTCTTAACAAATACTGCACAGACCATCCAAATGATTGGGATGAACATTTGTCTGCTATTGCCTATGCATTCAATTCGACTAATTTGGTAAGTCAAAGTTCTTCCTTTTTTGACTGAAGTCCTCCAAAATGCCTGCAAAATGGTATGTTAAATTTGCTTGCTTTTTGCTCCCCACTTAAACAGGAGCCAGATCAAACCACTCCCTATTTCCAAATGTTTAATCGTAATCCATATGTTGTTGAACCAATGAATGTATGTATGGAAGAAGACAATATGTTTGCCAAAATATTTGAAGCAACCAAAAGAGCCAGTCAAGCACTGGAAGAAGAGAAAACCTCAGACTGTCAGGTAAATGGTATAATTTCAAATTTTCCTAGGATGGGGACAGAAGAGAGAAAAGATGGAAAGACTTGAGGTTCAAAGTATAACCTTTAGCAATACATATTTTTTTCTTCTCTTTGGCCTGGGATCTCTAGATTCCAGCGTACATATGCTTGTATGCATATGGAAGGAGTAAACTTGAGAGGAGACCTTTTTCCAGGATATTCATGTTTGACTTTGAGGGCTAAGTATGCATGGAAGCTGAAAAACATTGCCTATGGACTATTGACTTAGAACATGAAGATAAAATCCCCTTCTACAGAACTCTCCAGCTTTACACATTATGAATTACACACATCTAAAGACATCTAATATTTTTGATATTGCATTATTAACCAATGTTATGAAAATACATGATTACTTCTGGAAAAAGGAAATGTACTTCATATCTATATCTTTTGCAGGTGGAGAAAACCTCTTCAGATGAACAGAAAACCAGAAACAAAATCACTGTCAAAAAGAAGACAAAGCAATTAAATACCCTTCAACTTAAAGTTGGTCATGAAGTTCTCAGACAAAGAAAAAACTGGTGGAAAGATGGTCGTTTCCAGTCAGAATGGGTTGGTCCATGTATTATAGATTATATCACAGATAATGGCTGTGCAATTTTAAGAGATGCTACAGGATCCAGGTTGAAAAGACCCATCAAGATGTCTCACCTCAAGCCATACATAAGAGGGTCCAATGAAAAAGGTATTTACGTGTGTATTTTATGTGCATGTATATATGTTTGTATGTATTTTTGTTAAGTTTTCCTGTCATGTCTTGGTGTTAGGTGAGGTAGTGAGCAAGTATCATTCACTCACTAGTGTGAATTAAACCACTGGGTAGTAATTACTGTAATCAATTTTCAGTAATGAGAGCAGTGAGTGTGAGTGGCTTTAAACCTATGCAGAGCATGGAACAGAGCTAATGAATCATGTTTAAAGCCTGTGTAAAAATAGTTTCCATTACAGTTGCTTTTAATATGTGGTTTGGCCCTGTTAATGCTGGCTGGCCAAAACATGTGAGAAGTATAATTCAGCTGAACTATATTCAAAGAGCATTTTTTAACTCCTATGTTCCTGTTTTGATATAGACAGGATTCACATTAATTTTCCTCATGCAATGGGAATGTAATTTCTTTTGCCTTATCTGACTAGTATATATGGTACCTGTTTAGGGTTTATTTTTGAGCAACCAAAACAGCCTATTTGCTAAAACCTTAAAAAACAAAGACTACCTCAGAGAGCTGATTTTTGAAGAGTTAGTTTTAAGTTTCAGTACTGAAGAGGTAAACAGATTTCTTGTCCCAGAGCAATAAAATGTCATGCTCAAAAGTAGAATTTGCGGAAATTCCCAAACACTTGGGAAATCAACTGACAATGTTACTCTTACACATTCAGTGTACTCTTTTGCAATGGTGCTGCTTTAATCAAACAACAGCAGCTGTTTCTTTTCTGCTGATGCTATCTTTGGGTCACTTCAGGCATTTGGAATAAAACAAGTACTCAGTGTTCGGAAGACTTTTGTCTCAGAACTGCTTTGTTCAGGGTTCTTGAAATGAAATTCCTACCCTCTTGGCATGTGTGGTTAAGTCCTGATTCTTCAAAATGCATAAACTGCATTGAGACAGCCACCTCTTCCATCACCTCCTAAAACTGAGGAGCTTGCAAAGCTGAAACTAATTCTGTAATTTCACATAGGAAGCTGGTATTGAGGCCACTTGTCAGCCTCCATTGCAGTTTGAGTAAACAAGAACAGCAGTGTCACATTGCTTCTCCTGGACACTGCTCTGCGTCTCATTCTGCATCTTCCAGCTCTTTGCTGAATTACTGAGCTGTATGGAGGAAGTCACATACGTGTCCTGCAGGCAGGTCCTCTCCAGCTGCTGCAATGACTTTGGAATGTGGAAAAAGTGCATCTTAGGTGAGGTATCTGTGGTCTGTAGGTGTTATTAAGTATTTTGCTTACACTTCAGATTTTGGAGCAGCGTATCTTCTCTGTATAACACTAGAAGCATGGATTTAGACTCTTTAAGCAGGAAAGACAAGTCCTGGAAATGGAGTGCTTATTTTTTTTACATGATTTGAAAATCTTCTGCAGGTAAGAAAGGGCAAATAGAAGCAAGGTATTTTTCAAACCTTTTGTAACAATCTTGACCTAAAGATTACTCTTGAGTCAGTGCATTGATATATGCTCTTGGTATAGGCATTACAGATTAAAAGTCTGTGTGGACCTGGGTTGTTGCTTGCTACCCAGATGTTTGTATAGCCTAGTAGAGGTTGCAGGACACCATGCAGATGTACGTAAGTACATCTGTGTGTCTGAAGCAATACTTTTTCTTGTCTGAGTGTTGTTTATTTTAAATATTAATCTCAATAGAATCCCAGTGGCTCCAGTGCTCAGACAATTCAGAAGTGCAAATACTTTGCACTTCAGATTGAGGACACATCTGTCAAGAAATATAACTTGCGAAGGAATTTGTAGCCCCTAAAATACTTGATTTGATGTAAGGGTCCTCATCTGAGTAAGAAAGTTGGCCCTAAGTCATCTTCCAAAACAAAAGTATAAACCCCATGAGGACAGTTACACATTTAATTTGGCTGGTCAGACTATTTTTATTTTATTTGAACTCACTTGGAAAAATCAAACATAGCAAGCATATGCTAGATAGAAGAGAAGTTCAATAGTACCATACAGAAGCAATCAACATTATGGCCTTTACATTCTATAAAACTGTTTTATTTCTTTATTTCTTAAAGTCTATTGTTTTGAATTGTGATTTCCCAGCAATAGTTAGGAGATGACACATTACTTTGTGAGTTGGTGTACAACATGGAAGAATCTGCATGCCTGTTCTTGTTTGGTATTATTAGTTCAGTAGCTGACTATGACAGGCCTCAAGCTAGTCCACTGACGTAGCAAAAAAAGAAGAAAAAAAAAAGGCAACCTTTCCTTCTTAACATGAAGTACTGCAAGCATTATTTTATGGATGTATGAGATGCAACCAAATATTTGGTGCTTAGTGAAATTAACACCATGTAATCAGATTCCTGCCACTCAAACTTTCTTGTCATCTTACAAAAATAGTTTTGAAAAGTAAGTTGGCAACTCACGATCATTTTAAGTATGGCTTTCAGTAAACTAGGACCATCTACTTTAATGGGTACTTTTATTTTGCAGACAACCACTACTTCTTACAAGGTGCAGTAGTTGTTGACCATGACTACATTGGTGTATCTGAAAGATCATATACTCCAAGCCAGCAAGACCCTATTGCTGAAGGGGAAATAAACACCTATGCAAGAGGTGTCATGTCTGTGGCGCAAATGCCACCTTCAGCCTGCAAAGACCAAGATCCAACAGATGGCAAACATCAGTCTGAGGCAACAGAAGATCATTGCATTGAACCAAACAATGCAAAGCCAGAGCAATGGCCTTCACCTTGCTGGACACTTCCGACCAAGATAGAAGACACTTAAGCAAGCTGTCTCCTGTCATAGTTCAGTGGCAGTTTGGAGCACCTGTGGCAGACTGAACAGTTATAAATTCCACAGCCAAATCCACTTTACTCTATGAATTTAAGAATACTGCAGGTATTCAGTGGTTAATTTATATGGGCATTAAGAAGCAATCACTCTGTTAACAAAATGTAGGCACAACCTAGTAAAAGCACATGTTCTACTACTGTTTGAATTTAAGAACACTATAAGTGTTCTTAAGTGTAAGTGGTTAATTTACGTGGGCATTGAGAAGTAATCACTGGAGTACCAGAAATACTGTCCCAACCTAGTGAAAGTGTAAGTAGTTTTCATTGTGCATTTGAATTCCAATTTTTGCTGGTAAAATGGCAATATGGCCCAACCCTACTGTCACCCTCTCAGGACACAGCACATCCTTTCACAGTAATGACATTTTCATTAATCCTTACCTGACTCATTGCTAATATGTAGACGTATTGTGGGATAAATATGAACTAAGCAACTTAAAATATTTTTTTTCTCCCCTGTACAAATATAAAGAAGATTATGTTGTCATTTTCTTGTTAAAGAACTGTTTCTCATTCTTTCTGAGAAGCTGCAAGCTTGGACTTTCACAGGTTTTAATTTGTAGTCTAACTCACCGCTCTAAGATCTCACAAAACAGTAAAGCCATCAAAATCAAATACAGCGAGTATTTTGCATATGAAACAGTGCGGCTTTCACTGCTCCCTGCTCATCAAAGCTCTGCTAAGGAGAGCAATTTCAGTTCCTCACATGTGGCAGAATCTTAGCAGTGGTCAGCATTCATTTGTGCTTTCCTCACAAACATCTGGTTTCCCTGACTTCTTCCCAGATCTAGCGTGGGTTTGGAGATTTCCGCTGACAGTTCTCTAGGAAAGGTGAGGACCAGCATTACTTATTCTCTGAATTCCTTGAGTAAGTTATTACAGGCTTCCTGCAAGGAAGACTCTATTTCATGGTAAGATGAAAACATATCTACTGCTAAATTTACGTGAACAGGAACTCTTTCACGTGTAAAACTGATGAGGGCAAGCTGGTTCTATTTATAGGGGAGTGACAGGAAGAGGAAGAATGCTAGTAGAGAGCTGAATTTAGAAATGCAGCAACTTATGTCACTTGCTGAGGAGGACTTGCTTATCTTGCTCTCTGAATAGCTGTATTCTGTCATCTTTGCTGCTGGATGTCATGTGACATAATACAGGTGGCTTTTAGTTAGCTTAAATGGCTGGATGCATTGCTATTGTCTCTTGTCAAAATCTAGAAGAAGAAAGTATTGTTTATTAAAGGTTTTCAGCTAATCTTAGGTAAAAAGACTTTGTCCTCAAGGCTAATGAGATATCTAGCTTATGCAGAAATTCACACCCATTGTGCAGTATGCCCACAGTGTCATGGGCCTGAGCTGTGTAAAAGAACAGCGCAGCACAATGGTGGTATTCCAGCATCTGATCTTAAAACCCCTCTGAAAGTGCTTAATTCTCAGTACTTTTTTCCCACTGAGACTGAGAAGGCAGTTGCGGGGAGGCAACTGGGGATGTGGGCTGTACAGAATGGCGTGTAGCCCACAGTATTTGCGGTGGGTGTGGACAGCAGCAAAACATATTTATTAACTGCTGCTACCTGCAGGCTGTGCCGCCCTCTGGGGACTGCTGCTCTTCGGATCTCTGCTCTAGTGCAGTCAAGGTACGGTTGGGGAAATATGCCTGTTGTCTTTTTTGTTGTTGTTGTTTGTTTGTTTATTTTTATTTTTTTATTTTTTATTTTTTTTAAGAAAAAAGCTAGGGAATTCTGTGAAATTACATTGAAATATTTGAACATTGAATAGAAAAAAAAAAAAAGCTTGCAAAGGGGATGTAACTGGAGCATTGGCCTTACTTGGATTTTATTTTTTCCACCAGTAGTGAGCGCTGTGGTCACACAGTATTTTTTTTTTTTCTCCAGAACAGCAATTTAAAGAGAACAGCCAGTTCAGGTGCTGTGCCCAGTTTCATGGGCAGCGGCAATTCAAGTCCTGAACCTTCCCGAGCAACCAGAACGGTGGCTACCAGATCCTTTAACAGAGACCCAGGTTATTTAAACCAATCCCTCCTCCTTCATATCTGCCTTTATTTCTTCCACTACCCAGAGTGATCACTACCCAGAATAACATCTGCTAGGATGGCTTTATATTGTTAGATGCATTGTGTGTGTGAAATATATATATAATTATATATTATATATATTTTTGCTTTACCTTCCCTGTTCCTTATTCAGACGCAGTTCAGTGGAGCCCTTTTCTGTGGTAGGTGTGCAGGGGAGCTCTAGGGTAACGAGTGCTGTGTACTTGTTGTAGCTACATTGGAGAGAAATAAAATGCTAAACTGGTAGTGGATAGGAAAAACAGCAACTATTTAACAAACTGTGTAATGCTGATCATTCAGGTTTCCTAGTAATTGCGATATACTGTGTTAACAGGCAGCCATTAGTGCCTCTTGGATGCTCCCAAATGAGACCTTCTCTGCACATGGGAGGTTTATTGAAATAAAATACAGGAGTTTCAAGCTAGCAACTCAAAAAGCAATCACTGGAAACTGAAAAAAGATGCCACCAGGAAAACTGAGACATAGCAAGCAGCATGCTGTGCTTGGTAAGCTGAGGGAAACCTCACACCTTGGCCTAGTGAAGCATTCCTCAGTATGTCCCTATGCCCACAGTGAGTTGTCAACACCAGCTTCTGGCTCATGTTTTGACCAACCTGTATAAAATTACTAATGCCCATCTGTAATCGTCTTCTCCACTGGCACACAGGTCTGATTTACGATGGGATAGTAGTGGAAGACTACTATTGCTGTAAAAGCGTTCATGGAAATTCTGTTTTCACATAGAGTTTGTGCCCCCTCATGGCCTCTTTCTCAGAGAAGAGAAATAGAAGGGAGCACAGCATGAAGGAACTGACAATTCCCTTGTTTCTTCCAGAGCAGAAATATGAGCGTTTTTCCTTTGGGTTTGCTACTACCACTAATTACCCCCTCCTGTTTGTACTGGGTCTGGCTGGGATGTTAACTTTCCCTGCAGCAGCCCATACTGTGCTGTGCTCTGCACTTGTAGCTGGAACAGCAGTGTTATCCACACCAGTATTGTGTCTACTGCTGAGCAGCACTGGCACAGCATTGGGCCTCTCTCTAACCCTCCTAGGGGGTGGGCAAAAAGTGAGAAGAGAAACATCACTAGGGCAGCTGACCTAAACCAACCAAAGGGATATTCCATATCATGTGGTGTCACACTCAGCAATAAAAGGTGGAAACAGGAAGAAGAGGGGAGGGGTGGGCTCTCGTGTTGAAAATGTTGGTCCTCCTCCCAAACACCAGCTACGTGCGTTGAGGCCCTGCTTCAAGGATGTGGTCAATCATCGCTCATTTGTGGGAAGTAGAGAGTAATTTCTTTCCTCTGCACTTCCACATAGCCTTCATTTGTTTTATTTGTTTGTTTTCCTACTTTTTTTTTTATTTTCCCTTTCCCTTTTTATTTCCCTTTAGTTAAATTGTTTAGTTCATAATAATCTTTTTTTATTATTATTATTTCCCTTTAATTAAATTATCCATATCTCAACCTGTGAGTTGTTCTTTGCTTTACTTCTAAAAAAGATTTTCATCTAAAAAGAGGGGGGAGTGAGAGAGTGGTTGTGGGGTTTTGCTGCCCAGTATGGTAAAACAACCACACCGTTTTATTAAATTTAAAACATCCCAGAAAACAACAATCTTTCACTAAAAGTATTCTATGCAAGCACTCACAGTGTTTCAGTATGAAATAAAAACGTATCTCTCTTATATGTATCTCTCTTATTTGAATACTGCCTGAACTTTTGTGTAGCATTTGCCCATTTTTTGCTGAAGTGCTCTTCCATTCCAGCTTCAGACAATACTTGACATTTTAAAGTTTTTTCCCTCCATCTCCCTAGAACTGAATGTTCCCTGCTGGAGGACGGATGAGTCATGATTTGTTTTTCACAATAAGCAGTTAAATCTTCTGGAAATACTGCTTTTGAGATATAGATAAGTTTCCTTTATGCATTTGGGTACAACATCTGTCTGTCTCAATGACCTTTAGTAGCTGTATCATTTCTGTAATGACCTAACATCAAAATCTGTTTGCACAGTAACCTTGGTATTTTCAAAATAAGTAATGGAATATTTTATTTTTATTCTCATGGCAGTTGAGTGGATGCTTTCAATTAACTTATTGGAGTACCTGAAAATAAAACATGCAAGCACCCCCAATGCCAGAAACTCAGCACAGCGGCAGCTGTCCATCATGGCCTGAGAGCGTGCTGCTTGCCTGTGAATTCCATGGAAGAAAATGACACCTTAGAAGTCTGTAAGACAGGACACTTCAATTAGAAGGCTGAATAAATGAGGGGGAAATAGCAGTGTCTCCAGGAGATAATGGGTTTTACCTCTTCTACGCATACTGGAGGACCTATGGGCCTGGTGCTAGGCCTGCTATATAGGCCTGCAGGAACTGTTAATCCTGACAGGTGCATTCCCCTGCCACTTCTCCTTTCCTCCTGTGCTTTTACACTTGCAAACACAGTATGGGGCTGTGTAAGTTTGCAAACCACTGTATGTGAGTTGTTTGAGCTGCCTGTGAATTTGTCCCATGTATTGCTGCAGGCTCTGAGGGTCTGGGTGTCTAAACCACAGGGCTTCTGGCTGTGGTCTGTGCAGTGCTTCTTGCCCTGGTGCTGTGCAGAGCGTGATGGTGAGGAAGGGACCTGCAGCAGCTTCAGTAGCAGAAATTGCTGTGCTGTGAGCAGGGCAGGTCATAGGAAGTGCAGCAATCTCCGTCTGCAAGGCAGTGCTGCCCTGCTGCAGATTGCCAGTGCAGTGGCCCACAAATCACATGGATAAAACTTTCCATAATTTACAGGTTGTAATGTATGTGGTCCTTTTCTGGTGCTTGGTAAGAATTGCTTAGCTTTGATCAGAAGGAAGGGAGTACCCAGAACTGCAGCTGACAGCAAGAAGCAGTGCCTTGAATGTATAAAGTGATATGCAAGTGGGTTAAAAAGGAACAAATCAGATTTCACAAACTCAGTACTTCAAAGTATTTGACATTTTTTGACAATTTATGCCTTAAATCTCTCTACGCCTCACTGCCGCCTTCTGTACAAAATGAATAGCACCATGTCAGTTCTCAGGCATACTAAAAAAAAAAATAATCATAACTTCACAAAGCTGGCAGGCACAGCAGTGAAAACCTCCTAGAAAAAAAAAAAAAAAAAAAAAAAAAAAAAAAGTCCACAGAAAAATGAGTTCTGTATTTTGCGCAGAATTTCAGTGATAGGTGGTTAATAATGCACGGGGTTCCCCATCAGAGGGATTAACTTGACTTTGAATGTTTGTCTTGTCAGATGCCATCCATCATTTCCACAGATTAAAGACCTAGAAAAAGAGCAGGAACTGTTCCTGTAGCAACAGGACAGGATTCGGCAAACTTTCAGCGGTATTTTAGTTTAGTTTTTCCATTTTGTTTAACTTCCATGCTCTGCGGGCCCAGGTACCTGGTGTGGTTGTGGGGTGGTCGCCTGTCCTGGAGGCCTTCACACCCTGCGCCCGGCACTGCCTCAGCCTCTGAGGCACTGAGAAAGTGGGGCAGCTACCAAAACTGTTTCTCCAGGAAGGCATTTCCTTCCCAGACTATGCTCTCATAAAAGGCTGCACATCGGTGTTTTGGCACTGCCTCTGTAGTTACACAACAGTTTTAGCATGTCAACTGAAAAAGAATTAACAATTTAACGCTTACTTCAAATGTAACTGTAGCCATACACACAGGCTTAGCATTTGGCTGAGTCAACACATTTCTGATTTTGTCAGTGGGCTGTAGTTCATTGCAGGTAGGGAAGGGAAATCCTTTGGAAACAACGATGGGAGGAAGGTTCTGGAAGCCACCAGGTTAAACGCAACCTGGAGCATGCTGCCTCCTGCTGGCACATTGGTTTGGGGGCACTGGCAGCCACTAACTCAAGGACTAGTTAAAAGACATCTGTGTGTGGAGGGGCAGGGAGAAATAAAGTATGATTGAATAGGTAGAAATGTTCCTGGGGAAATAGCACAGGCATCTGCCTGCCATTTTTGTGTCACTGGCTCTTTGCTTCTTCATGCAGAGGGAGTCAGCAAAACCTTAGGCAGGTAATGGAGTGGGAAACATCAGAATGTTAACTGGAGCCAGATAATTATGGAGATATAGATGTATTTCTGGGAGCAATGCAACCAGCGTTGTTTGAATGCTGCATGCCTGACCTTTCATGTAAGATATGTATCAAAATAGTCTGCTGGAACACTAGGTAGCTCACACCATAACTGCCACTGGTGACAAATATTCAGTATAGCTTTGCAGTTTCCTGAGATCCAGCCTTCTTTAAGTACCCATTGAACTTTGGTGGCTGTGATCATGATCTTACAGAGAAGTGCCTGGAAAAAGCCACCCTTGCAGTTCAATGTGAGTGGTGCAGGGTGGGACCTAAGAGACACAACTTAAAAAGAAATCGCAACATTGTGGGATCCAGTCCTTTTTGCATTAAGACTTTTTTTTAAGCAAACAAGTCTCTCCTGAGCTGCAGCTTTAGGACATGCCAAGAAAGCAATAACAAATGTTGTGGCAGTTGTGGTTATCAAAGCACTGTGGGCTGGACCTGCAGTGGCTGGGACAGGGTTCTGCTCTTAACACCCATGTATTTCGAAAACAGATTCAACCTGCTATTGCTTGTGATGGCTAGGAACATGGGTTGCCATACCCCATTCTTACTTTTTTGTTTTGTTTTGTTTTCTTTTCTTTTTCTTTTACATTCTAATAATAATACTAAAAAGATTTTAGTTTCTCATATTTGTCAGTTTGAAAACTAACTGTAGTCAGCAATTAATAATTGTTTACCAAGTTTGCTTAACTGTTACGCCTATTTGCTAGGAACAAATTGTTCCATGGCGTTGTTAAAATGATACTTTTGGCGTAGGTCCCTAAAAAAAATTTGCATCTACGTCTTTTATGGTTTTTTTTCGTTTGTTTGTTTGTTTTTTTTTCAATGAAATCACTCAAAGGATCACTTGCAGAATCTGTTGCTTCACATGCAACAAATTAATCGAAACACTAGCAGAAAGGACCTGAAGAAAAGATCAGTTTAGTATTTAGAAACATCTAGAGCAACTTGCAAGTTGTGTCTGATATAGCTCTTCCATGCACCTCTCCAAATACTTGTGTAGCAAAGCCAGGTAAGTGCTTCTTTTTGTTTTGAAAGCCCAATGTCCAGAAACAGCAAGAAGTTTGCAGGTTTTGCTTGGTTATGCAGATGAATCTCAGTATTTCACAGGAACTGAGGAGGAATTTGAGAGCAGTTACAACATAACATAAATTTTGCTTACAATTTTTGGTAATTTGCAATGACGAAAAAATATTTTCACTTTTAAGAATTAAAAACAAACAAACAAACAAAAACCAGGCTTGCTTATACATAAAGGAAAACCAGGGTGCTAAAACTTTAGGGTTTACTACCATCTATTTTACATAGAAAGTGCACTAGCATAATTTCAGCTCTTAACTGACATGAACTTTTTTTTTCTTTCAGTACATGGTTTCTGTACTGTGACCAACACTTAATCCTAACCCACTGTAACATGACAGATATTACTGACCTAAAAGTTCTGATAAGACATAAATAAATCTTTGCCGAGAAAGAAGCTGCTGCCATTTATTGTATTGATCTATAAATCCTCATTAACTGCTACAGTGCACAGCATAATTAGAAAACCCTACTTAATCAAGATGCTTCCCAAGGAATCAATTAGCACCTAATGATACTTGTGGCAAGGATAGCCGCTTAATTGGGGTGGTAATTCCATGAATTCCATTTAACTGGGACACCTCCAGGTGACTTGGTGTTACCTGCCCACTACAATCCAGTTCTCCCCATGACTGCTTGCAGTTACCTCCATGTGCCCCACGTGCAGCTGGCACACAGATGGCTCGCAGCTGGCTGCTGAATCACCCTGCACTGGTAGCCCGCTCCGCGCAGCCTCTGCCTTTCCTACCACTCCCAAGGGCCCCTGTTCAAAACAGGGAGATACGCTTGGTACTGCACCACCACAGAGAACAGTGCCTTGCTGGCTCATCAGCCTAAGTTGAATGGCAATATTCAGCCCCCAAAACAGCCAAGATTCTTCCATCTCAAAGCCATCAGCAGCTCTTGAAAGTTAGCATCATGTCTTTGGAGTTTTAAGATGGGCAAGTCTGTGTTTATTAAAAAACATGGTCTTACCAGAGACAATTGCTGTAATTTAATTAATCACAGGCATTCCAAATCCACTAGCTGAGACCAGATAACCAGCATTCAACACTTAATATATAAATAACAGTATTAGCAGCTATAACCTGCTAGGCTAGAGGATGGTCCATTCATTTATTAAAATCCTAGCGATGATTAAAGTCTTCCTTTATTGTATTCTTAAGATGCATCTTACTAAGAGTAACAGAGAAAGAACATCCAGCACCTTTAAGCAGGTTCAGATTTTCTGCCACCGTACCTGCACAAATTTAGAGGTGCACCCTTCCCTCAGAGGTACTCGCTGCTGGGAGGCAGTAGCTTGCCTGCCAACCCAGCTGTCTGCCCATGGCTTCTTTTAGAAACCAGCCTCTGAATTCTGGCGAGCAGGGACTGTGGCTGGTGTTGAATTACTCTGCCCTCACTCATACTTGTCATTGAACTGTGTTCAGCTACTCTTCTCTCAATATTTTTTTTGTTTTCAATTGGCGATAAAGATAAAATAAATGTCAGGAGGAAGGAGGTAGCTATATATAATCTTCAATAATCTAAAACCTGGAAGCAAAGAACACCCAATATCAGATTGGCATAATGTGAGCTATTCACGTGATAGAAAAACACATCCTCACTGATCACGTCTGATAAAAAGCTGATGATCTTTTAGATTTGATGACACATATACCACCTATGTTAGCAGTGCCACCACAGCTTTAATAGCTCTCATCAGAAACGTCCTGTAAACTAGTAATTACTTTTTTTTTTTTTTTTCCAGAAAATTTAAAAAAGATCCTTCCACCTTACGTCTTTATCCTTATATAAGATGACCAAAAGCCACAGCTAAAATAACATTGCCTTGCTTCCAAAAGCAAGACAGAAAAACTCTGTTTTCAGTGTAACATTAGGAAAATATAAAATAGTTGGAGAGGAAGCAACACTGAATACAGGCTATGAAATGGAGTTCTTTTCATCGCCAGCACTAGTCCGTTACAACACCTGCAATGACGATAATGAAGCAGTTTCATAAAACCCTGTGGCAATTACAGCTGTGTACACTCTGCTCATAATACAGTTTTTAAAAGAAGATTAATCATGCTCTGATCCTCAAACTAGACTGATAAATCGTGACAGCGTCACACAATGATTCACACCTAATTATCCTGGCTGTGTGAGTCATCTATCTAGCAGCTCTTCCAGAAGTCTTCTATTCAAAGAGGGAGTATATTACTGGAATCGGGACTACTCTTGTGTGAATGAAAAAGGAAGAGAGGAGAAACAAGAAAATCAGTACTACAAATCAGGTAGCACTGATGCCTACCCTGACTAATTTTCGTATGTAATTTGAGACACGGGTTTCCTCTTAGCTGTGACCATGTTTTATTAAAGTAAATACCCTGCAGTTTTATAATACAAGTATATTTCCTCTTTAAATCTTTAAGCTTGACTTTGTACATGTATATTAGTTATTAGTCTTAAAAAAAAAAAAAAAAACAAACAACCCCCCCAATAAAGCAAACCTTGTGACATAGCAAAATATTTTCCAGCTTCCATACAAAATAGCACGTTTTATCTGCTAGTAGAAGACATTAAATCTTTTACTGTATTAAGTGGTCTGTGTAACTTTTACAAAAGTTGTATACAAAAAACTTAGAAAGTATGCAAAAATTCCAAAGTACACTCTGACAGCTAATGCTCTGCGAACACTTTATTACACAAATTACATTCAGCTTCTGAAAATAGTGTTCTAACAGTGGTACCATCTAAAAATAAGACATCCCAGAAACACATCAAGTCAAGAAGAAGAAAAAACAATTAAATAGATACTTTTTTTTTTTTTCTTCAATGCAATATAATGCTAGTGATTTTAAAAAAATAGAAGAAGATTTAGCAGCTTCATTTTCTTGTGGCACTGTATTTTCTCTGTACTGCAACAGGTTAAGGACATTGAAGAGGAAAGGCACAAAAAAGAAATTGGCAACTGAATATTTATAGGAAAAATACTTTGTTGAAGCAGGTAATACGACTTATTTACAAATACAGAAAAGATCCCCAAGTTGATATGAGAAAATACTACTGCTTTAAATCAGTGCTGCAATTAGAAGAAGACTGTTTGTTTTATTAAGATGTTCACATAAAAAAAAACAACGGCACTGATATGAAACTTCCATACACTCCTCCACTTAAAAAACAGAACGAAAACCAAACAAAAATTAAAGAAATCAGTGTACAGCCCCACACAGACTAGTACAGTTTACAATTAAATACACAAAAATCTTAAACGTGCTTAAGGGAAATGGAATCTGACATTCTGGATTGAATCATATAATGGAGAACGCAAAGGTTGTCTTCATTCAGGATGATGAAGGTGCTGGTGGGGGTGGAGGTGCCGAGTACTCTTCTTCTGAATCTGTGCCATCATCTTCATCCTTCTCTTGGTCACTTCCTTCCGTGCTGAGTCGGTCAAACCCTTTTCGGCTGTAGCCTTTATGACTTGCAAAGAAGTTCCCCAGGTTAAGGCCACCACCACCTTTCCCTGTGGAAAAGAAACCCTTGTCAGAAGCTTTGCTTTCTTGTATGGGGGAATAAATATCTACGCAGTCAGCACTTCTTTTAAGTATCCTTCCAGAAAGTTTTTTTTAAAGGTCAGTAAAAGGCAAAAGAACTAATTATATACATTATGGAAGAGAAGGAAATTCGTCTTTAAAATAAAAGTTTCAAATGACTTTTTTTCCAGCATACATTGTTCCATTAAGAAGAGTCTTTATGCAGGTATCTGTGTTCCTACCACCTTGTCATTTTGACCATAATCTCAGAGCACTTCATCCCATTCACCAGATACGCTATGAGCACCACTCATCTTCCAGTGGTAGTGACACATCCTTTTCAGCAGGCAGATACTGACAGATGAGGAGTTTTAAAAGATACTTCCACAGAACACCTGTGGTTTGCCCCCGAGTCCTTGTTCTGAGAAAGTTCCGTCAAATCTCTTGTTCGCAAAAAGTGAACAAACGAAAAAGCCTTCATTTACTGAGTGCTTATAAGATCTTAACTGTTTCTTACCTCTAAGTCTGCCTAAAACTCTGCTCGAATTTGAGTCAAGTTTGTGTTCCCCATCAGCTGAAAAATAAGGTAGATTTAAAAAATGAGCTTAAAAATCATACCCTATGTTTAAGTAATTTTCTCTATTTTCTGACACAGAGCACAGACATTCATAAAAATTGATCAACAGCACTAAGAACACTGAATTTTCAGCTTCTTGATTAAGGTGAAGTTATAATTCCTAACAGAACAATCATGCAACAAATGCTTATTTTATGCCATTCAGCCATTAAGAAGATTCACATGTAAGTTATTTCTGAGAATTTCATCACTTCAGCTGTAACTTATAACATGCACTACATTCTGGCACACTGAAAAACACGGTGTGACATTTGAAGGTGGTATATATTCCATTCAGGCATGACTGGCTTTCTTGAAAGACAGCGATCTGTAAATTTCTTCAGATATGTTGGAGGATATATACTCTTGTTCAGCAGAGTATACTCTTCCCTGATTAATATTGCTATCCTTGATTTGAAGAAAAATAAAATGCCACCAAACTGTTTTTCTGTATATAGTACTCAGTTTCCATAAATTTGTGCAAGTTTATTTTACCAGTGTCACTCTTCGACACTGTAAATTTAGACACAGCTTCAATCAGAATCCAATGCGAAGATGCCGCTGTAGATCACAACCATTAATGACAGTACTGTAACAGTCTAGAGCATTAGCACACCAAGTGCTTGAACACTGAAAACAGTCTGAAGCAGATTTTAACACAGCAAATAAACATCCAGCTCAGTTACACTGTTGCACTATCAGACTGCTTAATTACCTAGTCTTTTACAGTATGTCCTAGCCAATGACAGTACTGTTATTTGCCAAAATATATATATTTTTGTTGTTTATCTTGATAAAGCTGTTTATGGCATACAGAAAAAAAAAGAAGAAAAAGAAGTGTAATGATCAAACTCGACTACAGTCTGTCAGTGTCTCAGAAACAATGCTATTATATAATATGAATTAAGAACAAATTTACATAACATTGTAATTATCAAGCAAAGATCTCATAGCAATGGAGAAAGGTGCATCATGGAAACATCTCAAAATTCATAAGATGGTAGGGAATAAGAATATACCATCTCAGAAATTTTATCTGTTCGCATTTTTTATGCCTCTCTAATACCCACAGAGTCCTCTGTTGTCAAGAATTTAAAGATCCCAAGCTGAATAATCAATTCTGAACTGAGTATTAAAATTAATGCATTCTAGACAATAACATGAATGTATTTTTGATGCCAATTAAAGGAAAGCATTTGACACGTTGTGAAAAAATGGTGGCTTAAGGTGAAAGGCATTGTTGTGTGCATGCTGATGGTTAGTTTGCATGCAGCATCACCACAACTGTGTACAAGGGAAAAGGGACAGCAGGCCTCTTTCTTCATACTGTTGTCCCTCAATATTCAGCGATGTGTTTAAATGAACAATAAAAGACTGTTAGTCATGGTTACCTCCATAGACTATTGTCTTCCTCCAACGAATAAATACTAAAATTGCCAGCAGGACAACAACAGGGATAATTAGAAGAGTCGTAATAAGAACAAAGGAAACTCCAGTGCTGGCCTGTCGGACCAGATGTTGTTTTTCCTGCTTCTTTAGAGGGTCTGTTGGTTCTGGGTTGTTTTTCAGTCTGGCTTCTACAACTGTCTCCAATTCTTTAAAAAGAAGACAATTTAAACAGGCAATCCATATGCATCAAGCAACAAAGAACAAGGAGCTAAAGAAAAAAACAAGCTAGAATATCTAAAGAAAAAAACAAGCTAGAAGTGATGAACAACAAGGAAACAAAAGGCAAACATTTATGGAACCAGTTTTAGCTCTTGCTGATGTTATCCCAAATATAAGACAGAGTCTGAGCGATACCACTCCAGCAAGAATGCCCTCTCCTTTTCTCAGATGGGGAAAGGAGAAGTGTCACGGAGATTTTTGCCTTAAAAAACATCTACCATTTAAAATATGGGCAAATCCTGCAAAAAGGCGTATTGGCAAATAGTGATCTAACGATAGTGATCTACTATCATTTAAATATCTCCTTTTGGTATTAACATTTCCACAATAAATACAGAAATCCAGTGTGTGTTGTATTATCACGGACAAAAAGGAAAACATTTATATTTATTTTCAATAAGTTTGTGACAGAGAGTCAAATTCTCCTAACAGCTAAATCCCATGAAAGGCCTTTGGCTCTGAAAGTCTGTAGAGCTTTAGAAGACTGCACCCACTCACTCCTGGATATTTTGTTATCACTCCATCTACCGCAAGAAAAATAATTTCAGTAAAATCCTCTACACAGTGTTGTGATTGTGTATAAAAGATCACATTCTTCATGCTAACTTTTAATGAATAAAACTGTCCTGCTATGTATTTTAACATTTGATCTAACAGCAGATCTTAGCTGCATTGGAGACACTGAATACAATTGTTAACTCTGTAACAAGTTTTAAATGACGTTCTGTTCTGGATGAACAGTAGAGGCTTCAATTTTCATATAACACTACTACAAAGATAACCTGCTGTCTGTTCAAGTAGTAGTAACACACTTTTTTTCCACTAGCACCTTGCCCAGCTCTGAGGAGTGGTTCAGTTCTCCACATTTTCCCTTTAGAGCTTCTTACTTAAAAACTGTTTCTTACCCATGTGATACTATTTCGTGATTCCCTGTAGCATTAGAAATGTCAGCCAGCATGGTATCTTCCTAAAGAAAGCTGAAATGCATTGACATATCCCTAGATTAGCTATACTGTGGATGCTGTGCTGTCCACACTTGCCCTTTTGAGTGCTTCAGGAGGACTGATGTACCAATAGGGATAAAACAGAAGGACAACAGTTCTCACAGTAAGAATTTCACTGTTTTATAAGGCCAGCCTAGTTTATTCTACTATATGTTGTAATTGGCAGGTGGAATCTTTGGTATATTGCATGAAGCAAACCACAGAAACACTGAATTCAACCAAAGAAAACCACTTAAGAACTTCTGAACATTTTTTTGGTGTCTGAGAACTGTGGAGCAAGGGAAAGGTTGCTGGGGAGTAACACTCACATTTCAGAGCTTTCTCTGCATCTAAGGGGGCTAACACACATACCAGATGGTAATGTGGAGTTAATCTACTAGTTAAATTTTCATCTTAGTGTCTGTGAAGCACATCACCACTGAAAAAAAAAATGTTGCTTGGTTGTAAATTAGTGTCTACTAGGTACAATGGTTACAAGCTGCTTTGTCTTACTACCTGTGGCAGCTTGGTTTATGTACAGTAACTGTATGAAACAGTGGCGAAAAACAAAACAACAATCAAACTAGTTAGCATTTTTTCCTCCAGGGTGGCAGAAACAGTCATAGCCTATGTGAAAATACCAGTTCCTTCATTTCTATTCAGAATCAGACTAACCTTTTATTTCCTGTACCTCAATACCAGCCTTTTTAACTGACCGATGTTCCATTTCTGTAAAACAAAATTATTCTTCAGGACAACTGACATTTTGAAGACACTCAGTGACATTTTCCTGCTAGCTCTGTCAAATGTACAGTACAATCCTACAGTAAACAATCCTATTAGCATCTGAACTTCACCAAGCAGAGCCAATGTAAACTATTCAATAGCTTACAATACCACGAAAAAAAAAAGAGAGATGTTGATTCATAAAAGCTGTTTGCAATAATTAACTCTTAATGCCACAGAGACACTTTATGGGCATGTGTAAGGGTTCAGGGAGTCCCATAAAAATATCACTATTAATTACAATCAAAATCATGACGGATTAAAGACTGGTTGAATCAGGACTCTTTAGCTACTGCAATGTTATACTGCAGTTTCAGTCAAAAAGAAAATAAGATACATGGACTTTTCTCATCTAACCTCTAAGTGATGAAGAAATAAATTATTTTTTTGTTTTTATGTTTCTTTGAATAGAAGTCTAGAAATGATCTTTTTCAGGTTAATACATTCAGAAACAAGCCATATCCAGTCAGACTTACAATTTATCTGGTCCAGTGTCCTGTTACTAACAGCATCTGATACCAGATGACCCATAAGAAAATCAATAAAATATAAACAGACAAATGTGGAATAACTGGCTTAGTCAGAAGTTTATTTATAATAGCAGATTGTTACTGGTTGGCTAACACCGTGAAGCCTGAGGCTTTCTCCCTCATACATTTTTTATCTGATATAATGTAACAGTAGATTATATTTTTATTCCTTTAAAGTATATTTGTAAATCCTTACATACTCTTGTTTCTTTTATTCCTCTCTCTGAATCCTACTAAACTGATGCCTGATTCATCGGGTTCCTCTCCCTGATGTCAGGCTGTTTGGCTTGGGGGTTAGTGGATTAAAACTGGGAAGTGTTTCCCCTTGATCGGAATAGGGTTTCAAATTATACTAGATTAATTTTCTAATGATAAATATTCCCAAAGAAGTTTAAAATTGACGTCTGTTTTTATTTCAGCCCCTGAGAGTTTCTGATATAACTTCAAAGAAAGCAGTGAACTTGTCAGCAAATGACACATTAAAAGACCTAAAATGCAAAAAACCTCATACTTTTAAGCATATACTGATATGATAAGGTACAAATCTACCGTAAGGCAAATGCATTTGGATTTCTCCTCCTGTGAAAAATTAGCTCACACATCCTGGACTCTTCTTTGGCAGAGTAATGCTGAAGAACAATCACTTTACACAACTTCTGCAGTTGTTCTGTACTTAAATCATTGTCATTAAACCAGTACCAGATAAGTGACACTGATCTCAAGATACAAAATGTGAAGTTGTGGCATTAAGAACAAAAAACATACTTTCTGTGGATGCAAACTTCCACACTGTTCTGGCATGAACATCTCCAATGAATACTGTTTTGTCTTCTGAAGCAACTACATCATGTGGCATCTCAAAGCTCTGTGAAGAAAAGGAGTGACAGATTACTTTTAGCTATCTACACATTGTCATATCCAGTCCTGGAAAAAACAGCAGGTCTAATGTGAGTGAAGGGAAGAGGAATTACATTTCCATTATATGTTTGCCTTCTCAAGGGATAATATCTTAGAGATTATCAGATACATTCATGCTAAACAATTCACATTTATGTTCTTGCATTTAGTTTTATCCTGTGAAATATAATATGCATAGTGCACATACACAGTGGTAAGTAAGTTATTATGTTGAGAAAATTGAAATATCAAAAAAGGTGGACTTTTTGAGATACTACATAGTGATGTACAGTGTATGTACTCCAAGAGCAGCTGTAAGCATTGACACTAGACCATTCATTCTCCACCAAATCTAGCAAAGGTCTGAGCTAACTTGTTTTTTTTTATTTTTTTATTTTTTTATTTTTTTTTAAATCAAGGAAGCATATTGGAATGCTATGCCAGTTTATTATTGTTTACAGATATAACATTTGGAACAGGTGAACAGAGGATCCTATTTTGCTATCTAGGAGTGTAATGAATGAAACACCAGAATTTAACAAAAAATACATTGCAATTTTTGTAGGGCAGATCAGGAGAAAAAGATAATAAGTTTGGCCATGTTGCTTTTAGTTTATCCAGAATGGTCTTCTCATGTCTTTAGAATTCACATTTATTCCCTGACCTGAGTTATTGTCCTTGATACCTACAGACTAATTAAGTGAGAAACTTCAATGAGAAGCAATAAGCTGCCACATGACAAGCACATTCCAAAGCAGCACCTAACCCATCTTCAACTTAAAATTAGTAAAACTACGAGAAGAACAAAAAAATCATCTGACTCTGTTTTGAATAAATGTCTCTTCCCTATTTTTTACTCTTTTTACTATTTTTACTGTTCCCAGAAAAAGGTTTCAAGAGTAAGGGGCAGTTCACTTTCCTACCACTGAGAAACCAAAGAATCTGGAATAAAAACCTGGGATAAGGCAGTATCTTTGTAGTTAACATGTGTTGTTCTGGCCTAAATACCTTTCCTGAGGATGTACTATTTTAGTCTAGATTCCTTCCTAAAACAAGATTCTCAACACTTCTAGATCTATTTCAGCAACTATGGCTGTCATATTAAGAATTTTTCCTTTTCGTGAGTAGACTGGAAAACTGAGTATTGTGAACTACCTTACCAGGGTAAGTTCTGGTAAGTGGTCTATTTCAGATCTCAGGACTAAATAGTGCATCCTGTATACACCATTATCACAAAGAATTGCTTACTGAAAAAAAAACAAAAATCAAATACAAACCACCAAACCAAAAAAAAACAAACAACATCAAAACAAAAAAAAAATAATTAAAGAAAATAATCCCTGTAATCCAAACTATATTTCTTTATGTGAGAAATTGTTTGTGAACCAAATAGGATGGAAGTGATGTATATAACAGATGTTATGTATTAGCTGAAGATTTCAGTACTCATCCTTCCAAAACATTAATAAATGAGACAGACTTTCATCACTTAAATTTTGTTTTTCATTATCTTTCTTATAAGTTTTTTTTTTTTTTCCCAAATCAAGGAAAAAAAGTGAATATTTTACTTGTATGTATAATATTCCATAAATACATGAAAAACAATTCAGAAGTAAGAAGTTTGAACTTGGAGTATTTTCGTTTGTCTTGTGCCAAGCTATTCCTGGTTTAAAGACTGATCTTGGATCACCTTATGAAAGCTGTACACCTGCTCTACTGTCTGAAGTCAACATTTAATACAGTAATTTTCTACAGTGACCTGTAACTGTGCACAGATAGTTAACATTATCTAATCCCCACTGAATCTCAAAACAATGATAAATCCACTCTCAGTTTTTGTCAGTTTGTAGACAGTACAGCTATTTGCTATACTTAAAAAGAAATATCTTTCTGTAGTATCCCTTAAAACTGGGCTGCAAATCATTGAGCATATGTGCTACCCAGAAATGGGAGTCATTCTTTAATCTAAGACAATCTATATATTTTTTAAGAAACATTTTAAAACTTTATTTTGCACAACACTTCATAAATAACATCTAGCCCTCAAACTAATCTTCTACAAAGAACAGATGTAACCATACAACTCAGTTTTATTCCTGCATAGAAATACACTTTTTTGGACATGTAATGGACATTAGTATCTAATTCTATAAATATTTCTGGACCTTTATTCTTCTTTTAAATTAGCTTTTAATAACTATCTGCCAACAATAAAGTGAACTTATCTTAACTAAAGGTATTATCTGTAGGGATCATCTCAAAGGTGGTGTAATTTTTGAGCATTTAATACATGTAGAAACTAAGATCTGAAATTCTAGCATCTCCACTAAGTTTGGATTATGAGGAATTCCTTTGAATACTATACATTTTAAAACACCTGATTTCCTGTAATAGTTGTATAAAAGTTAGAGAAGTAGGATGTTACCAACAATCTCCTGTACATAATTACATACACCAGGCACTCTGCAATACTCTACCTTTCTAAGCGGAACGAAAGTATCAATTATTTCTCCAGTAGAGAAGTTCATCACAAATCCTTGCACTGGTTCTGCTTCTCCAGGGTAAGGCATTCCATTAACAGCGAAGAGGAGACCACCTGCAACAATATTGGATTTTCTTTAACAACCCACACCTTGCAAACTACAGTGCAGGTCAATAGTAATTGTATTGATGTAAAAAGCTGTCTGAGAAAATTGGAATGACTGACAGAGACAGAGGTAACTCAACAGGAAACTAAATCACAACAGAAAAGTTAAGTAAGGTATCACAGGGAAAAACTGTGGACAACCAGTCTATAGAGAGATGCTATAAGGAAGTGGTCAGAAGCTACTTCATAACAGTCTTAAATAAACTGGTTGTGGGTGCATGGGAAGCAGGAGAGGAGTGGACTACAAAATGGAGTCAGACTTGCTCACTCTCCCTACAATGCATCTCCTGCTGTCAGAGACAGCAATGGGCTACAAATACTGAGTATCCTAACTTGTACATCATTTCTTAAATTCTAGGCAAACGCATCAGAGATTACCTTGATATTAAATTTGATATCAACTACAGAGTCAGGAGACTGACATTCCAAAATTCCTTGTCCAGCTGTTGACATTCCCACCACCTTCAGTACTGGTATTAAAAATCTGACTACAACCTTTAATACAGCTATTGTATTAATCATCAGATTTTGATAATAAACTACATAACTTCTAAATAAAAACTGTTTGTTTTCAGATTTTATATTTTAAAAAACTCAACTCTTGATGGCTTGGAAGCTCATTAAGTTTGCTCTCTTCGATGGAGTTTGAAATGAATATTTTAAAACATCATTACTAACTAATTATGGACTGTGCCATCACTAGGAAGCAAACAATATAATCTGCTTGTTGACAGTACATTTAGAGAGTCTAATCAGTCATTTCTCAGGAGTAGAAATTATATGAAAGCTTCTTTCATCCCCCCCCCCCCACTGCAAACAGGAAAATAGGATAGTTCTAAAATTTTCCATTACATCAGCACTACTTTGAAAAAGAATGAATACCTGGCTAAAGATACATGATAGCAATCTTTATGAAATGACATTGTACACAGTGACATACTGGCATTAAAGAACTACTTGAAATCTGAAGAATGGGGAAAAAAAATATTACCTGGAACATAGGAAACTGCAAACAACTCTCTTCCAAATGATTTGTGCTTGATCTCTCTTATGAACTCCCCAGTTCCTAATCTGAAACACTGAATTCGACCATTTTCCCTGTCTGCAACACAGAGCTGACTGAAGTCAGAGATCAGGGCTAAGCTGTGGGGGATATGAAACTGTCCAGGTCTGCCTGAAGAAGTCTCTGCAACACAAAATATACACATTTGTGTTGTATTTTAACACGTTCTGCTTAGAAATAGCAATATTTCACATAATGCAGCATAACATTAGGAAAAGTTTTTTGTTCTCCTAACAGTTTTACTCATTTAGGTAAACTCTTGTAGACTTTTGCATTATCTTTGTAAAACCTGAATTTGTAAATTAGCTATTTCTCTATAATAGCATAATCCCTGATGCATAAATCTGAGTTGGACAGAAATATAATTATTCACAAAACTTAAAATAGATGGGATCATGGCATAAATCTTAGAAAAAATGGTAAAGGCTTACCATTTGACCACACTTTTAGAAAAAGATATTATTACTTTTGAAAGTTTAAATATTTTATTGCTAAGAAAGGACGTGCTGATACTTGGGTTGAATGCATGCTAACAGACTCTTATTTTTTATTTTTTTAGAGAATATATAAATACCCACTACAACTAGCTGTATAAACATTAGAGAAAAAACTGGAATTTGATAAGAAGGGCAAAATTGAACTGGGACCTTGATAGTATTACTATAATAGACGTTTATAAATGACACTAATAATAGTATCAACAATCTCACAGCTGATGATAACATGAATTCATGATAGCAGAGTATCAGTGAGCTCTGACCTCCTCCCCACTGCATGATGTACAATCCATTTGGAGAGAACTGGATGATTCGGCTGTTACAGTAGCCGTCAGATACATAAACGCTGCCGGAGATCGGATCCACAGCCACATCAGTTGGTTGACAGAAATGATTTTTGTCAGTGCCTGGTTGCAAAGCTACTCCTAGGGTCAGTAATGGCTCTTTCGCATCTGCTCCCAGTTTGAAAACCTTTTAAATCAATAGAGGAAGATAAGAGGTTTCAATTATGGAGGGTGAAATACAAGACGGATGTCTGCCTATGTAAAGGATATCTATTCACTCTGTATAAAATAAATGTATATACTGAACACAACCTTAATATCTTGACTACGACATCTATTATCAGTTTTATAACCATTCTGATTGTGGGAAATTTATGCATAAAATATAATTTCCTGTGATTACAGCAAACAAATTAGTTTCATATTCTGAGCTTGAATGCATAGGAAAATTGATAAGCAAAGACGTAGCAGAAAAATCTGTTCTCTTTCAAACGAATTGCTGTTTTAAAACAGGTACTTTTAGTTCTAAATACTTTGCTCAAATTATTCTACACAACTATTTTCCAAGAAGGCTATAGGCATATAAAGCTATAGGCATATATTTCCATACGCATATTCTTAATGTTTGTCTTAACAAGCCTACATAAACAGTTTACATCATAATCGTAAGTTTATGTAAATCTCTAGGAGAACAAACAAACAAAAATGGCAAAACACTAAGTCCCTTGTGTTAAAGGTTCAAAAACATACCTGATGGAGAGCTACATCAGTGACCCAGTAGTTACCATTCTTATCTATACTCAAACCATGTGGTAAGTAAAACCTGCAAACACAAATGCAGAAGAATCAAGTTAAAGACATCTTTCAGGAAGAATGATATAAAGTAGATTTGAAGATTTCCTTTTTTATCTACAGATCAAGAAATGCTCTAAAAATAACAACCTGTTAGTATTTCACAAAAAATATACACTATAACTATAGAATTTTCTTAACAAGAGTGTCTCAAATCTGGAATTCACTTGATCTCTACTTTCTCAGTCTGACTAACATTTGGTATCTTTAAAGAAAATATACAATACTCTTCAGCTCTGCATTTCTGTTAATCTGGCTGGTAGATGAAATTATACGAATTACCAGATAACAGATGTAGTGAAGATAGCAAATGATTGTTATTATTGTTTGCAGAGCTTTTTTAGTTGTTCAAATAAACACAAAATCATATAATGTAATACAAAACAGATATGTGAAAATGGCTTGGTGACTTTTGAGGCAAAATATGTAGAAATTGTAATAGTTCTATTAATAAAAACAACAACAACAAAAAGAAAAACAAAAAACTTACAGACTTTTGCCTGTGGAATGCAGCAATTTTGCAGTACTTGGATTCAGGACAAGAATTGTGTTCTGTTCAATTGGTCCAAGTCCTCTTTGTTGATAAACAAATTTGCTGTCAAAAGAACTACACAAAAATATGTAACACAAAGACAGCATTAGAGAACAGTCCAATGATGACCACTACACATGCAACTTCAAGTTAGGTTTTGTAGTTTAATTCCAGTGTGGGTTACTAGCACCTTTTGTTTTGTTTTTAAATAAGCATTGTAACATTGTATGATCATAAGGGTTCTAATGTTGGGATGTCTGCATTTCCTACTGAAGTTATGACTTCCTAACTAAAGGAGTACCAAATCATCTCAGCAATAATTAAGACAATCCCAAAGCAAGCAAGCAAACAAAAAAAAATCAATTTTTTTTAAGTTGTTAGTTTGCTTTTTTATTTACTGTGGCAAGTTAGAGGTGGGAAATAAAACAATTTAGTAAGAACATAGCAAGAACATAGCTATAGAACATAGCTAATCAGCAGGGCAAAATTACCTGTATGAACTTGTATACTTTGTACTAAGGTAGGCTGTGTTCATGCTTTTTTTGTTTTTTGTTTTCTTTGCAAACATAATTTGTTATTTTGCCAGAACCTGCTACAGTAACATTCAGATCTTAAGGTTCTAATCCTTAAGAACCTGTGCCCTTGCAAGAAACTAAAGGACATGAGATGTGTTTCTCTTAACCCCACAACTCCACATGTAATTTTCAAGGTACATGGAATATATTAATAGAAACATTTAAACATGCTGCTATATAATTCAGACATAAAGAATGAGCATTGCTTAACCTTCTAGAATGCACTGGCCAGGTGTAAAATTATCATGCACTTAACAAAGAATAGTTTAGTCATCTGTACCCGTACAGAGAAGCTGGCTATTACAGTAGCCTGTTGAAATGTGTTCAGCCTTCAGTGAAGGTAAATAGAGCACGTAAAACATTTTGAAAAACAATTAAGCCTAAATGTTGGAAAAGGATATTTGATTATGGATAAAAAACACGTGAATGCATGACACACTCTTCCCTCCTGTCTTATATTTTTAAAGCTGTTTATTAATCCCCCCAAGATAAATCCAGCTATGACTGATGCAACTTGGTAAACAGGAACACGATTTTTAGTCACAGACCAGACTATGAATAAAGCTATTAAAACTTTATATGGTACAGTACTGGTAGCCCAGCCTCTCCATAACATTAAATATTTACATGTCTAGAATTTTCAATGCGGAAAGGCAATACTGGTTTCATATATAACCAGAAAAAATCTGACAGAATGTGTTCTAATTCTTCCATAGGCTACAATTAGAAATAGTGTTTAGGTATTATCTTTATCTATGGTAACTATCTGTGCCTATTTCTTCAGCCTCTGACAGGAATCAATATACCCTTGTCACTGTGACTGGTTACACACAAGGCATTACTAAATCTCTCTACTGCACTGTCCTGAACACTCTGCCGTGATGCTGCGATGAGACACACAGAATGGCTGAGGTTGGCAAAGACCTCTGGAGGTCATCTGGTGATAACCCCTGCTCCCACAGGACCAGCAGGTTGACCAGGACCATGTCCAGATGGCTTCTGAAGATCTCCAGGGAGGGAGACTGCCCCAGGCTTTCTGGGCAGCTTGTGTCACCCATACAGCGAGGCAGCACTCCTGGTGTTCAGAGGGCACCTGTGCTCCTGTCTGTGCCCACTGCCTCTTGTCATGGCACAGGGCACCACTAAAACGAGCCTGTCTCCATCCTCTCTGCACCATACCTTCATGTATTTCTACACATCAACAGCTGAACCTCCTCCAGGCTGAACTGTTGCAGCCCTCTCAGCCTCTCCTCACAGGAGAGGTGCTCCAGCCCCTTCGTCACTGTCATGCACTGTACACCAGGTGTGGCTTCACCAGCACTGTGTAGAGGAGAAAGGCCACCTCACCCCTGTTGATCTGCAGGCAGTACTCTGCCTAGTGCAGCCAGGAACAATGTTAGCTTTCTTGGTGGCACGGACACGTTGATGGCATGTAGCTAACAAGGGTACTACATTGTGTGCTACTGATACACAATGCCATACTGATATTTATTTGCTTATTTAATGACGGCCCAGTAGATTTTGGTTTTTATCATTATTGAAAGTTATATTCTAAGGCAAGTTATTTTGTTTTCAAGCGTTGTTTTTATTTATTTATTTTTTTAAAACAAAAACAAACAAAAGATCCAGTAACAAAAGCTCCCACAAAATTAAAAATAAAAAAGCCCCAACCCACAATGCTTTTCAGTAAATGACAGGGGCCCAGGAATCTAACACTCCTAAGGTACAGATGACCACAACTGTAAGACCAACACTGGACAGATTGAACGAATGTTTGGCAGCAGAACAGAAGCTTCTGAGGTGCTTGGCTTATGTTATACCTTTATGTATGCATGCAAATAACTGGGCTTAGGGTCAAATATTTTACTCCAACACATGGATGATTTTTCTCCTTTCCACAGCTGCATGATGAATGCTTGCTTGCTAGCTATTTACCTTTGCTAAAATGTTTTAGTTTATCTTACGTTAATGGATATGGATGAAAACAACCTTTTTAGGCTCAAGCTCTGTGAAGACTATTATTATTAATCAGCACAGCTAATCACAGATGAGAATCTTAGCGAGGGTAGGTATTGTACAGAAACAGCAACAGCAATAACAAGAAGGAAACAAGATTCTACCTCTTTGCAGAACTGACTAGGTAGACAGTTTAAAAACTGATTGTTTTTCCTTATTATTATTCCTGATCCTAGTAACGGTCCTGTCCAGACTTCTAAGCATTTCCTGTTAACAACTACCCAGCTCTGCTGGGAACCGAGTGCTTTCAGCATAAGCATGAGATTGCATGGTATTTTCAGCAAAGGAAGCTTAGTGAACTTTGAAATGAGGTTATGGGACTGATCTTTTGTGTGTATTCTCCCTGACAAATATCTTTTTCTAGCAGTAAGACTGGTATGCTAGAGAGTCACTCTTTCCTTTCCAGGGCTTATGAACATTTTCCAAGCTATTCTGTGCTTCTTTGTTTTATTTGATAAATGAGGACCCAGACTACACTGACTCTTTCTAGCTTAAAAGAAGCAAAAGCAGACCAAGAAAAGAATTAAAACCTTACTGTTGTATGTCATATTACTCTGCTCTCAGCATGGCTTTCTAATAGGTTCTAAAGTTTCATGTTAACGGACAACTGAAACATGCTGCATCTGTCACAACTTCTAATTTCAAGCTCCAATACAATTTCATAGCATGTTTTCTACTTCAGCTGGCCACTTCACACTAATGCAAACAATTTATTGCTACATCTGCTTTTCTTCTGGTGTGCTACATATTAAAATCTAGATGGACCACCTGATCTCATAAACCTTGAAAGTACAAGCCTGAGCTCTACTCTTAATCAATAATCCATCACCACTGTGGCATCGTGCTCAGCCTAAATTAACCTACCTAGCTTGTTAAGAATGCAGCAGCAGATGTTCAAGAATGCATTATATATTCTGTATTATGTCTTTTATAAGTTGCACACATGGTCAATCATTTCTCATCACAAATTCCAGAAGAATTCTCAGCTGATTCATTGCTCAGCCTGTTGAATAGTTCATATATATATATATATAATAGTTTATATTTATATATAAACATTTACATTTTGAATAGCACACACTGAATATGGTACGAAAGACATAAAACTGAGGACAGCGTGTGGTAAAAGAAGATGACTCATTAAAGGAGTATTTTTTATTATTTTTTTTTTAACCATGCCCAGAAGGAATGTTAGAGCCGCTGAAAAGCTGATACTATATTACAGAGCTTGTCATTTTGTAACTGTTTTTGCTCTCTAAAGCAGACTGAAGTTGCCTTACAGGATCACAGACCATTCATCCAGCTATATTTAGTTGAATGAGGATCCAGCTTTTATGGCATATATTAATAATGCATTGGAAACATTTGCACAGTGCCTAACAGCACAGATTATTTTATTTTATTTTATTTTTAATTTGTTTCTGTACTGTGACAGAAGCACTGAAACAGAGAAAATATATTCTGGGCTTTCAGGCTCAACTCATGTTTATGTTTTGCCGAGGAATATTATACTTTGTTACTTGTGTATTTGCTGCTAATGATAAACATTAACTTACAAGCCTGATAACTTCTTATCCCTCTTCTACATATAAAAGCCATGATAATTCCCTTTCAAAATAATCTTTTTCTATTCCTTCTTAATGAAAAATAAGAACAGATACGTTACTTTTTTTTTTTTTTTTCAGCACAGCCCATGAAACCGTCCCCAAACTATTTCATATGCGCATGAAATAAATGAAAATAGAAAGGGAGGCTCACTGGCTGAGCACACAAAAGTATGCATATTTCCTATGCAGCAAGATTTGGAACAAATATTTAGCTTCAGTCATGTTTTCAACATACATTGTTTTAAAATCACTCTAAATATAGGCCCACAGAATTTTTAGTTTATCTATTTTAAAGGCTCCTAACAGCACTAGGCTTCACAGAATCGCAGAATGGCTCAGGTTGGAAGGAACCTGAAAGACCATCCAGCTCCAACCCCCTGCCATGGGCAGGGATGCCACCCACAATATTGGGTTGTTCAGGGCCCCATCTGGGTTGGGCTTGAACACCTCCAGGGATGGGGCATCCACAGCTTCTCTGGACAACCTGTGCCAGTGCCTCACTTCCCTCTGAGTGAAGAATTTCTTCCTAACTTTTAATCAAAATCTCCCCTCTTTTAGTTTAAAACCATTCCCCCTTGTCCTGTCATTATCTGACTGAGCAAAAAGTCACTCTCCGTCTTTTTTATAAGCCCCCTTTAAGTATTGAAGTGTTGCCATAAGGTCATTCCAGAGCCTTCTCTTCTTTGGGCTGAACAGCCCCAGCTCTCTCAGTCTTTCTTCATAGAAAAGAAATAAATTTCATATGAACTATTCAGCTATGCTCCACAAGAGGAAGAATAAAACAACACTTGAGAACAAAACAAGTGAATCCTTAAGTGAATCAGGATTCTACACATAGATATCTTCAGTCAGGAAGTTTTACTTTTTTCCAACTCCAGTCCGTGCATGATGGCAAATAGGTGAGCCTCCACACTAAACTCACGTGCAGATTAACACGTGATATTTTACAATTACTACGTGGAAACATTTAGCACATTTCATAAAATAACCAGGTTAATTAACAATTGACAGAAAGAAGCTGTCAGCTGTTAGCTCTAAGGTGCTAGCTCAAGGCTGACTACTCAGTGGCAGACAAACGAGTGAATACAATGTTATACATTATTCAGAAAGAACAAAGAATGGAAGAGAGAAGGTGCTTTAAACCTATAACCCTGAAGCATACCTCCTTTCCCCCATTTCAGGAAGTAAGAACTAGAAGAAGATATAGAGATGACAGTAATAATGATGAATTATTTTGATATAAAGGGGACCAAATGCACTGGGACTCTCATGGAAATACCTCACTGGAAGTGAGGGAACTGATAGGGATATTAAAGAAGCTCAAAGAAATTATGAGTGTCAGGAGAAGATAAACTGGAAATGATTGTGTATTGTTGGCAGAAGCAAAATGATGAACATAAAATGAGTGATGAGGTAGCAGGTGCAATACTTTTAAGACAAGGTCTTTTTCACACTTAGTGCAACAGTCAAAATGCAGAACTCACTGGTAAGGGTGTAAAGGTTTTATACAAGTTCCAAAACCATAAATAACCTGGCACATTTATTGATGGGGAAACTCCCTAGAGATTATAAACATAAGTAGTTTTTTGTTTTGTTTTGCTTTCTTCCCCTCCTAGGAAGTCCCTTAGTCAAGCTTCTAATACTCATAATATGGGCATCTGCTGTTGTCCAGGACTTGACTGGAATAAGTCAGTCTTTAGTGTAACCCAGCACAGGTATTGGGTACATCAATTTCTAGATTTCAGACAACAACTCTGATCCTCTGCACCCGCACCATAAGAAGTTTTTGTTTTATTTAGAATCACAGACTCATAGATTGGTTTGGAGGGGACCTTAAAGACCATCTAGTTCCAACCCCCCTGCCATGGGCAGGGACACCTCCCTCCAGACCAGGCTGCCCAAAGCCCCATCCAGCCTGGCCTTGAGCACCTCCAGGGATGGGGCATCCACAGCTTCTCTGGGCAGCCTGGGCCAGTGCCTCACCGCCCTCAGAGTAAGAAATATTTCTACCTAATATCTGATCTAAACCTACCTTCTTTCAGCTTAAAACTACTTCCCCTGGCCCTGTGACTACAGGCTCTGATTAAAAGCCTTTCTCCTTTTTATAAGCTGCTTTTATACACTGGAAGATAGTTATATTGTCTCACCAGAGCATTCTCTTCTCCAGGCTGAACAACCCCAACTCTCTAAGCCTCTGTGCACAGGAGAGGTGCTTCAGCCCTCTGAACATTCCTGTGGCTTCCTATGGACCTGCTCTAACAGGCCCATGTCCTTCTTGTGCTGGGGCCCCCAGAGCTGGCCACGATCCTTTCGATGCAGCCCATCAGGATACAGCTGGCTTTCTGGGCTGCAAGTGTACATTGCCAGCTCGCATCCAATTTTCCATCTACCAGTATTCCAAGGTCCTTCTCTGCAGGGCTGCACTCAACCACTTCATCACCCAGACTATATTGATTGTCCTGACCCAGATGCAGCATCCTGCACTTGGCCATGTTGAACCTCATGAGGTTCACCTGGGCCTACCTCTCAAATCTGTCCAGGTACCTCTGGATGGCATCCCTTCCCCAGTAAAGTGTTAACTGCACCACTCAGTTTGGTGTCAACCGCAAACTTGCTGAGGGTACCTGTGTCATTAATTAAGATAATAAATACTATTGGTCTCAGTATGGACCGTTGAGGGACACCACTGATTACTGGTTTCAATTTGGACATTGAGCCATGGACTAACTCTTTGGATGAGGTCATCCAGCCAATTCTTTATCCATCAAATAGCTCTTCCACCAAATTTAAAGTTTAAGTTTAACCTCTGTAGACTTCCTAAAGACTGCTTGGTCCCAAACTCCAGTTTTGTGCTCTGGGCTGTGGGTATACCTCAGTTGTCAGAATCCCCCAAAATATACATTTCAGAAGTGAGAAATGAACAAAACTGCCAGATTATTTTCAAATGTTTTTTCAATACTTTCTTCAATGACGCAAAGAAGAAAATTTATATTCATCTGTAGGAGGATGAGAAAAAACAAATCAATACCAGCTTTTAGTTGAAGATTGAGTAATACAAGTTGCAGCATGCATCATCCTTTCAAGTTTGACAGTCTACACTTGCATACTCTTGAGCTGGAGAGATCACCGATACCATGCACAAGAAACTTAAATGATTGCCTTACCTTCTACATTACATTACTTAGCCAAAAAACAACTGATTTTTCTCCACAGAAGAGTATTCTAAGCATAATTTTACTATAACACTGAGAAAGCTGCCTCCTCTAATTTTCAGAAAATATCTTCTCTTAAAATATATTCATCAAGAGTTGGAAAAAAAACACCATACTGTTTAGCCTTGTAAGTATCAAGAACAGATACTTAGAAGAAAGATTTAAAAAGCACACTTACAAAGAGTACTATATAGTATTCTGTTATAAACTAGCATTAATTACTCCCAGTGTTCTGTTGCAGTTTCACGAAGTGTTTTTTTTTTTTGGCAACTAAATGGTTAGATATACTGTTTAAAAGCTGAAAGACATAATGAGATATATTCCAGGACTCTGGAATGTTCTGCTTTTAAAATAATAAATAGCCAACATAAAATCTTGATTTTGTGATGACACTAGTTTTTAATGATGAAAGTCTGTTTTGAATGAATGCTCTACATGCCCCCCATCCCTCCCATTTGTTTTTTTCAGCACTGAAGCTAGCTTTGCATGTCTTAAACCCAAGTATTAATAGTAGTGTACCTTACTAAAACAGCATTCTCCCCAACCTATTGTTCCAGCCGAAGACATGGACAAGCAGGGATAAGTTTTGGGACATAATGTACAATATTTTTTTTTCTCTGGAGACATATTCTTACTGTCTAAAGATCTAGCAACCCTATAGCCCTGACGACGTCAGTCAACACTTAAATTCTGAGTCTCCTGAAGGCACTTTCAGCCAAAGAGCTGAATCTTAAACAGAAAGGAACTGCAATCTATTTTGTTTCTTTGAGAAGATGCACAAGATATATACACTAAATTGACCTTTTAACAAGCCATTCTGCAAAATGTCTACTTACTTTTCATCCCAAACATGATCACCTCTGTGGAAGACAACTAAGTTATTTTCAAGGTCCAGAGCCAAGCCAGAAACTTGGCCCAGCTTGAGGTCTAACCCAGGCCACTCCACAGCCTCTTCTATGTGGAAATCTGACCAAAGAAACGAACAACGACAAAAAAAGGCAGACATTAATGTAGCACATTTATACTAATAAAACACACACACACACACATACAAAAGAAAGAATATAAATCTGGTTAACTGGCATTTTGCATGTATGGACATACTCTTGCATGCAGAATTTCCATGAATGCATTGCAATTTAATTCCAAGCATAGCTTTATGCTTTTTAAGTAAAGCGTGCACAAACATTGGTATCCTGCTAGTAGTCTGGAAGGACGATAGAAACTTCACAGCTTTGTTAATACTTTCTAATATTGGTTGATTGGTTGATTACAGAAACATACAAATACTATCCAAAATAAGCAAGCAAATTTAAATAATAACCTATCAGTATTTTATTTAAAAAGCATAATGGAAGAATAGGAATCACTAGTCTATCTATAAATCTGAAGTGGCTGATTCACAACTTTTTTCAAAAAAGTTTTTAACACAAAGAAAAAAAAAACACAATGCAGAGAAGCAAGATAAACAGCAAGATAAACAGCAAAGAGAAACAAATAAAATAGTACTTTTGTGAAGTTTCTTCTCCTATGACATTTCTTAAAACAAACATATGCATTAATTAGCTGTAGTTAGTGTTTGTATCCTAATGCAAAGATTACAGGCATGAATAGGAAATAGATGTCTAAACCTGATGAAAGAAATGAAGGAGGGTATCTGTCACTGTTTATGTATTAGGGCACTTTTTAAGAACATATGCTGGAAGTTTTTGAATAACACAAATGTGATTTTCACACTAAGCCAAAAATACAGGATTTAGCAAGGGAACCACTACTAAAAAAAATGGATACTTTCTGTTTTTGTCTTAAGTAGTAAAACTCCTCAATGAAGGGAGAAAAATATAGCTGCAAATTAAGATTAAAAAAAGACTGAAATCAGACTTTTTAAAAAAAAGTTTGCTTCAAGCTAAGTATGCTTTATATAAAAGTAGACTTACAATGATTAAATGTGTGAACAGAGATGTCCAAAACTTGGAAAAGCAGCAGAATGTTGGCTGCAAGGATTAATTTCTTACAAATAGACTGCTTAATATGCAATTTGAAAGAGGTTGGTCTGGATTGCTCTTGCATTATTGACAGATAATTGAACTGTATTCCCCAAAATAAAAAATACAACCACAAGAAAAATGTTACTAAAACTGATAAAACAAGAAAGAAAACAAAATCTGTTAAGAAGCTTTCTATATGTTAGAAAATCCATCACTCCTTTCTTTTGGATGTGAATTTATTCAACGTAATTCAGATATTTCTAAGGTACAGGCTTTGTATGTAGGTACACACTGACAAATTGAAGGTGAATAGAAAAGAGTTTTTTTGCAGTTATCTGAAACTGGAGTTGTTCCAGTAGTATTCAAACTGTCTGCTAGCATCTTTTTTGCTATTTTCAGTTTTGCAAATTTTAGCTCAACCTGAAGTTTGTGTATTTTGCTGTGATCCTCAAAACCAATCATTGGGGTACAACCTAGCCACATGTAATACTACATACAATCTCCATTCACAGAGTGCTGAAAGATCAGTGTTTTGAAACAAGTTCTCAACACAAATTACCCAAGGAATACAAGAGGCTTCACTTGGAAGTGTTATTCTCATGAAAGGAAAAATAAAAAGGGACAATATCCCCAAAATCTTAATTGCAACCTCTGCAACCTGGCTTTCTGGTAAGTGTAATTCCCACTTCCTTTTTACTTGGAAGAGATGCAGTCTGAGGAGAAAAAGCAAACGTGGTGGAGGGAAAAGTATTTTCTACAATCTACACAGGGAAAAGAGAAAAACAGTGCTGAAAACTTAGCACAGACTAGGAGATATTTTACCTTTGTAGTTCTAGATACCTAGCTGTGAGTAGCTAACAGAGAAATTCTGTTGGCTAAAGCAAACCTAAGACAAATCTAAGATAGTCACCACCAGTGAATATAAAAAAGCAATCAGAAAATTCAAAACCAAGAATCCTAATGCAGCAGTTTTAGGTGAAAAAAAGTTCCAAACTAAGAGAGGATAAAAATAAAATTAAACATATTCATAAAAACCACAGTACTTTGGTACTGTTGAGTTGGTAGCAGTAGGTGCAATACCAGGTATGTTCACCTGTACCAGGACACCAGGATTTTGTAAGCAATAAAAGGACAGAAAGCCAGTGTCTGCTTCATCAGTTGCTAAAAGTTAGCCTGCATGAAACTTACATACATTTAATGTTTCAGTGCCCTGTGGTCATTGAGACTTTTCCCAAAAACACAGAAAAACTAAAGTCTCAATACAGAAAGCCTGTACTTTGTCCTTTGTAAAATTCAGTTTCCAAAAAGGCATGCAGAATACACAATTTTTATAGTTACTTTTAAAGGACAAAAATATTTCTCATAGATGAAAACATTAAAATCATAGAATCATTTAGATTGGAAACACCCTTCAGAATGAAGTCCGAACATCAAACAGTGTAATATTGTCTAATTACAAGAACTCAAGCTACACAACCTTTGGATTTTCTCAGTTTTTCAGAACTGGTTTACTGTTATTTTTTCTTGTTCATGTACAGGTTTCATATTGAAAGTCCTTCCATGAAGGGAATTAACTTTTTACATAAGCTTACTTACTAAATGTATGTATCATATATTCATATATCTAAGACTGGTTGTTAATTCCCTGCAGAACTAAGTAGTCCATAGACCTTAGTTCTATATATACGAAACCAAACACAATTACATTTCCCTATTAAAACAAATTAAAGTTACTTTTTCAAGTATATAGATACACAATCATTGCTTTTGTTGTAAATGAGATTTCTAAACTAAAAGATCAGATCTTCTATACTGTAATTTAGAGTAATTCATTTGGGTCAATAAAACTCTTAAGAATTAAATAGCATTAAAACACGCAAGTCAGATTTTAATCTCCCTACAAGTGAAAGTCTAAAGCCCCTATTTATTAGTAAAATTGCAACTTACTGTCCGTAAATCCCTAGCAGCTATTTTTTGTTCTTATCTACAAGTTTTATTCATTTACTCCCTGCCATCAGAGTAGTCATTTATATTTTGACAAATGTAAATAAGCACTGTAAAAGGAGTTTTAAAACTTGGAAAATTATACTTCTTGCTGTAATTAGAAGGTGTAATTGTACCAGTTGCAGTGATGTTGAACAACTCGCTTGACTAGTGTTCACTCACAGGGTGGTAATATAGCAGCAGTACAGGAAGGTTATAAGTAGTATAAAGTTATACACATAATATTTATAACAATCTTAATTAATGTATTGTTTGCTTGCTATTTCAGGTCTGTTACATGTTAGAAAAATGAGGATTTCTAAGACTAAAAATGTTAAACTTTTGGAATTCTGGTAATTACTAAATAGTTAAATGAAGTTAATACTATAATTTAACACAAGCCAGTCTTCCTTTTTTTTTTTTTTTTTTAATTCAATTTAACAAATAATTTTATGAAGGGTGCAATTATTTTTTTTAAAATTAAATCAAGACAACATAAAACCACTTCACATTCCACTCTTTCCTCCTTTAAATGAAAATCTGTTAGAGAAGCAGGTTTGTATTCTTCTAATATGTAAAATTCCAAAACAGAATTTAAACGTATGCTTGAAGATTTTTTGCAATAAAAGTTCTTTTGCCAAAAGATGGCGCTGATAGCTTCTGAAGTTCAGAATTTCTGTAGTTAGTATCAGAAACATTGGAAAAGAATGCTAAGATCATTTCAGTTTTGCTTTTTGCTGTATCTCATTTCAGAGTCATTTCAAAGTCCATTTATTAGCACTCCACCAACAAATTCCCCCACCAGATGAATATATAACTACTAAAGTAGCAGAGCAAACAATTTCTACAGTCAGAATTCATGCCATATGGTGTTGCAACTTAGGTATTTATTCAGTTCACTGACACTCCCTCTTCTGAATCAGTTAAAACAAAGAATTTTCTTAGCTTTTTTCCTCTCTACACATCACATATGATTATTTTGAGGTTAACAAACTTTTTTTTTTTTTTTTTTTTTTTTTTTTTTTTCCCAGAAACATACACATTACTCTTCCAATCATTTAATTCCAGCATTGCCTATGGAATTTTTTATGATTATCACTTGTCAAGGCACATGATAACATTGCGCTGGTTTTTTTGCTTCTATGCCAATACTTTGATAGGTTCTCATTTAACCAACTAAAACAATACAATGTTGGAAAGTCCTCATTTTTGGCCTTCTGTTAAATACAAGCCCAGAATTAAACTGAATTTGAATACTGTGACAGAATCTCATGTAAACAGAGATGCTACATATTCACATTTTGAACAGAAATAAAAATCAAATGGATGACATATGATGTGTATTTGTATACAACAGTACTTGGAAACATCAAGCTGGTTGGTTGCAACATAAAAGCAAGCATGTGTTGCTACAGCTTATGCATACAGATGACTTGCATGCATACGTATTTTTTTTATGAGATACTTATCACATACTGTATTATCTGGCTTTCCACATTAGCAAGACTAAGCACAATCAATATCACACAGACGAAAATGCAAGTAAAACAAACACAACACTTCCACGGTTTCTGCTGTCATAGAAACCTGAAGGGAATGAATTATAATCCTAGTATAATAAAACAGCCAGCCCAAGAATATTAGGATAGCCAAAGCCAATTTGAAATGAATATGCACCATGTTTTTCTTCTGAAGAATTTTTCATGACTCTTCTGAATGAGAGAAAAACAGCCGATAGGATTACAGCAATAAACCTCATAAAATCTTGTGTCTGACAAACCAAGGTAAATCAGAAAGCTCATAAAATACATAGGTTATCCCAGTGATCATTCCACAATCATTAATCGTATTAAAAAAATCCATGGTCCCTGACTTTTATATTCTCTTGTGTTTTGCTTGTTTTATAATTGATACCAAATAATTAAGTGCAAGTCTTGAGAGTGGAAAAAATACTCTATATTCCAAACAGTACTGGCATTCTGCTATTGGTATACGTTCCTTCTTCACATAGAGAAAAGAAGCCACTGAAACAGCTATAAAAGAAAGGCAGAATATTTCCATAATTAGAAAAGCCATTATGTAAAATACTTCCAAGCATCAATTGATATTCCCTTCAGATTTTGCTAATGTGGATCACAGCTCTTACATTGCATTTCACTGTATAAAATTAACCCCTAACCCACCTCCTGTATGTTCTTTATCCCAGCTTCCCTCACCATGCTTAGGATGCTGTAAAGAGAAATGTCTGCTTTCTGGTGGCCTCAGAGTAGACTCTAATCTGTGAAATTTGTGAATTCTGTCTCTTACAAGAATAGCATTGTCCCTCTCATCATGATTTGTGATTTCTCTGGCAAGGTCCTTCTTTTGGACTACATTAGCAATCTCAGCTACAAGATCTGTTTCTGCCTTTTCTGTAGGGTTTTGCTTATGCACACGAGCAACATCTTCCCTTTCTCCTAGCAGCTTGGAAAGAAGTGAATAGAAATCACCTGTACAGAAAAGAGAAAAGATAAGAGGAAAGGAAGGAAAAACAAAACAAAACAAAACAAAAAAAAAACACACACACAAAACAATTATAACAGATCAAATTGTTTTAGAAAACTTCAGCAAAGCACATGTAACATAACTAGTCAAACAATCGTCAGTCGTAGCATTAGAGTGAACTGTGTCTTAGGAATTGAATGAGCCAAGTCTGTGGTATAAAAAGATAATGTCAAATCATTATAATCTTCATTTACATAGAACAGTCCACTTTTACCTGACATTTTGCCATCAAAAAATCATTACCTCTGTGCAGATGTTCTTGAGGAAGAAAAAAAAAGGGTGAGCATAATTTCAGAAAATAATATTTATGACACAATTATCTAGATTTGCCAGGTTACTGCTGCATTATTCTATTTTTATATAATAGAGATGCAAAAACTCCACAGTTTTATCAATTTACTCACTCATAAAGACAATCATATACTTAGATGCATGTCAAACTATATTCCTTTGAAATCTGTCATCAAATAAGGAGCTTAGGCTGAAAGAAAACAAACCTTTACAGATCTTATACAGCATACTGCTGAAAGAAGACTGCCTAGTGAAACTCTGAGTGGTCCACTACATTTTTGATGCACCAATTTGGTCTGGGTTCTGCCCCTCCTCTCCCCACAAACAGTAACAGCCACCAGCCATGATATCAGCTGGCAATGCAGGGAACAGTACTTTGTCAAGTTGCTTAACATGGTCATCACTATAGATTTCTTAGAAACTAATAAGCATTTCAGTAAATTCCAGAACAGCAGCTAAAAGGATACAACCTGAAATGCAATAAATACAACTTGCCTCATAAAATATACAAGTCATCTGAACTGTTTTTGAAGTCCATTCTCAATTCATGACATGCCTACTAACCAGCAGGTTAACAGTATAAACCCTACTAACAAGCAGGTACCCAACTTGTTTGAATTTACTAACCAAGAATCTTGGCTGTCTGAAACTATTACAAACTGCAGTTACACCATTGGAGTAGAATGAGTCATTCAACTCACATTTAGATTGAATTCAAATAAGTGCACTTCTATTTCATTTTAAGTACAAATCACTCATTATTAAAAATCTGTATTATCTTATACCGATTTCAGGATATATTAAGCACTATTTAGACAAGCAAACTATAAATAATAAAATTTTCATGCAAAAAATCACACAGAATCAGAAACTATGATCTGCAGCCCAGAAATGTTGTCTTTTGGAAATGTCCTTAAGGGGGTCTGTCATGTTTATAAACAGTTTGAGTAGCCTTCTATTCCTTGCCCATGCAAATGGAATATTCCAGGTGAAAATGTCTGTCAGAAAATAATTATTGAAGTAACAGGGCCAATTTTAATGAAATTAAATGACCAAAGCAAATTAGGTAAGAGAAAAAAATGTTAAGCTATATTAAAAAAAAAAGGCAATATTTGCTTCAAATATAATTATGAAGCTAGTATGCCTCAAAACCCTCATAGCGTCATTCAGCTAGTTCAACAACTGATTGAACTAGTTCAAGAAGTATGACATAATAGAAGCTTTGGATACAAAACATACATATTCTGATAAAGTTTTATAACTCTGTTAATCAAGTTTTATAGTCACTAAAAGCATCCAGGAATTGGTGCTGATATAGGAACACCTTTGGAATCTTTACTTAAGGAACAACTTTTGGTATTAAAATAGTTTTCATTGTCTTTAACTATTTTTTTTGCACCATTTTAGAAATTAAACAAAATTTGTAAGTACAAGAGTTTTTGGTTTTATCCATGGATTGAGATCTGCAGATAAGAAAACTTTTTTTATATGCAGTCATTTCTAAAGGTGAGGTTTGAATGGTAAAAGCAGTGTTCGTAATGTAACTATGACATGTCTCCCCACAGCAAGCAAGCCTGGTGGTGTTTTAAACTTCGGACCTTTTTAAGGCACCTTTAGTGCTCTTTGACCAGTTCACTCTTTCCTAGTTGCATATCAACAGTCAATTCAACAGATTAATTTGCTTGTAATTCTTTGTCACAATGAGAAAAGGTGACAGTTTGTATAAAGGTTTCAGCTTCCTAACTCATAATTCATATGCTCATTCATTTTAAACAAGTTTTCCAGCTTCTTGCTTTTGCCAAAGACACCACATTCTACGTCTGATGTGTACTGTTTGACTTAGAACTATTAATTCACCCTCTAAGATTTATAGCACTTGCTGCTTTTTCTTTCTTAAAAAAAAAAAAAAAAAAAAAAGAAAAAAGCTTTAATTTACAAAAAAGTTTCAGTTTACCTGTCCAAAACTAGCTTTAATTACTACAAAGAATGCTGTGAAATAGGACTCAGTGGATTACGAGAACTAAGAAGAAAAGAGGAATCTAACTTAGAAACAACAAAAGTCAAGGGAAAACTGTCAGAACAAGGTGCTTTCAGTGAGAATTCCTGTGGACTTCTCAGGAACTACTAATCAGGGACTCAACTTCCAACAGGTTGATCAGATTTGGTTTACTCCCAGGACCAATCATAAGAGATGTTAGGTATTTTCAAGCACTTTTCAAGTACTGGTGTACTAAGTAAGGGAGGTTGGACAGGTCACTATCAGTGGCTGTAGACCAGGTATTTTCCAAATTTCCTGAAAGGCTTTCAGTAAGGAGCAGGGTTGTAACCACAATAGATATGAATATTCAAGAACTGCCTGCAAGTATGGAAAAGGGCATGACTCACAGAGTGAAGGTGGTGTGAAGTGCAGCTGCTCTGAAACTGTGAACTTTAGCCTAAGTAAATGTGTTTCTTTGACAAAATAAATATGAAATCCCTATACCTAAAATTCCAAAAGACATCCACGAGGCTTACAATGTATTTGCCCAACATCTCTATATGCTTGGCACAAACAGCAGGCTGAAGTCTTCTGTCAGTTTCTTGGCAACTTTACACTGCTCACAGTATTTACAAAGCAGAAAAGATGTGTGTAGATACCAAAGATTCCTAATTACTCAATGTAACCAACCGATTCCTGAACTCCATACATTTGAATTCCAGTCCCATATAATCTGGAACCAGGCTTTCTCAGCTTTGGTTATGAACCACAGGCAGACTCCAATAAACTTGTGAGCAGCATCATTTTAAGAAGTTATTCAGAATCCACTACAGATAACTTACAAAGAGTAGGCTCATGTTGTCTCTGATTAACTGTTGGCTCTCTGCAAAGTCGTATCCAGCAAATGTCAAAGCAAGAGCTCATGCTGCAGCTTTACATGTTTTGTAATAGCTGGAACAGCTGAAGGATGCTGCTTACCTGAAGATATTCAGTGTGAAAGGCACACCAGCAAGATGTACTGTGTTACTTGTTTGGTTTTGTTTGAGATGAGACAACCTGACCTTTAGAATGACTTGAAGACAACATGGTTGAATGAATCACTTGCTTTTGTTGAAATAACTGAAATCTAGCATGAATAATTTATTTTCTTCCAGTACTCAGTCCAGTCTCAGGGATGCTGGCTGATTAGGTGAGTTTCAGAGAGGATACTTACATGTACTTATTCTTAAGCTATCAGGACACTTCCCTCTATGTAATACAGTATAAGACGATTGGCTACAAATAGCTGGAGTTAATTCTGTTCTGGAGGAATCAAAGCTGTTAAGACCAACAACTCCAGAATTAAAAAACACAAAAGCTGTTAGTTAGTTTAACCTTAAGTTCTATGGCACTTCTATGCTAGTCAAATTCTTTTACAGAACCTGACTTGACCTTGGTGTAGAGCTGGATTAGTTGAAGACAATACAACGGTTTAGTATGTTGACCACAACGGTCTGGGTAGAATCCTGAAAGAGTTGAACTGCCCATGAATAAAACCAGACTTCTTTTTTTTCACCTCTATGTTGTAATCTTCCAGACTTTCAGAGAACAGTCTCTGTCCATGGTTCTTAAGCTTCACACCATCATGCAGTTGGAAGTACCAACTTCTTGTCTGTAGGAAGTATCTGGCCATGGTGCTGCAAGATCGAGCTAAGGGATGGATAGAAAATTCAACCTTTCAAACACCAAGACTTTTGGCAGAATGATATCTTGCCAGGAAATAAACAGAATTGAAAGAATTGAGAGCAAAAGCCTGTCTATGGCTTATCTACATAGACAACGTACTGCTACTGCAAAGTTGATTTGTGTGATGCTGCAGTTAGTTTTAACTGAAGTGTGAACACTTGCATTGAAAGTCATCTCTTTTTGAACACGTCTGATCTGATATAGAATCAGTATGACGGTCCTTCTAAACTCCAGTGTTTCAGCCTATTATGATTGCAATAAGAGACAAAACTTCATGGTTAGCTTTGGTTTTCCAAATTATATCTGAATAAAATCTAGTGTATTCTGAAAATACATCTCTGTCTTATCAGAAAATGTTTCTTTTTATCCTGTTGGTCTGGCAAAAATAGTGACTGATTTTTATTTATTTTTTTTATTTGTTATTTTTTTTGGAAAGTCATGAAATCAGGGTCCAAATGGTATGAACTCCAACTATGACATAGCCTCATTGTAAATTTCAGCCTAATAATACCTAAGTGCTATATCAATAGTTGTATCAGAGAAATGCACCCTTTAGATGACTAACTATCCTATCAATGAAGAAATCAAAATCTGTCTGTCAATATCACCTTCATGACTGTGCCCTCATGACTGAATGCCTTCCAAATATTTATCAGTATTTGTTAAAGCAAAAGTTCCATTTTCTGTATCTGTTTAACCATGCCTTCTTTGACTTCCACATGAAGCTAGTGAGCGTGCTTGAACAGACATACATGAGATAACACTGCTGGTAGAAAAGAGAGAAGAAAAGCAGGGAAAGACAGTGCAGAAGTGTGCAAAATCCAATGTCTGTTTATTTATAGTAAGTTATATTAGACACAGTTTGACGTAACGACCCAAATCAATTTTCAAAATGTTTTCTAGTCTAATATTTTTCACAAATCCTACCGTTCTGATTTAATCTGCTGTTTTGATGAAAGCATTGGAAAGATTCCTCAGACCTAAAAACTATTAAATAAGAGTGTTTCTTTATGAAGGAATATGAAGGGGCGGAGGACAGAGGTATAACTAAGGAGGAAATGAAAACTGTTAAGTTACTCTAAAGGTTGTTGGTCCCCATCATTGTGCCCTAGGTGATGTACACTTAAAGCACAAACTGACATGTTTGAAGAAATGGAATTGCCTCTGTTCTCAACCCATTTTAAAGCAGATTAGAGAAGAAAAATGGTGGAAGCAAAGGTTGCAAAACAGTATCATTAGCTTTGGTTGACAGTAACACAATTTTCTGTTTTGTTCTATGTCTGCATGTTCCTAAGAAGGGCTTTTACTACTATTCCAATGAAAATCTGGCTTCCTTTGTTTTTAATTCAACCATCAAAATATTTTAATATACAGATGAATACAGTTTATAAAGTCACTAGGTCGAAGGATTTTGTAACTGCAAAGACAGAGATAAGTGTTAGAGAAAACATAAAAGAACTTCCACTTAAGAACCACTCTTTGGTACAGATGGGGGTTTCTTCCCCAGCAAGTTGGAACTTGACATTCAAACCCCAAGCTGGTCACAATTTATTCTCCAGACAAAACAGTACTTCCTCAACTTCATGAGCGTATCAACATAGCAAAGTAAACTTCTGCCTGTTATTACCAGGACATATATATTTATAAATTACGGATACCTAAGTATCCTTGTTTTTGGTCATTTTTATTTAAGATCTATCATCATCATTCTTCAAGATATGCAAATTATAAGAAAGAAACATTTTGCACAGAATAAAAAAAAAAAGTATTCTGTTTAATGAGTTTTATATTTGTGCTACAGTTTTATTTGAACAACTATGAAAACAGCTCAGAATTCTCTGAACTCTTCCTAGACTAACACAATGCCTATTTTCAATTCTTCAGACACGTTGATATTATAACCAGGTTTTGCAGCTGTTCAGTGTTAAATAAATATATATTTTTTTGGCATTACATAAAATACCTAAGTGAAGCCCCTCTGTAATTCAAGAACTTAAACCATGTGTCAAACAGTGAAGACTGAAACACACAATTTAAAATAGTTTCTTTTCATGCTTGTTATATTCTTCTCCTGCTTAGGTAGCCAACCCATACCAATTGCCATGTTTTGCTTAGATCTGATGCTCCCTTTTCTCCTGTGCTGAAAATGTTTTTGTAAAGATTATGAATAATCCTATTCTAACCTAATTTGAGCCTCATCTTTTATTTACAGCTTCCAGCAGAGTCTTTTAGTGCTAAAACAACAAACAGATTTTTAATCTTTGTAATTCTACTTCTCTAACTGTAAATATTGCTCTTAGTACTTCTTAGTAGCATTGTCTTCCAAGTTTTAATGCAGATACTTTTATTGTTGCACCCTATTTAAGGAACCTCATCCAATCTCTGTGCACCAAAGAAACATTCCAGGGCTAAAATATGTGGAATTTCTCTAATACTTGGCCTTAATCTAAAACACATCCATTCTATTCCATTCCACATCAATACTGGAAAATAAATTTGTCTTCTCTTTCAAACCTCATATTTTCTCCATCAACCTCAAGAATTTTAGCCATCTACCATATTGAACTCCTCCCTTTTCTTAAGAACAGCACACAAGCTAGAAAAAGTAAACTTTTAAGGTAAACTATGACAACTTTATTTTAGAAAGGAATGTAACTTATGAGTACATGTGTTGGCATAAACATACATCAGGTCTCACAGTTTGACACTATCATTACGTAATATCACAGAAACATGCTACTTCATGACTTGAAAAAATCAAGGATCTGCTTGCATGCTGATTCTGCTTTGTTTCTCCTTTCACCCCACCTCTGCTTGGAAATCATAGACATTTTCTGCTTTGTTTCTCCTTTCACCCCACCTCTGCTTGGAAATACTAGACATTTCCTCCCTTTTTCATTCTTATAAGAAGGAAACAAAACAGAGATAAGACAGAAAGAGGAAAACTGTAAGCTCTCGTTTCACTTAAATCATTAATTTCTATCCCAGGTATTAAGAGACTTGTTTAGTATATTTTTATTGTATAAAATTTCATAGAGATGCACAAGTAAACAGAAGAATACTACACAGTAAACAGACATTTCAGCTTCTCAACTCACAGATCCTGCTACAACCTAGCAAAATATTTCTAGCAGTGTCACAAAAATGTTGGGGAAAAATATTTATCCATGTGTGGATGTGCACACATGCATGTGCGATTATAGCTTACAACAACTGAAAATGATTTAAAGATCAGGTAGGCATCCAACAGGTAATAAATACCAGAATTATATGTAACCTTAATTCACCTCCCATTTTGTATGGATTATGGTGTCACTTTTTCTTACTTGGATGCATACTATTTTTCCAAAGAATTGCTGTTTTACAATCAATGGGCAGTCCCTATTCACTGTATTTAACCTCATCCAAAGAATACTCCAAGCACCCCTGAAAAAATGTTTAACTGAACAGATAGACTTCTCCTTAACATTTCTGTTAAAAAATAAATAGAAACTTTTATGAAACACACTAAATTACTTCATTACCATAGCATGTCCCATAAAATTAGGATCCATAATTACTACTATTTTGCTAGAGATTCCAGCCAGAATTGCCATTTAGTATCCATTAATTTTGGGTGTTCACCTAGAAACGTCTCAAAAACGATTTTACAGGATACTTAACATTGTATTTCACATCATATATTCAAACCATAACTACACTGAGTTTCAGCAGGAGCTGTCTATATGAAAGAGAGATTTAATTGTTTCTGTACAACCGATCTTACCACCAGGTCTGCAACCATGATCACAGACTTAAAGCTCTCCTTTATAAAAACTAAAATCTGTTTGTTTGTTTGCTTGTTTGTTTGTTTGTTTTTGACATCATTTTAAATATTAGTTTAAATGTAGGAGGTTTTAATAGGATTTCAGTTAACACATTCAACCGTGCAAAGGGGATAGTCTGGCTGGGACATTCAAAAAGAGATTTTGAATTCTCTTGTATTGAACTTCACCATTCAAGCTCCCGGAATAGCCTGTGTTCATAGTAATCATGAAATAATGGGGGATGAGAAAAAAAATATCCATATGTATTGCCAATACAATTCACCAATTCTGAAGGCAAATGAATGACTTCCATGACTTCCACTTCAGATTCCAACACAACAGGCAAAATGATAGGAGCTATTTTTTGGTACTAATTTCTGAATTCCCTAAGCCAGACACAATAAAAACATGTAGATTTTTATTTTTTACAGTATCACAGTAAACATTAATATAATAAGAAATAAGATGAAAACCGCTTCCTTTTTGTCAGCTGTACATGTGCAAGTAACACATACATGTGTATGCAACAAACCCTTCTGAAACAAAAAATCAACTTTGAATTTTGTTTTATAGGCTGCAAATGAATTTTCAGTTCAAGCCAGCCTTGAAATATACAAACTGTTTATGCATAATTATATTGGCTTTACTAGAAAAAATATTTGCCTTTTCTGCTTCAAAGGAAAGTTTATTACCACATCTAATGCATACAAAGTGCACTATCAAATCACGAGCCACAAGCCAACAGTTTAAATAATGCACATTTGATTTACCATCACCTGTATATTCCCTCTTGTTATTGAGAAACAACTCCTGCTGTTGTGTCTACACAGCTTTCAGGTATAGCAGCAACTGACTGTCTTGATAGTAAGGCAGCTTTACTGCTTGCATATCAAAACAAACCTACGCTGCATTATACCATACCACAGTCTATGGCAGGGATAATGTTGAGCAAACAATGAAAAACATTTAAGCCTTTTTTCTACAAGGAAAGATGAGACATCTAAAGATGTGGGAAATATTATGAAAAGATAATAGTTTTTTCAGTACTGTATCTGTTGAATCTAATTTAATTAAACTTCTCTTGATGAAAAAAAAATAATGTTTTTGTGCTGGAGAGTTTGTGCTTCAGCAGGAACAGAAAACACTCAAATATGCACAAGTGTTTAAATCAACTGCATTTCCTGCAGTAAGTAACTTTTTATGAACAGTTTATCCTTACCAGGCAATGACACTGTTGCTTCAGAAACAATATAATGAGGTCAGCTTCATTAATGCAAGTTCATTTTAATTTTGACATCAGAGGGATTTAGCTTTGTCTTCATGCTGAGTGATGATTCACTGTGTGATGAATACTACTTATTTCAGTATATTTACAGTATTTCTTAACATGCTTCTCATTGAAGATGTTGGAATCAAGAATTTAGAGTAAAAGCAATGGTAACTCCAGGAGGTATCAGTAATATAAACCAGCTACATGTAGAAGTAAATCTGCTAAAACTATGTCCAGGTAATCATGTAAATTATTAGCAAGCTGATATTATTAAACAGCATACATTTATTCTTTTTCCCTTTTGAGGCAAACACTTAAATTTAATACTAGCCACACCAAAATTTGTCCCCATCATCATCATGCATCTATCTCCCTGGATTTGCTAATATTTCCAGGGCAATGTAATTACTATTTGAATTTTAGTGAAGTAACAATGTTTATTTCAATTACCTGAAAATAAGAAGAGTAAAATGAAGTTGCTCCAGCATGAGTGATGAAGAAAAAAGTAAAATGCAAGGGTAAAACACAGTTGTGGAAAAATCACTGAAGTATTATCTTCAGAGTGAGTGAAAGGCTGAATTTAATAAGCAACAGCTCAGCAGCAACAGAACTAATCAAAACCTAACTCTTGGTGGATCTGTGTCTTGAAGATAAGTTTATCATACAGAGTATTTCACATCACACCATAAATAAATTTTAAAAAGCTATAAACTTTACCTCAGTATTTATTTGCTTCTGTGTGGGTTGGGGATCCACCACCCCACGCTGTGCTGTAGAACTTTCATTCTGTCACCTCTAAGACTTTGTTCCAATTTGGTTGATACTGGCTAACTCACTAAGGTTATTGCAGAAGATAGACAAGACCACTTTCAGGTCATGATTTTCCCAGTGTGTTTTACCAAACAATCATGTAGACCCAGAAAGCATTTCTAAAAAAAGCCTTACAACTTCCTCTCTTTGTAGACAAAAATAAAACCAAAGTCTTTTAATTATTGCTTTTGCTTTTTTTTTTTTTGGCTTACATACATATAATTGAACTGAAGTTTCAGGTGCCTCAATGCAAAATTGAAGCCAGGGTCCTGTAAATGACGGAAGAATTTATCTTAAGCTAACAGCTAAGAACATGAAACAAAATTTGCTCATTGGAACTACTGTGTTTTGATATTTCACATCACGAACCTACCTAACTTCAAACAGACAGCGCAATGAAGTCTGTTTCCATAGAAACGTGTTAGATGAGGATGTATACCAACTAGTGGTCTAAGCAAACAAAACTGCACTACAGAAATGTTGCTTTGAAACACATCTCAAACACAACTGAAAAGTATTTTAGAAAGAGCATCTTGTTTCAAACATTAATGAATTCAATAAAGCACATGGGTAACATCCTCAACCAAGGCTAATACACTTTCTAGTAACATAAGGGTGAAGCTGCTTATCAGCATAAACTTTCATATATATATTTGTAAGCAGCTAGCTCATACTGGTCTGGAATAGGCTTAAGAAGCAAATATTTTTTGAGTTGTATTTATTTGTAAAAAAAAAAAAAAATCTGTTTTAAATTTTTTAAGGTAAGTTTCAAATTTGCAATTGTAAATATTGCCTATAGTAATTTACAATACCTTAAGTAAAGATGCTCTTACACTCCAGAAGCTAGTTTTTAATGTAACTGTAACTTAATTATTTGAGTTAACTTCACAAAATAGCAGTGCATATAGAAAGCTTAACCCCTTTGGGAGATGTTAGTAAATTTCCTTCCACCTTTAATGAAAACAAAGATTAGCAAGTGCACAGATTAACATCTCCCAAATATTCAGACTATTCCCTTAATACCACAAGAGTACAGCTAATACTGAGTACATTAAAAAAAAAATAAAATTGTATTTGATATATATTTTATGAATTCATTCTTCCTTAGCAGTCCAGTTTCATCATAGGCATCTGACTTTAATTTTACATTTTATACTAGAATCATAGAATCACTACAGTTGGAAAAGACCTCCAAGATCTTCTGGTTCAACCGTCCCCCTACCACCAACTAGGTAGGTACTAACAATACTAAGCTTAAGGCCCATTCAGCATGAAAATGGGTGAGAATAGTCAACATACACAGAAGCTTATCCAAAGTCCTACAAGCCTCAGCAATGTTCAATTAAAAGAGAATGAAAGTATACCTGAAAAGGATTTCTCCTTCTGAAAAAAAACCTCTTGATACTAACCTAGTGTCAGATAATATACTATCCATAAGAACTTCAACGTACAGCCATATTTTAATAACTCTGAAACCTAAGTAACAATCAGCATATTTCTAGACACATTAGTCATGCTTTTTGCTACAACTAAATATTGTACACATCCATGCATGAGTTGTTACGCGTATATGAAGACATACATATTTCGTGAAAAAGATTTAGCATTAAACATTAATAGCACTCAATCCACAGCATGTACTACCAATATTGAAGCGTAGTAACATACATACGCACAGCAATACAAACCAAGGAATAGGAGGAGAGCTAATAGCACATTACATAAATCACCACATTAAAGAGTGAATGAATTCTCTTTCTATTGGACTGCTACAACTTCTTCGTGTCCATTCTCCAATATTGCATTTACAGATAAATTACAACCTTCTTTAACAAAGTAAAACAAAATCAGAAAAATCTAATGAGATTATAATGCACTAATAAATTTTACCTACAATGTCTTATATAACTTCCAATATTATTATCTGAATAGAACATTACATACTGCATCAGATAAAGGAAAAAAAGATTTAAAACTTCATTATCATCTACAATCAGGAGTTTTAATTTATCACAATTTAACATTAATGAGTTCCTTACTTGAAAACGAAATAAACAAGTACATACCCTGATCCAGAATCTCTCCCTCTTCTCCTTTTGACAGTTGCAAAGAACTTTTATCAGTATCCTTGGTTTCTAAAAAAAGGAAATTTAGAATATGTTATTCATTTCTGCATGCTAATGGGACTAAACATCATCTACTAATGGAAATAGTCCTTCTGAACCGAATACTTGTTGTTTTTTTTTCTTCCCCTCCATCATCTATAGTAGGTACACCAACCAGTGTAGCAGTAAACCAACTAGAATAAATAATTAATATTTTCACAAGTAACAGGATAGAAGGAAGGTTTAGATAGAAATTTAGAACACTACATCCACCTCTCTATCCATCATAATCTAGGCAGACACATTACACAGTTGTAGTAAAATCTAGGGTATTTTTTTTTTTGAAATTCTTAAATTAAAAACAATATAGGTAACTGATATGAAATTTTGTGCTACGCAAGTTTCATAAAAACTTTGTGAAAGAGTAGCATAAACCTGCTTGATCAATGGGTCAAAGCTTAATTTATATAGCAGTCCCAAGTCAATGAAGTCAGCAGAAAAAAAAATAAATTATTACTCAGTAACTAGGATGAAATACATTCCAACTTTTATGACTTGTAGTGCCTAAGGATTGCCCAACAAAAATGCAACAAATGATTCCAAGAGAACTAACTACAGAATGAGAAATGATCTAGTCCTGTCTGGGCAGTATTTTGCCATAACTAGTTATTAGCTTTCCAAGCGCTTGTTAAAGCATTCTGCCTCTAATATCTGCTGCCCTGCATGGAACTGTACTTTACTACACTGACATACGTGCCATATTGCTTCTGAATAATACTGCTGTGCCAACATATATGCACAGCAGTGTTTAACAGACATTTGATTCCTTCCATATCAAGGTACTAGGACCTAGAAAACTGGGATCTGGAAATGCTATGCTTCAACTTCACAGCAAATAGAAGCTAAAGCAACCATTAAAAAAATGTTAATGTTAAGTGCTGATATTTACCATAGCAAAGAGGTCAATCTTTGGGGTATATAGCTCAGTTAGCTATAAAAGTATGTAGGAAATTGAAAGATGACAATAGGAGAAAATAGGCAAAAGTCTTAGAGACATTTTTCACCAAAATCAAGAGTAGAATCTCATAATTCTCTATAATAAACACTTTGGATTTTATTCAAAATTGCATTTCTTTTCTATGAAAGTTTATCATAATAAAGCAACGCAGACAAACATATCAGTCAGCAAAAAAAAAAAAAAGGCCTAAAATAAAATGGATTGCAAGTTTTGTTTTTCACCTTCATGATGTCCATGAGTCATCTTTAGCATATCAGGCTTGACTGGAATAGGGATATTTGCTTCCTGTGGTATGTTTCTGAACATCTCAGGGTTTGCATTCTGTGTGCAGGTCATATATGAGACAGCATGTTTGGCTTCCATATAGTACATAATGTAAAAATTGCACATTTCATCATTGGCTGTTCCCCTATACAATACAGAAAAGATGCAGCAGTTAGAAGAGGAAAATTAGCTCGATATAGAAATTATCTAATTAATCTAAAATGCTTAACAGAATATTAAAAAAGTTGCAATTAAATGTTTAGAAGTCCCACACTAAAACACTTCATGGCTTCACCAGTATCAGAAGTTTCTCTAGAAGAGAATGAGTCTCATTAGGAACTACCAGCTTGCACAAGCTCCTCAGTATCTCAGGAATTCCTGAGAACTAAGTTTTGACTCTAGAGAAAATGGCATCAGTCATTTAAACTGCTCTTCCTTCTCCTCTTTTGTACAGTACACTCTTCATATTCCCCAATGTGTCATCAACTATGTACATGTTCTGATGAAAAAGACAGAACTGTAACATTCATTATAACATATATTTTTGACTACCTGGGGTAAACGTGATTTAAAGTCACTTGATTTAAAATCATTGGAAATAACTTCTATGTTTAATTTCAGCAGCTATCATTTAAGACAGTTGTTTTCCTCCACATTCAAGTACATGCATTCAATAGCCAGTAACAGTGGTTCCAAAACAGCAAAACTTGATTACATATTAAGATACCATAAATAACTCTTAAAGAAAATATATCATTGCCATCTTGAGAATAACTCGATCACAAGCTTCTGTACGAAGAAACATGACTAAACAGTAGGCAAAATCTAGTTCTTTGACAGCTGTTATGCATGTACTTGAAACAGAAGAGGCTCTTCTGTATTGCTATATAATCCTGCCTTCAATAAAAGTTCAGCTGGTATGAGAAAGAATTTTCTCTGAAAAACTTTACTTTATGCAGCAGACAATACCGGGGCTGTTTGCAGCTGTGATCTGTTTCTGTTTATTTATGCCATATGTGCTGACGCCTTTTATGATAGAGATATAGCCCTGACAATGGAATAAGCTATAACTTAAAAAGAAAGGTTCACAAAGTAAAGGGGTTTATGTTAAGACTTTTTAATCAGCTTTCACAATTAACCAGTGAGCCCACACTCATAAAATGACACGGGGGTGGCCTATTAGCTGTTCGCAAAAGACGTCAGTGCTGACTTTTCCAGCAGCATACTGCAGCATTCATTTATTCACCATAGCAACAATAATGACACCAGCCAGGGGGGGGGACAGAAGGAACATGGGAGAAGAGACTGTTTCAAAAGGGGAATTGGTATTTTTCCGTGGATTGAAAATTTACTGTCCCTTGGAGACCACAAAAATCAGACTCTGACTTGGCAAGCTCTGCCTAAGCTTTTAGAAAGCATTCACTTCACTGTTGTACTCCAACTATGATGGTTGCTATTACAAAAAGGGAATGGGGAAGTTGCATGAACTCTGGTTCACCTTACATATAACTGTAAAAAATTTTAAATTATAAACCCTGAAATGCATAGACACAGTAAAAAACAAACAAAAAACACTATCAACAACAGTTTTAGTAAATTCATAGAAAACACAGAATCCTTCCATTAAATGCTTGAACTACTAAGAAATCCCGTTTTGTGAATGAGTTTAATGAGTAGAAATGCTAATGTACAAATTAAAATTAAAATCACATAAACCACCTTCATATCACAGCCACAGATATCTAGAAGTATGTCTAAAAGTGTATTCACATCTTGGTATATGATCAATACACAGTGAAGTGAAACTAAAACAGGATGTAGCATCAAAAAGCAAGATAATACAGTTAAAGAGTCTTTAATACTGAATATGGAACGTTTTGCTACAGGCACATGAACCTTCTCTGGAATGGTGCAATGCTTGTTTATTTTTGAAAATTATAATTTCTGAAATTTATATTGATGAAAATAAAAATGTTTATTTTTGAAAGGGAAAGACACAGCTTATATGGTTTTCCATCCATTAAGAGTTCCGTGCAATACAGTGAATTACAACTGGATAAAAAATGGTCAGTGGCACTTTCCTCTACAAAGACATGAACCTTACATTGACTGGGCTCCAATTCTTTGAAGTTCTTTAGACTACCAAATTATATATTGCTTGACACAACATCAACTCTAATTTTTACTCTGAAACATCATTATGTTATCTGTTATAAAACTGTAGTGGGTCTTTGCATGGAGTACTTACTGGTTTCTAGGAAAAAAAAAAAAAAAAGAAAAAAAATCCTTTGTAAATTAGTAATTATTCTTATAGTTGTTGATCATACTTGACAGAGGATAATTCAATCCTCTGTTATGAAGTTTGAGTTTGAGGAGAAATACAGATAAATGAAACTGTTAAAGAGATGACTCCTGCCTCACCTATCTACAACGGAGACTTTAAGTCTGTGATCTTGCAATTACCTTGAAAATATACACTGTCAACAGCACAAGCAAAATCAGGTTTCATTTCTAAAACTTTTTTAGTCAGAGATACATACGTATACGCATGCCTCAATACCACATTTGATTTTTTCAGACTACGAGAAGAGAAGGCTAAAAAAGGCTAATGCGAGCAATGGACGTCATGAAATAACAGAACAAGATAACAGACATGAGCTAGTGTAACTAAATGAAATCATGGAAAAAAAATCTAACGTGCAAAGAAACAGACAACACAGCTATGAAGGGTCTAAATACAAAACAAGAACATCTAGTACTACTTCATATGTAAGTAGAAGAGGAAGGAAAGACTTGGGCAAAAATGGCAATTTCAATCTTAATTGGATAAAAATGCAAAGAAATTGAGGTAAAAATAAACTAAGCGAGCATTGCATTACAAAAAAGACAATCACTCAGCATTTTGAATGACAGTGCACTTGGACGTTATTATAGACAAAATGTTAAAACAGTAAGTGCACAACAGCCATTGAGAAAGGCAGCAAGAAAGAATATCAAAGACCTATCGTGGACACAGTATTCATCAAGATAATTTGAGTGAAGCATAGAATACAATAATGTGATAAGGTGTCCACTCCTTCAGAAATTCAGAATATAATGAAAGTAACATAAAGTAACTCAAAAAATGTCAAGCAAAAGAACGAGTGCATTCATATGCAAGGCACTAGTTGGCTATTGCAGAAATTACAACACTATTAAGGAACTATAACACTGAAAACATGATTTAATGACAGGCAGAAAGCATATACTAGGAATAGTTAAGCTTTTTTAATAAGTTAAGCTTTGAAAGGGGGAACAGACAAAGCAAATCCATAAGTTTGTTTTAGCCCAGCTTTCTATGTATATTAAAGATAAATCGCATAAGGAATTTAAGATCTTTTTCAGATAGTTCAATAGTTCAAAGATAAACAAAATAGTTCAAAGAAAAACAAAAAATTCAAGCAGAAAATTACAGACCGGGAAAGTGAACATGCAGACTTGATCTGATCCTTTTCAGGTATGTATTACTTCACAGTTTTCCTTTCACACTTGCATTTACTGTTTATTTTCCAGTGTACATTTGAAGCTTAAAGGATGGAACTCAAAAAAAATTTTTTTTTGTGGGGGAGGGAGTGGGCGGATGTGTCATTCCAAACAGAAGTAAGACAACGGCAATATAAGGAAAACACTTTCTAAGATTTAAACAACGCTCATACATTTTAACTGTTACATATACCCATTATTGTTGGGAACACATTCCTTTTTATCCTTCCATTTCATATTTATGGTGATAGTTATTTCCCCATGTTTTTATACATAGTTCCAAATTTTGCATTACTTTTTGTGTATTATTTTAATTTTTGCTTAAAATGTTTGTGTATTTTTTCCTCAAAATTTACAAGCAAAAATTACATAATAAAAGTTCCTATCACTTCTTTCTCATTGGAAGGTTATCAGCACATTGAAAATGAAGATCATAATTCTCCTGGGACTGTTTCTTATTCAACAAACAGAAAGTACTTTGCACGATGTTATAGAAACATGACAGAATTTTAGAACTTCAAAAGGTCTACTGTTGAATGTTACATAAAGGTTTTGGATATTACTGTTATGACCTTTGTAAAAACCACTTCTCAAACAATTCATTTTAGTTCAGCATTTTAACTGCCAATGAAAAAGAGTTAAATTTGTGTTGAGCTCTTAAACCTACACTGAGATGTAATCTTAGCATGCGTAGAGTGTGAAACAAGTCATCCCTTGAGGTGCTGGTGCATTTACTTCCACTAAAGAAAGACTTCTGCAAGGTATGTTCATATCTCTACATATCCAGTAAATTATAGTTTAGAGAACTGGTGCCAGTTAAGAGAATATTAATATTGCATGTATTTTTAAGGATGAATTTGTCAGCTTGACCTTATAGGGCCCTCTCTGTCATCTTTGGCTAAGCAGCATCACTAACAGTTCAGATTTTTCTATTTGTTATTAGTCACTTAATTGTTTTTCATAAAAACATGTAATTTTTTTATATTGAGAAAAAGGCAACTGGAACATTATTCTGAGCTTTAAGATTTGATTTCATGATGGGTCAGAATTTATCGCTGTTTTATAAACTTACAGAAATCTTGTTTCTGAAATAGTGAAAAGAAATTGCAAAGCTTTATTATTTTATTTTAAATGGTCAATAACTTCAATTTATTAAAAATACTGTTTTTATAACTGACATTCTGATCATTGCTCTAAGCGCAGAACCACCCAACATCTGAGCAAGACCTTTGGTAGCATAGCTTCAGCTGAGAGATGTTCTGAACATTTCAGAAAAGTTATTATTCAAAAAAGAAAGGCTATGAACATACTGTAGAGTTAAATCCAGCAAACCAGACAGCAAAACAGATCGCTCCAGTGGAATTTAAGTTTCACAGAATCACAGAATCATCTAGGTTGGAATAGACCTCCAAGATCACCAAGTCCAACCTCTGACCAAACACTAACAAGTCTGCCACTAAACCGTATCACTAACCGTATCATCTAAACGTCTTTTAAAGACCTCCAGGGATGGTGACTCACCCACTTCCCTGGGCAGCCCATTCCAATGCCTCACAACCCTCTCAGTAAAGAAGTTCTTCCTAAGATCCAACCTAAACCTCCCCTGGTGCAACTTTAGCCCATTCCCCCTTGTCCTGTCACCAGGCATGTGGGAGAATCCAACCTGGCTACTGCCTGCTTTATGATACCTGTAGAGTGCAATAAGGTCACCCCTGAGTCTTCTCTTCCCCAGGCTGAACAAACCCAGCCCCCTCAGCTGCTCCTCGTAACACTTGTTCTCCAGGCCCCTCACCAGCTTCATTGCCCTTCTCTGGACTTTCTCAAGCACCTCGATGTCCTTCTTATAGTGAGGGGCCCAAAACTGAACACAGTACACGACGTGCAGCCTCACCAGAGCCAAGTACAGGGGGACAATTACTTCCCTAGCCCTGCTGGCCACACTGTTGCTGATACAAGCCAGGATGCTGTTGGCCTTCTTGGCCACCTGAGCACACTGCTGACTCATATTCAGCCAACTATCAAGCAATACTGGTTGAGTATCAACCACGTCCTTCTCCACCAGGCAGCTTTCTAACCACTCATCTCCCAGCGTGTAGCATTGCTTGGGGTTGTTGTGCCCCAAGTGCAGGACCTGGTACTTGGCCATGTTGAACTTCATACAGTTGAGTTTGTTAGAACTATGTTACAAGAAGACAAAAAAAAATTATTTCTGCACATAACCAATACCTTGGATAAAAAAGTAGTTATAGAAGAATCGGCAAAATAGAGAAGATTTACCCTATATGTGTTTCTGTAGTTCTGCCTTCACCACTGAACACACATCTAGCTGCCAGGATATCATCATAGCTAACATCAACAGGATGTTCTACTGGATAAAATGCCTGAAAGAGAGGATGATTCACTCTAATTAGTAAAAGTGTCTCATTGACGTCAGTTTGCACACAAGAAGGACAGTACTACATGTCTGAAAAGTAATTTCAGAAAGGTTTTTACATCATAATGTAATCACAATAATACTTGTCAGTATTCATGCTTAGTGGCACATTAGTGCGCACCAGTGGAAACGTTATGATGCAGACCTATGGGCACATGACTGTTAGATAAATTTCTTAGTTTTAAATAGAGACAATTAAAAATTTAAAGCTATAATGACAAATAAATAAAACACAACAACAACCAACCTGCGGTAGCTGTGGACTCTGTCTACCAATTAATGTCCATTGACCATTTCTCACTCTGTATCCACTCACTACTTTTCCTGTAATATACAAATGTGCACAGGGATATCAGATACACTTCTAGAAAAACATGTTTCAGGCTCAGTATTTTTCTATTAAATACTTTAAAATCCTAATGTTGCAATAAAATTCTTACCTAGTCTGTGTGTATGAACTCTGTAGGCAAAAAGGTGCATTGGAAACCTTTTGTAATGGCAGGCAATGTCTGCATCAACCACTGTTAAAATATAATGGCAATAAACACATATAAACATATTATTTACTAAACAGAGGAAAGCTACACTACTGTATTTCATTCAGCATGAAACTAGTTTACAAAAAGCACACCTACACTGGACAGACAATTTTAAAAGAGGATGGATAATATCTTTTATTTCTGTAGTATCTATCTCAAGACATCTTAAAATAAAAACAAGTAAAATGTATTACATATACTTACTTTCTGTGATGATCCAAAAGTTGCACTTTTTACTGTGTACACTACCACTATTTAATGAAGTATAATGCATTTTCTTACAGAGTGCATTCAGGGACATTTAAGATATGCTATGATAAACAAATAGTCTACTCTGGGAGAAATTAAAATAAACTATATTGTTTTAGAATTATGTTTATAATGAAAGCCTGATTTTAAGATCATATAGTTATAGACCCACTCTTACAGATTTAGATACAGACATTGTCAAAGAGGTGCGGTACAGACAACACCTGCAAGCTAGTAGTTAGGTGCAGGAACAGTAGCTAAGGGGTAGTCTACAGAGAAATTCCTCTGCAGACGCCTCATAGAGAAGTACAAGGGGACTGGCTGATGTTATCCTGTGTGTATCAAACTTGACGCCTTACTTAAGGACAGCAAATTTGAAGGAACATGAAAAGGCAGTAACTACTTGTTACTAACAGGTATAGAACTGGTTTTGTTCTCCCTTCTCTAATCCTATACAACTGAAAAATTCATTTCTACGCTAATGAAGTATTTCAGTAGAGGGGAAAAAATAGTGGGATGTTTTTAGATTAAACAGCAAAATAGCTAATTTTCAGTTCAAACTAAAAAGAGATTTCAAGTTGCTCAATTCATTGAATAGATGGGAGTCAGTTAACCACATCATCCTATTTGGGCAGCTAAGTTGTAACTGGGAAAAGTGGCATCTTCAGATATCCAATTTGAAACTCAAGCATAGCAAAAGAAAATGCAACTTCTATGTTCAACTTAGAACATTCCAGGCTAGCTTGAAAAAAATGATATTAGGACTATTTAATCTGAGTTTTAGATACATTCTACCAAGCATGATTCTGAATAGGAACTGATCAGAAATTTCATTTTGCAGTTTTTTTTTTTTTCAACATTTTGGCCCTTTAACCAACAAGGAATATAGGAATAAAATTTTTAAAGAGCAGATCCTTCCTGATAGAAATTCATTTATTGAAAACGACCTTTTAAAAAAAATCACAAATGTATAGCATGAATGATAAATGTAGATAAAAGAGTCCAAATTTTACGGATTTATGGGAGAGGGGAGAAAATAGGTAGGACCTTTTTGGTAAAATATTGCTTAGGAGGACAATAAATCAAGTAAATACTTTTAAGAATCCTAGTAACGTCAATGCTGCATGGATCATTGTTGTTTTGTACAGTATTACTTTCTACAATATTGACTGCCTCTGCAGATATAGATGACTAGGAAATAGTGATAATTGTAAAATTATATCCTATTTTTAATTATTTGTTTATTTTAACAATTAACTCTTCCATCAGCTAGTCTCCAAAAATATTTTCTTTCACAATCAGCAGAAAATAAAAATCATAATGAAATTACATGGCATTCTGTAGAATTACATCTTACCTTTCTCGCCTGGTGGTATTACAGTGTTCACAGACATCATGAGATACATTCCAGCAATCAAAGGCTGCCTGCAATTCAAAACCCAAGCTCTTCTAACCAATCTTTTTGTAAAACCAGACTGCAAGTGACATGATATGTTCAATACCATTAATTTCTAAATGTTGGATTACTTTCAAAACTGGTCTACAGGAAAAGAAGCCATTACACAACACTTACTCTTCCCTCCTTTTATATTCTGACCTACAGTTTTTAAAGCATCTACTACAAAGTGTATGAAATAGGGCAAAATGATTATCTACATAATTGCTATCCTCTTCCCACATTTCTAAATGTGAACCTCTTCAACTCTGTCCTTATAGCAACCTATAACCAGATCTCATAGCAGGAATAAAACTTTTGCCAGCAGATGACACATGGCTTCATATTGTAAGTACGTAATATTTTTATTTTTTTTTTTCCAAGAAATCTAAAGGTTTCAAAGTCTTCTCTATTGATGAAAAAAAAAAGTTGTAATAGGTATATATTTTTAAATGTACTTACTTTTGATGTGTCAGATGTAAAGTTACACCAGAGCAATCCTTGTGCTTATCTGTACAAATTACAAAACAGTTTAATCATCGGAAATGAACGCATGAAAAAGTACTGCACATAGATAATATTCTTCTGGTGTATAACAAACAGCAGACAAAATAAGTTTTAACCTTACTGTTTTCAGTAAAACATTCATGCTGCATTAATATTATTCAAATTTGCACAAACCTGAACATCACAGGGCTGTATTTATAGCAAAGTCTGTACAGTTATTGTGGATGAAAAACTAAACTTGTTTTTTGACACTAGAAACTGCAGATCTTTGTGAACTAGCATCTGGGAAATGAAACCATGATGTTTTTACAATAGCAAGAAAAACTACTTTGCATCAAAAAAATGTATTTTGACAAAAATTAGAAAAAAGATTTGGGGATAATTTTTATTTTAGCCATTTATATATGCTAGCCAACAATGAACAAAACAGAAAACCTTGTAATAAAATTGGCATGTGAACTTGAGATATCTGTACATACAACTTCATTTAATGTTGGATAGCCTACAAAGGCAGTAAAAAACCCCCTCACAGATATTAGACTTTACTTTCAATACATTCACAAAATAGACAGTCACTATTTCTACGTAATATAAAATTCAGTATATGTATTATGAGAGTGAAAAAGCTGCTGATCCAATCTCACTAGATTTCCATAATGTCCATTCTCATGTGTCCTGAGAATTCTTACTTTCTCCAGTTTTGTGTCTCTCAACAAACACTTCTTTATCTAATAATATGAACCAATAAGCGACAGCAGTGATACCTTTAAAAATAGCAATGAAAAGAAAAATCCAGTCTTTGTTTGTATGGTAGCTCTTTCATTTAAACTACTTAATCCTGTAGCTGCATTGAATGAATTAGGAAGGCATGCCTAATTAGAATTTTTGAAACTAGGTGCAACAAAGCAGAAGGAAAACTGCTGGAAATTCAAGTGGCACTGCAGAAAGAAAAGAGGATCAATGCAATGCAGACGGAATAGAGTAAAGTCAGGGGACACGAAATCTGCATGGATGAGCAAGTAGCTCCTGGCAAGACACAAACAGAAGAAGGAAGTATATGGAATGTGGAAAAAGGGACAGGCCACTTGAGGGAAATATAGGAACAATGTCAAAGTATGCAAGGGTGTGATGAGGAAGGCCAGGGTCCATTTGGAATTAAATCTGACAAGGAATGTCAAGGACAAGAAGAAGAATTTCTTCAAATACATCAGTAGAAAAAGGAAGATGGGAAATGTCAGCCCGCTTCTGAATGGGTGCCCTGGTGAGAAAGGATACGGAGCAGGCAGAGTTGCTGAACTCGTTTTTAAATTCAGTCTTTATTGCTAAGATCAATGCTCAAGAATCTCAGACCCCGGAGACAAGAGAGGAAGTCCAGAGAAAGGAGGACTTTCTCTTAGTCAAAGAAGATTGGGTCAGAGATCATTTAAGCAAGCCTGACATCCACAAATCTATGGGCCCTGATGGAATGCACTCACAGGTGCTGAGTGAAATAGTTAATGTTATTGCTAGGCCACTCTCCATCACCTTTGAAAGGCTATGAAGCACAGAAGAGGTGCCTGAGGACTGGAAGAAAGCCAATGTCTCACCAGTCTTCAAAAAGGGCGAGAAGAAGGATACAGGCAACTACAGGCCAGTCAGCCTTACCTCCATCCCTGAAAAAGTGATGGAACAGCTCATCCTGGAGGTCATCTCCAAGAATGTGGAGGAAGAGAAGGTGATCTAGAATAGTCAGCATGGATTCACTGGGAGTCAGTCATGGTTAACCGATTTGATAACCTTCTATAATGAAACTGACCGGCTGTGTAGATGGGGTAGAACAGTGGCTTGAGTTTGGCAAGGCTTTTGACACTGTCTCCCAGAACATCCTCATAGACAAGCTCAGGGAAGTGCTGCCTAGATGAGTGGACAGTGAGGTGGATTGATAATTGGCTGGATGGAAGAGCTCAGAAGGTTGTGCTTAGTGGTACGGAGTCTAGATGGAGGCCTGTAGCTAGTGGTGTCCCCCAGGGGTCAGTACTGGGTCCAGTCTTGTTTAACTTACTCATCAACAACCTGGACAATGGAACAGAGTGCACCCTCTACGAGTTTGCTGATGGCACAAAGCTGGGAGGAGTGGCTGATACTGCAGTGTGTCTCCACTGGTCACAAACCAAGGCGACAGAGCCATCAATACCTTAACAAGCTAGTGGAAATCCATAAACTAGAGAGGTGAGACCCCAAATTATGTTCAGTTTTTGTACAGAGTGAATCCACTGTGATGTTTATGCTGCTTGTGTCACATGTGTGTCTAGAGTCCTTCGGCAAATGCCATCCGTAGGATAATCCTGTAATTATTTTTTAATTAGGGGATTGTTTCCTTTGGTTCCTTTTTTTTTTTTTTTTTTTTGTGCTTGCATGTGTGAACAGTAAACCACAGCAAGGAGTTCAGAGATCTGATCTGCATATTGAAGAAGTGGGAATTACTGCAAAGGTTTATTTCCTCTCTTTTAGCATGCTTGTTCAACCCACTTCATGGTAAATCAAGGTGAAAAAAAATAAAGAAAAAAGACAAACAAATCAAAACACCAGCCTAACCCAACAGTCTTTGTAACATCTGGGGTAAGGTGCTACAGGCCCTGTGGGGCAGATGGCCCATGGTGATGTCACTGAGTGAGGGGCTGTGACCCTATAGCCCTCACTGCTTATCTTGCGGCACCAGCAGAGGCCACGTCAGCCTGGCTCATAACTGGCCTCCAGCTGAGCATGTGCCTGAGTCTTGGAGCGTTGAGCAAGGGAGTGGTGGAGCTGTGCTGTGGGGCTGCTGGCAGCCTCTCACAGTGCCCATCCCTGCAGCCATTCGCGTGTTTCCCTGGCCCTGCCTCGCTCAGGGGTGGCTGGTGGGGGGCACAGGACAGCGAAGGTGCAGGGCCAGGGGGTTGTCTGCTGAGGGGCTGGGTATTGTGCTGGGGTGGGCAGCAGCAATGAGTGCCTCTGGCCTCTCTCCGTTGTGCAGCTTGGGGCAAACCTTCAACAGCTGCAGTGCTGAGGCAGGCGAGCAGCTCCTTGACCTCAGCTCTCCCCAGCCCACGAAAGAGTCTGATGGTCATGGATGTACCATTAGACTGGACCTGCCCAGGCTGTGGGCACAGTCGGGACGATGTTGCCTATGTGACCCCCGTCTCCACCAGCTTTTCTATGGCTGTGCACTGCGGTAGGCAAAGAAAAATCCAAGTTACCCCCTCTGCAGGAAGACAATTAACAGGACAAAAGAGTTGTTAGGCATTCGAACGCGCTGCCCAGGGTAGTGGTTGAGTTACCATCCCTGGAGGTATTTAGAAAACGTTTAGATGCAGAGCTTAGTGATATGGTTTAGTGGAGGACTGGTTAGTTTAGGTCAGAGGTTGGACTAGGTGATCTTGGAAGTCTCTTCCAACCTAGATAATTCTGTGATTCTGTAAAATACATCAGTAGCAAGAGGAAGATTTGGGAGAATGTGGGTCCACTACTGAATGGTGCAGGTGCTCTTCTGATAATGGATGCAGAGAAGAAAGTTACTGAAGCCCTCTTTGCTTCACTCTTTACTGCAGATCTCAGGAATCCCAAACCCTAGAGACAAGACAAACTATGGAGAAAGGAAGATTTTCCCTTGTTTGAGTTGTACTGGGTTAGAGATCATTTAGGCAAGCCTGATAGCTTGCCAGGTTGCATGGGGCTTTGAGCAACCTGGCCTAGTGGGAGGTGTCCCTGTCCATGGCAGGGGAGTTAGAATTAGATGGTCTGTAAGTGTGGAGGGAGCTGATGGATGTTACAACTAAGCAACTCTCCATCATCTTTGAAAAGTGATGGAGAACAGGTGAGGTACCTGAGATCTGGAAGAAAGTCAATGTCATTTCAATATTCAAAAAGGGCAAGAAGGAGGACATGGGAAATGACAAGCCAGTTGGCCTCACCTTCATCCCTGGAAAGGTGATGGAACAGCTCATTCCTGGAAGTCATCTCCAAGCATATGGAGGAAAAGAAGGTGATCAGGAGTAGTCAGCACGCATTCACCAAGGAATGCATGCTGACGCTTAACGAATGACGCTTAATGAATCTGATAGCTTTCTATGATGGGATGACTGGCTGGGTAGATGAGAGACTGTCTGGGAGAGCAGTGGATGTTGTCCACCTTGACTTCAGCAAGGCTTTTGACACTGTCTCCCAGAACATCCTCAAACAAGCTTGAAAAGTGTGGGTTAGATGAGTGGACAGTGAGGTGGATTGAGAACTGGCTGGATAGAAGAGCTCAGAGGGTTGTGTTGAGTGGAACGGAATCTATTTGGAGGCCTAGAGCTAGCGGTGCCCCCTCAGGGGTCAGTACTGCGTCCAGTCTCGTTCAACTTATCCATCAATTACTTGGATGAAGGATCAGAGAGCACCCTCAGGAAGTTTGCTGATGATACAAAACTGTGAAGGAGCGGCTGACAAACTAAAATGCTGTGCTGCCAGAGAGACCTGGACAGGCTGGAGAGTAGGCTGGAAAAGAACCTCATGAAGTTCAACAAAGGAAACTGCAGGGTCCTGCACATGGGACGGAAAAAACAGGAGAGGTTAAATGTTGACCTGTTGGAAAGCAGCTGTGTGGAGAAGGACCTGTGAGTCCTGCTGGACAACAAATTAAGCATGAACCAGCAATGTTCCGTTATGGACAAGAAGGCCAGTGGTATCCTGGGGTTCATTACGGAGTGTTTCCAGCAGGTCAAGAAATGTTATCTTCCCTCTCTACTCAGCCCTAGTGAGGCCACATCTGGAGTACTGTGTCCAGTTCTGGGCTCCTCAGTACAAGAAAGGCATGGAGTTTCTGGAGACAGTCTAGTAGAGTTATATGATGATGATGATTAGGGGACTGCAGCATTATCTCTTAGGAGGAAAGGCTGAGAGACCTGGGCTTCTTCAGCCTGGAGAAGAGAAAGCTGAGAGTGGATCTTAATGAGGAATACAAATATTTTAAGGAAGGATGTCAAGATGATGGGGCCAGACTTTTTGGTGGAGTCCAGCAGCAGATGTTCCATCTGAATGTAAGGAAAGACTTCATTACTGTGAGACTGAGAGCGCACTGGAAAAGGCTGAACAGAGAGGCTGTGGAGTCTCCTCCTTGGAGATCTTCAAAGCTTCCCTGGATGTGGTGCTGTGCAACATGCTCTAGGTGACCCTGCATGAGCAGGGGAGTTGAACTAGATGACCTCCGGATGTCCCTACCAACTTCAACCATTCTGGCATTCCATGAATTTCTGACTGTCCTTCCTAAGGTACATGTAATATTGCCTCAGATACAGAGATTTAGGTACCTATATTTCATACAATGGAGTGAGTATTGGTTTGGTAGAGCACTGACAAATGCACAAGTTCACTTGCAATTACGCTACAAGTATTTTAACTACTAACACACACACAAAGCTAGCCAGCCAGTTATTGTCACTGTATTGACCATGTTTTAGCTGTTTTATAAAAACAGCCAAATGAACAATGCACTGTATAAAATAGAATTTTTCAGTAAAATACAACACAGTCTTGTATACAGCATTTCTGTGCAATTATGTGCAGAAAAATATTAGACACTAATAAATTAATTTGAACTTTAAGATAAAAATACTCTTATTTAAAACAGTCTTTAAAACACATTTGAAATACAGTCTTTGAGCACTTCAAGTTACTTTTTAAAACCAAGAACAAGTTTTTTTTTTAGAAAAACTCTGCTCTGCTGGGGGTGGCAGAGAGAGAGGAAGAGAAGAAGATGATGAGGATGAAGTAGAGAAGGGACTGGACCAAATAAAAGACTAAGTTACAGCAGATAACAGCAGGTGACAAGAATTAATGTATTGTCAGAACTGGCTTTAAACAATGAAACAGGTTACAAAGATAGCAAATGATGGAATGTGATTAATCTGTTTTAACTGGTTCTGAAAGTTATTGATAACTACTTTGATTCTAGAGAATAAGGTCTATATTCTCACATCTGCTGGGAACTACTAAAGTAATAGTACGACAGGTTAGAAACAACATTAGTCTTTGTTACAAGGGCAGGAAAAAAATCTAGGGATTGGAAGAAAAAGTATTTTTTAAATCAGATTTGAAATCACTTATACAGAAGAATGAATCATGAATAGTGTGACAACTTCACTTTATATCACTAAAACCCAAATTTTAAATTTTGATAGCAGAGCATAAAATGCATACCTAAACATGGATATTTAAATGTGGATTATAGCTAAGAGAAAAGTAAAGCATAATTAGCTTAATAACTGGTTAATGAAATGAAGAAATATCCTTTTTACAAATAATTGAAAATGAGTGTTGATAAATTTTAACTATATTTTTCTCCCCAAAGTGGATAGGAGGTAGAATTGGGTGCTAATACATAAACAATTACTATTTCAAGCCAAATATTTTATATTTGCAATGATTTACAGGTCAGAAAATTAAACTCTGAACAATGCTTCTGAATTCTTGATACACTACTGGAAGCATAATAAGGTAACTGAGTATATTTCATCATTTGTCATCTATTATGAACTGCAACAACTGTGCAATGATTATGCAAAGTGTAATGACTATATTCTTACATTTTGAAAAGCCACATTTATCAACAGACATCTCATTCCACACAAAAATAGTTTCAGATAATTCCTGAAGTTTAAAAGTATCTCTAAAAGTAGTCTAAGGTTCTGTATTATATATTCTTCAACACAACAGTCAAGGTTTAGGGGACTTTAAATTACTAGGACTTCAATTACTTAAATTATATTTTCTCCTCTGGAATTTTCACAGGCAGAATAAATTAGAAGTATCTTCTCACAAAAACAGTAAAAGAAATGTAATTACTTTTCACTTAAACACAGTATCAGACTACCAAATAAAACAGCGAAAGCACCAAAACTAAAGCAGAGTACATCCTGTCATACTCATCTGCTGAAACAGTACACGACACTAGTACTGTCTCATAAACTATATCCTTCTTAGCAGCTCACACTTCTTAAACTTCCATCTTCCTGCAGGTTTGTATCCCTGACATCAATTCACAGTAAAAAAAAAAAAGGAAAGATGCGCCATGCTAGCACACCATTTTTTATTTCCAGTTTTAACTTATTTCACTACTTTCTCTCTTTGAGCAAGAGGATTTTTTGACTATAAAATTTCAGAACTACATTGATTTATTAATAAAAAAATTCTAACACATCCTGAACTAATGCACAAGTTATTCTTCTAATTTACTTCATTTTTTTAAAATAACAACATAGACATAAATTATACTTACGAGTGAATATAAACATTGAGAACTCTCACAGTCCACAGGCAATAATGAAGACAAGGTTCTCAACTAACATGTTTTCTTCAGAGGTTTGTAACTTTAATTATTTGTGATTTTAGCAGGCAAAGAATTGCACAGGATGTACAAGTCCATGAAAATAAATACTTTCAACTTCTGGTCATGCACTTTTGCACATGTGCTCCATTTAAAAGGTCTGGCACACTCAGTTCCTTCCTCTTTGTCCTTGCCCAATAGCATTACTGCCATTAAACCACAACACATCTTCGTATCATGAAGTAAACTGTACCATCAACCTCAGACAAGTAATAAAGACAATAGGACATTGTTACCAAAAAATCTAGATGAGTATTGCTCAAACTTGGCAGCGAAGAGGTGTACCTAAGAAGCTGCATTGCACAGGGAAGCCGCTAGCTAGTGGCTAACAGGGTTACTTCTCTCTTCAAAACCAAATACAGGTGCAAACATAAAACCTGTACCAACGTACAGGTTTTTTTACCAAGGTACCACAGAAGGATTCAGAAGCCATGAGCATAGCTCAGGAACTACCAGTGTAATGCATATTCCTCGCTGTTCCTTCTACAGCTGTAACTTTTGTTTTGTGCTTCTGGTTTATGGTGTTTTTTTTTGAAGTGACTTTTATATTATCCTCTCATTATTAGGTAATCAGTCTCACAGGTAATGGTACTGAAACCAAGACAGATTTTTAAAGTATATTTCTTGCTATGCATATTTTTAAAAAGGCTATAACTTTTCCTTTTTTGTGTGGTATTATTCAGTTTACTTTCCCTTTCTTAAGTCCAACATTTTTATTATCAGTTAGTCTATGAGAACCTGTACATCCTAGTCTAAATTCTACACAGTAATGTATTACAGGAGAGCTCCCAGAGAAAGAAGATCCACAGGTTTCTTCGTTCTTCAATGCAACAGAAGCCCTTATGAAAGATTCGACTCAGAATGTGATTCACATAAATAAAAACAAGAATTTATGCCTATCAAAAGTGTCAGAATAAGGCACTTGATGTTTAAAGAACATACTGCAGCATGAAATAAATAATAAAAAAAGTTTAATAATCTTTTTCCAAAACACTCAAGTCAGACAGAGAGGAGCAGCCTCATGTTCACAAGCTGTGTCCGTCATGGGCAACTTCAGCCACCTTGATATCCGGTAGGAGGTTAGCAAGACAGGTAATAAGCAATCCAGGGGTTCCTGGAGCACACGGATTTAGAGAAGTTAGAGAAGGAGCCAACATGGAGAGCTGCTATGCTGGATTTTGTTCTCACCAACAGGGAAGGATGTGTGGGGACTGTGAAGCTCAAGAGCAGCCTTGTCTATAGTGACTCTGAAATGGTGTAACAGTGCCCTAGATCCCTAGGGCAATAAGGAGGGCACACGGCAAGCTCACAGCCCAGGACTTCAGGACAGTGGAATTAGGCCTCTTCAGGGTTCTGCTCGTTAGAGTACCACGGGATAAAGCCCTGGAAGAGGAAGCTCACTAGTATTCAAGGATAACCTACTCCAAGCTCAAAGGCGATGCATTCCAATGAAGAGGAAGTCAGGCAAAAATGCCAGGAGGCATGCATGGATGGACAAGGAACACCTGGCCAAACTCAAACACAAAGAAGCAGCCAAGGTGGCTTCTGCAAAACAGAAGGCAGAAAGAAGAGGTAGCCTGGGATGGATATAGAGAAATTGTTCAAGTAGCCAGGGATCAGGTTAGGAAAGCTAATGCCCTGACAGAATTAGATCTGGACAGGAATGTCAAGGGCAACAAGTAAAGCTTCTCTAAGTAATCAAAGGAAAAATAGGGAAACTGTGGGCACTATATCTAGAAGGAAATGGGAGACCTGGTTAGAAGTCGAGGCAGAGAAGGTCGAGGTACTCAGTGACTTTTTTGCCTCAATCTTCAATGGCCAAGTGCACTAAACATACCACCCAAATCACAAAAGACAAAGGCAGGGACAGGAATAATGAAGCACCAACCACTGTAGGAGAAGGCCAAGTTCAAGACCATCTAAGGAACCTGAATGTGCCTTCAGGTGCATACCATGGGACCTGGTAAGGTACGGCTAAGGGTCCTGAGGGAACTGGCAGATGAAGCTGCTAAGCAAATATCCATCATATCTCAAAAGTTGCAGCAGCCCAGTGAAGTTCCCACTGACTGGAAGAGGGGAAACATAACCCCCAGTTTTAAAAATGGAAAAAAGGAGGAAAAAAGGAACTACAGGTCAATCAGTCTCAACTCTGTGCCTGGCAAGATCACAGAGCAGATCCTCCTGGAAACTGCACTAAGGCACATGGGAAATAAGGAGGTGATTGGTGATGGCCAACATGGCTTCACTAAGGGCAGCTCTTGCCTGACATATCTGGTGGCCTTCTGTGATGGGGTTACAGCAGGATAAGGGAAGAGCAACTGACATAATCTACCTGGACTTGTGCAAAGCATTTGTCAATGACTCCCTTGATATCCTTGTCTCTGAATTGGAAGGACGTGCATTTGACAGATGGACCTCTCAATATGTAAGGAACTGGCTGGATGGTTGCACTCAAAGAGTTGCGGTTAACTGTTACATGTCCAAGTGGAGATCAGTGATGAGTGGTGTTCCTCAGGGGTCAGTACTGGGACCAGTGCTGTTTCACATCTTTGTTGGTGCCATGGACATGGACAGTGAAATGGACTGTACCCTTAGCAAGTTTGCTGATGACACCAAGCAGTGTGGCGTGGCCAACATACTGGAGGGAAGTGATGACATCTAGAGGGACCTGGATAGGCTTGAGAGGTGGGCCTGTGCCAACCTCACAAGGCCAAGTACGAGGTCCTGCACCTGGGTCAAGGCAATGCCAAGCACAGATGCAGGCTGGGAAGAGAATGGGTTGATAGCAGCCCTCAGGAGAAGGATTTGGGGGCACTTGTTGATGAGAAGCTCAACATGAGCCAGCAATGTGTGCTTGTAGCCTAGAGAGCCAACAGTATCCTGGGCTAGATCAAAAGATTAATGGCCAGTGGGTCAAGGGAGGTGATTCTCCCCCTCTGCGCTGCTCTTGTGAGACTCTACCTGGGGCACTATATTCAGCTCTGGGGCCTCAAGCACAAGAAGGACATGGATGTGTTAGAATGACTTCGGAGGAGGGCCACGAGATGATCAGAGGGCTGGAGGCACCTTTCCTGTGAATACAGGCTGATGGAGTTGCAGCTGTTCAGCCTGGAGAAGAGAAGGCTACCTTATAGAAGACTTCCAGTACTCAAAGGGGACCTACGGGAAAGCTGGGGAGGGACTCTTTGTCAAGGACAAGAAGTAATGGCTTTGAACTAAAAGGGGGTAGACGAAGAAATTCTTTACTTAGAGGGTGGTGAGGCACTGGAACAGGTTGTTCAGAGAAGCTGTAGATGCCCCATCCCTGGAAGTCTTCAAGGCCAGGCTGGATGGGGCTTTGAGGAACCTGGCCTAGTGCCCACGGCTGGTGGGTGTGTTGGAACCAGGTCTTTAACGTCCCTTCCAATCCGAGCCATTTCATGAGTCTACAATCCTATGACTTTTGGAATGTGCATTAATGAAAGCCAAATGCCCTCTCACAATAATAAGCATGATTTACGACTTTTAGAATTGCAAACACAGATACTGTATTTGACTGGCATACATACTGTATGTCATCTTCCCCACCAGCTATTCAAGTGTGGTTAGCCGTTTTCATGTGTGTTTGTTCCAACTTCCTTAAATACAATGCTGAATTATACAGTCACAAAGGCATTTCTCACTAAACTTAAGATTATTCATCTATTTAATTCACCTGATCTCGATCTTTAAAACAAATCTGTTCACCAGAAATAAAGCAAGTTTATAAAGAAATCAAATTAATATACAACCTTAATTACAAATATGCCAGATGATGTTTATCTTTGTGGATGGTACTAACAGAAAAAATACTTTGTGCAGATTATGTAAATATAAAGACATTTATATTCTGAATTTTTCTAACTGATACAGCAATGAACGAAACTCAAAAATACCTACCTCTAAATGCACTGATATCACCATAATGTACCTGGAGTACAAAAAACTTGCCACCTGTTTCTCCCCCAACTCTGAATCCAACACCTAAGGGAAGGAAAACACATTAAATAAAAGGCAGGTTTTGCCATCCCTGTAGGATTTGGTAGAACTTTCATCTTCGAATCTCTTACAGCTTGTAGCCTTCACAGTAACACTTATTGTGAACATATGAAAATTAAAAGGAAACAAAAATTCAAAGTAAAATATTTTTAGTTGAAAATTAACATTGTACACTAAGAAAAATCTTGTGGAATTTATGAAGCTCTGTTGCTTGCTGAGAGAAATAACAATAGGCACAAAAAATGGAGGAATTTGAAATAAGTTCAGTAATTGCAAAATATCACCATCACCAAAGAGATTTTTCTAAACTGGTCCTACAATTAAAATTCCTGGAAAGAAGCAGTGAAAGCAATTTCTACTTAGAAAAATACTGAGTCCCACTAGATTAAAAACTGCCACTGGCAAAAGTGGTAAAGTGGACTGCAGCCTCTCTGTGCACAAAGGAATATCGTTATGATAAAAAAAAAACACTCCATACGTGATATTTACGAGCAGCTTAAAGACAAGAAAATTATTACTAGCTGAGGTTTAACAGCAGAGCAAACACCAGGTTTTCACAGAATCCTTGAAGTGTCAATTTTTTTAATTGACATTTTAATAACCAGATCAATCAATATTTCTGGTGTAAAAATTGATTATTTAAAATTAACTGCTTCATGATACTGCTCCCAATTATGAAATTAGGCAATAAAATATAAGAGAAACAGAATTTCAAATTCCAGGTATTTTACATGTATATACATACATTTATTTATATATAAACTAATAGATGCTGGATGTTTCTAATACTACTGGAGGTAATTAGAAAAAAAGCACTTCTCCCTGTCTTCCTAGTAGCCTACAGAATTTTTATTTTGAATCAGCAAAGTGATTCATTAATTCATCAAACAAAAGTGAAAATAAACATGTTCAGCTACATGAAAACATCAAGAAATGAAAAAAAAAAAAAAACCCACAAAATTATTCAGTATATTTAACACAGAAAAAAAATAAATCAATATTTAGATTGAATTTGTTTGTGCTTTCTCAAACACACAAAAACATTGTTATGCAATTTCAGAGAGACGGCATAAACTGTGCCATTGACAGGTATATAAATAGTACCTTTCAAATAACATACAGTTCAAGATTAATGCAATATATATTATGCTATTAATTCCTCATCACCTTTTCTCCCCATAATGATAGTGCAATTTTAGCACTATTCCCAGTTATATTTCCAACTATATTCCCAATTTATGAAGTTAAAGTTTATACAGTTTCCATCAGCTAAACACAGTTTTATATAAAGTTCCCAGATATGCCAGCTGCTTATTTCCACATCCTCTTTTCTCCCCTGCACCTGCACAAGAAGACTTCACATTAAAGGCACGATACCTTTGGGCAGCCTGGTGGGTGGAGCATTTCTTGCCCAAGCATACAAAATGTTTGATTTGTCTTTGCATGTTCCTTCATCACAGTCCCTACAAACATGAAAAAAGGATTATTTTTTTTTTTTTTAGTTCTGAAATCAGAAAACAGCAAGTGAATTACATGGAAGACACTAATTTTAAGATCTATGAAGATGTTTTTGGTTCTATTTTGAGTAAATGCAGTTCTTCTAATGAAGTCTGCTTTCCTGGCTATCATTCCTGGTGGATCCTACACCTTCTTCACTTTTTTCCTTCCTCTGCTTTAAGATAATATTAGGCAAACAGACTCAAAACCACAAAATTCTTACAGCCTCTTGCCAGTCTAGTAGCCACTATTAAGAAATAAGGAACCTTTTTGTGGGAAAGACCCATCTGGAAATTTCTAGCATTATTAGCTCAAGTGCCACAAAATGGCAACAGATGCCATACTTACACAGAGGGACAGAGTTATAAAATACACAAAAATGCAAGACACGGAAGTTTTAAGTCAAAACTGATATTTAAAATTCATCTAAAGATTGTTGGCAAAAAAGAAGTATGCTACAGGCGGTTGTATGTGAAGCAAGTAGAAGGTATTCATGCTCCTCCCTTTCACAGAAGGAAAAATATGATATCATATAAGATATGCTATCATCTAAGATATGATTTTCTAAGATTTCCAATAGCCTTAGCTATTATGTTTTCTTCTAACTGCCATAAATACGAGGCTTCCATCAGCGAAGGGCACAGGATACTTCTTTCCCTTTGCTAATTTTGCTCATAACACATATTTCTAGACCTTCACGATTACTAATTTGGAGATCACTTCACTACACCCTCCACCCCCTGGCTCCCCAGTGAAACATATCTAAAGAGGAACTTCATTTCTAGACAAGACAAACAGATTCAAGTGTAAGTGAATCGTCTCATCACTAATGATTCATACAGCTGCAGATAAAATCTGCGCAGCTTTCAAATGCTAAAAGCTAAAAATACAAAAGACTCCAGGGATCTAACCAGCCACTGGGCTGCACAGGTCAGAAATACATTAATGATATTGGCTAGGAGGATCAACAGCAGAAACCACAAGCACAGTCACAATTCCACCACCACAAAGCGGGCCAGCTAGCCTTCATTTATATCACAGTATTTAAGACCCTAGCAAAAAAAAATATTCTATCACATTAACTAGGTAAACCAAAACAAAACAAAAGGGTAGGCTGTTCCAAATTTTCCTCCTGAGGCACCAGGAAAGGAAAGAATGGAACATTCATGCTGTTCTTTCATTACATTTTAAAAATGGTCAACTTTAATTTAGGCGTAATTGCTGGTCTTGAAACTTCAAGTTTTCATTTTTTAACCAAAGTCAAAGGAAATTCAAAAAAAAAGATAGTTGAGGAACAAATTTAAAAGCAGCAAAAAGCACTAGCACTAACAGTAGCTGGTAAAAGCTAGTAAAAATATGTTTACAAGCACAAATAAAACGACCTGTCACTTGGGAACAGGGCTTCTTGTCCATTTCCTCCTATCTTCTCTACTTTTTCTAAATTCTTATGGACTTTCCAAATGCATTCTCCTGAGCCTTGAGTAAGCTTAGGAGCTGGAGTTTTTAATGTCACTTTGATTGAAATATGAAATGATGAGTCTGAAAGCAAAATATTTAACTGTCAACAAGACTAGTATTTTGCCATCTTTTTAGAATACCTACATTGTTTAAAACAGCAAAGATCTTTTTCCATTTCTTTCTCTATTATTTGAGGTTATTGAGTAAGAAAAATTATCACATCTAGTTCTCAAGCTGAATAGTGCAGAACATTCTCCATTCACCACTAAGCAGTGACGGTACTAGTAAACTATGCTTGGACATATAAATCTTTATACTGTTCTCCCTCTCACCTAAGCAGTGAAATACTTAGCTTACGGAACCAGTCTTGACATCTGTTGCAACCTTTTGCTGGAACTATTGATGCAGTTCTTCTAGTCAAAAGCTGCCAAAGCCATGCTCTGTTGCCAACAGAAGCACCTAATCTGATAGAGGAATTTTTGGGTGGTGATCTATGGCCTGTTCTTTTACATTCGTTTAGATTAGATGAGCTATATAAAGTTGCCCTGCCTGATCTCAATAAAGACTATGCCTATGAATCATCTGAAATGGGAGCTCATTTCAGTGTTCAGTTTGACACAGCGTGAGGCTTGTCTTGCCAGGAGGGTCTGAAGTTCCAAATAATTCAACAATTTCTTTAAGCCATCCAAGTGTATTCTTGATTACCCATGAATTTTAAATGAATCAGCTCAACCATGCATCTTCAATATCAGTAGTTTATCAGCTCAGATAAAACTGGTGAGAGCAGCTGAACTGTTTTACGGCTGACTACAATCAAGGAGCAGAAGCTGCTACCTGTTGATTTTTTGTTGTTGTTTTTGTTTGTTTGTTTTATGTGCTAGGCAACAGCAGAGCACATGAGCCCTGTGAATCTACTTTATTTCTGAGGAAATTTTAACAGCCTGTACTGTTTCTGTTGAAATACCAAGCCCTAAGGTAGGGAAAAACAGCTGTGCATCTCTTCAGCATTTGTTCAAAGACTCTCCCACGCTGCAGTAAACATGTCACTCTCTGAAGAGCCAGTGCAGGTCCAACACTGTAACGCAGCCTTACACAGTCTATACACATACATACTACATTATTCATATGCATACACAGATGTATACCAGCTATTTACACAACATTACCTAAGTGTGCCAAAAAGGTATGAATGCAGAACTCTAAAGCCTATTTTCTGTAGAACTGAGTGATCACCTTTCTTTCTAGCCTTGCAGATTACCATGGGCAGAGCGAAATGAAATGGTACAACATTTTGCAACAATAGTAATATGAAATGAGACAATGAACGAAGAGTTTTTAAGAATATAAAACAAATATTAAGCTTCAGAAGCTACATACAGAAAAAAGTAGTAAGATTTAATCAAAATCCGGATGTGAAAAAATCAGAAAGATCACAAAAATACAACACTAATTATGTGTTTCATCATTTGACAATCCGCTTTTTAAGTACAGCAGCCAAGAACAAATTCAGTATCAACTGTTATGCAGCACACACTGCCACTGCTGAGTCCCTCTCTGCTGGGCAATCACTCTCCTCCAAGAAAATGATGATATAGTCAGGAAACAAAAAATACCTCAACCCTAGTCTCAAGCCTGATTTGTGTCTGATTCAGCTCTGAAGAACTTTAAGACTTTCAAGCTTTTGATCCATCTGATCTTGTACAAGCTCAGGAAGTAAACATTTAAGTTAAATCTTCAGAACATCAGCTAGATGTGAGTTTAGCACAAACAGAACAATTTCCAGACACTTTAAAACAAAACACACTACAAGCAAAGTTTAGATGGTTTTAAGTAACACACTCAAGATGTAAACTGGTTTTCAAAGAACACACAGTCTTATGTTGGTATAATTTTGACATAAATTTCAACTCTTTAAAAAACACATTCTACTATATAACATAAGCCTCAATAAAAAGAATTAAAAAGTCTGTTTGCTGAGAAAATAAATCAACAGAAAGTAATGTTTTCATAGCGTATTTTTTACCTGAACATTTTTAGCACCTACTTTTCTTGCAAGACAAGATTGTAACATTTGTAATCAGTAACAGAAATGTTAGTTAATAAGTAGAAGGTAAATATAACTTTTGATGAATGTTTGTTATATGTTCAAAATATCAAATTATCTCCCCAAATCATGTAGAACGGCTAAATTATTTTTAAAGAATAAAATATACTATACTACTAAAATCCATCTCTATTTATCTTTTTGATAACCTCAAATTTTCTCTTAAATGCTTACAGAGCTCTGTCAGAAATGTTTTAAAACTGCTACACAGATAACAGTAAATTGTACGAATTTTGTAGTGTCAAACTATCCCACCTGCTCTTCCCTGAAAACTTGGAAAAATTGTGGGAAATTTCTGATAGACTAGTGATTTCCCCAGATAGCCCCGCCTTTACCTTCTCAGCTGTTTGGCTCCTACATCAGTTTTAGAAGCACTCAGAGCTTGGCTCTCATAGGTTAGGCATTTTGAAAGGTAAGTCAACTACCACATTACTTGACATAGAGTACCTTCTTTAGCTTACTTTTTGCTTAGTTTCCTTCTGTACACCTGATACTATAATTTTCCATACTCAGAAGAGAAGCAACCCACACATAAAGATGGATCTCTGATCTTAAACTACCACTAGCATTTCTCCTGTAATACACTGAAAAATGATGAAGATAAGAACAATGAGGAATGCATAAAATTATACTTGCGCAGAAAACTATAATGTAGGAAAAATTCTACATGGATCTTTATTTATTTATTTATTTAAAGGAAAAAGTGGATACAACCCCACTTTTAGAGAAATTAAGGCATGAGGTTTGGTTATTGACTGCTGATGCTAACAATTTGAAAGTTGACTACAAAAGTCAAAAATAACACAAATAAAAAATAAAATAAAAGTCAAAAAAAAAACAAAAATAATGGGGGAAAAAAAGAGAAGGCTTTGTCATATGCCTATTTAACTCAAACTGACAATTCATATACATGTGGTAACTTCAATTTGGCTTTTGGTTCATAGGATCTGTCAAGAATTAGGATTACAGAACATCTTTTGAAGTCTTCATGACCAATCTCTCCAAGGTACAGAACCTTCTCAAATTCTTATTTGAGAAGAAAATTCTTATCTTCAAGAATTAAATCACATTCATCTTGCTAGGAACTTTAAGCACAACTTTACATCTGTTCCAGTCCACAAAATCTTTTTTATGTAAAAAGGTTTCTCATGATTCAGGGGAGGAGGCAACGTTATCCTGAAACCAAAAAAAAACTTATTTCAAGAATGCTTTCTAAGCTCATAAGAGAGAACCCCTTAGATACAGATGCCTATTTAACTCAAACTGACAATTCATATACATGTGGTAACTTCAATTTGGCTTTTGGTTCACAGGATCTGTCAAGAATTAGGATTACAGAACATCTTTTGAAGTCTTCATGACCAATCTCTCCAAGGTACAGAACCTTCTCAAATTCTTATTTGAGAAGAAAATTCTTATCTTCAAGAATTAAATCACATTCATCTTGCTAGGAACTTTAAGCACAACTTTACATCTGTTCCAGTCCACAAAATCTTTTTTATGTAAAAAGGTTTCTCATGATTCAGGGGAGGAGGCAACGTTATCCTGAAACCAAAAAAAAACTTATTTCAAGAATGCTTTCTAAGCTCATAAGAGAGAAACCCTTAGATACAGATTTACTAATTATTTGCAGTAACTTCATCTAGATACTGTAAGTGGCATGTTTGTCATAACAAAAAAGTAAACGCTGAAATTTTGACAAAAAGCTACATATATTTTTGTAAATTTTATTTAGCAAATTTGTCTCTTAGCACAAGAACTCTTTACATACACATATATCTTTGTACACATAGCTTCATATATATATCAATTATATTAATAGTACACTATCTCATTAAAATATTTAAATATATGTAATTTTATATATGCAGGTGTGTGTATAAATATTAATTAACTAGAGAGACTACAGCTACATTAAAGTCCACTGGCAACTTATAATAAACAAACAAAAAGCTTAAAATTTTTATCCTGACCAGGATAAACCATCAACACAGAAATCTTTTGGAGAAGAAACTATAGTCTGCTTAACAGTTGCCATCAATAAGGTCATTTCCTTAGTGACTCCTGATATGCCTCACAGGATTTGTTTCTTTTGAAGAGCAGGTTACTGAAAAACAGGTTACTGATTTAGTCTTCTAAATACAAATTAGCAGCCTAGATTTCTTGGTATCCAGTGGCGCCCTGCCACTATAGCTCCTGTCTCCTTCTCAGAGATAGGGAATTAGTCATAACGAATCAGAAAATCTTTTATCCGCCTTACAAAGGAGTCAGCTAAAAAAAAAAAAAGATAGGTGTAGAAAGACAGGAACATCATGAATTTCTTCTTCCTTCTAAGTTTTTCTACTTTTCAAAAAACTGTGACACTGGAAAAGGTTTTTGTGGAAACAAGCAACACAAGAACAATGCGGTGATTTTACACAGCTGGGCAGCTGAGCTGCACCACATCCACTCTCTCACTCCTCCTCCTCAAGAAAACAAGGGAGAAAATACAATGGGTCAGGGTTTGAGATAAGGACAGGGAGATCACTCAACAATTATTGTCATGGGCAAAGGAGACTTAGCATAGGGAGATTAATATAATTTATTGCTTATCACTCGTATACTAGCACAGTGAAAAACTAAAAGTAAACTAAAAGCTGCTCCAGCACAGGTCCCCCACGGGTGGGCGGCAGCTCCCCCCAGACCCCCTGCTCCTGCGTGGGCTCCTCTCCACTGGCTGCAGCTCCGGCCCGGGGCCTGCTCCTGCGGGGGCTCTCCATGGGCCGCAGCCTCCTCCAGGCCACATCCACCTGCTCCACCGGGGGCTCCTCCACCCATGGGGGGGCTGCAGCGTGGAGATCTGCTCCATGTGGGACCCATGGGCTGCAGGGGTACAGCCTGCTCCACCAGGGGCCTCTCCCTGCACAGGCTGCAGGGGAACTGTTGCTGCCTGCCTGCAGCACCTCCTGCTGCACTGACCTGGGGGGCTGCCGGGCTGCTTCTCACTCCCCCTGCTGCTGTTGTGCAGCTTCCCCCCTCTTTTTTAAATCTGCTCTCACAGAGGCGCAAGCAACACCATTTATTGGTTTGATTCTGGGCAGCAGCAGGTCTCTTTGCAGCTGACTGAAACTGCCTCTTATCTATCATGTGGCAGCTGCTACATTCTTCTCACAAAGGCCACCCCTGCAGCCCCCTGCTATAAAAACCTTTCCTCAAAAACGCACTACAAACAATTAGATACAATAACAAAAGCAAGTCTGCATCTCTTACCAGTAATTTTCGGTAGAAGAGGGTTCATTACATCCAAAGAGTAACATGTGATGGACAGTGTCCATGCTGGCATGAGGTTTAAAGTCAACTGAAAAACAAAATAAAAAAATATCCTTACTCTCACGATGATTTACATAAGGAAGAGCATTTCATGCTATTATTTCTCTGTAATACTGAAAAAATTGGAAATATCCCAAACCACAATTTTTGTTGTAACCAGCCTAGTACAAATCTTAGCTTCAAAATCTGCATTTCTGCATTCGTGATTTAACAGAATTGTGGGGTTTTTTTTTTGTTTGTTTGTTTTTGACTTCTTCAAAGATACAAACATTAAATTACAGTTAAGAGCAAGTAGTACCTTGTGCATTGGTTGGAGCAATATCTTCATGATGTATTTCATTTTGTTTACGCTTTTACTGCACATTTCTTGGGACAATAGCTCTAAGAATAGATTTATGATTTCTAAGAATAGAATATGATTTATTCCCACTAATGTGACAACCCTTTTGGAAAGGAAAACAACGTCCGCTTAAAGTCAACACACTCGTTGCCCAAATATTTCTCATTATTAGAAACTTAGATGAAGGTGAATGTATGTCAGCACTCCAATGTCTCTGTTCTTTATCCAATGCCACAAAACCACTATTTTTGTTTCTCAAATATTTCAGTTCTGTTCAGTACTGAAAAAAGTTTACTAGATCACACTGTAGTAATATTGATCATAAATGTACAATACACAGCATTTCTAAAAATAAAACAAGATACATTGTGCAACTTCCTCTGTTATTACTGTGCCTGCCAGATGCAGGGAATGTGAAGGAATTTTTCTTCAGGCGAGACAAAGAAGAGGGTTGGAGGTTTTTAACCTTATTTTACAGCAGAAATTCCAAAACTGAGTCACTCCTTGCACTACATGTACATAAGCATTTAGGAGCCTCCAAGTAAGTGTCTTTTAGCTCTACGAGTGTTAGTATAGGCATATCAAGAAGCTGTAAACCACAGAAATGATTTCTACTTCAGAATTTTGCAGATTTACTTGCACTCTGAACTCAATATGTTAACAGCAGCTAATGCAGAGCTCCTGAAGTGAATGATGATGTGGATTATTGTCCTAGATTTTGAGAGGGGGAAAAAGAAAACAAAACAACAAAAATGGACAGCTTTCAACCCCTACTTTTTGGAGCTGAGATTTACAGTAAGAAATGAAGTAAAACAGCCACATGTTAAAGCATGGATGTCGAAAGCTAGCTTGAATACATAAGGCTAACAGGTAGATTGTAAGAAATGAGCTTGTGGGGGGCCTGGTCTGGGAAATAAGAGATGCATCCACATGACCAGGGAAAAGAGGAAGCCAAAGTTACTTTAAGTGCTACATATTTTTAGGAATGAGTTTGCAGAAGTGATAAAGTCAGCAGCATGAAAGTCCAAAGATTGTGTAACATCTTTCTTCCTACTAGCAAATGTTACTCATTCCTTAGCCGTAAAACTAATCTGTGTTACATAATGATCTTATGTTTTGGTATTTTTATGACTAACAATTAGTAGTGAAACCATGATTTACTCTTGCATGGGGCAGATAATGCATTATGTTATATGGACTTCCTATCTTAGTTTTCAGGTGTTTTAAGCTACTATTGCCAATGCAAGCAAGAGAGGAAATTTCTGAAGGCATTCATCAGGAGTTTGTTCACAGATGTGAAATTTAATGATCTTTATTGCAGAACTCAATACCTGTACAAAAGGTACTGCAGCAACACCTTGAAAAACAGCCTTCAATAAAGGTTAAATTAAAGATTGGGCTTCTCATCTGCTGGAGACACTACCTCTTCTACTGTCTTAATGTTTCTCTTTAATCTCCTGCCACTCTCTCATTCTCTATAATTACTGTAATGAGTGAGTCAAGAGGTCTCTTATTCTTTACACAGTGTCCACCTACAATGACATTCTGGTGCATGAATGGGACCTTCAAGCACTATTATAAAACTTACTCTTAATAGCATAACAAATACTACTAGTATAAATAGAAAATAGAGCACTACAATTAACAAATTAAAACCAGATTTCTATGTGAACCACTTACACACATTACTCAAGCTTACATTTCATCATTCCTTCTGAAAGAATAATAAAAATGCTCGTGAGCTAAAGAAAGCTTTGCAAGAGTCAGCTACTCTTTTCTGGTATAGATATTTTCTTGGCAACACTGCCAGGTTTATACCAGTTTTCCAAAAAAAAAAAAAAAGATATAAAAAACCTGATATAAAAAAACTGATATTTTGACCCTGGGGGGTCAAAACTAACCACACAAAAACCATCAACCCAAAACAATAACAAATAAAAAATGGTTAAAGCCATAAAAATTAGTGTCAGTTTCAAACCAAATACAATACCTGTTACAAACAAAGGCTTAAGAAATATCAAACAAAAGCCTCTAGTTACATTTCAAGCCTATACATTTTGTAAAAAATGAATACAACACAAATCAATATGTAAAAGATTTGATTTCCTGTAGAAGAAAAAATCATAGTTTTGGAAAAACACAGTATCAACACCTGAGAATGGTATAAGTGGTATGGTTGGACAGCACTTCATACTTGAGAGTTATACACAAGATTGAGAAGAAAGCCTGAAAAGACTTTTACAGTTCAAAATTAGAGAAATAATAAACTCTGTATCAGTGATATTTACCTATTGTAATATGTGACTGGAATTGTACTGTTTGCTTACATGACTACAAACTGACCCAAGAGATTGGTACTTTTCTTACTAAAGCACTCAAAATGAGATACGAATTCAGCATTTTTAAATAATAAAAAAAAAAACTTCTAAAAAATCTGAATTATTACTGTTTCTCTTTTATTTATTTATTTATTTATTTTTTACTAACTGGTTATATTAGTTAATAATACTCTATTTAAAACCAAATGTTTGAAAAACAAAAACAGGAAAAAACACAATACCACTTCTGATTTAGTTTCTTTTCAGGTATAGCCATCAAATAAATTTTAACTTTTTTATTATTATTTTTTAATGCACAGAGAAGCACTACAAAGTGATTAGTGAAATATGAGGAAGAGTTTCAGTATATAAGCTAAATCCGAATCAAGTTTTACTTACTTTCCTGACAAAATACTACTATGAATTATGAACTCTAGAAGAAACAGGATAGGAATGAACAGACAGGACATTAATTAAAACATAACAGTATCTAGCTGAGGTATGGTCATAAAAAATAGATTTCTATGAAGTTTATCTTTACAAACAGCAATCCAATGATTGTTGATATTCTTTAAAAAAAAACTAGCTCTTTCAGTATAATTGAGTTTAATCATATCAACACATCAATGTCCACAGTTTGACAGATTAGAGGTCTTCAATACAGTCAAGTCCCTATATAAACTTTGCTATTGCCAAGTAATATGCCACACTAGAGAAATAAACTTGCAGCATCTGAGAAGCATATACAGAAGGAAAATAATAAATCATCTATTTCCTTTTGTGTTGTTGAGTGTAATAGGTTTCATCTCATTTCTACAGCACATTCTGACAGATAGGGACTTACCATGAGTCTCCAAGAAAAAGACACGTTTATTTACTGGTCACCCATGTGAATGCACGTCAGAAGGTGATGATGACAGTCAAATTTCTTGGCTGAGTGACTCGCTGTCAGACTCGATTCTTAACAGTGTCTGTAGAACACCCTTTAGCTATCACTACAGCTCAGTAGTCAAAAGTTGATATTTATCGACGCCTGCGCCATTAAAGACTCAATCTGTTTTTCTGGTTTGTCTGTTTATCTATAAACATTAATCGGAAAGGAAGTGTAAAGACAAAACCATTATGTGATTTTCAGATGTGATCGGAATAATACTTTCTTGAAAAATTACATATTGATATCATTCATTAATATTTTTTGCATATAATTCTCATAGTCATTTCATTTCTCTTATTACGACTAATTGTCGGTCATAATTAGGAGCAAAAGGTATGCTCCTAATATCAGCCTAAATGCAGAACAGCCCAATACATAAGTGAACACTCCTCAACGTCCAGCATTTGCAGATCTTTCACCACAGAAAAGAGACTGGTTCAAACAGAATCCTCACCCTTGACAATCTGATCCTCTACTTAACAGCATCTGCAGCAATACACAGGTACATTCTTGAAAAAGACCTTTAAGGCAAAACTCGCTGTACTCATCCTAGTTGATAACACTTCTTAAGTAAGCTCAATCAGTTTCTTCATTTGATACTGTCTGAAAACTGACTCTGAACTAGCTGGCATATTCTGGTACAGTATTCTTCCAGTTTTGCACAATGAAGTTATATACCCTTTTTCCCTGTACAAGCATGGCAGTCTACTGGTTCCAAATATTTAGGGAAATAACAAAGTTGAAACCTGAACTCAAACCTGGGGGTGTTGGTTGAGAGGAAACTCAGTATAACTCACTGTAGTGGGTAACATGGCAAGGTTTTGGTAGTGGGGGGCTGCCGGGGTGGCCTCTGTGAGAAGAATCCAGTAGCTGCCCCATGTTAGATAAGGGCCAGTTTCAGCCAGCTCCAAAGGGACCTGCTGCTGGCCAGAGTCAAGCCAATAAAGCATGCTGTTTGTGCCTCTGTAAGAGCAGAGATGAGGAAAAGGAAAAGAAAACAAAAACAACAACAAAAACTGCTGCACAATAGCAGCTGCAAGAGTGAGGAACGAGAACCACCCCAGGATGCTGGGGCCCATGGAGAGCCCCCACAGGAGCTGGCCCCGGGCCGGAGCTGCAGCCCGTGGAGAGGAGCCCACGCAGGAGCAGGGGGTCTGGGGGGAGCTGCCGCCCACCCGTGGGGGACCCGTGCTGGAGCAGTTTGCTCCTGGGGGATGGATGGAGCCCATGGGACGGAGCTGTGTGGGAGCAGTGCTTGAAGAGCTGCTGCCTGTGGGCAGCCCCTGCAGGCTCAGTTCGGGAAGGAGGTGTCCATCCTGTAGGAGGGACACCACATGGAGCACGGGCAGAGAGTGACTGTGAGGGAGTGGCAGAGATGAAGCATCAGCGACTGACCCCATTCCCAGTTCCCCTGCACTGCTTGGGGGGAGGAAGTAGAAGAGGGTGGATAGGGGGAAGGTGGTTTTAGTTTGTTGCCTTTCTTTCTCACTTCTCTAGCTTGTTAGTAATAGGCAATTTCTCTAATTTCTCTTACCTCCCTACGCTAAGTCTGTTTTGCCCGTCACAATAATTCTTGAGTGATCTCCCTGTCCTTATCTCAACCCTTGAGACCTTTCCATTGTATTTTCACTCCCTTTCCTTTAAGGAGGGGGAGTGAAAGAGTGATTGTGGTGGAGCTCAGCTGCCCATCTAAGTAAGACCACCACAGCTAACAATGTGAGCTTGCAGCCCAGAAAGTCAATGATAACCCAGGCTGCATCAAAAGAAGCACTGCCAGCAGCTCAAGGCAGGTGATTCTTCCCCTCTACTCTGCTCTTGCAAGACTCCACCTGGAGCCTCACATTCCGCTCTGGGGACCCTACCACATGAATCACAGAATCATACAATCATTAGGGTTGGAAGAGACTTCCAAGATCACCTGGTCCAACCATCACCCTACTATCAACGTCACCCACTAAACCACATCCCGAAGAACCACATCCAACCTTTCCTTGAACACCCCCAGGCATGGTGACTCCACCACCTCCCTGGGCAACCCATTCCAATACCCGACTACTCTTTCTGAGAATAAATGTCTCAGAATTTTCAACCTAAACATCCCCGCTGCAACTTGAAGCCATTCGCTCTAGTCCTATCACAAGTTACCTGCAAGAGGAGGCTGACTACCAGTTCCCCACACCTTCCTTTCAGGTAGTTGTAGAGAGCAATAAGGTCTTCCATGAGCCTTCTCTTCTCCAGACTAAACAACCCTCAACCACTTCTCATAGGACTTGTGTTCTAGGTCCTTCACCAGCTTTGTAGCCCTTCTCTGGACATGCTCCAGGGCCTCAATGTACTTAGGGGCCCAAAACTGAACACAGTGCTCAAGGTGCAGCCTCACCAGAGCAGAGTGCAAGGGGATGATCACCTCCCTGGTCCTGCTGGCTACACTGTTCCTGATAGAAGCCAGGATGCCAGTGGCCTTCTTGGCCACCTGGGCACACTACTAGTTCATGGTCAGGCAAGCATTAGTCAACGCCTCCAGCTCCTTTTCCTCTGCACAGCTTTCCAGCCATTCTGCCCTGAACCTGTAGCGTAGCGCTGCATGGGGTTGCTGTGGCCGAAGTGCAAGACCCAGCGCTTAGCCATGTTGAACCTCATCCCATTGGCCTCTGCCCATTGACCCATCCTGTCCAGGTCCCTTCTACCCTCCAGCAGATCAACACTTCCACCCAACTTGGTGTTGTCTGCAAACTTACTGAGGGTGCTCTCAATTTCCTCATTCAAATCATCAATAAAGATATTAAAGAGTATGGGCCCTAGCACCAACCCATGGGGAACACAACTGGTGACCTGCTGCCAGCTGGATTTCACTCTGTTCACCACCACTCTCTGGGCCTGGTCATCCAGCCAGTTTTTAACCCAGCAAAGAGTGTACCTGTCCAAGCCATGGGATGCCAGTTTCTCCAGGAGAATACTCTGGGAGACCATGTCAAAGTCTCTGTTGAAGCCTATATAGGCTACATCAACAGCCTACCACCTCATCCATCATGCAGAAGGACATGTTGGGTGAGTTAGGGCTGTTCAGCCTGGAGAAGAGAAGGCTCCAGGGAGACCTTATAGCAGACTTCCAGTTCCTAAAGGTGGCCTACAGAAAAGCTAGGGAGGGACTCTTTGTCAGTGGATGTAGTGACAGGACAATGAGTAATGGCTTTGAACTAAAAGAGGGTAGGTTTAGATTAGATGAGGGTGGTGAGGCACTGAAACAGGTTGCCAACTAGTAGCTGTGGATGCCCCATCCCTGAGGTAATTTATGCAGCTAAAACAACAAGTCCTCTCTTCCAAAGCCCTTATATTTCATCAATATACAACAAAACAGTGCTGCTGCAGGTTCTTTTAACAGAACCTGCTCTTCCATGCTCTGTTGGAAGGAGGAGGAGAGAGGCCAAAACCAGGAAAATAAAGGAAAGCATAAAAATATACACCAAAGAGAAGAGAAAACATTTACTTAGTGGTATTGAGTGTAAATAAATTGAATTGGAGGCAGAACACAGATTCTGGTCTTAGATTTATCACTATACTGTCTCAGAAACTCATTTTGTTTTCATTATGCATATTCACACCTATTGAGAGAACATATTGTCTTTTCAATACATTACTGAAAAAACAGCCAGTATGTCAAATCATCTTTTTTTTAATGCTGTCACAAAGATAAACAGGAATTAATGAGGGTTAATTATGTCATCTATTTGCAATGCAATGAATGCAGATTTTGCTTAAACCATTTAAAAATATAGACAAGATCCTATTAGAAAGATATATTTAATTTTCTATGTCAATATAATGATTATTAAAACAACACAAAATACTTGCATGCAAGTAAGTAAATACTAGGTTTTGTAGCACTTGAAGATATTAAGTTAAATTTCTTGGATGACGCCTATTGTAAAAATCTCTTTCCTGAGAAGAAGTTGAAATTTCTATTTATGTATTTTGTAAGATAGGTCAGTTTGTGTTCTTTGTATTTGCTACAGTCAGATATGTTTGAGTCTGGTCGTTCCAGTAATTAGGCAACTTGCATTGGTTGTGAAGACTCTAATCTGACAAACCTTTTCAACGTGAAGTCAATGAAAAGTGATTTCACTGAAGTCAGATGGAACTGATCACATGCTTAAGACTGACCCCAAGCTAATAATACATATTGGTGGAAGTGACCAAAGAGGAAAAAAATAATTTAAATTTATTTTCAAAATATCCAAATATAAGATGTTGTAAGCAATACTCTTGAGGGAAATCTTCATGTTCACAGAACTGGATTTTCTTTCTAATTTGCTGATCATGTTCCTATTGCTCTCCAAAGCTTCATATAACAACTAGAATGGTTTTGTTGCCCAGACCTTGTATTGCTTTGTATTATGTGTATTCAAGCACAGCGATCATTGGAAAGATGATTAAATCTGGTCAAAATCTGATTAAAAAAAGGAAACATGAAAACAAGAAGTTTCTCAGTTGTCAGAGAAAAAATTGGTTTTCTGGCTGAATCACATTGAGATTTTGCACAAATTCCATTTTTAATTATTTTAGTAGGTCTTTCTAAACGTATACACCACTAGAAGTATTTTGTATGGATTTAATACATGTAAACACCAAATGACAGAAATAAATGTGCAGCAATCTAATAAATAATTAAACTATGCAATTTTGCAACTCAATGAAGCACTAAAAAATAAACTGCTTAAACAGCAGGTTAGTGGTATGCCTTTCTATGAATTACTTGAAAGCAGAAGAGTCAATCGCATGCATTGCATGGTAAGCTGCAAAGTTTATCAGAGAATGAACATTCAATTCCTTTCATTATTTATTTTTTTTTTTCCTGAGGTCAGACTCACACATAAAACGTAATTTCATGGTCAGGGGCCAACTTCTTTGCTAAGCAGAAATACAGGGAAAGCATTGAAGAAAAAATAACTTTTTTTTTTTTTTTTCAGTTACCAAAATGTAACATGAAAGACTGAAAACAAGACTCCATATCCTAAAGGATTTCCACATAGAAATCTACATGGAACAATAGTCTCATAATACTCTAAAACAAAAATACAGAATTTCTATCATATTTACTATAAATGCAGATATTCTGAAAGACAACAAGGGATAATAATATAGACATTTTCAGTTTAAAGAACATACTGATAGTGAAACTATCTAAAGAAAAATCATCATGCTTTCTCTCTACTTGAACAACTGCAGGTTCACAAGCAAGGAAAACAAAATTGAAAGTACCCTCAAAAACCTTCTGAACAGATGGTATTGCTTTGCAGATCTGTATGATCTCTGTGCTGGTACACTATTTCCCACTGTTTGTCTGCCACCTTTTTCAAGCTACAAAATTAAAAAAAAATGGAGGGGAGAAGTTTTTTTTTTTTCCTCTTTTCTTTCCTTTTTTTTTTTTTTTCTTCTTCTTCTCTTCCCTGGATAAGTAAAATCTTACTGCAGCCAATGTAGACTGTAAGTGCAAAGGATTTACAGCCTCCACCAGTAGGTAAATAAACAGTGTGTTCAGTGGAGCAGAATTAAGTACCCGGCCAGAAGACAGGAAACCAATACTTTACAAATGAGGCTGTTTGATATTGACTGCCAGAGGCATCTGCATGCAGCTCCTTAACTACTATTACTCATGAATCTCTCCAGATACAGTTTGTTACCTTGACTCTAAGTAGCGCTCTCTAGTTTGTTTCTGCATTAGTCATGATGAATGCATTTTAGAAACTTTGACAGCCAAAGATTAAGTCAATATCAGTCAAAGAAAAAAAAAAAGAAAATTCTGACCTTCTTCAAAATGGTTCGCTTAAGTTCTTATAGTAAACCAATACTTACCTACATAAGCTTCATCATCCACTGGCAGGGGTACTGACATGCAGAGGTAGGTATCAGACTGTTCAAAGAGAAAAGAAGAGAAATTTTCATTTTAAAATGAAAAGATGAAATCAACTTTAGGTCCTACAGAAGTGCCATCAAGGAAAAACACCACTTGCTTTACCAAGATATTTGTCCAGCAATTATGTAGGATGTCTAGATTACTGTAAGAAATTAATTCATTGCTATATTTATATGTAACAGAGATTACTCTATAAGGTCATGGATATGGTTTGTAGGTTGACAGTTATGCTACCATCTAATTTAAATTTTATTTTTCATACTTAAGGCTGTTTAAGAAAGAAAAGATCATCAAATACTGGCATTTGTCTACAACTATGAACTCCAAATCTGACAGGACTTTCTCTTTCATGAGGACTGGGCAAAGCAGACAAAGAAAAAATTCCTCCTACAAGAAGCTTCAAATTAATTAAAGATACTAAAGATAGGCTTAAACATTTTGGAAGCCACTGAGAAAGAAAGACAGGTACAATGGTGATAACAATAAGTGATTACACAGGGCAACAACGTGCACAGATAAGAAACTGACTTTGGTGTTTTTGATAGATGATGGGAAGTATGAACAAAGGTCAGCTTATGCAACTGATATGAATGCCTTTGTGAACTCTAGGTATATGCATCTACACAGTGAACATTGAACATGCAAACTGAAAAGGAAATAGTCTTTTTTTCTATTTTGCCTGGATTTTGAAGTAATTAAATATATATATATATATTTTAAACTTCATTTGAACCTTATACCCAAACTTTGAAAGTCAACAGCAAAAATGCTTCACAGCGTGAAAGAAATAAAAAACAAAGAATCTGCTGTTTATTTGTAACGCAAACTTGAGTTTAGTCACGCAAACTGCCTGGACCAAAAATAAAGACAAAATGCACTTTTTTGAAAGCATTGTTTACCCAATTGCAAATTAAATTAGTTAAGGACAGAGTATTACGAGTGAACAGAGACATAATGGAATGAGATTTTATAACTTGTGACTTAATGTCTACACAGATTATTAGAAGTTTAAATGAATCCATATTTTTGTCTTTCTTATCGTAATCAAAGATTGTCATCTGGAAGTTGCAAATGTATTAAAAATGGTATTGTGCTACTTATTTACGTGAGCTGTTGCAGAACTGTTACGTCTCTTTGGCTTGCTGTTCTAACACATCTACAAGTAGCAACTGTCTCAACTGAACATCTTTCATGCTCTCTGTTATCTCTCTTCAATGCTTATAATCTCTCTTACATAGTATATAAATAGTGTAGTTTAGACAGTCTTTGTTAATCTGATCTGCATTTAGGAAGGCTCATGTATTAATCCAATGGATGAGTGAAAAAACAGCAACAAAAAGACTTCCTGCTTTGCAAAAAAAAAATTAAAGAAGGAATATTCAAAGTCTTTTACTTCCATCTATCTGTTATCATTTATATTGCTGTAGGATAGCCACTTTCAGATTGTTCTCCAAGGTAATCCAAAGCAAATTCCTCCAAACAATGAGTTTTTAATGGTTCTTTTAACACGCTGAGCCTAGAGATCATCAGTACAGGCAAAGCCATGAATTGTTCCCAACCCATTCTATACAAGGCATAGTTTCATATCCCTTACCCCGTCCTTAAAGTAGTTCCATTCCACAACCCCATATTATTTTCAGTTTGTCCCCCTCTTCTTTCCTAAAAGCAGAGAAACTAAGAAACAAACCTGCTAAATTACCCTAAACACAACCTCCGCTTAAAATATTTCCAATAGCTGTAAAATAAAAAGCACTGAAGCACATTTGAAGAAAAAATATGCCAAGATAATAGATGAATTAAAAGTAGTATTACAAATTAATAACAAAGAACTATCATTATCTGTTAAACATAACAATCTGGACTAAAACTCCAAGCCAATAGACCAGGTTGCCCAGGGCCCTGCCCAGCCTGCCCTTGAACACTTCCAGGGATGGGGCATCCACAGCTTCTGGCTGGCAACTTGTTCTAGTGCCTCACCACCCTCCAAGTGCAGAATTTCCTCGTAACACCTAGTCTAAATCTCCCCTCTTTTAGTTTATAGAGTCACAGAACATCAATAGTTGTAAGGGACCCATGAGGATCATCAAGTCTCATGGCTCCACACAGGACCACATGTCTGAGAACATTGTCCAAATGTTTCTTGAACTCTGACAGACTCAGTGCTGTGACCACTTCCTTGGGGAGCCTGTTCCATTGTGTGACCACCTTCTCGATGGAGAACCTTTTCCTAATATCCACCCTGATGCAGTCTCATGCCATTCATATTCTTGGGTCCTATCACTGGTCCCCAGAGAGCGGAGCTCAGAGCCCGCCCCTCCACTCCCCTTCTGAGGAAGCTGTAGGCCACAATGAGGCCTCCCCTCAGTCTCCTCTTTTCTAGACTAAGCAAACCAAGTGACCTCAGTCACCCCTCATGTATCTTGAAATGCATGCTTCAAGTATAAAACTGTTCTCCCTTGTCCTATCACTATCTGCCTGAGTAAAAAGTCACTCTCCATCTTTTTTACAAGCCCCCTTTTAAGTACTGAAAGGCCACAATGAGACTGCAGGGAAACTTGAAGCTGTCTTTTCTCCAAGCCGCACATGTCCAGTTCTCTCTGCCTTTCTTCATAGTAAAGTAACTTCAGACCTCTGATCATCTTCTTATGCTCCTTTTATATGCATCTGCTGTTAAACGTAGTTAGAGAAAAGATGACTTGTTCAAATAGATCATGCAGTCAATTAATGCAATCATTCTGAAGTCTTTGTCATTACTGGTGTGAAAACTCATGCTGGCATAGTTGGAGGGATTTTCCATGTAATTTATTTTATTTTATTTTATTTTTTACATACAAGTCAGGTTTTATTTAGATTATAAAGAAAACAAATGAAAAATCAGCTAGTGTATTCACAAAAGAATTTCTGGTAGTTTATCTTGAATTATCAGCACCACAGTTTTTCCCCTTCCATCTCCTGCCCTCCTTCCCCTCTTCTATTCATTAAAGGAAGAACCCTTGTCATTAACATCCATTATTGACTCATAATTGCATTATTTCTCATAAAGCTCTGGTATTGACATTCACTGTGCCAGGGTCCAGATTGATATTTAACAGAATTTTACTTTTTGCAGAATTTCACCATAAGAAATAATCAAGTCATTCACACAATTTTCTCCAGAGTCAGAGTCAGTCTTGGGATCTTTGGATGAGGTCTCAACTTGACTGTCTTAGATAAACTAAAGAGGTGCCAGTAATTTATGGGTATCTGACATAGGACATTTACTCCCTGTTTTATGTATTGTTATCTGATACAGTATACCCACACAAACTGGAGATGAGAAATTATAACCAAGGATGTCAAACTTACTTAGTTCTTAGAAATAAAACTACAAACTTGGGTATACAGGTATTACAAGTCACCATACTGGCAGAAGTTCGAGATAAGCAAAACGTACAAAAGATGCTCAAGATCACAGAATCACAGAATTTCTAGGTTGGAAGAGACCTCAAGATCATCGAGTCCAACCTCTGACCTAACGCTAGCAGTCCCCACTAAACCATATCCCTAAGCTCTACATCTAAACGTCTTTTGAAGACTTCCAGGGATGGTGACTCCACCACTTCCCTGGGCAGCCTGTTCCAATGCCTCACAACCCTTTCAGTGAAGAAGTTCTTCCTAACATCTAACCTAAAACTCCCCTGGCTCAACTTTAGCTCATTCCCCCTTGTCCTGCCACCAGGCACGTGGGAGAACAGACCAACCCCCACCTCGCTACAGCCTCCCTTGAGGTACCTATAGAGAGCGATAAGGTCGCCCCTGAGCCTCCTCTTCTCCAGGCTGAACAAGCCCAGCTCCCTCAGCCGCTCCTCGTAGGACTTGTTCTCCAGGCCCCTCACCAGCTTCAATGCCCTTCTCTGGACCCGCTCAAGCACCTCGATGTCCTTCTTGTAGTGAGGGGCCCAAAACTGAACACAGTACTCGAGGTGCGGCCTCACCAGAGCTGAGTACAGGGGGACAATCACCTCCCTAGCCCTGCTGGTCACACTGTTCCTGATACAAGCCAGGATGCCATTGGCCTTCTTGGCCACCTGAGCACACTGCTGGCTCATATTCAGCCGACTATCCACCATCACTCCCAGGTCCTTCTCTGCCTGGCAGCTCTCCAACCATTCCTCTCCCAGCCTGTAGCTCTGCTTGGGGTTATTGCGCCCCAGGTGCAGGACCCGGCACTTGGCCTTGTTAAACTTCATGCAGTTGACCTCAGCCCATCGGTGCAGCCTATCCAGATCCTCCTGCAGAGCTTTCCTACCCTCAAGCAGATCGACACACGTGCATAGCTTGGTGTCATCTGCAAACTTACTGAGGGTGCACTCAATGCCCTCGTCCAGATCATCGATGAAGATATTAAAGAGGACCGGCCCCAGCACCGAGCCCTGGGGGAAAGATATATATAAAAAAATCACAAAAGAAAGCAAAAAACTTGTAGAATCCATTAAACAAGAGAAACTCTACACACAGCCTTTCCACACCAACAGTATCTCACTAAATTACATCTTTTATCACTTTTTGCACTTTTAGCAGTGCAAAGTTTCAAATGATTATTTAAGAACTCAACCAATACTGTACCAAACTAATGTAGAAAATAAGAGTTTGTCCAGACTCAAATACAGTAGTGATAAATTAAAAAAAATCCCTATTTTTAATCACACAGAATGACTTGAGATACAGTGTTAATTGAACTGCAATATATTATCAGTATTTCTTACTTGCTTTGTAGCAAACACAGGTATTCACAACAGCAAAAATGTATTACTGGCAGAGTAAATATGTTTACCTGCATTCTCAATAACGCTTTCACAAAATAGCCTTCACTTTGCTTAACAATACTGGTTTTGTATTGTGTTTGCTCAAATTTAGCTGATCCCATCCCTTTTTAGAAGATAAAACGTGCTGCTTCACATTTAAATAATCAGTCCTTGAGTAGTATTAATTTACTGTGAAGAACAATAATTTTTATACCATTCTCAAGTATAAGGAATGATTATAGAATGTTTCCCTCAGATCTGCAAAAGCACCACAGCCGTCCTCTCCACAGCTCCTAAATTTCTTCCATCCTTCAGCACCACACCAAAATTATTCTTCACATGACATATTAGCGGCAATTTTTTCTTACTGTGCAATTAGAATAAGCATTAAGAAAAAAAAAAAAAACAAAAACAGAATATTTATGTACTGCAGGTATTTTTACCCCACATCTAAGAAGTGGTAGCATTTGAAAGCACCAAGAAATATAAAATATTTATTAACCAAGTCAGAAAACTATTCTACTTCACTGGTTTTCCGATTTGTATTGCTTGAATATACACTTCAGTGATGTTGTTCACAAAGGCTGCTTGGAACATTTTCACAGGCATGTTTGTGTTTGACATTTATGCCAAAAGAATGCACAACCCAGGGGCAGATTCTCACAGTTAGCAAACTTCCAACCCATGTAAAGTAGATGGTTCTCTCTGATTCACTCACAGGGCAGCAGGGCAGCCAGAGCTACAGAACATAAGGCAAAAAAGAACTACAACAAAAAACAACAACACAAAGTCACTGAGTATAGGTAATCATTAGAATAAAATGCATGTTTTTCATAGCAACCTTTCCACTGCCTAGACAGCATAAGATACATTCTCTTAATGCAGGGGCACACAGATAACCTAACAATACAAGGACAGACTTGGTTCCAGACATGTTCAAATCTTTCCACCAAGAATTACACCACCTTCATCATAATATGGAGCTACCTGTGCAGACCATACAAATGGTCGGAGTTTCTTTCTCCTCCACCACCTCCTGCCATTTGGAAGTGTGTACCTATTGCTCTGTGAGCCACCTGTGTATTTTATATGTTAGCTGTAAGCTCCTGCATTAAGAGAATTCAATGATTCCTACAAAAAAGGCATTCCAGAACAACTATGTGAATATTCATAATCCACAAAGACTCTTCATGGTATTATCAAAAATTCACGTCAATTTCAGAGAATACATACAGATGGTTAGACTTTCCAGAATCCAAAAAGTTTGTTTCATTTTTAGCATCTGTTTTCAATGAGAATTACTGAGAAATACAATGGACTTTGGAAAATAAAACTAAATGTAACTGCCTACAGAGACACTATGGAAGACCTCACTTCAGCGGCAGAATTATTTCAGTAGTTCCCATTCCTTTTCAAGTCTGGGGATATTTTTGACTAAACAAGCAATAACTCAAGCCCTTCTAGAACAATTCTTATGTTACACAAACCTTCTGATTGCAGGTCTATCACAGGTCACACAAGTCCACTGGTCATGAATTATAAACAAAGCACTAATTAGTTCCATTAGACACCTTTCTGCTCACTATGATTCTAGACAGAAATATGACTGTCACATTTGTGAACCACCAACACAGAAGGAGGACAGAATTATGTTTGTGACATCTACTCAAGGTATCAATCTGTGTCCAAGCAGGGAATTCAGCAAGTTGTAATCCTACATGTTGCTGGGAAAAAGAGAAAGCTGGCATTGAAACTTTCAGTTTACCTGAGTTTAGAGTAGTCACAAAAATTAGCACTTTACAGTTTTAAGTCATGCAAGTAAATTTAAAAAACAGATAATCTGAAGACACAGCAAACACAATACAGTTTTCTGAACAGTTACTAGTGCCATCATAGTTAGCTAAAGTTGTGCTGTCTAGTCTCCAGCTGCCTTACTCTTTTGAAAGCACTAGCTTCCAGTATGAGTTGAATCCTATTTGTCAACCTCTCACAAACGTAGTTGTTTCAGAAAATTTGAAATGGTGTGTGGTACCTACGTTTATTTAGCTAAATACATATATTTTTGTGAGGCTGTGTTTTAATCATTCAGAAAACTGAACTCAAGCTTACTTAAATTACTCGACATGCATGTTCAAAATAAGATAGTTGATTTACTGAGAAATGGTGAAATGAGAAACAGAACTTATAAGATAAAGCATATCTCAGAAATTTAGGATAAAATCTCTTAACATAACCTTTCCAGCATTTTTTTGTGAGCAGAACACACTGACAGAAACTCTTACTAAGAAACTTGCAAAGCTGCCCAGTATCAGGTTTCTCACCTTTAGAAGGTCCTAATGCTATCTAGTTATTTAAATTAAAAAATAGTATGCAAGAAGCAATTCAAAGAGTTTTGTAGAAACAAGTATTTCAAATGTCAAAGAAAATGCTTAAGAGCAATAATGAAGTTAATTGGTGGCAGAAGGAGGCGGAAGAGCTGAAGTTGTTTCGTGATACAATTCATGGCTTACAGAAAATATCTTAAAATTGTAAAAATTCAGCCACTAAGTTTGTAGAAACAAGTGGCAACTGGGCATTTAAATGTGATTTACAAATACCTTTTTCAAGAAGAAGCAAACAGCCCAACCCCCCCCCTTTTTTTTTTTTTTTGGCTATTAGGCAACTACTGAACAGCCACAGTGCCTTTTTCCATACACACTATTATTTTTATGTTCTTTGTGAAGGACATGATGTAAAAGAAGAAGTCTTTCACACCACAAAAAAAGATATCGCTCAGTTTGTCAGATTAACCATTTGCTTATCTAAATAAAAGTTCCACTTCTTTGCATTAAATCACAGCTTAATGATCTAGCTGAAGTGTAAGACATGATGAAGAACAGACCATATGGAACGTACTCGTGTTACTCTACAGATACTATTTTTTTCTCTAGAATTTAACTCATTCACAACTTCTCTAATAATTTCTGTTCATCCTCCTTTTTATGTTTTTTTTTTTCATTTTTACCATAAAAATTGTTAAGATTCAGAACTCAGGAACTGAATTTAGTCACAACCAAAATAACAATACATCTCCAGAAATCTGTTACCAAAGCATTTTAAAAATTGCACTTGTCCCCTTGCTCATTGGCATCTTTCATGAATAAAGATAAACTTACAGATAGGCCCTGGAATTACAAACCTGTATATGCTTCTATGTAACTGTTAGTATGGACAACTTGCAGATCTGCAGTCACTGACCACATAAATCTGCCAACAATTAGGGCCAAAAGACACATGAAGAAGATAGCAAGGTAGTAAACTGCTACTACAGAAGAATTTCCTCTCTAAAGATGATTATTCACGATTAGCCACAAGTGAACTAACTGCACTGAAACTAAAAAGCTGTTGGTTAATTCCTTTTGTGAACCACAAGAAAATAAGCAACAATGACCGGAAAGGCAATCTTTGCTGTGGGTATAAGAGTTTAAGCTGCCTAAATAGCAACCAGGTTTCCTGTTCAGCTACTGTGGGGCAGTGTGGAAGGAGGAGGGGAAATAGAGGGGGCAAGGGGAAAGAGTTGGTGAAACAAAGAAAGGAAAGTATGAGCTGGACAGTGGCATATAAGGCTAGGAATTATTATTACCTTTTAAAGAATTAGTTTGGAAAGTTGCTTTCTATTGCTGTCTGTCTTCTCCATCCCTCCCCCAAATCTATACTACAGCGTAACATTTAAGTTCATGTAAAAGCTGTTGGATATAAGCATACAGGCATGTGAAGAGAATTATTTCCCAACAACTATTATTATAGCCTTAACTAAAACTTATGTAATTACAAATGTTCACCTTGAAGAATTCAAAGTACTTTTCACTCTCTCAGAAAGGAATGTTTAATGTTTTGTTGCAGGCAAGTTAGATAAAATAGAAGAGCAATACTCCTGTTTGCAATTACTGGAATGACATCACTTGCTCTAAATTATATGTTCCAAAGGGGTGGTCCCCAATAACTGAAAACCTCATTTTCCCTTCAGTATTTTTTGAAACTGCTATCTGCAACAATGAGTCATCAGCTACTGCAGCACAACATCCTGCTCTTTCCAAGCATCTGCAGCCCTTTAAAAGGGACGTGGTCTTTTAATGAAATATATAGTTCCCTGCATTGCCTCACTGAAAATTAAAAAAACAAGAAGCCACGCATTGTTTATCTTCCTTAATGAAACTACACGATAGTAGAAACACAGACTTTTAAGTGAATCTTAAAAATGTTGATGTTAGAACTCCTAACTAGTTTCTTTAACTGACTTGGCTCAATAGATAAGCAACTTCAAGCTCAAAAGAGTATGGAAATATAACTGATTTACAGTAGCTGTTCTGGAATATTTTAAGGCTTAAAATACTATGTCAAAAGTATTAAGCTTGTGAAATGCTTTCTGTTTTTTCTCTCAGTTTGTCAAAGTTGCAGCAATGTTCAATTTCATGGAACTAAATCCACTGAGGCCCTATCTGAGATTTGGTTTAAGCTCAAATTCTAAATTTTTGTCTCAATAGCACAGCTGCATATGTTTCACTTTAATAAAACTCATTCTTTTAATAAGCTTCAGCAATTCAGCTTATGAAACCAACGTATTACAAACAACACTAGTCAGATGAAAATTTTTCAATCATTTGAAATTACTTTTCAGATTCCTACTTTCCTCTGGACATACACTAATCTACTAAAGTTACTGTTTTCTTTGTTCAGTTTATATTAGTGATATTTTAGGCAAGGATGCATTTTTCTGGCCTACAAGGAAAAACAGTAAGTGGCAAAAAGAAAAAAAATCATTTTTCTCACCTGCTTAGGCGTCACTCCAGGCATGCGAATGTCCAATGCAAAATCTGACAGTCCAAGTGAAATCACTGGCCTGTCACTTCCAAGGCATTCACTGGAAAGAGATCTAGTAGCATCTTTATACCTAAAAAGGAGAACACATTTCAAAAATACTGATTTTTATTCTACCTTTCTGGAAGAATAGGCCTTAAGAACTAGAAAAGAAGTTTGACAACATGGGAGTAAAACTGGCAATTTCACTTCTTCGTGTGCTCTGGAAAACATTTTAATGAACCATCAGATGGACTAGTCTGGAAAACATTAGCTGAAAATGTAATCTGTCATTTCATCTAGGTAACTGTCTGAGGTAGATGGATGTACAGACAGAATTATTTCACTAGAATAGGTTAAGTAGCATTAGTCACTCAAGACAGAAGTATTTTTGGTTGTTTTTGTTTTAAGACTATGTATCTGTTGCATAATTCAATACAAATTAAATTTAAATAATGTGTAAAGGGGAAATTTTTTAACTCTAACAGCATTACATATATAGCAATCCCCATTACAAGCAGAAAAGCAAAACAGCAGGTTTTGCCAATTCACATGAATATCAGTATCTATATTGACTGCAACATATAAATAAATTAAAAAAACAATATAGTAAAATACTTCCAGGAGAGAAAAAAGGCTATTTCTCTTGTGCACCCTACATTCAAGTTTGCCTATGCAATTTTACATTCAACCTCCTCCTTTAAAGTTTCCCAGATTTCCCAAAGTAAATTTGTTAACACTTTTTTGATAAAAAACATCATTTTAGAGTGCTAGCTATCTAGGGTAGGTAAAATGTATTTACTCACCATGTAAACTCTGAAATATACCCGTAGCATTACGTAAAATGTTACTAATTAATTATAATTAGTTATAATTATCATTAACAATATTGTTTTTATCATCCTGATGATAAGCATCCTAAACTCCCATTTTAGAACTACCTGTGGAAAAAAACAGTTTCTGTCATTAATGACGAGAGTGCCATTTAAATTTTTGCAAATAAAACTCAGAACAGATGATCAAAACCAAACAAATAGCATATACTTTTTTGTCTAGGACATGCTTTTTCATACTTTCATTATATAATAAGTGATCGCAGCCCTAAGAAGCATGCATTCAACACGTCTTCTTGCATAACCCACCTCTTGAAAACAGAAAGTGGGCTTCTGAAACCCAAGCAGTTGTTTTGAAAAACAAGAAACAGTATTAGCAGGTTGTTAACGAGGCCAGCCATGTCCACCCTGCTGTTCCTGGCCCGATTAAGGGAGCAGAAAAAGGGCAGTGCAGCTCGATCAGCTGTGATCCTGACAATTAGACAGCAGCAGCAGCATCAATTCACTACTTCATTATTATGTGCTCTGCAGGCATCCTCCAGCTTCTGACAGACCATCTGTCTTGGAAGGTGATGAACTGTAAATCAGGAAACTGGATGACGCTATGTTGTCTTTATTATTAGCTGTAAAAATCTGTTGAAGGATCTTCCCTTGGAGATCGATGACACCGTGCCTTCGTTCACTTAAGGTGCTGAAACGAAGTAGCACTCCTGTTCTTTCTCCCCAGGTTGTGCAGTTAAATCTGCATGTTCTTTATCAGTCCACGGTGCCAGAGACTCCCAGTGGCATCACAGAGACCAGCGTCAGTCATCTTTCAGAACCTGTAAAAATAGAAGCAGATAAAGGATGACTAACAGATGACAGCATTAGTTCTTAGCAAATCCCCATTGAGGATTTTTGACACATTGGGAAGTACTTTCACCAGACAGCCCAACCCAGTGAAGAATGCTCCACGTCTATCGATTCCTCCCCCCTCCTCCACACAGAATCCAGAACTGATACGCAGAACTCACTCTGGAACACATTTTACATCTTCGGAAAAATCCCCAACAAAACATTAACAGGTAAAAGGCAAAATTTGGAGCATTTTGTGTATATTCTATAAGCAGTTAAAAAAGCCAAACACTGATACAGCAAGAACCAAGGTCTGCAAATGTTATCAACTATCACTAAATGATTCTGCATTTATAGCAGGCTGGGATAATGTTTTATTTTTAATACAACCTGTAATATACCATTATGTCATTAATGTATCTGCTCCTTGTGTACTGTAGTTATTATTGTTATCCATTTCAGATAATTGATACTAACAAATCATTTTCAGAAATACTAAAACAAGAACTACTGAGATCAGAGTGCTTTATGTTACTTGAATACTTATTTCTATATTTTTCTCTTATGGTTATTTCAGCTTCAGCCATTACTCTCCTCATTGCTTTAATTAACTTCAACTTTAACTGCCTTTATCTCCATACTTTAGCTGATTACACACTCAATTTCAAAAATTTAAAAGGTTTTTATAAGTATGTTAGAAAGTAATAGTGTGTGTTACTGAAAATATATACAAATGGTTGGGGGTTCTTTTTGAGCATTACTACTCCAGCAAAGAAAAATTTCAAGTCACTAATAAAACTGATCTTTAAAATGTATTATTTAGTAATTCTTTAAAAATTAATATTAAATACAAAACCAATGTAAAAAAGAAGAAAACTACCTTCCAGCCCCTGAAAAACATGGACAAAATATTGCTATAAGGATGAAGAAGCAAAAAACTGTTCTGAAATGAATTCCCATTTCAAGAAAAATCACTTCCATTTCAAGGCATACTCACTGAAAAGGTTTCAAAAAGTGCTTATGGATAGACTAAAATCCATGCTGGCAACTTGCCTGATGTTTAGCAGATATGCTGCTTTTGCACTGAACAATTTTTAAGAGATAACAATTTAAAAACTTTATTAAATTAAACATTATTAAAGATTCTATTCTTTATTATTAAAGAATCTATTCTTCACTGAAGGATGACACAAAAGATTCCATCACAACTAGAAATAGACTTAGATTTCAGCTTGCCAAAAACATGCCAAATCTGTCTAAAATTCATGCAAGCGTTGAAACGAGACTAATTCTTTTTGTTTATGTAAATTCTCATGTCTTCCTTTCTGTGATCTTTATCTTGACTAGTGAACTATGGAAAACTGCAGAACATGTCAAGGATTGCACTACGATGAAAACTGAACATTATTTTAAAAAAAGAGTGAGATACACTTCACAAAAAGTAGACAACTATAAAGATGGAGGACTTAATTACTTTTACTCTTGAGGGCCTAATTATACAACAGTAACTGAGTAGCATCTTCGCAAGTTATTTGAAGTTCTAGCATAGCTTCAGTACATATGCAAGAAAGGAAAACTGGTCATCACAGACAGAAAAAAAACACATACTTACGACCTTTTCATAGACATGCACACATACAAAATTATTTCTTATCAAAACTGAAAATTACATTACACTGACACACCTAACTGTGAGATTCAAATCCAAAACAGAACTGGGGGCACTTTGCAGAATACTGATTCAACTTGATACATTTTTTCTAGTAAGTTAAAAAATGAATATTGATGTACTACAAACAAACATTCTTTGATTGTTTTGTTCCCATGTGGCAGTTCTTTTTGTGTAGATTTTCATCAATATATTCAATATTGTTTTTTTTTTTTCTGTATTACTTGTGAGCACAAAATTGTTAAAAAATTATTAATATTTACCTAGATATACCTACCTTTCAGTTAACTTTTCAGTTATTTAACTTACTGTTTCGTTATAAAATTTGAAAAGTTGAATGACTGAATAAACCTGAAGGTTTAAAAGTCTACTTAACACATTTGCTAAAGACTAACAGAGTAGATAGTGCTTGTGTTTTTGTTTGTTTGTTTTGTTTGTTTTGTTTTTTAATCATATTACTCAAGAAACTATGTCTTCATTCTAAAAACTTGCTTGTCACTTGACAAGCAAGATCTGTGAAGAAAATAGGCAGAAGGAATACACTGGACTTTAACATACAGTTACAATGTTCTAACTTAATTTTCTGGAACGTGAAAAGATACTTTCTAGTGACTAGAAATAAAAAAAAACAAAACAACTGTTTCTTCAGCTTTAATAACTCTGATATTATTTATACCAAGTCTGTTATAAACATCTACCTGCTACATGAATTAATAAAAGGAAGCTATTGTGAAACCTCATCAATTATAGTCCTCCCTCATCCCAAATATGAGTTTCTTTACAGCAGCTTTCAATTCTCCCCATAGAGTTAAACACGGTAATAGTGAAAATGACTAGAATACGTCTTAATATTGCAGCGAACTGCCTGATGACTCATGTGTAGCTTTTACAACACTGATCACTGACAAAAAAAAAAAAAAAGGAATAATACTCTGGAATTATCCAACAAAGCAAAGAAATCTCTAGTGAGATGAATATATATATATACTTAATATCTGTATATTCTTGTTAAAAAAATGGGCCAACTTATTCTACAAGCTTTGTTACCACCTACAGTTTCATCAGCTATATGGATATGGACATGGTTAAAAATTTAATGCATCTGGTACTTAACATTAGGCTCTTGCACAACTTTATTTAACATCTAGGGACATGATGAAGAAAAAAAAAAAAAAAGGAAACTAACCTGAAGAGATCTCAATCTAATTTTAGATATGATGCAATAAGCAAGAATGCCAAACAACAAGGGAAAAACTGAAGATGAGAGATTCAATAATAAGATTACATGGTTACTTAGGTTCATTACGTGGACATCCTGATGCCACAGTTCTGCTTTCAATTTGGAGTAAGAGAACCCAAAGGAACAGGAAAAAAGTGAAGTAAAAAAGATGTAATTAATTACAAAGACTGTAGTAAAAGGAGAGAAAGGTAGATGAAAATTAGCTTGAGCAACATAAGCATGATATTCTAACCCTGACACCCCCATCAGATACTATAGAGGACAGATATATATATTAAAAAAAAAAAAAAGGAATGTAGAAAAAACAAGGTAGACAACAGCAACTAGCAGCAAGACATCTTACTGAACAAGCTGTGAAAAATCAGAAAAAGAAGGGGTCAAGAAGATGCAATTAAAAATACAACTGAAAATAGCATGAAAAAATAAAAGTAGTAATTTTTCAGTGTGATTGCATAAAAACTAAACAGTGAAATTTCTAAAAGAGTACTAATTAAATGACCAATTTCCAAAAGGAACTACTGATAGAGAAAGCTTTGCATTAATCACAGTTTCACAAAGCATGCTGTAATAATTTTTTGTTTGCAGTTTCATAATTAGAACATTTTACACAAAGTAGAAAGTGAGCATGCCACAAGCAAAAGTCTCATCTTCAACCACCACTACCTCCAAAGGAAAAAAAAATAAAAAAAAACGTTCAACACTAAAAAGTCTTGATCCAAAGGTTCATCAAGGGCATTAATTTCTCACAGATGAATCTTGTTTCGTGTTTCTCATTTACTGAGATCATGGAACTGAGAATGGACAACATGATTTCTGTCTTCAGCTATAGCACGGAGTCAGTGTTTTATCTTTGACTAAGTGTCAAGCTTAAACAACTCAGCTTTGCCATCTTTAGATCACAATTAGATCACAAACAAGTATATTTTGCAACCTCTGTTGTCAAAAATGAGGTTAAAATTAATGTTTACGAAGTAATTTTTGAATGCCTGTCTGAAAATGCAGACTATTTGATGAGGAGTATCCATTTGCTGACATCCTCATAAAAGAGGATTTTATTTATTTATTAAATTTTGGAACTTTTAGCATGTGTTGTTGTAGAGCTGGGATAACTCTGACAGTAGACAATTTTGATTCTCCAAAACTCAAGAGTGTGACACTGAGACATTCATATATTGCCTACTTTTATCAAGGGGACAACCTAGCTCTTCATGAAATAATTACAGAGAACACTGAGAAGGTATCTGATAGTTGGATATACAGGCATGCTGCTGTACCTCAGGTATACAAACAAGAGCGCCAGTTCAACATACTGAGGCATGTTATTTCTTTCTTTGTTATTTCCTTCTTTCTTTCTTTGCTATTACACTGCAACATCAGCATGTTGTGGGATCAGCTTTGGTCACATTCATTACTGCACTGACTGCCGCCACTCACAACACTTTGGTCAGAGATGCATACAAAAAGTGTTTGGCACAAGACCATCGAATTAACCCTTCTCAACAGAACCTAAAACACCCAGGAAAACAGTCAGATACAGAGGAGATGGGAGAGCTGTTGTCAGGAACATGCACATATATGCAGATGACCCAAAAGTACCTGAGGGCTGTGGTGCCCTGAGGGGCCTGGACAGGCTGTGAAATGGACTGACAAACCTCAGGATTCAGCAAGGGGACATGCAAAGTCCTGAAAAGTTGCTTTACGCTCATTTCCAGCTGCAGTACAGGTCCCAGGGGTCACACTTGTGGACACCAAGTTGAGTATGTCCAATAAATGTGGTAGATTCATCTGTCTCAGTGACCTCTGCAGTAAGATTTGAGAGAAATACATGGCAGGTGAAGGGTCTTCCCTATGAGTTTTAGGGATTCAAGTTCTAGCATTCTCTTTGATACAAAGATAAAGGCACCAAGAATAGATGGTACCAAGGATTTTCTCTGTGGATTTTGGCAGGTAAAAGTGAAAACTTTCTCTTCCAAACTGAGGTCTCTTGGTCACTTTTACAACCCCAATGTCTTTACAGGGGAATGAAACAGTAAGATGATGGCCAGAAGCACAGAAAAGTCTTCCCCAGATAAGCTGGTTTTATAGTTTATATAATTCTTTGGAAAACAATGAATTCATGATTACAGAAAATTACAGGAAACACATATCTTTTAATGTTATTAAGGTCAGATAAATGTAGCCCTGCATTTAGAGATTTAAAGAAAAATACATACAAAACCAAAAAAAAAAATATATTGACTTCTATGTCATATTTTACTAAACTTTTAGAATAAGTAACACACCAGCTTAAAAAAAACACTTTTTTTTTTTTTTTAATGTTTTGAGATGTTGTTTTTGTGCAGAAATTTCACTTTCATTGAAACAACTCACCTTTAAATAGTTTTACAGGAAAATATTTAGAGCATGATTATAAATAATTCAAAAAACCTAAGGAGCTTCCTATAGTAGAAGCTGCTGCTGCAGCAAACTAGACTTCATTGGTCTGTTCCTCCAAAAAAATTAAGATGAACTTCCATCATAACCTAAACACTATTGTACTTGTAGGCTGTCTTATGTTTGCTTCCTCTTCTTGCTCTGGAGTTGTTCATCAAGCTGATGCCCTCCTCATCCCACCCCAGCAGAGTGCTACTTTTCCATCCAACCGATCAGCCAACGTGCCAGTCTGCACTGCTCTACGTCTGTCTGTCAGTAAAGAAATGGTGCGAGAACACAGCTGGAAAGTATCCCATTTCAGCAGCAGTCCAAACCGGATTAGGAGTAATATAATACTCATTTTAAAATCATTTATCTTCATGAGTCGTCTCATATAGTTGGCCTCTTGGTTAATTTAGATTTTGCAAAATTTTACCTTTTGCTACCAAAAACTTTTGCAGATATGGATATCCAAGAAAAAACAAACAAAAAACCTACTATTGTTTTTATGAACAACTTTTTCTACGGTTTGATCAGCTGAGCATAAGTATGGTGTGCATTTTTAAAATAAATGTTTGTGATGACAAGCAATCTACTGTTCGTTCTATGGAAAGAAATACAGCATTTATACTTTGAATGAAGAACTGTGACTTGATTTTTCTTCTATATATTACAGCAGTTTAATTGGATGCTTTCTAAATGGATTTACTCTGCATGCTTTCAGAATATATTGAATGTGGAAAAGAAGTTTTTTCTGTCTTTTTAACTGTAAGTATTAAATTCACACAAAGAAGTGCAAAAGAAAAAAAAAAAAAGAGAGAGAGAGACTGCCTGAATACTTAAATTCATTTTGAGGGATTTTGCTGATCTGTTAGCATTTTTGTTGGTATCCTATTGAGAAACGAGTTCCATATATACATATATGAAAACAACCTATCTATATCAAGAAAAATCCTTGCAATTTCAGTAGGTATTGAGAGTTTTACCTACTGGACAGCTTTCTTTTGAGATTAATTGAAGCTTTCTACAGCAAAGGGATAGGGGATTAGAAACTGTCATTTACACTCTGCCTTTCATTTTTGGAGATCAACAGGTTGACAATACAATTTGTAGGTTCTTAACCACTGTAAAGAGCGAGAATCTCAAATATCATAAACCTTATCATCCAAGCCGTAAGTACACCCTTCTTAGTGAACAATAAAGGAAATGTTTAAATTATACTTAGTAGGCTACATGTGCAGCAAAAGAGGTTACAGAAATTAAAAATAAAAGGAGGTATAAAAAACAATAAGAGATCACAGAATCACAGAATTGTCTAGGTTGGAAAAGACCTCAAGATCATCGAGTCCAACCTCTAACCTAACACTAACAAGTCTGCCACTAAACCATATCACTAAGTTCAACATCTAAACGTCTTTTAAAGACCTCCAGGGATGGTGACTCCACCACTTCCCTGGGCAGCCCATTCCAATGCCTAACAACCCTCTCAGTTGTAATACACAATAAATGTTTGTTCATTGTCTTTTTTATTATAAAACAAGGAGTTCCGTTTGAGGAGCAGGAGTCGCAAAAGCTTCCTGCTGAAGTAAGGAGATGTATAATACTTGGCTAGACACTATGAAAATTCTTTTGCTTAATGTAACAAATGAGAACCCCCTCCCCTTCTCTCCTTCTGCATCTCAGTTGCCTCTTTTGTTCAAAGACACTGCTGCAAAGTTCATGTAACCATCTCCTGATAAGTTGCTAAACTAGTGTATCAACATCCTGCCTTCCTGTCTCATGCTGGGCCAACATGACCAAATAAAAAAAGAAGTTGAACCACAACGCTGAGGAAGACTACAGCCTTTATCTTCACGACCACCAGAGGGACAGAGACGACCCCCTAGCAACAGTGCGCGCAGTCGCAGAATATACCAGGATGTGCTGCGTAATCCCGGAATTACCAAGATATAAAAAGGGACCCTGGCAGGGGTGAGGTGCGCACCGTTGGAGGAGCCGAGACTCCCCGGCCACCCAGCGCTGTTTTGCTTGCTGTTGCTTACTCAATAAATTCCTTTCTATTATTAATGCAATGCTCTCTGAAAATTAATTAAGGGGGCAATTTATAACATCAGTAAAGAGGTTCTTCCTAATATCCAACCTAAACCTCGCCTGGCACAACTTTAGCCCATTCCCCCTCGTCCTATCACCAGGCACATGAGAGAATAGACCAACCCCCAACTTGCTACAGCCTCCTTTAATCTTTAATAAAGAGCGACAAGGTTGCCCCTGAGCCTCCTTTTCTCCAGGCTGAACAAACCCAGCTCCCTCAGCCGCTCCTCATAAGAATTGTTCTCCAGACCCCTCATCAGATATACTTATGCAAAGAAAGAATATGGACATTAATTCCAGGAGGGTTAGGTTTATTATTGTCTGCTAATTTACAAAATATGATGACATTAGAAACAGGCTCAGAACTCTCCTGCAAGCATCAAGAGATGCTTGCAGAAGCATCCATGAGGAAAAACAGACAAACCAAGAGAAGCGAAAATTTAATTTACTGTCTAACATTTCTTCCCTCATTACTTTAAGATTCATGCAGCGCATTTAAATCAATAGTTAAATGATGTTCGCAAGCACAGATGTTTAAACTACATTCCTGTTTCATCCTTGACATGGATGGACAGCATCTGCGTGCATAACTAAGACGGAACAGAAGCTTTTTGGAAAAGGAGTCACAGTGACAAAGTCAAAAACACACATACTGAAAGTGTCAAAAAAAAGTTTAATTTCTTATTTATAAAAAATGATTTATCACAAGTGTTTTTTACATAGTAGAAGATAAGAAAACAAGGAATTTTGTAATGAGACAAATGCGACTAAGGTGTTTGATGACAGCCAGTAACTCTCAAGAGGAGAATGCTGAGAGACTGTGAAAGCTGAGCAAGCTGGACACTGAAATTACAATTCTGTACCAATTGTTTTGGGATGCAAACTGTCAGAATGGCTGCCACCAGAGGCTCTGAGGTCTGCCCACAGCTGCTGTCACAAGCTCCTAGAGGACAACTGAAAGGGGCAGACTTCAAAGTCCAGACATCTCTGATTTTGTCAGAACAACTTCTAAAATAGTTAATTTCATAAAGAGTGAAAATTAATAGAAAATGTATATTAAAGAGAAAGCAAAAAATATTTACCTGCCGTTTCAGAGATCTTACAGAGCAGCCCTTGCTTAGCTGCCAACAAGTAGATCTGTCTCACCAACCATATTTTCCCCTTTCCCAAAGTTTGGGACATATGCATTGTTACCACGTCCTTTTCTCCAAACAAGATTTAACCTATGTTAGAAACTTGCTATAGAAAAACCAAGAAAAGATACAAATTACAAATGCTACTTCTCAAAATGATGGAAAAAGTTAATTATGATATCACTCAGATGTGAGACAAATTTCTGAAAAGAAGGAAACATAACATTATGTATCCTACAGATATACATTGGTATGTTTCAGGCCAAAATAAAACTAACTTTCTTGGAATTTATTCATTTTCTCCGTCATCACACCGTGAACTATTGGGTATAAACTTGTTTAAGAATGCAAGATTGTACTTTTGCTACAGAGATAAGCAAAAAAAAAAAAAAAAAAATCATTTCCTGCTCACATTAATGTATAAATATTCTAGCATTACTAATGTGTGAGAAGATTTCAAAAGCAGGAGTTCATTTTTATAACCTGATTTTTCGTTCTTCCACATCCACAGACAGAAAACACCATAGTAAAACATCAGGCAAATTGCACATCTTTATTGCACATCTTTTCAGAAATTCTTATAATGAAAGGCTTCTTTTTTATTTTTTCCTTATCTTATAGAACTAATTAGCAATTATCCAGTTTCTAAGTCAATAGTCCTTAATAAATTGATACTAAAATCTTACATAATTCTCAAATATCTGCTGGTGAAACTGCTTGAAACACTCTAATATGAGATGCAAGAAGTCTTTCCCTTCTTGTGGGAGTCATGCCTTCTCAGAAGCTTGAAGACCAAAGAGATTACATTTAAAATGGCCATTCTGCATTTCCATGGCATTTGAAATGCATTTTATTTCAAAATAAACCACGTTGTAATCCTTCTGCTTTGACCAACCATCAAAATAAGAAAAGTTCTCTTGTCAAGGAAGATCAATGCTTTTAACTGAAAGATGACACCTTCGCTAAATACTAATTTCATACTCTGAAAAAATGAACAAGTTGGATGGTACTAATTACTTGCTTAAAAAGGGAAACACTTGAGAAGCTTCCTGTTTCATTTTAATATTTAGATCACTATCAGTAGCAAACGAAATAACGATAAAGGTTCACTGAAGTGTCCTTTGTTTTCCCTTTGCTGTGGAAAAAAAAAGAAGAGAAATTTACTAAAGGCAGGATGTTTAACAGAATTTGGATTAGCCTCCAAGGATAAAGCAAATGAGAGATCATGAGGAATATTTAAGTTGAATTATGCTTTACAGATGGATGAATTAAATTAATCGCATGTTCCTTCACTAAAAAGGACTTCAAAACATGCTCACTGAGTTCCTTATACATATATATATATATATATATATATATATGCACTTGTACAGGAACAAAAGCAACATTTATTTTCAGTCACAACGTGCAGAATTTTTTCAGCATAGCTATTTGGTGTTTTTCAAAGGGCCTCGTTCCAAACACTTGTGGGGTGGCTGTACAAGCAGGCAGCAGGCCCTGGGAGCATCTCCTAGCAGAGTATTTCATTTGAGAGACACCAAGGACAGAAGGCTGATGGTATTCTACCCCCAGCCCAACCAAACATTTTTTTTTTCTTGTGCTGTAGCAGGACACTCTTGACTGTGTCCTACTGCAGATTAGAACCTGGAAAGTGCCAAAGTGACACAGTCAAACTGCAATTTGTAGCATTTTTGCTTCATTAAAATCACAAGCTACTTTAGATTTGCAATACACTCACACAAACTTCTTTAAGTTATATTCATTAATTAATCTGGTAGTCGTTCCTTGTTCCAAAAAGCTCAAATAGTAACACCTCTTAATGAAAGAAGTGATAACGAAAAGAGTGAAAGTCATTGTATCTAATTCAATTTATCATTAGTTAACTGAACAAGATAAGATGCAAACAAAAAACACGTAAATGAATTCTCTTACAGTTCCTATTTTATGGCACAAACTTTTTCCTAATGTGTGTGTGTGTGTATATATTTATTTACAACTAGCATCAATGGAAGTGAAAATGATTCTGCAATCATCAAAAATGGTTGGAAATCTGGTAATGGGAAGTAACTTCAGATTTTCAGTATCAAAAAAATCTAATAGAACTAATTAGCAAGGTTGTTTTATTGAACACAATAAAATAGACCAGTATTTCAACTGAACACAATATTAAGTGGAATTTTTAAAGAGCAAAAAGAAAAGTAAAAAGACGAATTGCCTGTGATTACACAAGCAGCAGGCTTTTCTATGAACTGTCTACATAGATGGGAGTTGTATAGGATATAAATGGATAATCAAGTAGCCCAAGTTTCTTTTGTAGAAGTCACCACTACATACAGAAAAGCAAAAGAAGATCACATGAGAAGACAGAAGAAAAACAGAGCAGAAGGAGAAAGGAAGAGTAAAGAAAAAAAGCAGAAACCAAAACCAATGTGAGAAACAAATACTGAGAACATACTAGGCTCAGTTACGCTGGAAGAATCAGTATCTATTCTTTTCAAGCAAAGAGCAAGTCAGATGAAATAATTATCTCCTGTTAAAGCCTAATCAAATTTAACAGAACGAATTCGTGCTCAGAAAAGGTCAAGCCTTCCACAGAAAAATAAGTTTGTGTAATAGGTATCTGTTGTTAAGAATGATGTCTGAAACCATGCACTCGAAATTGCAATAATAGTGCTTTCAAAAGGCATCCATAATACAACAAACCTGCCACCATAATGGGGAAATGCATTTACTATAGAACAAAAGTCTCATGAAAATTATTCAATACCGGAAAACAGTAGCTATCAGTTACATGGAAAACATACAGGTTGATCCAAAGATTTTAAGCTTAGAATTAGTAAAATGCAAAAAGATTGTACAAATCTTGGCATATATACATAGAGCTTACACTAAAAATTTTGCTGCCTTAACTGTGAGCAGGATCAGTATGAACAGTACCACGTAGGAAAGAGAAGGCATTAGGCAATACTGTATTGCCTAATGAGAAGAGGAGAAGGCAATACTGTATGCTACCTGAAAAAAAATAAAGGAGGAAAGAAAAATGCATATCAAAATAAAGCTCCCCTTTACATCTGTGCAAATGTTGGGCAATATTCCAACTGTCAGCCAACTTGATAACTTAATGGGTAATATTAGCAAAAGCTACTCTCAATAACATGTATTTTGTCTTTGTATGAAATGTTGTAAGAAGCAAAAGGAAATTAGCTGCAATTTGCCTTGAGAGAAGAGTATAAATGGTGATGAAGTTTATGACTGATACTTTTTTTCTGTGTTTGGTGTCTCAGTCAAGCAAAATAAGGCAAAACAGATATAAGCTTTGGGGAAAGGTGCGGGGGGTGCAGGAAACAAATCATTTTCAGTGTCTAAAATTTCCCTGCAAACACGTGCCTTACACAACTACTGGTCTAAGGGGAGGAGATTGCAGGGTGTGAATGTATAGAACTTTCACTTCACTCAAGCCTGTTCATTGAGTCCAGTGCTCCTGGTTGGGAAATGCTATTCAGCTGTACACCAGTAGGACTAGGAAAGGCAATACAGGAAAAATAATATGGTGTTTTGTTTTCTTCAAACTACATTTTAATTTAAGACTCAATACCTAAATAAATGGAATCACTGCCAAATAAATAATTAAAAAGGAAATATTTCTAGGAGCACAGGATATGAAATTAAATCTATGCAGGATTGGAAAAAATAGCTTAGTCTTTCTGTGATTTTAAAAAAACATGTTTTAAAATGTATTAATGTAGAAGATGTTTTCAAAATGTAGGATTTTTCCATAATTCTGCTAAATGGCAGTTCAAATTATTCTTAATCTTTTTGTTTGTTTGTTTTTGTTTTTGGCAGAGGCAGAAAACCCATTTTAGTCCAAGATATTCCAGTAACTCTATTGTCTGCCTTAGCTCATGCAGCAGTCAATTTGACTTAGGAGGATGGGCATTTTTAATTCACATTTCTTTTTCTTCCTTTATTTGTTCAGACAAAAGCATATATAGGCATCAGGGAAGACTCATGTACCTTTCCTCTCCACTTAATAAGCTATTCAAACAATTACTTATTACATACCTGAGATCAACGGTACATGCAATTTTAAAAGCTTACTGACGTACTGGTTATTCCGAATTGTGAGTAGCATTAGCTTACATTTATTCTCAAAATCATGGCTGGCATTTAAAACAATATTCTAATTATACTCTATGCTAACAGCCATGGGTCACACCAATTTTTTCTCTTCCAGAGTCTGCTCACTAATTTCATAGGCAACAAGTTACCTTAAGGATAAACAAAACTAATTCATTATTGCTAGTGTACTTGCAGCATGCAATTAAAAAGCAAACCTGTTCTTGATCAAATGAACAGAAATCAGATACCACTGAACACACAAGAAGGAGGAAGAGGCTACTACTGAAGTAAAGTCTTTCATGTATCAAGAGGTCCTTGTGAGTGCCAAAATTAAAGATATGCTCTCTTTTTTTAAAGATCTGGCCTCCCCTGTCTGATACAGCAAGCAAATGCTCTGAACCTGAAAAAAATATATTAGCTTCCTTATTAGAGAAATAAAGAGAACATTTTAATAACAAATCTGTGAATACACACACATTCTTTTAGTTAAATTCTGAACTGTGAAAAAAAATCATGACTATCTAATGTCACAATATATCATAATATTTCTAATGAATGAGTGTTAACAGACGAGCTCTTGCTGTAAAGGGCAGACAACTGCACACTGCTGGAAGTAGAGAACTGCTGTCCAGGGGAGAACAAATCCAGAAAGTACATACGAAGCTGTACTGTGCAATTCTGCTCAACAACGTTCAAGAGCAACTTAATTTCTCACATAATTGAAATTCAGTTTTAGTAGATACACACAGATGTACAGTGCTAATATCAAAATCCTCAAGCTTTGTGTTTTCTGATTCCAGCAGGATGGCTGTGATTTAAGAATGATCCACTCTAATAAAAAGGAAAACAAAGGACAGAAGACTTAGCTTGTCCTTACTAATTTCAACAAATTAATTGAGAAGCACTTCTGCTTGTACAGAATCTAAGAACTCAAGGCCAGCTGTAAGGAAATTTCTTCAGCTTTAAAAAAAGGACTTAGTTCTTCGACTCAGTAAAAGTCTCATTGTTTATGGCCACTCTTACAGGCCTTATATTGGTATAGCAAGGAATTTCCCCTCACCTCTCATTCAATACAACACTGGCAAAAGCTGCAATTTGGTAGGTAAATGCAAAGTTTAACCTACTTTCATATAAAAAGATTACCTGAGAATCACTGCATGCATGTATTTTACGCTGATTGCCTTTTTCTTCAGAACTCAATCTCTCCCCTATCCTATTCCATTTGTCAGGTGATAATTTTGATTCTTGGAGAGCAGAAATTAAAGCAGCTGTGACTTATCATGTCAAAACACTGTCTTTTATTAAGTATGATGTAATTGATTTATGCCAGCAGACCATTCTGATGCTTGTTAAGTAACAGCAGCTGTGAAAGGAGGTAGTGAACCAGGAAGGACTCAGGACCCCAGAAGTTATCAGGAAATGATCAGTTACTGGTAGCACAGCTTGATAAACCAATGGCAACAGATAAAACATCACAGAAAGCAAGAGTTTAAACACCTTTCAGTAATTTTAATAACCTATGACTTCTCTATTCTCATTCTACTTGGAGATTTCTTATTATGAAAGAGAACTAAGATAAACTCAACAATACTATAACTTAACAGCCTACAAAAAAAAATTATGGTACTTTCTTATTTGTCCAGTTTACCTTTCCCCTGATTAGTCCACACTTCTACTTGAGTATAGCTTAGTGTCCTTTGTCAGTAAACAAATATAGAATAAAAGTAGCCAGGCAGAAACTTAAACATTTATCCCATTTTTACCGATCTACTTTTTTTTTTTATTTTAAATAATCTGATTTTACTTTCAGAGTGTGAAAGCTAGAGGGCTGGAGATAGAAGAAATAAATACAAGTCACTCATATTCCGGATAAAAATAGCAGTAGAAAAGCTAGAACAACAACAACAGAGAACAATGTTGAATATTCTGTTCAAAAATCCCAATTTTATCTTGCAGCATTTTGTTGTTGTTGTTTTTGTTTGTTTGTTTTACATGTAAAATATGAAAATGTCATTTTGTTTTCCTGCCTAAAGTCCTCATGGGGCACGAATATGCATTTATGCAGGAAAAGAAAAAATAAAAATCAGTATAGGGTTTTCCGCAATACTCATTTAAAAATATATTTATAAAGTACTACATATTGAGCTAGTATACAGCCAGAAACATCTACCTCTCAAATGCTAAGCAGAACATTATAGCAATTTTTAGCATAAACATTATTTCTACTTTCAGACGTACTTTCAGAAGTAAATTATTCAAGCTGAATCCCCAAAACTGAGACCCAAAAGACTTCAAAAGTGCAGTACTTGAAAGTATTCAGATTGAAATTTTGGTACTTTGCTTACAAGTCTAAGATTGAAGTTTTTAGGTCAGCATTAAAAATTGTTTACAGAAATATTTCATTGTCCTGTTTTAAGTCCTCCTTAACCATTGATTAAAAAAAAAAAGTGAAAAGAAATGAGACCTTGTTATGTATCTTGGTATGAAGTATGACAATTTATAACAAAAAAAAAAAAAGTGCTCAGCTCACAACAGGAAAAGCAGACTTGAGCACACTACCAGAATACATAGGTAATATATATTACCTATATAATATATAGGTAATCTGTACCTATATCACTTGTTGGGAACAGCTAACATTTTCAACACCATTACTATCTTAAGTGAGGAAGCATTTTTGTCCAATGGGTTACTTTAGCTGACAGCTTAATATAACACAGATTATTTCACAGACTAATAAAATAAATAGGTGTAAAGTAAAAATTAGCTTGCAATCCCAGTAAAGTGTTCTCAAAAATCTGACCACATCAGGTAGCCCATAGAAACTGGACAGCATAAACAGTGGTCATGGATAGAGTAGAAAGGTTTTAGCATTACATATTCATATTCATTCATTACATATTCCTTCCATTTCTGAAATTCGTAACGCCCATATGGAGGTATACAGCTTAGCAGAGAACGTGCATTACTCCAAACTCAACTTGGAATATACAGCTTTCCTGCATTTACCATTTGAAACTAACCTTATAATTTCCAAGTTTGTCATAAATCTGTTGGTTCTACCTGAACAACCTTGTGGCACTTCACACTTGAAATCAAGGTACTGAAGAATCTATTGTAACAAGGCAAAGATTAACTTCCAAGCCAATGATGGAAGGTAGGTGACAAAATAACAAAGATAGACAGTAATTCTGGAATTTCATAATTGACGTGGCTTTTTTCAGATGAAATCTTCAGACATCCTAAGCGTTCGAAACAGGAGCAGAACTCATACAACTGAACCTTCACACCAGCAGGACATCTTTTTCCTGTGGTTCAAATCAAATCCTACACTTTTTTACAAAATACAGACGTACAAGAGATGCTAGCAGGCACCTGGTCCTTGAGTCTCACAGACAGGTATAATGACATTAGAAACTGAAACATGGGAAACGTCACGTCTGAGAGAAAGACACTCCATGGGCTAAACTGCACTTTGTACCCAGAGACTAGGACATTGTAAACTGATTGTGAACTAAAAACAAGGAGTATTGATTTTAGATACAAACATCCTTCTGAAAATTAGGCCTCAAAACTCAATGTCAATTTTCTCTACTCAAAGCTGGATTACTGTAGCAACTACTCATGCAAGTCCACTGAGCAGTTGCAATTTTCTTTGGTAAAATATTTTTACAACCCTCCTTGTATGGCTGTTTAATGGATTATATAAAGTCTCATTGTTTATGAGCAATGAGGAATTATCACACAGTGCTGTTTCTCTGCAGTGAATGAACGTCATTTCTAACTAAAGCTTTCAAGAGGTAAATCTGTGTTCTGTATCAGCAAAGACCTCACATCTTCCACTTATGTGAGAATTAATCACAGCACTTTATCAGATCTTTATAAATCATATTAATGGTGTTTTTTCATACAATACTTGAAAGCAGAGGTGACTCAAATGCCAAGCAATTGGCTAGCATCTCATCAAAAAATTACACAGTAGACTTCTTTGTGCACTTGTGTAATAAAAGTTTAAGAAATGCTTATGTATGATTCTTATGAGATTACCATATAAAAATAATCACAGTATTTATTATTAAGGTAAGACTGACAAAGTGAGGATAGCTGGTCAAAACATTGAAGAGAATGAGGGAAAAATGGCTATTACCTTGTAAAGGTCCTTGTAACTCCCTCCTGCATTACACCTTCTCACACTCTGAATTATGCCATGCCTGTCCCTGAGCCACCAGCATCTCCCTGCAGGTGCTCAAATGCACAAAAATTCTATGACATATTTTAGAGTTAACTTTTAAATATCGTATCATTTAACCCTTAACTATAGATACAGATTTACAACAGAGAGAGATGTACAGAGAGGGGGAGATGCAGAGAGGTACCAGGGGGTGGGAAGGGTCAGCTAGGTAAGCAATAAGGAAACTTGTTACATTCTTTATCCAACTGTTACCTGATGAAACCTGCTGGGAATTTTTCAGTTTTCCCACACATTGCAACTGAGTGTTCTCACTTTGCTAATGAATAACCTACACTGTTATTTTGTACAGTGCTCTCCTTAAACCTTCCCTGCATTCTGCAACCACTGCATGTCACTATTAAAAAGACTAAGGAAGATTTTAGTAAGGTTTATGTAGATGGAGCCTGCTGTTACGAAGGTAAAAGCCATGTTAAGAATATGAAGCTGACACTGCCTGTTTAAAAGCATTAAATAAAAGCAAATTAAAACAACAACAAGGAAAAAACAAACAAACAAACAAAACAACACAGACATGTTTTGGTATCTAAACTTGCAAACAGGAAAGCTGAAGGTCTTTTAAGTTCTATTTATATGGTATTTAAGAAAATATGAAGTAAATAGACATCAGTTGGGACACTGCTTAGCACAGAGTAAGATAACGCATGCTACGTGTATTGGGAGGGGGCCACCCTACACAGAGATGTGTCAGTTCCAAAGCCTCCTTCCTCTCCAGAGCAACAGAAACAACGGTTTTAACACCAACACTGAATGCTACTCTTTTGTTGAAGACAGGTAATGAATGAAACAGAAGTTCGTACTGGAAAAATAACTGCCTTTCAGTTTGCACACCTGATTTATTCCTTGCAGAACTCTATAGAAACAGTGTAAGAAATTAATACTCACTCTTGGAGAAACATAACCCTCCTTACTCTCCATTTCCAAAGTTATGGTTTCAGTCTACTGAAACCATACTCATATATCTGGAAGCACAGCTCCCCATCTAGGTTTGTATGCAGTTTGCTACTTTCTCAACGCAAGCTACCTGAAACAAACAGTAGAGATGGCCACCTCTTTGGAGCTGCGCCGCAACTTGTGTACAAGCACCATGAGACAAACTGTGGCAGACTGCCAAAAGCCTGAGCCCCACGGTTGAGGTAGGTTTACACAGGATTTCAATCACAGATAAAAGCTTTATTTATTAGTGCTGTAATGGCAGAAAATACATCAGAGTCACACAATGCGTCACGTAGCTATAGCTTCCTAACAGGCAGCCTTCGGAGGTGTAACAAACCCTATGGGCCACGCAGAAATAAGCCCCTTTGAAATACCAGGCAGCCAGGTCACTACTCCACCTGCACCCAGATGTCTCTCAGAGGACCTAGACAGCACCATTTGTGCTCCATGCTCCCTGTGAGGGTGCGCAGCCGTGCACAGAGCTGGGCTGGAGGTAAGATGACAGAGGCAGAACAACCGTGGTGTTGCCATGAGGAAGCCCAGTGCCACTCAGATGCAGGCACTCACTCCTTACACACCCATAGTTACTTACATAACTCACTCCTTACACACCATAGTTACTTACATAACTACTAGAAGGTCAGCTTCCTCCTTACCATGCAACCGCCACGTGGAGGAACTTTCCAGTAACATACAACTAGCAGTGGAGTTACCTCCCACCGGCTTTCACTCTGTTTTAACAGATTTTAATGCTGGCTAAGGAACTGAGCTTGAGGTTTTAAAGGGAGATGCTGCAATCATTCTCCAGTAAGAATATATAAAGTTGGTTCTAACATTGCTTCTTGTTTTCCCTATATGCTTGATTTTTTTTCCTTTTCATCCCTTTCTGAAAGGAGGTAATTCAACTTAATTTGTAATTACTTATCTAGATTATGTTTTCGTTGGTGTTTTGTATCAAATGACAAAACAGCTGCATCATTTACAAGTCTTGTCACTCTGCTTTGACTCAAGAGAATCAATTCAGACCCTGCATTAAGCTGCAAAGAAAAACGTGTTCTCAAGTTGTTTACCAGGTAGAGAGGCTTGATACAATAATTTGAAGATCACTGTGATGTTTTGGGAGGAAAAAAAAAAAAAAAAAAAAAAGAAAAAAAGAGTGTCCTTTTCATTATTAATTCAGGCTATATATGACATTCCATGAATAAAAGCCAACACTGTGCTCTTTCAACACAACTTTGGCCATATCAAGTAGAGAGTCTGACAGCTTTCTGGAGGGCTAGTTTTGACTAGATGAGAGATAAAGAAAAAAAATCTCACAAGGATTCAGTTTAAAAATAAATAAGTTCTCCATTGTTAAAAAAAAAAAAAAAAAAAAAAAAGGCAAGAAACACCAAATAAATTTTTATACAAACATTTCATAGGTCTAAGCTTAACTTAGAATTTTCTCAAATCCTGGAATAGTTCTCCTATGTAGACAAAATTTTAAAATATGTGATCTCCAAAACAAAATGTAATAATAAAAATTAAGAATCTACATAAACCAGTCCATGGTATTGCCTAAGATTGGAAACATTCTTGCTTTGATTTTATTGTGCTACTAACTAATTATTAGACGCATCAGCGGGCACAAATATTCAAAAAATTTGCTGACCAATGTTTTAACTAAAATAATCACTTTTTCCATCTCATCCAACAGTGGAGATCTGTTTTCCAATTATATTTAATATCTTTGGGCAGGAGACAGATATCTTGCTAAGTAGGAAAGTTAAAATTACCTCATAATAATCACAAGAAATTCTCCTGAGACCACCCTTTGCAATCAGGCTGAAGACAGATGGTGCCCATGTTCAGCACCAAGTAACACTGACCACAATATCTGCCACTCAAAAACACTTGAAGGATGAGCTCCATCTGCGTCTTAATTACTGCTATAGTAAAATCATCCACTGTAACGGCAACAGCTCCACGATTTTGTAACATTAAAAGATAAAGCATTTTATAGCTAAAGGATGTTACACAGGACTAGCTATTATGAACTATTTACAGTGAAAGAGGTTAAAATCTTGAAATATGAACAAAGTTGAATAGCTTCCTAAAAAAAAAAAAAATAAAGAGAGAAAGCAATACATCTTCTGTGAAAGCATATGTTTTAAATACATCCTTAAATAAACTCTCATTCACTCACTAAAATAAAAAAGCAAATTTTAGGCTTATATTTTGCATGGAAGTATTGCGAAAAATATCATGTTTAGAAAAATGTAACAATACTGTATTTGTTTTCATTTTTGAAGTGTTCTGTAATATGAAGCATAAAGCTTTTAGGCATACAATAACACACCAGAATTTCATACTCTGTTGTCACACAAACTTGACAAATAGAAGTAAAAGATAAGAGATATAACCTACCTCCGTTATATTCAACATAACACAAAGAGCAGTGTCAAATCATACTTGTAAAGCACACACATTATGGAGCTCTGAAATAGCAAACAAAGCTATGGAAAAAAAGTACTACTGGTGAGTTACAAAATCATTCCTTAAGAATACTTACGATGAAGAATACAAAACATACATAAAACAACTGTCTGGGTACTTCTGTAATACATGGGTATTTATCTCAACAGCTAGTTATATCTAAACAGATCAATTCACAAGCATCACTAAATTCTTTTCCTAGAGCTTCCATGACGTTAGGAGGTAGCTAATTCACCATACAGACTGGAAACTGAAACACATGACCCTTCACGGCATCTTGGGACCAAGCCAAGAACTAAATCAAGTCCACCAGCACCAAAGTGCTGTTCACAACCCATCATCATAACTGATTCTCATAAAGTCACAATGTCCTCCATAAAACTCGGAGCTAGAATAGCCCATAATTTGACTGGACATTTCTAAAAGCTTACATTAGAGCTATGAGTGACAGATGTGTATTTTCCTATTATGATATTAAATTCTAATTACAGGAGGACAGAAATACAATATTTATCATTCATAATTTTTACATGGTAGCTCTTCTTATTGTCGGGCTACTGTAACTAACAGGTAAAATAACACGGACATTGTGTACTTCATTCCTAGGTATCATGACCAGAACTGTTTCAAGATCTCTTTCTTCTCTTTTTTTTTTTTTTTTTTTTTTTAAGCTGATGAATTAAAAAGGTTTTGTATTAAAACAAACTTGAGACTTTCTCAAACAAATAAAAGAAATTGCCTACTGTTGTCTTCTCAGGAGGAGAGAAACAGGTTCAACCCCTTTTACTGACACAAATGCAGTGGCCTTTCACCTCTCACCTCCCAGAATAGAAGCAAACTTTGTACTGTCACGTTTATAGTTTTTGAATATAAATCCCAGTTTAAACTCCAAGTCACTGCCATACTGATGTTCTACCCTACTTTTCTGAAGAAGATGGCATGCTCCTTTCTTGCCCTTCAAAACTAGTCTCACTTCCCTTTGACTAACCACAGAGTAAACTACAACCCTCTTTTCATGGATGCCTTACTGATAATGTAAAAGCATTAAATTTACACTGAATTTATTATTTTTTTTAATAAATAAAGTCAACGTAGCTAAAAGGTAGAAATCAAATCTTTCTCCTTCACTAACCCTACAGTGGCATTTCTCTGTGGCTGAAGCACTTAAGGAACACAGTGACTGATCTTTCACCACTCAATTCTTTGTGCACTGAAGCTTCTTTCAGGTATGTTTTAAGGACACAAGCAGGTGGCAAGAGACCCCTTACACACTATCAAGCGAATTTAATTAATCAGGCTGATCAATCTTTTAACTATTGGACTTGCTCAGAAAGTATCAGAAGTCAGACACTGATATCTTGCACAGGTACACAACTGCTTTATTTCTGTAGAAGTCTAGGTTTAGTTCTGGAATTAAAGCACCCTTCTGACTCCCACTTCTTTCCACTGTTAGTCACTTACAGACTTACATTCTGACAATCTCAAATTAATTTCATCCCTAGTTTAAACTGTGCAGCTTTCACTAAAGTCAACATGATTTTTCAAGCATGATTCTTGCAGCACCCCCAGAAGACCACCATTTCCTTTTATATAAATTTTAGTGCACTAAAAAGAATGGTACTGTTTTCAAAAGAGAAAAGAAAAAAAAAAAAAAAGAGAGAAAAGAAAAAAAGAAAAAAGAACAAAGAATACATCCCTCACCTACAACCTCTCTGAGGTAATACATGATGGTACTACAGAAACAAAGGTACTTAATTGAATCATAAATTAATGTCTCTGTTAGAACCACAGCACTGCTTCTGTTCTGAGGTTAAATAGTCAAAAGACAGAGAGAGAGCAAGAAAGCAAAATAATTGTGTGGCTTCACCATTTTGACTTCTATTCAGGTCACAAACTAACACCACCACAAATTGAGAGGTGAAGAGGTTTGAAGACCAAAACATAAACAAAAACCACATAAACCCCAAATGAAATCCTATAAAAAATACTGCAGTCCTACTTCCCCCCTCATGCAGAACATGCCTAATAGGAATTATTTTGATTTTTAAAGAAGTTCTCCAGAATTAGGTGCTGCAGTTAGACACTGGAGACACAAAATACCCAGCTCAGGATAACACAAGCTCTACTGAATGCTAAAACATTTTTCTCAGTACACTATTACTTATATTTTCTACTTGCCTTTATACACTTCAAAGAATGATCACCTAAATTACCCACCAGTGCAGAGTAATCATATATACAGGATATCATAATAATCCCCAAACCAGGAAGTCATAGTTTTAGAACAGAAGAATATCAATTTGAAAATCAGAACACCACTGGAGCAAAAACAGGTTAGTAGTCAATATGTACTGAAAGTATGTGTAAACCCCCAGAACTTCAAGAATCCCTTTAAAAGAACAGAAGTTCTAACTACTATTTCTACCTCTTTTATCATCATTTTGTTAAACACGTTTAGTCACAAATGTTTACATGGTTTCAGGCAAAAGAAAGGCATACTGAACTTGAAAGACAGACAGTTAAAATAATTTTATGCAGATTGTTTTTCGTTTTCATATGGCTACAGAGGGAAAATGCTACATCTTCAGGACAGAGCAGAAAAGTTTTCAGGCAGATTTTTGGAATAATGCAGAAAAAGACACACAAGTGTTGCACATGGATTTTTCTACCTTTGTAGTCCTCCTGACTGAAGGATCCAAGCTTCTAAAAATCATACATGCTTAACTCTAAGTCATTAGAGATAGAGTCATTTATTAAGACTAAAATACTACACACATCCTGTCAGTAAATCTTAGCCAGACTGGGACACAATTTGTCCCATATTGACTTAAATGCAAGCTGCATAGCCTTCATCTCCGCATTCCACATACATCTGTACAAATAAAGCCATAACAGACAGGATGCAGTTGAGTAAACACCAGTGATTGATTCTCAAAGACTACACATTTCCTCCATTATAATTAACTTCTGTGGAAAAAAAAAAGGGCAGATGCACCATCCCATGGAGACAAAAATACGCAAAAGAGCTTAAAAACTTTGTGTTAAGGGGGAAAGTCTGGCCAGAGATAGAAGGCTGAGAAAGCTGAGGCAGCTATGGCTCCTCATCCACAGGAGTGGCCAGAAGTGAGATCAGGTGTGTCTTCTCAGGAGGCACACCACCCTGTGGCCTCGCCACCAGCCAGCTGGCCTCTCCTGGTCTTTTAACCAGCCATCTCCTCCCATGGCCTCAACCTCACAGGTACTTATACATCTGCTTCCCTGGGCACCTCAACCACCCACCAGCCAGCCTGGCTTCACCTATGGTGGGTCACCACAGGTGGTCCCATGGCCCCACACCCCACTCCAGCTGCCAGCCCTTAAACCCACCCACACATGGGCACCAAAAAGGGAGGGTCCCTCCATCCTGTGGTCGGACCCCCGTGGTGGTGCCCTGGCCCCCTGCGTGCACAGATCAGAGTCCTCGCCAGGGAAAGGGCCTGAAGGGAATCTGACAAGATGGCAGGAAGCAAGGTGCTTCGAGACCATGGTGCCAACCTGCATGCTATCTATAAACAGCTGGCCCTTTTTAACTCCTTCCACCCTGTCTTTGCTTGAAAGATTGTTTTTTTTTTATTATTTTTATTTTTTTTATTTTTTTATTTTTTTTATTTTATTTTGGTCATCATTTAAGAACATCATGCTCCTTGTGTCAGATCTTGAAATGGATTCTCTTGTTCAAACAAGGTCAGAAAATTACCTGTGATTTCTATCTGAATAGTAACTTTACAAAATCTTAGTGAAAATATTCAGAAATTTGCAATTCAAATTAAGTAAAAATCAATTCACTAAAATCACTTGTACCAGCTCTTGTCTTTAACAGCTGTCTCAAACAGAGAGATTTTAAAAGCCACAAAACCCCACCAAAATGCTAGGGTGTGGTTTCACTTTACAACTAAGCCAAAACACAAAACAAAACAAACAGGGCATGCTCAGGTGCCTATGCTCTGTGTGCCAGTTTGTTGTGTCTTCTTGACTATGACAGAATTTGTGATTCCACAGATTAAAGTGGAATAGGTTCATCTTGCTAATTTGGTGGAAAACCTACTTGTTTTGTTACAGATTATGTTTCTGTTGTATCATCCAGACAGTCAAATTTACCCTATGACTGATAGTGAGAGAACGGTACCAGGAGAGTGAGTCCAAGGAAAGCAAGAGCAAGACTGCTCTTTTCTGCAGCAGCCAGACAATGAATTTTGATGTTAAGTAAATTTAATATGTCATTATGTTTATTATGTAACCTTGTTTTCTTGTTATATAATAGAAACAGAAAGGGCTCCTAATTTACCCTGCTCAAGTCTTTTTTGCTTAATAACTTCTTCTTCAGTCCATTTTTAAGGTATGTATCTCCATCGCTTCATTCTCAGTATTGTTTTAAAACTCCCCATAATTCCGCAATGTCCTCAAGCTGTATGGCCTGTATTAAACTTTTTCTTAAAAATAAAAAAATAAAAAAATAAAGTGTACTATTTTTCCTTTCCCTTATTCCCCCTATTATCTTACTTGTTTTCTACTCAGAATACTGAGAATGGAGAAAACATGCCAGTGATTAATGATGCCACTCTAATAGAGGATCTCAAGTACTTTTACAAGTATTACAACACAGAGTCCACCCAAACGTGAACCCCTATAAACGACCTTACAGGATTATAGTGGAAGAACAAACACAAAGCTTGTTTTCATTAAGAATTGTTTGACTGTGACATGTGAACAGAGTCTGGAGCTCTGGTGGGAAAGAAAGGAAAGGAACAAAGAAAGGGAGAAAAAAGTAAGAAGCTCACAAGCCCAATCTACTGCTATCTCCTTAGCTGGGGACATTAAACAAACAGTTGTGCATTGGACAATCACCACTCCCTTGCTACATGGGTTATGTACTGGACGGTTGCATCTAATCTACCAAAGCAAAATTTTTTCTTACAACTGCTCCTCAAAAGCAATACTAAATAATTTATGTTGGGTGCATAAATTCATGCTGCCTCCTATGCCAAGGATACAAAGCAGGAAGAACTCCTGAATAGGGATAAAAAAATAAAGTCAGGTTTCCACCCATGTTGTAGCTGCCAGGTATCTGCCACTAACCAGACACAGCTTAGTTTTCCTTCCTTTCTAAAACCACTTGAGTAACTATTCAAGATGCCATTACCCAGAATTAAAATGAAATAGGACTGGAATTTAATCTCCATCTATGTATGTGATCATCAACAAACTGCTGATGTGAGCTGTGGTCAGATCATTAATCTTTACTACAGCATCATATGACAAAATTTTCCCCAATGACTTTAAAAAATAAAACAAAAACCAACAAAAAATTGTTTCCTTTCAGTGATAACCACGTAACATTGTTTGCATCCAGAAGACAATACAACCAAAGCAGTTTAAAAGCAAATTTAGGCAGTAACAATTGATAGCTAATTGTCATTTCAACCCCTTTAAGACATGTTTAAAAGCATGTTGCTTTTAATTGGGACTGTAGTTAAGAGCAAACGCATATGCTGGAGAGAAACGACAATGATACAGAAGGTAATTAATACAATGCTGTCTTTTGGGACAAGAAATACTGTTCTAAAGATTAGAAAAATGGCTATGTCATCACCATTAGCCCATACTACAAAAAGTAACACTTGAAACTACTAATTCCCTTTCAGAGGTTAAATATGCTACAAGAGTATTTGTTAGTATCTAGATTAATTGTTAGTATCTGGCTTAACTAGTAGGGTAGAATTATAAACTCAATATATATATAATATATAATTATATCAATGTATAATAATATATATATAATAATTATAATCAATATATAATTCAATGTCATGATCTGAAAAAGACATTTTGAGTAAATAATGCGCTATAACAATTTTCCCATTCCCCTCCCTCCTCCATACCCAATCAACTTGTGGCCAAAACGGGGCTTATATACATATAAGTGTAGTAGGAACTCCAAATTAGAGTGTAACTGGACTGGCAAAGTATTTATGTTTGTATGCAATTTTTTAAAATTTATTTTGTCACATTCAAAATGCTTATTCAAAAAAGCTAAGCAAGTTAGAACTTCTAAAATTAAATTAATATTGTAATCACTTTTACCTTAAAAATTACAATTACAAATTAACTTCATGCCCAGTGGAGAGTATTATTTTTTTTTCTTTAAGAATCTTTCCTTTTTCTTTCTTTTTTATAAAACATTTGATATGTTCTTTAATATATATAATAACCTAATATATATTATATATGTGTATGTATATATATATAGATAGATAGATATAGATATATATAAAAACCTAACTTGCAAATCACCTTTTTATGTATAGATTCAAATTGGCCCACTGAAAAGTATACAGAAACCTGTTCAATTAAAAGAACTTACAAACTACAAGTACAGTCTACTACAGAAACTACAGTCTACTGCTCTCATATGTACTTCAGATATTCATTCTTTTTTTTTTTTTGTTCTGATTGAAATCTGTTTTCTAATACAGTTTCTGGTTAAAAAAGTGTTCCCAGTATTTTTATTTTATTTTATTTTTTAATATTCCTAGTGTTTGCATCCTAATCTTGTTTGCAGTTAGGCCCACCATTAACGTTCTTAGTTTCATGAGAAACTGCAATAGGTAACAAAATACATGCAACTTAAAATATGTTTCCTTATTTCCATAATACGGAACTGCTCACATTGAATTCAATTGAAAAAACACAAAATCCTCATAATCAGCTCTTTTCCCATCACTTTTAGAAGGGAAAATTATGAGTCAATCTTTAATCTCAATTGCATGTGTCCAAACAATATAAATCTTTTGACATTTAATACAAGTAGTGTCAAAACTTTGACTACGGAAACTTTGAGTGTATTTTTTTTTCCAAAACAGAGCACCTAAAACTGATAAATAATAGAGTATACTGTGATCAATACAAGATTGCTTTTAGAACACACATAGATAAACAATTTTTTGTAAGTACCAAACTTAAAAAGTTAAAAGACATCAACACTGGAAGGGAAAGTAGCTTCTTCAGTTTAACTGAAATAATCTTTATTACAGTAGGCAATATTTAGTCAGTCAAGTAGAAGAAAAAATAGCACATTTATCTTTGTATTAGAAAGGAAAATCCTTAGTCTACATGAGCTTAAAAAAAATCCAAGAAAAGACATGATCATCACTAGACAGTCTAATTTTTCTAGTGCATCTTGCCTACAATGATTAATAAGTTTCCAGTGATCTTACACACAGCATTAGACTGCCTAAGTGCCTTATTTAATAGCCAGTGCATACTAAGTACTTTCAGGACCCCACTCCCAGACAATTTAGTATCTAAATAAAACAATGGACATTACGGTCAAAACATCCAGAATAAAACAAGAAGAGAGGGAAAAATATATGTAAGTATTTTTAAAGTACGCATGCTGTATAGTTAACCAGAAAAAAAGGTAAATTGACTTGTACAAAATTCACTTCATGTGCATTAATGTATGTTCTCCTGCAACACCAAAATCTCTTTTTACAAACTTGTTTTCACTTGTACTAATAGTTATTTCCTCACTGCCCACCCCAAACATTTTTTTTTTTAATTTTAAGTATTAAATACACAGATTTTTATTTTTAAACAGATAAAATCCCATACAATTTTCAGGGTGGAGAAATCAAAGAACAATAAACCCAAAATGAAGTTATACGACATTACATGAAGACACAAAAAGAAGACATTATTTATTATAATTCTGCAGCTCAGCTCCTCCTGTTGTTTTTTTGTTTTGTTTTGTTTTGATAGAAGACTGAATTAAAAACTAAACACTGGGCATAGCCAGTTGCAACAATGTAGATGTAAAGCAATGCAGAAAGTGGACTGGAAAAAAAAAAAAAATCCACCTGTGAAACCAAATAGTTCATGGCTTTTCATCTTGGGCTTACTAATAAACTTAGCTTGTAAGACCAAAACGTACAAGAGCCTTGTCAGTTTCTCATAAAAATCAGTGTGTTCAGTGTTTTATTACACTTTTCCACTACTCAATATAAAAACCAGAACCTCTGCTTTGCTGAAGAGTGACAACATAATTTCAATAAGAATTCAAAATTCTTGCTATAACCGAAATTGCATACAGAACAATTGCATGTGTACTCTGTTTATCCACTGCTCCATTATCCACATAACTAACCCACAATTCAAATTACTTTTTTTCCCCTATTTTCTTTATCTTTATTTTTTTCTTATTAAAAGCTTCATCTTGTTTCTCTTAGGTAATGCTCCCATTACATATTTTGTGTTCTCTTCTGTTGATTAGAAATAAGAGCTCAGGGAATTTAAATTGGTAAATAGAAAAAAAAAAAAAAAAAAAGACAAAACAAAACAAAAAAAACAACTAATTACTTAGTAAAGCAGTTTTTAACTTAAAGAATTTTTAGTTTCTATTCTTCATATTGTTGAAGATTATTTAGACTTTGCCAAGTTTAAATTACACAAGCTATGCAATTAGTTCACATAAAACACACTTTATGTATTTTGTGGACGACTGCAACAGAGGATAAAAAAAGCAATGCCTCACAGCATTAGGATATAAAAAAAAAAATAAATAAATTATTAAATATGAAGCAAAAGCCACTTACCTTCCAGCCTCATGAATTTCTAAAATGATGCTATACAATAGAACATATGGAGGGGCGCTTATGATCTTTAGCAAGGGCTGAATCATCTTTATGTAGATGCTCTGAATAGCCCCTGTATGCATACTGACATCATCAGTAAAGACTTGTAGGCAGAGGATACTATGGTAACCATGCAATGTGCTGCAAGAGAGAAGCCTTTAATTGCTTTAACAACTTCCTGAGGCTCTTGCTACCAGGCTTCGATTTGCTAAGTAGGAAATGAAGGCTGTCACAGAGGCAACGAGTGTGACACTGTGCGGGAAAAAACCCTCACTGAATCCTGAATCTCTTAATTGCGATGTGACTTTTTAAGTGACAAATGTCATAGCCTGAATCCATTACTGACATTTTCTGACACCTGCAAACTCTGCCAGAAGCCATAGGTCAAGAAATAATACTGTCAGGTAGCAATTTTATAAGCATTTGTATTTTGCTTTCTTATTTGCACATGTTGATACCGATGCATCGAGATGTTATTTTCTCCAAGTAATGTCACAGCATTCAGTACAGGATGCTCTTCGCTAACAGGGGGTCAACGGACCAGTCACAACAAAATCTGAAGTCCAGATACTGCGGCTCAGGTACAGCATTGACTGGCATGCTGTAAAATCTTAAGGCCACCACATATTTACCCCACTGTCTCTCAATTTCAGTAACTGTCTGTCACTATATCACATATGAAGCACAAAGCTCACAAATATTAGCAGCAGTAACATGATATAACCAACAAATAGCTGTATATGAGGTTTTGGCAAAACTTTCAAAAGAGCTGTAGTATTTTCTCTTAATTTTGCATATAAATAGCTCAGCTCTTTTTTTTTTTTTTTTTTTTTTCCTTTTTTTCCCCCCCCTATTTTAAAAATTAAAAGCTAACAACTTGAATAGCAAGAATTACACAAAACCAAAAAGCAAGCCTTGGAGCAGGAATGGGATCCTACCCAGTCACATTGTTTTTTGTTTTCAGTTCCAACCAGTTTGGGGTTTTTGTTTCTTAAGGGGCATGATGGATGGGGGAAAGAATCATTGTCTGTAGGTTTGACTTAAGCATGACAGTGTTATCCTGAAATCAATTTCACTTCTTTAACACAAATATGACACACATTGCAAAACAACAATACCAACACTGCAGTTTTGAATCCCCCAGGAACTCAGCCTCCCCTTCTTGATCTTCTCCCAAGCTAATGCTGCGCTTGAGCACTGAGATCAATTAAGAATTATTCTAGATGAAGCGTGATAGTTACCCAGAAACGACAGAATCAATCATTTACATCTATTGCTTTTGGCTCAAAACTGCAAGATAGAATTTTATTTTTTCTTCCCTTAAAAATGCAACTATTGGGAAATCTTTAACAACTTCTGTTTCAGTCTAGTCCTCAACTCCCATTTGCCACAAGTATTAGATATTAAAAAAAATAAACAGTAAAAAATGCTTTCTTAATGTATAAATACATTATACATTGGAAGAGTAATGCTACCAAAATGTCATTGCTTCTGTGAATACTTGGAAGTCTAAACCTATACATTGATTATAGATGATTATAGAAGTACTTCAACACCACAGCTGAGGTGGTCAGTTCATACTCTGTACCTGTGGAAAAAGAACAGCATACCATGCTGAACTGTAAGGCCGGCAGTCTGATCTCCACACACACCATTATCATATGGTATCAAGCACAATTGCCAATTAAAATGTTCAGGTTTATGTTTAGATTCCAGTCTGCCAATGCAGAAACATTTCTTTCTTTCTAGAGAAATCAAAACTACTTCCTGTGCAGGAGGCTGATGTCAGCTTCCCACAAACACACGGAGATCCTAGGCACGCTTTATCGTTAGGATTCCCCCTGATATCTGAAACAAATGTCTAGAAGAGCTGCTGAAATGGGTTGTTTAATAAGTGCCATAGTTTCAATTCTAACATTAATCAAATCCTTGCAAGGAAGCTGTGCTTCCCACAGGTAGGTAGAAAATTCTGACATGGTAGATTAAGAAGGCTTTTAAGGCCTCATATGCCATCCACTTCCACAATTAGCTGTCATTCAACAGATCAAATTTTGTACTTTTTAAAAAACAACCAACCAAAGAAAAGCTTGCTGGTCTTTTTTCAAGTACAAGCACAGAACACACCTATTTTACACACACAGACTGCTTTTCACAGCAAACTTTCTGTATGCACGCCTGGTTTAAAAACTACTGAACCACGGTACAAAGAAGCATATTGCTCTCCATCACAGCCTTTGCTACTTCATACATTTAATGTTATGTAATTGGTAGGAAAAATGTATGGAACAGTTGGAGAACTGTCATTATCAAGAAGTTAAATATACAGCACTCAAACAAGTTCCCGCTAACTGCAGCGAGGCAGAAAGCCATAGCTAGTTATTTTCCTTATTTCTCTGCTGAGGCAGGATTAGGACCCTAATGGACACTAACAGCCCTTATCTTCGTAGGTGAGCGGGTTCAGAGACAAAAAGCAGCTCAAAACAGAAGCAGAAAATGGCACAGACACTCTGCCCCCTCTGGCTCTGCCATCAGACTGGCACAACAAGCTGGTTAGCGCAGGTGAAGGTGCCCGATCAGAAGTCAAAAGGGCCAGAGGAGTGTCAGGAGTGAAGCTCCTTCTAAAGCCAGGGTGTGAAAGGTGCATGCCATTTCCAACTGGTTCTTGAATGACTACAGAGAAGGGGGAAAAAAAAAAAAGGCAGACAAGTATGCAACCAAATATAAAAGGCCTGTTCTAGAATGGAAGAATGAAGTGCTAGTATCTTGACTGTGTAGTTGAAAATGTAGTTGCACAGGACAAAAATGAAAACCTACGCAACCTTAAACTGCTAAATGACACATATGGCATTTCAAGTGACATTCATCTACAAAACTTTTCCCACAACACCCTTTCAGTTTTGGGATGAGGAGCGACAGGCAGTATCTGGCACCTCAAAGAAATTAAATCCATCCCCTCAGAAGATGTAAAAATAAATAAATCCAAAAAATCCATTACCTCAGAGTCTTGATTTAGTAACTAAGTGACTGTGTCAGTTTCTTCAGTTAGAATATCTTATGAAAAGTATTTTTCTGGGAAAATTCTACAACCTCCTCTTCCATCTCAAGCTAACCCACCTACAACTCATTTAAAAAAAAATAAAAATAAAGGGTAGTCATCTGTTCCTTGAGCATTCTTGTAGCTTAATTTGATATGGAAAGTTGATACTGTCAGCCATAAAGCTTTGTCTGTATAATGTTACGTTTTTTAATCTCCACCACAAAAAAAAAAATAGGCCAAGAAAGTACAAGTATCAATTACAAGGAAACAACAAAAAAAAAGAAATAGAAAAAGAACAAAATTCCAAGTAACAGTTTGGCATGCTTGTTCAGCTCAAATCAAGCCTCTAAGAAAGTGTGGGTTCTAAGAGGAAAAACAATAAGCAATCACGTTATTTTGGACTAAGACTGTAGACAGGCACAAGGTTAGGGCATTGGCATATGTTAGAATGGGATTGCAAATTACAATGAGAGACAAGCACACAAATTTCTTCTTAAGGTCAAAAAGCCAAGTACTGAAATATTAAGGTTGGTGTATATAAAACAGCAATCTTGACTTCATTTTTGCAGACACATGCAATTGTTTCCTCATATGTGTAAGCTTCTAAGACTCCATAATCATCCAAAAATCTCATTTCAACAGCAATAGAAAGGATGGAGGAAAAAAAATCTGTTTGCATTCTTTAGCAATCATGACAGCATATTCTGAAGTACTGTTCTTATTAAAAGGCATTCCAAACTGCTTACATCTGTATATTTCACTAACCTCTTCCCCCACACCCAATCTCTCTTGAAAGAGACCAAAAACATGCACACAAAATTTACCCAGGACATAGTGTTACATACCCAGTGTTTACCCCTATTCCTACTGAAACCTGTGCATAAGCCATGTAAGTCAGTAGGTGTTGAACAGGTGGGTATAGGACATGCTATAAGAGGTACCACCTCTTATAGGTGCTATAAGGGTACCACCTCTTATAGCATGTCCTGTATAAGCTATAAGAAGTGCTGAATATTCAACGCATTAACACCTAGCAATAGATCAAAAATAGCTGAAAATAAGCAGATGGATTTAAGTTTAAAATATGTGAAAAATATTATGATGCAATATAAAGGATTATGAATAGAAAATTCAATTAGAAAACTTTTGAATTAGAATATTACTGTGTTTACTTCATATATATACATATATGTGTGTGTATATATATGTAAATATAAATGAATATATATATATACACACACACACACACACATACACACACACACCTCCAAATTTAGGAGTTGTCTATTCCTCTATAGTCATTAACACATTGAAATAGAGTAGCAATTCTTATCACCACTAACACTAGTGGTAAAAAGGAAGGCAAAGAACCTCAGGCAGGATCTCCTTACTCTATCACATGGATTCCTGAACCTAGCCACATCACTGAGTGTACGAAGGGTAAATAACACACACAGCCACTTCAGGCCAAGCAAAATATTTTTAAATGCTTCACCTGGTTCTACCACCAAACCTACTCAAATCTAGCTCTTACTTGGCACCAGCCCCACTTAAAGTCTATTATGGACTGCATAGTCCTAGAAGGCTCTCACAGAAGCAGGGTAGTATCAAACTGCTATCATAGCTTTCTCTTTATAGACTGTGCCTGGATGTTTGTTCTTGCACTCAACTCCATAACAAACATCTTTCCTGATACTGGGAAGGGACCAACACGTGCACATGCTTCAGGAATGACCACCACCACTGCTGCCCATCTCTTCAATGGTCTCAGAGCTGCCAAAAGGCACTCAACCATCCTGCTACCTGTTACAAAACACCCAGTAAAAACAAAAGCTATGATCACATTACAGCTGGGAGCAGTGGGGAGTGGGTGTGGGGAAAGGAAGATAAAAATGAAAAAAAAAAAAAAAAAAAAGAAAAGATGCACAGCTATTCTCAACAAGTGACTTTGTCTCCAGATACCCAACTCTTTCTCATTTAACCACCTAAAAAATGTCCTATTTTTCTCAGTCTGTGCATCCCTTCAGTTAGGGTCTGCTGCTTGGGCGGGCTTGCTTTATGCAATACCCAGGGATTAGCTACAAAAATAAAACTCAGAATCAGGACTAGGCATTTCTGAAATAGTTATGGCACAACATATTTACAAACAGCATGCACCCGGGCACTTGTAGTGATAGATTCGTATTTGAAAAACTGTAGTAAAAGATGCCCCACAGATTATTCCTACAGTTCAAAGCTTAGCTTTGAAGATTAACATCTAAATACAAACACTGTACTACAATACTGATTGACACTCAATTAATGCTTGTAAATACTGACACATATGAGCAGTTTTCTTGTAGAAGGCAAAAACTTCTCACATCTGATACATTTCCTTAAAAGGAACATCAATGCACACAATGATATCTACTTACATTTGTAAGGGTGGAATAGTTCACCTTGAGAGCGAAGAATGAGGTATATAGCAAGACTAGTCCTACCGTTCATTTCATTTTACATTTCTGCATTTCAGACAAAAATTCCAAACTAAACCACAACTTTCCATCATCTAAAAATACCCTAGTGTCGCTCTGTCCAAATGCTCCTCACAGACACAGAAAAAAAAAAAAAAACATTTTAATTTCCTTCCACTCCCTTAGCTTCGCGTATTCATGGTTGTCAGGTAGATTTTGCAGCTCTGCCAATGGAATGTCAGCACAGCTTTTTGTTCAATCCACAGAAAGTTTCCTGCTTTGCCCTAAAATAGTGTTATCCTTCAGTCACTGTATGCCACCATTTCTTTACTGTGTTACTGCCCTAAGAGCTAATTAAGCAAATCGAAGGCCAGCTAAACACTAGACAGAAACAAATATATATAGAATCATAGAATCATAGAATATCCTGAGTTGGAAGGGACCCTTAAGGATCATCAAGTCCAACTCTTGACACCGTACAGGTCTACCCAAAAGTTCAGACCATATTCCTCAATCCATTCCACTGTTGTCCAGTAATTTTAACACTTCCACTTCAGGGGACATACCCAGTTTATGCCATTTGCAAATCTCAAAAATGTCTTGGTGATAAGTGCAGACTTTGTTTTCCAAAGTTGGCAACTTGGCTCTAGAAGAATGACTTTGCCAGATTAACCACATTTTGAGATGCACACTTTTAGGACCTAAAGGGGGTCCCTAGAAGAAAGGTAGGAACTCTTTGTCAGGGTGTGTAGTGATAAGACAAGGGATAATAGCTTTAAACTAAAAGAGGGTAGGTTTAGGTTAGATAATGGGAAGAAATCCTTCACTCAGACAGTGTGGTGAGGCCAGGTTGCCCAGAGAAGCTGTGGATGCCCCATCCCTGAAGTGTTGTCCAGGTTGGATGGGGCTTTGAGCAGCCTGGTCTGGTGGGAGCTGTTCCTTCTGTCCATGGCAGGGGGGTGGAACTGGGTGTTCGTGAAGGCCCCTTACAACCCAAACCATTCCACAATTCTATGCTTCCAGCTTTTATTATAGCAAACTGGGTTATGGTATGATCTCAGACTGCTTATGGAACAAGAGTTGTGTATTTGCCATAGATGTTCCCAGCCTCAAACACTGTCACTGTTACACAAATAGAGTCACTGTCCTGAACTAAGTGGGTCACTTTTCCAGGTAAGAAAATCCCAGCTGAAGGGAAAGATGAGGAAACTTAACACGGTAATTACAACCTATTTCCTGTTTCATGCTGAAACACGATTTACTGTTCATGATTTACTGTTTCATAGCACTATAAAACTTTCAAATTTCAGCACCGAATACTTCACAGCAGAAGTGTACTACATCTGTGATACCCACTAGCTCCTGTCAAGCTTTTAGACAGAAACACAGAAGGTAAATTTTGATCAAGAAAATTTTAGTATCTGCTTAGGACAAGATAATGCTTTATAGAACATCTGGCAAGCAAGCTTAGCAAGGCAAGCACTCCCTAAATGAGCTCAGCAGAGACTTCACAGTGAAATCTTACACCTTACACTGCCATTTGTTTTTCCATGTTGGCCTTACAGGTGAGCAAACAGATTATGTTGACAAGTTTATTTTTATTTAAAGATGACTCAAAGCATCCAGCTTTATTACAAGTCAGAGACATGCTTGAATTAGTCAACTAAAATAAAGGATTTGAATCATTTCATTAATAGTGAAACAAAAACACAAAATCATAGCAAAATCTACACAAAACACTTAAAAGGCCAGTATCCAGAGCTGTAACATTTTCCTCAAGAAGAGTTCACATATTAAGAAGCATAGATAGAAGAAGAAAACAGAAACCATTGCAAATGCATCACGTTTCGTTATTGATTCATTTATTTGCCCTACGCATAAAGTACCCAGGTAGGCATAAAGAACACAGATTTATAATTCTATGTCAGAGCACAAAATGAATAGGAAATTGCTTCTGGTGGGGATTTGTCATTTTCGTGGAACCTCCTATAGCAGTGTGCAAAAGAAGTAAATAGTATCAGTGAAAAGATTTTCTTAAAAGTATATTGAAAAGACAGAGCATGCTAAGTGAAGCAGTTTAACAAGCCTTTAAGCAAAGCACTTTTTGCTTATCTACATGTAAATCCAATTTCTTAGCTCTCCTTTGAAAATAAACAACAGCAGCAGCAACAAGCACACACAGAGTTATAATCCTAAACCCATATCTACTGGTAAAACATGCAACACTTGTCCTTAACAGCAGTTTAAATAAAAACAAACCACTCTATTGTAACAGTCAGTTTGAGTTTCACCATGAAATAGCAAACAGTTCTAACAAAACAATAAACAACGGATATGATGCTACCACTCTTGATAATTATCCCAAGTCATAGACTGCTTGGAAGGCAAAACAACAAGCTACTGTAGTAACCAACTAACTGTACAATACGGTTAGCATATCTAATATATCTAATCCAGTCAATCATATTTTGGTGTGGTTTGAGAGGAGAATGATGTTGTATCAGGTAGCACCATACAGAGATACTGCTGAAAACTTGCCCTAATGCCTCAGCGGAGGCAGAAGTTCACAGCAAATGCTCTCATTATCTCCCAACAACAAAAAGGCTTGAGGCATTCCTCTGGCAGCAGGCACCATACCAACACCCGAATATCTCACCCCCAGAAAGTTTCAGTGTTTTTTTCTAAGAGCTGATGCTGCCATGTCAACACAGCACTTAAGGGAGGACTGAAAGCATGGGGTACTTTCTATGTCTGTGCATAGTCTACAAAATGAACACCAAGAAAATGCTATGGAGATGTGCATTAAGATTTTAGCAAAATCGAAGATACTAAAGAAAAGGCAGTTTGACATAGCTCATAAGAACTTACAGATGACAAACCGACTTAGATTTTGATACAAATGAAGGATGTATGACAGAGATCAGTGTACAGATAACAGGTGCATCACATTCTTCATGTCCACGGTGCGACATGACTGCTTTGTATTTTACTTAACTGTAAAATACAGTTATGAATATATAATTACTTGTATAAGCATAAAACGGGAACATAGAATAAACGTAACTATTCATTACATTGCCAACTTTTAGTTACTTTTCTCAGTCTGAGAACATGACAGCCCCCACTGTTAAAGTTCTGGCTTGCAAATGAGTCAGAAATAACAGTCGCAAAGTTGAATATCCTGGGCCTAATCCTATCTGATTGTGTGTGATTAAGATGAAACAATGTGATTTTCCTTAATCCTCCTTTGAAAGAAAGAAATAACTCAGGGTATAGTTCGTGGAAATTTAGTACTGTAATCACTTAAGACCTGCTATGGACACCTCAGAGTTTAAGAAAATTAAAAAATAAACAACCCAACAGCTTATGTACAGCAAAGAGAAAAGGCCTCAGAGAATTCATATATGCAAGATGCTAGAATTGTATATAGATGAGAAACGGTTTGCTCCTTTACAAAGCCTGTGTTACTGTCCTTTTTCCAGAAGCTTTGTTAAATCAGGGACAAAAATACAGGCTATAATAATATTTGCTTTATTGGGTTCAGAGTGCATTCTTTGAGCAAACACTAACAATGTTTAAGTTTGAAATTGGAGGATAGGTAAGAAGCAAGACAGTTTTCTGTGTAAAAGTGCAGCTGACAAGAGCTGCAGGGGCTGAAATAACTGCCCACCGATGTGCCTAGGATGTGTGTCCTAGCCTAAATATCACATTTAATTTAAAAGTATATCCGTCTACCATCAGATCAACATCAGTGTGACAGGCAGAAGAGAGCTCCAAGGCAGACAGCTGGCCACAGCTCTACTCTCTCATGTACTAGAAAAACGCTAACCCAGAGCAGAGCAGGAGCTGATGTGGCTAACAGCAGCACCCACCACAATCAAAATAAATAAAACCTATTTAATCACTACAGAATAAGTTTTGTGCCCACATAGAAGCAAATAATTAAGCTTATTCAAACCAATCTGTTGGCCTCTTTCTACATTAGAAAACGTGAGGAGACATCATATTAAACATAACCACCTCACAGGCATGGATGCCAGTACAAAGTCTGAAGCAAGGAAAATGCATCCTTGGTGGAAGAGGACTGGGTCAGGGAATACTCAAGCAAACTGAACAGACATAAGCCCATGGGCCTTACGGGATCCACAAAAGTGCTGAGGGAGATGGTAGATGTCATTTTAAGGCCACACTCGATAACGTTTGAAAAATCCTGGTGACCCAAGTAGGTATACAAGGTCAGGAGGACAGCAAATGGTCACTCAAATCCTCAAAAAGGGTAGGAAGGAGGACCCAGGGAATTACTGGCTGGTCAACCTCATCTCAACCCCTGGGAATATTAGGCAGCAAATTATGGAAACCATTTCCAGGCAAAAGAAGAAGAAAACCATCAGAAGGATTCAGCACAGATTCACCAAGTAGAAGTCATACTCAGACAGCTTCAAAAGCTTCTACAGTGAAATGAAATGCCTGGTACATAAGGGGAGAGCAGTGGGTATCATCTACTTTGCCTTACTTCAGTAAGGTTTTTGAAACTGTCCTCAGCAAGATTGTCATAGACAAGCTGTTGAGATGGATAAGCAGACAGTGAGGTGGACTGAGAGCTGGATGTAAGGATAGGCTCATAGGGTGGTTATCAGTGACATGATGTCTAGTTGGAGGCCAGCAACTAGTGGCATACCCAAAGGGTCAATACTATGTCAGTCCTGTTTAACATCTTCATTAATGAACTGGATCATGGAGCAGTGTGCCCTCAGAAGCTTTGCTGATGACACAAAACTCGAAGCAATGCTTCATACACCAGCGGGTCATGCTACCATCCAGAGGGACCTCAACATGCTGGAAAAATGTTCTGAGAGGAACCTCATGAAGTTCAGCTAAGGAAAATGTGAAGTCCTGCACCAAAGGAGGAAAGAAGCTTGGCAGAAAAGAACCTGTGGTGCATCCATATGGACACCAAGTTGAACATGAGCTCTCAATGTGCCTTTGCAGCAAAGAAGGCCAGATGTGACTGCACAAGGAACAGTGTCATCAGCTCACCAAGGGAGGTGGTCCTTCCCCTCTCCTCAGCACTCGTGAGGCCACATATGGAGTATAGTGCCCCATTCCAGGCTCCTCAATACAAGAAAGACATGGGCATACCAGAGGGAGTCCAACGAAGGGCCACAAAGTTGAGTCCAGAGAAGAGATGTCTCGGGGAGTGGTTCTTATCAACTTCGATAAATACCTGAAGGGAAGGTGCAAAGAGGGTGGAGCCAGACACTTTTCAGTTGTGTCCAGTGACAGGACAAGAGGCAAGGGGCACAAAATGAAACACACAAGGCTTCTTCTGAACATTAGGAAGCATTCCTCTACTGCGCGCGTGACCAAGTACTTCTAGATTTTGTCTTTGTTTCTCAACAACTACTCTATTTTTAAGTGGCAATTATCTTAATTTTCCAAGCCTAGTCTGTTTTGCTTGTAATAGTGACTGGTAGGCCATTCACTTGTCTTTATATGGACCCACAAGTTTTCCCGCCTTATTCTCTCTCCACTGTTGAGGAGGCGGAGAAAGAGAGTGGCTTGGTGGGGGTCTGGTAGACATTGAAGTGAAGTGGTTATGCAACTCTAAAACAAAGTAGGCCAGTTTTAGATGCAAGTATACCATCGTAACTCCAAGAGTAACATCAGTTTGCAGTGCGTAAAAAGGTCAGCATGTGAAAATTCCTGCCCTTGAGTACTACCATCCATTCATTTTAAAGATTAAAAAAAATGAAAATAAAAAACAACCCTCCCCAACAACTTCAAATAAAATGAATATCCCAAATACCATACCGCTTGATAAAGATCTTACCTCAAAGATTGATTTTATAGATATTGTCTCAGTGTCAGTTCTGAGGTAATAACTAAATATATACTACTTTGATTGAAAAGAAATTATATATTCAATTCATATCTCTCTCACACACACACACATAGAGTAACTCAAAAATTTTTCCTAAGCCAACTGACATAATTGTATGTAGGTCAAGTTGTCCTGACAGTGATGAAAAAGATGAAATAAGACAGAGATAGAGATCTTCATAATTTAAAAATCCTCCAAAAGAAAAAGCCCTGGTGCTTACCAAAACCAACCACAGACACAGTCCTGTTGTGAACATACAGTTTCTTCATCACTGTGTGACGGAATATATCTTGCATATTAATGGAAAATATATTCAAAAAAATTTTTTTGAAATACTTACTCCTAGCACAAACTTGAGAGTTCAGGTCAGTCTGTATAAAGAGGGCATACAGTTTTTGGCAGTGGTCTTCCAAGTTTCAGTAAAGCGTTGATTTCCCTAACTCAACTGCTTAAAGAGAAAAGTACTCTGTATTAAATGAAAATACTACCTGACAAAAATTAATCAAGTGCAAAAGAGGGCAAAAAGCTAATTAATTATAAACAGAGAAGAAAAATGAAGCAAAAACTGTATAAAGACAGTCCAACTTAGAAAAGCCAATTATAGATAAACAACTGTTTTAAATAAGTATTTTGAAGATGTAGTTACAAAGCTGAGAGTTATTTTGTCTCAAAAACAGAAAAAGTTTGTCTTGAAGTGACAAACCAATGAGATAATCCACTAATATTTAATGATAAACAGTTGTTATAAATAGGAATGTTTAATAAATTAATATTAATTAAATTAAATTAATAAATTAAAACAAACCAAAAAGCATACAAGTGTCAAACACGACAGCTTTAGTACTCTCTTCTTGTGAGTTAGGATAGTATTGTCAAAATAGCACACTTCCCCTCCCCAAAATATTCAACTTGATAGACATAAAGGTTTTAAAGAGACCTTTAGAGAGACTGGTCTGGTTCCACGTTCTGTTATCTGACCTAGCAGTAGGAAAATACTTCCTGCCCCCCACATTTTTTTAAAATTTTTTTTTAATTTTTTTTTTTGCAACTCCCTTACCATCATAACAGAAAAGAAATGCCCCAGTCTCAGATCAGGTGGGAGAGATGCCTGGGTATTGCAAAGGAAGACATAACCAGAAGAACAACGTTCAGAAAAAATGGTCTACAATGAAATTTGATAGGTTGAAGAAATGAAAAATGGAGACTGGCTAAACAGTGAGACAGGAAAAAACAGATAAAAGGTTCAGGCTGGCTAAGACCTAGTGCGAAGATGGGTTTCCTGTGTCTTAGGGTCAAGAATCAAGAGGCAGGAGTGGCAGTCAGCTCTGCCCACAGCCGGAAAGGTCCATTATATTTCATCTTGGCAGCATTAAGAAATTCAATGACGTGGCTTTATGCCACAGTTAGCTGCCTTCTGGCACACTTTTTTCCATCAAGTTTGTATCAACAAACCTTAGTAACTACAGACAGTACCTTATAGGTGAAGCTGCCAACACTGTAAGAAATTAACCGTGAGAAACTTTCATATTGTATTTCACAGTGAATAGAAATTCTTCAAAAAGCACTCAAGTGTAACAAGATAATTATTTATAGTCTATTTTGCAGGCATATTTAGTACAAACATGTCCACTAAATGGATAGTCAGAACAGAGTATGAATAAAAGAGGTCAAACAGAATAACTAAATAACAAGAATGCTATTTATAGCTGCAAAAAACTGCAAATTGCCTGAAGATGACAGGAAACTGCACTTATGCAAATGAAGAGAGTTGAGCTTGAGATTAATTAAATCATTAATCCTTTTTGTTTGCAACTCATTTTCAGAAAACATTTCAGCTTGACATTAGGAAAGTACTGTATGTGCAATAGCTTATACAAGTCATCTTGAACATTTTGACATTGCTTCTGTATTCATAAGAAAAAATCCTTAGTTTGCAGTTTCTGAAGCTTTTTTCTACCTTCTTTTTGTTGTTTAAGCCTGTTTTCCAGAGCAAATTCATTCTGAAATCTCCTTGAGACCACCTTATTTGTTTACTTCTTGCTGTCATATAGGATCCTGAAAAAGCAAGGTGCTACACGATGAAGCACTAGGCAATAGGTCTACCAAAAATTAAAAAAAATTAGTGAAATACAATTCACCAAGGCAAGATGGTTCTGATTCACTTTTCTAGGCTTTACCATTAGATATTACAGAATACACCTAACCTCACCCAGAGGGACCTTCCTCCTGCAAAAACAAAACTTCCAGCTCTAAGTAGGAAATGTATCATAACAATTCTAAAAGCCTCAGTACAGGTATTCTAAGATGTCTAAGCACTCATATACACCCAAGAGCATTGCTTAACATTGCTACACTGTGCTGAAGCTCTATTTCACTCTTTTTTTTTGACACACAATACCAGTGTCACTCTTTTTAACCTTGTAATGTTTGTTTTTTTTTTTTCAATTTTAATTTTAAACAGTTGAAATATCAGAAATGGCAGTAAAGGAACTGTTTGTAATGAAAAGTTGAATTCTTTTCCCTAAAGACACAGAGAAGCATTGGGTTTGTTTCCTACCTGCACAAAGCTTCTGGATCTACAGCACAGCCATTTCAAAAATAAATGAAACCATTTCAATTTAACTGATAACTAACTAAAGGTAACTACCCTGGATTAAGTAAAAAGTAGCAAACAACAACAACAAAATCTATATTCTACACAATTATTTAGTTTAATTTCTGTAATGAAATACATTTTTAAAAGAATTTACAGACTGAATGATACAGGTCTCATAAGGTGCACTTCTTTTAAAGCCTTGATAATAATTTAAATCCCATATGAACTTAAAAGCTCAATCTTGAATACATATCCCCTCAAAGCATGCCACTGGAATGTATGCCTCCTGAAAATATGCCCTTGAATCTCCCACCTACAATGTACTGTAATTTGACTGCAACTGTAGACTCATCTCTGTAACTGTTGCATAGCTAAAGTTTTATATCAAATAAGTTTGAAGAAATCCACTGTTAAAGTATGAAGATATTTCAAGTAAAGACAAAGATTAGTAACAGAGGAACACCTCTGTTTATATTCTCTATAAAAGCAACAAATAAAATGTAATTTTTTAGGCATTCTCTTGAAGCTCAAGGCTGTAAAACACAGTAGTAAGAATAAAAGGTTTCCATAACATATCCACTGAGAATACTAGCTACATTTCTAGTACTTACCTAAAACTTCCAGTACTTAACTGGAAAGTGAGAGAATTGGTGCTAAAATCTAATTATTTACTCCTAAGCAGCAAGAACAAGATAAAGACAAACCTCAGAGTGAGCCAGAGGATAGCTTTGGGATGACCAAATGACAAAAGAACCAAATGTTTCCACAGATCAGATACTCTTTCACAATCAAGTGGTGGTCTGATACTAAGCACAGACATCTGAAGAAATCTACATCACTTCAAAGTGAATTTTTCAAAATAAATTGATTTTAATTCTTCTGTAGTGATAGTTTGTCAAAATTGTATTTGCAATTAATTCCTGAATCAGCAGTTATTGCAAGTTATAACAGCAGGTAATTAAACGAACAGGTAATATCCTTGATACATTAGATAACAATAGAATACTTTCACAACAGGTCAGAAGATGTCACAGAAGCAACACGGCCTCAACATGAATAATTCCTACTATGGATGAACAATCCCACAATGCTGTCGTAGTGGTAGAAGTACATCTAACAAATTGGTCTGACTTTTGCATGTGGCCAAAACAACTTTCTCAAATCCTTAACTTGGTGCTACCTCTGATCATGCCCCCTTTCTCCTTCCACCCCCCCAGCCAAAATAAAAAACAAAAAACAATTCTGCTTCCCCTCTGATTAGATTCAAATGCCAACTATGGCAAGAAAGACTGAATTTATCTTCAGTTCAATACAAGTGACCCAAATCTCCACGGAAATATATCATGAGTGCAATGGCAATTCCCTGATACAATAACACAGATAATGTAGCATTGCTACCTGTATTATCCTCACTAACTCTTAAGAAAAAAGGCTAAGCAGCACATGACAATGAAATCACTTTTAGAATACCAACCTGCAAATCACAGCCAGTCTTTTGAAGACGTTTATTGAAAAAAAAAATAAAATAAAGACGTCTATTTGCCAAAAGCAAAACGTCTATTTGCCAAAAAAAAAAAAAAAAAGAGAAGATTTTGTAGGTATTCACTTCATTCAATTCAATTTGCTCTGAAGATGAAATGGACCACGTTAGATAAAAAGCAGTGAAAATGAAGAAATGGGTATTTCATAAATCCCATGGGATGTGGTAGGGAACCAAAACAGTACTATAATATGGACCAAAACAAAGGCAGACGAATACAATGTCCTTTTGTTTGATCTTTTCACAAAGAAGGGTAAAAAAGCTTCACTCTTTTTCATGGTATCTGGCTCTCCTCGTTTTGTTTCAAGACATGTATAGTTCTAACTGTAAGAGTTTTTTGACCGTACAGCATCAACACATGAATATGCTTCATGGGCATTTCTGCTTTCACAAGTTTTGTGACTATGAGCCTAAAAAAAAGACCTATTTTTTAAAAACAAACAAACAAACAAAAATATGAAAAGAAGCCTGCTCTGAAAAGTTTAATTCCCTACCTCTTCTTTAAACTTTGGGCCAATCATTCCAAAAACACCACACCATGATGTTGTGTGCCACGCAGCAGACATTTTGTCCAAGATCACCAACTCCTCAAACAAGCCACACCTGCCCTACTGGGCCTTGTACTCAAGGCATGGGAAGTCTGAACACCAGCATGAGCAGCTGCTGTAAGGGAACATGATGGAGTGCCCCAGAGTGGCCTGTGCTGCACACTGGTGGACTAGATGAAAGAGATAACATTACAGCATGTTAGGCAATGATATGTCATTATATATAAATTCTGTAGATTAGCCTCAAAAGTGCTAACCAAAAAAAGATACTTTTAGCTTTACTTCAATCTGAAGTCCCAAATGACAAAACTGTTGGAACTCTACTTTATTTATGGGAAAAGTATAAGCAAGTGAAAGGGAAAAAGAGACCACAGGACAGTGGATAGACCGATGGTGCCCTCTGCTTCCACACTCAGCTGAGAAAAGGAGAACACACTAGAAGCAATTAATTACCCCTACCTTTTGCAGTGATTTTACCCTTCCGGGTAACTGAACTCCACCACAACCACTCCCTCACTCCCCTTCCTCAAAGGGAAAGAGGGAAAAAATATGATGAAAAGGGATAAAGGGGTGAGATAAGGACAGGAAAGTCACTCTACAACTATCATAACGGGCAAAAACAGAGTCAGCACAAGGAGATGAATAAAATCTATTACCTATCACTAGCAGACTAGAGCAGTGAGAAATTAAACTAAAACCCCCTTCTCCCTATCTACTCTCTTCTACTTTCTCCCCCCGAGCAGCACAGGGAAATGGGCAATGGGGGCTGCAGTCAGTGCCTAATGCTTCGTCTCCGCCGCTCCCCCACAGTCCCTCTCTGCTCATGCTCCCCATGGGGGCCCTCCCACGGGATACCGTCCTTCCCAAACTGAGCCTGCGGGGGCTGCACACAGGCAGCAGCTCTTCAAGCCCTGCTCCCACATGGCTCCGTCCCACAGGGTCCATCCATCCATCCCCCAGGAGCAAACTGTTCCAGCATGGGTCCCCCATGGGTGGGCGGCAGCTCCCCCTAGACCCCCTGCTCCTGCATGGGCTCCTCTCCACAGGCTGCAGCTCCAGCCCGGGGCCTGCTCCTGCAGGGGCTCTCCATGGGCCGCAGCCTCCTCCAGGCCACATCCACCTGCTCCACCGGGGGCTTCTCCACAGGCTGCAGCGTTTTTGTTATCACTGTGCAAAAGGTGGTTATGGGTCCTGGTGGTTTGGGCCCTCTCCCAAACAGACTGCATCGAAACAGTACAGACTGCCCTGAGATCACTCGGATGACCACACATCCACCATTAGAGGCTGGAACAACTGGAGAGTTCAGCCTGCTCCTCTCTCATTTGCCCCAGTTGGTCAACAAAAACACCTGGCAGCTTCTGACAAAACAACAACAGGTTATTGATTATCATATCAGGTTCCCACACCCCCACAGCTGTAGCACCCAGCATTGCCATTCTTCAGTTAGTTGAGTCTGAAGCCGTGGCACCATCCAGACAGAAAAATCCTTGGCAGTCCAGCTGCTAAGGAACTGCAGGAGCAACCGATGCACTCCTGGCATGCTGCTGCCCTGAGCTATTGACACAGCCCCATCATTCTCAATGGGTTGGCAGCCCCACATTTGGAAGATTTCAATGTTTCTCTCATGCAGTAGATCACTCAACTGTGTGGATTCTGTTATGCACATCGCTCGTCTCACAGAGGGAGAAGTGGGAGAAGCACTGAGTGATACTACGGAGACTATGCAAAATCATGGCTGGGGAACTGACAACCAAAATATTCAGAAATATAACAAAGAAGTAAAATTTGGAAGGATAATTTGGCAGGGCCATTGTAGAAAGATACCCAAACCAGCTACACAAAACATTCTATAGAGCAGAAATGCAGAGCAGAGTAGAAGTACGAATTTATTAGTCTTTGGGGTCTTGGAGGCAATGTATGCCATATTCAGTCCAGACATTAATACCATTATAAACAAGGAAAAAAAAAAAATACCCTTTCAGGAAAAAATGGAAGCAACCACCTCTGATCAAGAAAAACAACTGCTTATTAAGCAGTGTTAGCCCAAAAGCTAGCCAATAAGCCTTTCAAGCTCCAAGCACTGGATGAGGCTCATTGGAGCCTGTGACAGCAAAGAAACAGGCTACATACACAGTTGGTATTTTGTTCATAGAGGTTGCCCCCATCGGTGCAAAACTAAAAACTTGAGCTGTTTTTTCAGCCCTGGATGAAACAAAGAACCACCCAGTTGGCCAAGGTAACTAATAGTGGGGCTTCTGGCTTTGCAGTGGGTACCACCAAATGATTGTATTCAATAAATTGGGAAGACATAACAGACTACTACTATGAAATGGAAATGGTGAATTTCTGCGTGGCCTATACCAGTCCAACTACAGTGAGTGCTTTACAGGAGAAAATAGGACAAATTGGCTTGGGTAATGACATTTTCTATCCAGTCTGGTCTGCCTCCATCTTGGCTGCAGTAGGCTTCACCATATGAGCAATTAACCCAAGAGCAGAAGCAAAATGCATGGTTCACTGATCAGTCAACAAGATAATGCTAAAGAGAAACAGCAATGGAAAGCAGCAGCTTTTATAATGGCTCAACAAGCCTTCCTAAACTACCAAGAGAACAGGAGGAGCAGCCAATATGTCAAACTGATAGTCGTGGCTATGGTGCTGGAAGAGCTGACAGCCTCAGAAATCTTTATACTGGCTCTTGGGCAGTATATAAAGGTCTCACACTGTAGTCTAGTGATGATAAGCAGATGACTGGATGATATGCAGCGAACCTCTCTGGAGTCAGAATTTGGAGAACACCCAGCCACACCCAGAAGACAAATCATACTGGGCTACTGCCAGAGTCAAAATTTATAGTCAGGTGATGGTAGCAAACAACTGGCTGTATTTCCTCCTGTACATGCTGACCAGAAGGCCACTATCAAAGGTCTTTGCTTATTAAGCCAATGGTGAGGTATTTCCACTTGTATTCAAACAGTTAATGGCTCGCAAGACAAACAGTCCAGAAGAGTGGTGAAAACCACATAAAATGAGTTTATCACACACTCCATCATCCTTGGGGAACCAGTTTAGTAGAGCATAATAATATCTTACTAAAAGAACATTTGTGAATTCTTCCACCTACGCACACCTTGTAGAACCAGCCAGCAGTGCTGGCACAAGCAGTAGTAAGTCTGATTAGAGGGGGGAGAGTCCAAGGCTACACCACTTACCAACTATTGTTAGGTCACCACCACACAAATGTCTACTGGGTTTGTGTCTGAAACAGGAGACAAATTTAATCTCAGCACAGGACAGATGATAATATTTAGAGAGGACTCTGTCAGGCAAACTTCTCTCTTCCAAAATGCTGGTCCAAGGGCAGGAGGCTATATTCTTAATCTTGGAATGCTCAGCCAATACTCTTTAATATGCTCCACAGACGTGATTTCAATCTATTTTGCACAAAGTGGATATGGGTAGTCTCCTTGAGAAGTCTCAGTATTGCACAAATCCACAGCGACATCTGTCGGCAACCTTTGGATTACACTGATGCTCCAAGTCTTACCAGACCAGAATATTTTGGGGGGTCAATGAGTACTATGGTTGGAGCTGAAATACCCACGTTTAAGCAGATGCCTATGCTGGTTGACATCTCAGGGTGTCGGGAATGGGAACCTCAGAAAAGTGTGTGTATGTTGGGGGTAGAGGAGGCCCAACGTGGGAAGGACCTCCATGTTTTGACCCTTGCAGATTGCTATATATTGCTGACCACTTAGAGATGGAAAAACAGATTATATTCATCAGTAACAGTTTCACAGAATCACAGAATGGCTGAGGTTGGAAGGGACCTCTGAAGATCATCAAGTCTAACCCCCCTACTGAGCAGGATCACCTAGAGCATATTGCACAGGACGGCATCCAGGCAAGTTTGAATATCTCCAGAAAATGGGACTTCACGACCTCTTTAGGCAACCTGCTCTAGGTTCACTCATCTAGGCTGCACTTCTCAAGCTTGTTTATGAGGATGTTACAGGAGACAGTGTCAAAAGTCTTTCTGAAGTCAAGGTAGACCACATCCACCGCTCTCCCCTCATCTACCCAGCTAGATTTATATGAAAGAAAGCTAATAACTAACTTTAAAATATCTTTAGTACAATAGAGTTATTCATTGAGTTATTGTCATTCGACAATGGAAAGACTGTAATAACTCACTGCTACTACCATCACAGCTTGTGACTTATAGAAGATACAAAAGATAACTGTCTTCCCTGAGTGAATTATATGGGCAATTTCTTATGGGAGTTACATGGTGTTATCATATAATGCACTGTCTTAAAAATTTAAACAAACTTTAAGTGTTGAGACCTTACTCTAAACAAACACATTTTCAGGCCTGCAAAGCTACTGCAAGCAAAGAACAACCTCAAACTGTTGCTGGAGTTGGACCTTTACCATGCAGCAGCAGATTCACTCAGAACCCCCATATAAGCACTATCATTCTCCATGAAGTTCCAGAACAGCACACTGTTTCAAAGAACTGTTATTTTAAGTACACAGTCTAAATCACCCGACCATGTACATTTTGCACAGTTTTTCATAATATCCTCATAGACAAAGTGATGAAAAACAGTCTAGAGGAATAGACAGTGAAGAGGACTGACTGAGCTGCCAGGCTCATATGTGATCAACAAAGACCAGCCATAAGCTGATCACCAACATTATACCCCAGGAATAAATACTGGGTCCAATCCTGCTCAACATCTTCCTTAATGATCTGGGTGGTGGGGAATACTGTACCCTCAGCACATTTGCAGATAACACAAAACTGGGGGGAGTGGCTGACAGGGAAAGTCCTGCACCAGGGGAAGAACAACTCTGTGCATTGGTATAGGCTGAGGACTCACCAGGTGGAAAGTAGTTTTGCAAGAAAGACCCCGACGGTTCTGAAGGACAATGTAGAAACAAGACAGCAACTCATTGCACTTGTGGCAAAGCCAGCCTGGGACATCCTGGTCTGCATGAAGAACAGAATGACCAGGTCAAAGGAGGTGATCCTTCACTTCTAGTCAGCCCTAGTGAGGCCACACCTTGAGTACTGTGTCCAGTTCTGGGCTCCCTAGAAGCATGAACATACTGGACAGGGTTCAGGAACAGGCTAAAGAAATTATGATACTGGGACTGGAACATCAGTCATGTGAGGAGTGGTAGGACTGTTTAGCCTGGGGGTGAGGAGAATCAAGGGGGGAGAGGGTGGAATCTTATCAGTATATATATAATTATCAGATTGATGCAGATACGGGCAAAGACAACAGTGCTAGGTTCTTCTCAGCAGCACCCACTGACCAGGCAAGAGGCATGAACTGAAACACAAGCAGACACCTCCTTATGAGGGTGGCCAAAAATGGCCACACCCTGCCCAGAGAAGCTGTGGAGTACGCATCCGTGAAGGTATTCAAAAGCCAGAGGGACACAGTCCTGGTCAATTTGGTCTAGCTGAACTTGCTTAAGTGGGGTGGGGGATTACATGTATTAAATTACTTCCAAAGGCTCCTTCCAACTTCAGCCATTCTGTGATTTTGTATTGATTTCTCTGGGAAAAAGGCATTCCTCTAAGCGGTAAGACAAGGAAAAAAAAAAAAAAAAAAGCACTAAAGCATATTTTCGCTGTCAAAAAAGAAACGAGAAAAACAAAAATAGACATCACTTTAATTAACATTTTCATCAACTGTCAGGAGTAATAAAAGCTATGTAACATTATAAACTGTTTTTTAAATGTATGTATCACAGAAAGATCTTCTGAAAGGACTACTCTGAATTAACAAACTTTAGAAAACTAATAATTTTGTGATCAAAATATATTAACAGTGTTCCAGCAAAAACATCAGTAAGCAAGTAAAAAGCAAAAGGTATTTTGTTTAAACCACCATAAAGATTTATTAAAATCCACCACAGAAATCCTAATCTCTACCATAATGAGATTGGAATTCTTAGTACCATGCAATCCAGCTCCTTAACTGAGTTCAGAGTACAACACACATAGAAAAGAATTAAAATCCAACCACTCTAAATATAAATAATCCACAGAAAACCAAGTAATATAACATGGAAGTCTGAAATAGAGCACTGGTGTTTTAAAATAAAGTATAGCTTTTCTCTCTCTCCATCCATCCCCCTTCCCTTTTAAATGCACTGTTTAGGCATGAGAACTGATCAAGTCAGCTTTGCAATTTTCTTCTCTCTACTCCTTAAAACATCTAGCTTTAGGACCCATGAACGACGCCTAAGGAGAAAATAACTCTATTATAGCTGACTTGTAAAGCAAAATAATCACTGGGATTCCAGAATCAAAACCAATCCCCAAGCAATAAGTAAGCACTGTTGTTGTGGATGAAACACTGGGCTATAACTGACTTCAATACCTGAACAGATGTAAAGGTGTAGTTTCACACTGAGTAGACTCAACTGAGGAGGGGACAGGGAGGAATCTGCTTCCAAGAGAAAGTTCTGTGGCTTCCTGGAACAACGCAGACGGTAGTATAACAGTGCATCGCTGATGTTGGATTGTGAATGCATACTAATGAACATCACAGAGCAAAGCATCCAGTTACACCCAATAATTATTGATGTCATCCACAAGTACAGAAGTTGGGAATGTTTTAAGCACCTGTTAATGAAGACATGAGAAGTAACACATTTGCTGCAATACAAGTTAGATACATGAGCCTGTTCTTGACTGCCTCCTGTCTTCTACCCCACTTCACATCAGCTTCCTCTTCACTCTTCCAGTGACACCACATTTCTCTGTACACTGGCTTGCTTCAGGGCACTTACCTTCATCTCAGCTTCTCTACTTCTCAGTTCCCCTACCTCTATTCTCTTCAGAGCAAAGCCACACCTCAACCCCAACATGGAATGGCTCACCACCAACACTTAAATTTGTCCATACTAAAAGCTACTGACCTCTGAAACTTACTGTGGGAAGCACCAGACAGACAACTTTTTGGTTGACATCATCCTGTAGCTTAGAAATATACTTTGGAACTACTTCTATTTACTATCTACATACCTGCATGTAAGTTCACTTTAGTTTCACTGAAGGTACATTTAATAAAACAGAATCAAATAGAAGGGGAAACCAAACAGATTCTTAAGTAAGGAATAATTAGAGACAGAAGGAAGTGAGTAATGGAGTGCCAGAAGAAATTAAATATTAAATTATTTATGTTGCATTGGCAGATTATGCTGTTGTTCTTTGATGAAATAAAAGATCCTCCCTCCAGACAAAATAAAACACAGAAGAGTTGGTCTAGTGGGAACTGTGTATATTTTCAGACATACTATAGCATGAAAGATTATTAGTTAAGCTAGAATACACTGCATTGGAAGATAGATTAAAAAAAAAAAAAAAAGTATGAAACTCATCAAGGAAGGACAACCACAACCTTCATTCAAATAAGGATGATGTGACAGAGTTCCATTAATTTGGACTAAATCAAAAAAATATTCACATAAATATTCTAATATTCACATAAAGGAGACAGAAACAAAATACAAAGTTCTTCAACACTGCATCAGCAGATTCCATAGACGCAGAGGAATCTGTAGAGGAATCTCATTCACTGTAAGTTCAGAATATGATAAAAAAGAAATGGACAATTTTGTGAATCCAAACAAGTATTTTTAAAGTTTTGTTCTTAAGTCAAACATGTAGGGATTTTCTGTTCTTATCTACCATTTTATCAGCTGTAAAGAGGAGATGTAACTAGTGAGCATACAATCGAAGCTACTATTATGTATTCATAACAACAAATAATAATAAAAAACAATTTTATGGGTTATCCATTCCAATTTATCTCCATTACCTATCTGTTATACTAGCGTCATTGTGTTTGTCTGGAAGATCAGGTACAGTCCCAGTCGTTGTGTACAAGAAAGATACATTCAAGCTGTAGCCAGCAGGAAAAAGGGCAACTAGGATCACAACAAGCTCTTAATTTTCCTGGTATAAAACAAGTGAAAGCCTGAATCATTCAACCTAGCAGTAAAAAGACAAAACATGATTGTTCTTTATAAAGAAACCAGAGTAAATACTACAGGGAAAGAAGTAAGAATTAAACTACTGCATCATATTAAACAAGAACAGGTGAGTATATGAAGACCATGAACAATTATATGCTGGAAACTAGATGGACATTTTTGAAACAATCCAGAAAACAAAGACAATCCACAGTATGCCCTAACATGAGTAAGTGTCTTATTGTAAAGATTGGAAGATGTGATTTACAGGCCTACAACACAAAGCAAATGCACAGCTAAACAAAAACTCTCTTGTGTCCTTGGAGGATAAAAGCAAACCAAACATTTATAGTTTTACAGTGGTCCTCTAGGTTTAATCTAGTACCACAGCTTTAAAAGTCAAAAACCTTTAATCTGAAAACGAATAGGCCACTTCCTACACCCAATGGGAGTGTCAGAAGCAAATACACATATTCACTTTTAAGTTAAGCTTCGATTAACCCATCACACTAAGGATCATGACAGAATGATAGATGATTTTAAAAGGGAGCACAAACAAATGTTCAGATTCATAAAATATTCCTTAAACCAACCTTCTGAGATACCCTTCTTTTATAGAAATTTATATAGTAAACATTATACTGGCATACCAGGAGCATGAATGCAAAACAGCACAGACTAAAAAATCAGAGCAAGAGGAAGAGGAACGGCATGCACGCTGCAAATAAAGAAATCAAGAACAGCCACAAAATCCAAGAAAGAGTATTGATAACAAAAGGAACTGTCAGGCTCCGATGGAACATGCAGTAGTATACCAGGTTATGTGGAACCACAAGTATGTGGCATGACTCATCCTCTTCCTTCTTTGTCAAAAGCGAACATAAATGCAGCAAAGATCATGCAACATCATTACCAGTCACAAATAACCCGAACAACATGATAAGGACTTGGCAGGCAGCATCCCTTATCCCTGGCCAGACCGACAGGATACCTCCATCTGCCCTGGTATTCATGAACATAGGAGCGTGAAAGAATGAGTACAAAAGGATGAAAAAGACCTATGAGAAAATAAATGCAAGTGACTGAAGTGGGTTTTGTTCAAAGTAAAAGCTTTATGTCTCTGTATGCAGTATTGCCTGTGAACTGCTTTCACCTGTTTGACTTGCTCTGATTACAAACTCTGTTTGGCTGTTACAGAACCACAGCATCTTAAAACAGACTGTTTTTGTTGAGATGGCCATTGTGTCAAATGTAGTAAGTTCAACTCTGCAGCCAGAATAACCTGGGTTATCATTTGTTGCCTTTCAGTTTCTGCAAAGCACAGATTTTTTTTCTTCTTTGTGTTGAATGGTGGGATTCCAAAGATTTGAATAAAGATAATAAAATACATGGGTAGATAGAGGGAGAGAGAGAGAGAGAGACATCTTTCACTGCAAAAACTATGGTTTGTGCTCAAGATACATGGAGTGCTGCTGAGACAGAGCACTTCAAACTCATTACTGCCAAGCCTCTCCCTTAGACATAAGTCAGTCAGCTTGATTCAATTAACTAAATCAGAAAAGCTTCCTTCCCATTGGCATCTCTTCATGCATAATCTCCACACATCCTCTAAACACTATTTCTACATTTCATTCACTTTCTCACATACAGATGAAAAAGATGCCCTCTGCACAATTTGATGCAAACAAACACACAAAAAAAAAAATAAAACAAACAACAGTACCATCAAGATTTCTATCCAAAGAATGGTGAGTTTCAAAAGCCAGTACTGCACATGAATTGTGTTTCTTATTTATACCCGTGTTACCTTTCTTTGTCAGTACTTTTCTCATGTGGTCACAACCTACATCTCAATCCACACATTTATTCCCACATAATTCTAGTAGCAAATTTGCAAAAGCTGGTTTTAACACAAGTTACAAAGTAACCCATAGTCATTATGAAATACTCAATTGAAATATTTTTCAATAACACCTTTACATCTTTCCATAGCAATACACTGAATCACTATTTAAAAAAATAGTAATTCAGAACATTAGGAAGGATTCCTCCATTATCACAGAGAAACAAAGAGGATTATTCATTAAGGAGAAAACCTCACTGCCTTTCAGCAGCCCAGTGTATGTCCATTTTATATATTCTCATTTACTGCCTTAAAAAAAAAAAAAAAAAAAAAAAAAAAGGAAAGCAGAAAAAAAAAAGCTTAGAAGCAGAGAGAAGGGAAGGCTACTGTTGGACAGATCTTAAACCTACAAATATTAAGAGTCTCAATGGTTACAACACTTTCCAATTTGCAGTTTTCTGTAATCGGAAAATACTTAGTTGTGCCTTGGGAAAACACTCTGCATTTACTTGATGAAACCAAATTCTGCAGCATGAGAAAAAAAAAAAACAAACAGAACTTCAACAATACTATGTAGTTACAGTACATCCAGTGTTTCTTTCTGTCTCTTTAGCATTACACTGAACTATGATGCTTTAACTGTTTGTTTTCCTTTTTTTTTTTTTTTTTTTTTTTTAAATTGCTTGAAATACTTTGACATGAAGAATACAAAGTGTTATTCTAGACCAGACTTGTAAGCCAGTCTAGCAACAATTCAGCTGCATGGCCAATTCCAGATATCCTTCTGAAGACACAAGAACAGAGTAATACGGTATAACCTGCTGTACGGAACATGGAAGGTACAGTATAATCTATAATCTTGTCCATGAAGTGTTTAACCGTAATTGTTAGAAGTTATTTTCACATGCAAGTCAGACAATTTCTCTAGCTTGTTTGGCTCAATTTGTGATCATTTACAAATCTTTGTTTGTTTGCACTTGCAACTCTAAGTTTAGATATAATTACACACATAAGTATCCCAGGAGCTCTACTAAATTCTTCATCTCAAATATCATCAGTGACAGTCAGATCAAACTGTTATGTGGAAAACTGGCAAGTTACACAGTGACTTTTAAAAACAGTCTTCGTTTCACTGCACACGCCATTGTTCTTGAGCACGCAACATGGGTACTTCCCTCAACCTGTCAGAGGAGGACTGCAGCAGAAATCCTGAGCCATGACTACTTGTAAAACCAGGCAACATGCCAGGAACAAGATTGTCTGTAGTACGTATGCCTTTATCACCACAGTTCCTTAGGATCTACACACAAGGAATCAAGAAGAAAATTTCTCTCAAACTTAACATTTTCCTGAAATCAACCACATGCAGGGAAATAATATCTGAAAAAGCAGATTAGTTCGTATGCTATTCTATTCGACACACAGTGCGTTGGAGGGCATCTCACTTGACTAGAAAACCGACAAAGCAACGCAGAGGTGGACCTGTACTCTGGGTCAGATCTCTCTGCCTCCACGAGCCTGAGGGAGAAAGGTATGCGTGATCCCCACATGCTCTTGGCTGCACCCGTGGGCCTCTCCTTTCTACCTGCACCTGCACTGGGACCAGCACAGAAACTAGACAAGTTCAGGACTCAGAGTTCAAACCAAATTCAACATGCTTTCTATTTTTTCTGCAAGCATGAGCTGGCACATGCTCACCAGCCTCTGTCAGAATTATTTTTAATCTCCTGATGTTGAGGTGCTGCCACAGATTGCCCAGAGAAGCTGTGGGTGCCCCATCCCTGGAGGTGCTCAAGGCCAGGCTGGATGGGGCTTTGGGCAACCTGGTCTGGTGGGAGGTGGCCCTGCCCATGGCAGGGGGGTGGAACTGGGTGGGCTTTCAGGTCCCTTCCAACCCGAGCTGTTCTGTGACAACAGGCACTGAGTGAAAACAATAACATTCTACAGAAAAAAATCGGTTAAGAAAATGATATTTGGGGACTGAGCTGTAGCTGCCTGAACGCAGGATTTGTCACCAACCCTGTCAACACGAAGATGCAGAAGGGCCCCCCCCCACGCCCGGGAGGCAGCACAGGGGACGGAGAGCGCCGGGCTCCCGCAGCCACAACTTGCGGTCCCCGCGCCTGCACCCTGCCCACACCGCTGCCTGCCGGCGGGGGCTGCCCGCTGCTTCCCTCGTTTTTCCCTTTTCTCCTCCCGAGGAGCCCGGGGCCGGCGCCGGTGTCACCGGGGCCCCTCCGGCAGCCGCCGCCGCCACCAAGTTGGGGAGAGGCCAACAAACCCCGGACGGGTGCGTGCGGCACAAAATAAGAGACTTATAAAAATAAATAAATAAATAAATAAATAAATAAAGGAAAGAACAAGAAAGAAAGAAGGAAAGCGGCAGCCGCCGCCGCTCGCAGGGCGGTGGGAGCCATAACACCGCGGCTCTACACACCCGCCTCGGGGCGGCAGCGAGCGGAGACCCCCCTCGGTGTTTTGGGGGTCCCCCGGGGGCTCAGCGCCGCCGTCTGCGGCGTCCCCACGGCCCCGCAGGAAACTTCGCCGGCTGGGGAGCGGCGCCGCCGGGCAGCCGGGACGAGGCACAGCCCCGGACCCGGTCCTGATCCCGGCCCCGGTCCCTCTGGCAGCTCCAGCCTCGCCGGCCGGGACACCACCCTCCCGGGAAAGGCGGCCCCGTCCCGCCCGGTCCCGTCCCGTCCCGCCCGGCGGTGCGCAGCGCCCGGGGCCCCTCCGCCCGCAGCCACCAGCCGCCTCCTCCTGCTCCTGGCCGCCCGTCCCCACTCACTTACTCACTCGCTCACTCACCGCGGCGGCCGCACTCCGCTGGCGGCGGCAGCGACACCCAGGGCTGCCGCGCTCCGCCGCCGCCGCCGCGACCCCTTCCTGCCGCCGCCCCGCACCGCCCCGGGGCGGAGACAGCCCCGCCACCGCCCCCCGCCCCGCACCGCCCCGACCGGGACGCGGCGCCGCGCACGTCGCCCTCTGCCGAGCGGTGCCCGGCGGCGGGGCCGGGCTGCCCCGGGGCGCTTCGCTCCCCGGCGGCGGCACGACCGCATCGCCCGGCGGCGCTTCTCCCTGTCGGCAGCGCCTGACTTGGTGCCGGGCTGCTCGCCTCCCGGCCGGGAAGCTGAAGGCCCGGCCGAAGGGCTGCGGGCCTTACCCTGGGCCATAAGCTCGCGATGGGTTTGGGGAAGGAGCCCCAAACAGTCCCGGCGACGCAAACCTTCCCTGGGGCTGTCTTCAGGGAATAGCGGGGTCCTCCAAAGCCGGCCCTCCTTGTGAGAGCAGCAGCTCTGACCTGAAGGTATTAACACACGGAGCCAAAGCCTCTGAAAAGGGAAATTAAAAAAAGCACTGAAGAATTAACGCTGTCGCCTTTTTGAAAAGGAAGGGGGAAGTTTGAGGAGGATTTTCTTTAAGACGTTGCTTCGGATTTTTCAAAGCGCTGTCTTCAAAGTTGGAGGAAATGAACATTTCAGCTTTTTGTGAATACCTTTATATAGAGGAGGTCACTAATTTAACTCCTATAGTAAACATCATGCAATCTACCTTAGACTTCATGTTTAATGGCCCTCTAAATAATTCTGCTGTACTTACTTCCATTTGCCTATATCGCTTTCATTACTTTGAGTGTTGTTTGATTTTTTTTTTAACTTTAATCTCACTTATGTTACTTGTCTCTTTGCCAAGTGAATCCATACTGATTCACAAAGGCCATAAAATGGATACATTAAAACATGCTGTTTAACTTCTGCCTCCTCATCTTCTGAACCCTGAGATTAGACTTTCCATGTCCTTTTCTTTGAATATGATATATCCTGGCATAGAAAAATAAAACAGCTTTTTTTATTTTGCAACTTAAACTGTAGCCTCCTAGCATGAAGTGCGGAAAAATAAATTTACTACACATTAGTCCCTCTAATTTCCTGTAAGGAAATTAAACCGAGTTTTAAAAATATTTGTCATCATATGTGATTGGGTATATACTCTAACATCTTTTTAATAAAGTCAAAGTATCCCAAATGTTCTTTTTCATAAAAGATAATTTATTATAAGGCTTTTGTGGGAAATAAAACTGTGTGTATGGTTTGGGGGGTAGGGAGTCCTTTAAATCTATAGACTCCTGCATTAGGTCCTAATTCAACAAATGCTTCAAATATTTGGAAGGTAGATACATGCTTAAGTAACAAAATTTGAGGTGAAATTTATATCACATTGTAGAATGATTTCTTTGGTCTGTGGATACAATGTCATAGTAATGCAATTGGACTTCTTAGTATGCAGGAATGGACTGAATTTTACGTCCTAAACTTTGTGGCAAGTATACTCATTCATCTGTCAGAGATGTTCATTATGAATGCCAAGTGTGGAGTTGCCACATGCCAGTTATAGACGTATGAGAAAGTATTATTTGAATGTGTCCAAAAAGCTTCTGAGTCATGCAGTCCTCTCGTGTGCACTTCCAAAACACAGTAGTATTGGCACCGACAAACAGCTATAGTAAATGTTAAATCATAAAGGCTGCTAGCATATATCTTGATGAAATATTTTAGCTGGATGAATAAACACATAGATACATAGATAGATTGAATGACTGAAAGCTGTTTTGTTCTTTGTTTTGAGTATCATCTCCTCTGTTTCTGGCAGAGAAGCTCATTTCCTTTTCCTCCTCCCTTTTAGGCAGAACAAAATGCCACCCTTCCCTTTTTTATCTAGCATATATAAAAGCGTAGACAGCATATACACTGGAGAGCAGCGTGGAGATTTTACTTTGCAAATGGAGCAGCATGCTGGCAGCATAAAGGATGAAAGTCTTTGAAGAGCTCTTTTGAGGATAGAAATCAGCCCATGAACTCCTTCAGGCTGCAGTCTTATTCATCGTTATTTCCAAGACTTTTTCAAGATCTATCTTTTTCAAGATAAATTCCAATTTTTAAAAAAAGAGAACCACTGAGCTGGATATGTATTATATAGATATATAACACAGACATACTTAGTGTACTTCTCATACCTCAACATAATGCAAAAATACCACAAAACAAATACCTTTCCATTGGAGATTTAATTTTGTCTGGGTAAACAGGGAAATATTCCACAAATTCAATTACCTCTGCTAGCACCCTTAACTTTGCTAAGGTTAACACCTTTGTGCAATAAATGGTCTCTGTGGATTGCAGAGGATGTAAGCTTTTTGTGGCACTGCTGTCTTTCCTATGAACAGAAGATATTAATCTTTAGCTCTGCCAGGCCAATAGCTAAAAAACTGTAAATAAAAATCATTCATAACTATTGTATAGAATGATGCCATATTTTACATACAGCAGAAATTATTGTTGGATCTCTCTGATCTATTTGGGGTTTTGCTAGCCCACATATACACTAGTCTTTGATCATAAGGCATATGAGAAATCTGACATGACTGAATGTGTGTGCCAGTGATTACTGGTGCCCCAGTGCTAGCAATTCAGTTGTTGTCATTAATCTGAATGTGCCAACACAAATAACCATCCTTGAAAATTATCCTGAGGCCTATGATGTGTCTTTAAATAACCTTACTCTTGCCCATTTGCCTCTGGTCTCACTAAAAATGTATTTGAGACCTACAAAGGTCTCACTAAAATGTATTTATTTGTTTATTTATTACATGTATATATACATTACATGTATATATATATATACTCAGTTGTTTTTTTCTCTTTTCTTTTCTTTTTTTTTTCTCTTTTTTCTCAAAACAATTGGATGTCTGTGATAATAATGAAGGGAGACTTGCCAAAGTGTTAAGTAGATGTGAACCAGACCTTAGACTCCATCTTAGACTTTGTCTAAGTATTTGGTGTAAAGAAAACAGTAGTTCAACATTCATGGCTGGTACTTGACTGTGTTAAGCTGTGACTGATGCCAGATACCAGCTCACCACTTATTTCTGCCGTACATACCTGATGACTAAGGTGTCTAGTGTCAGTGAGAGTGAGTGATTAGTGATTCTAAAGGTTATCTAACGTCATTCGAAAAGGTTACATCTTCCTAATGTAACAATGCTTGTTTATAAAAAGGGAAGTAACAGTAAATTTTTAAAGTGTTTTGAGCAAATCTGGCCGTAGTCCTCTATGCTTGACGGGGAATTGTGCTGCTGCTACATTGCAAGGATTTAAGAAGTCTTACCATTACTCAGTTTTAAGATGAGATTCCAAAATAGTGACAGATTTCATAAAACTTACCATAGGCCCACTAATAAGGAGGGAGGCCCGGTACTGTTATGAAACCTTGAAAGAATAGCTGTGGACAGAGGATTTGAAGGAAGATAAAGAGAGAAGACTAGTGATGCCAAATTGTCCTCTGCATATACTTCCGTAATTGACTGTACCTATAAATGTTTTTTTGCATAGAACAAGACAAAATCTGCCAGCAAAGTCCACTGAACAAACAACAATTGTTTAACTTTTAGAGGCAATTTGTTCTATGCTAACATCATTTTTTTAAAGGTAACTGCAGCCAGGGGCACATGAACAGAGCAGCAGTTCTTGAGGCCAGAGCAAATCATACAGTGGCAGCTATGTATAAATAAGTAGATTTATGGTTTAAAGTGTGAGAAACAAGTACTGCAAAACAAACAATTTAAAAAAAAAAAAAAAGTCAATGTTTAGCCACAATTCATCCAGGGGAAAATTTACCAGTGTTGGGCTGGAATTAAAGCACTTTTCGATGGGTTGAGTCATGCATCCACACCCTTTTAAAATCTAAATAGCTGGAGTTGTCATGGGCTAACTGATGGTAGGTTCATTGCAAGCTAATTATTACGCACAAACAATGTAAAATGTCACCAAAGTTACTGGTCTGGACAAGGATGTAGCTTCAGAATGAGTGCTGGGCAGATCATTCAATCACAAATACAGATCATGGCCAAGTCTGTATGTGCTATGACAAGCAGTAGGATGCTGGATGGGTGCCAGCTCTTACTTTGCTTCAGTTACTCAGTAAAATCAATAATATCCTGTTCAAAATTAATGCGAAAGAATGATGTTATGACACTGGTAAGAGAAAGAGTGAAATAATTTAATATTTACTTACTACTTTAGGTTTATTATAGAGTATTTAAATGCTAACTAACTGAGCTTTGCAACAACAATGTAAAGAAGATAAGGCATTTCCCCCCATTTCTACCATGTTCCACAGAATCTGGTCAACTATTCGGTTTTCTAAGACTAAAAACAAAGATACCCAGTTGTGGATACAGAACTAATTAGATAATCTACCAAACTCCCAAGGTATTGCTCTTTTATTAAGCTATCAGTCAATAACACTTAGTTAATCTATTTCCCTTATTCTTCTTTATTCCAGAAATTGTTTGTCTGAGTTCTACAAGTATTGTAAAGCAAAAGAGTCACTAGGAATCATCTCAGAAAGCAGAGTTCTTGAGCTATCCCCCTTTCCCAGAGTGAAGGAGGCAAGATCCCATCATTGTGAAATGTTTGAGGGTGGTGGCCAAATTACCTGTTCTTGAAAAGAGAGCATCCAGTTCAGACATCCAGTTTCACTTTGTGTGACAAAGAAGACAACCATTACTTGAGGCCTCCGAGGAAAGGAAGATATCTAACTTATTATTTTTTTTTTTTCCCCAGATTTACTCCATCTGCTCCAAAGAGACCCTTGGAAATTCATTTAATCCTTAAAACAGGAACTCATCTTCCTCCTCCTTGTAATGTGTACATTCATTTTCCTTCCTTTGTCTTGGATTGATCTTTGCTACCCAGAAGATTAGCCCTGGAAGCACCTCTAACCAGATGAAGAAAGCAGCAGGATAAAATGCTGAAGTCTGGCAGATGGCCTTTGGGTTAATAATTAGATATTTCATTGTGGAGGTCATTGTCCCTCAAGTGTACAATGATCACCTACAGAGAATGATAGCAAGCCACTAAGTGAATTTGGAATATGTGGGGGATATGACTGCACAGCATGCCACCAAGACCAATTCTTTCTTGGCTCACAGGCAGAAAGCTGAGCAGAGTATGCAAACCTACCTGAAATTCCCCCATGCATGACATGCTTTTGTCTGTGTCCAGTGAACCCAGATTTCCAGAAACTGAATCCTTTCACTTGGTCCTGCAACAGAGCAGATAATAACATCTGAGTCTAATTTTTATCTTGATATATAATTATTCTGAAATAATTGAGCATAGTGTTGCTAGAGCCAACTACATTGTTTTTCATCCATTTTCGTTTCTTACATTGTGGCAGATATATCCACTCCTATTATGTTGCTGGAGTCCTCTAAATATAAACCCAAAGGTTTAACTCCATTCTATAATCCATTATAAATTATATATATAAATTGCCTGTTTTTATGGGGAAATGCTGGACTGAAATGAGTATTGACTAAAATGCAGATAGTGCTTTTGGCACCTGCCACAGACAAAGACGCAGAATAGTTTTTAAACCATAAACAAGATCTTTTTTTTTTTGTTTGTTTTCCTTCTGAAGGACATAAAATCCAAATATCTTGTGAAATACCTGTTCGTGTCTTGTAGATTTCAGTATTTTTTCCTCTGATTTTTGTAGTCCTTTGATATATATAGTTTGATATATATACATGTATATATATTTCTAAGATGCTACTAATCTGCCTTCCTTATGATTTATAAATCAAGGAATTCTATCTCCAAGTCTAAAATCAAATTCAGTCATTGGCTAGATCTGCTGTACATCACGACTATATTCACATGGCATGAAAACCCAGAACATCTATGCAAACAATAAACGTTTGAAGTACCACATTATTTCAATCCCTATTGAATTTCCTTTGTCATTTAGTGCAAATTCCTTAAAGTGAATAAACAATGCAAAAGCAGGAATGTTTCAGTAGTGCTTTTATATGCAAATACTCTTTGCATTCAGAGCAGACGTGTTTGTATACATGTAAATGCTTATATGAGATTCCTCTGTTTCTGTACCAAAACGGTGTTTTGGTACACCATGTGTACCCCACATCTTCAGTCAGCCTAATGCAGCAGAGATATAAAGATTTCCACTATGGAAGCTACTTGTTATGGATGTAAACTTCAAGCACAAACCACAGTTGTAAATATGTATGTAGACTGCTAATGACAGGTTATGACTTATCCATCAGAACAACTAACAGCAATTCTTGGAGCTTTGTCTTTTTTCAAGAATAGGTGAGAAATACTTATCAGAGTCTTAGTAATTCCCGTCCATGTCACTGAACTCCGAAGGAAGGAGCCTAGATGCTTCCTTATCAAACAGCCAAGTCAATCTTTTGCTGAATGCATAGAGTTTCTAATGAAAATAGTGTAAAGTTAGTGTAACATACAAGTTGGTCAGTAGAAAAATTACGTGTGCTTAAATAGATCTTCTGGTTCTTATAGGAGCAGGTTTTTGGGGGGAGGAGTGTGGAGAAAAAATGTTTGTGAGTTAAAGCTGCTGTTATACTATTTGTCTTATAGTTAAGTAGAAGTTCAGTGAAACACTAAAGTAACACCATTGTCTGTCTTCTGATCCACATGTGGTATGGCTGAAACTTGTCCAAGTGTCCAAATGATCTACAGTTGCAGTAATCATCCCCAGGTAGGTCTCATGGAAAATATGAATGTGGCAGAAACACCCTAGCATGTATGTTTGATGGTAAGTTGTGCCATGTTCCATCAATTAAATATACATGTACATATAATTAAATATACATGTATTCTTAAGAGAGGATTTCTTCTTGTCTCTATATTCTTGAATTTACATTTGACTTCAGCATACTGATTCAGGCATACGAACAGTGAAGAACTGAAAGGTTCAGTATGACTGCCTTTTGTCCTTTCCTTTTATTTTCTCTAGTTTAAATTTAGAGGATTTCCTGCTCAGCATGTACATGTTTCAGGTCACCTTTTATAGTTTGCTGTTTTTTTTTAGGACATCTGACTCATTCCCCATATTATATATGGAGCCCAGAAGGCTACCCCTAATCCTCTGTTTTGAGGATTCACTTCCACTAAGTGAAATTCTGCCCTTGAAATACTGCATTTGTACAAGTTTTTTTTTTTTTTCTGTTTTTTTTTTTTTTTTTTTTTTTTTTTTTAGTCAGCTTTCCCTCACTTGAACTTTCCTTCGTACCACAGATATAAACATAATTTTATGAAAGAAAATATTTGTTCTGTTAAACCGCATTTTCTAATAGTGGCCCTGTTGTTTGGGATGGCAGAGTGACAAAAGACTTACAGTCAGGCTCTTTGTGAGCTTTATACTGTAGATCATAAAATAAAGTAGCTATATTTCCATTAAACTCTCTTAACAGCAGGGGTGGGGTTACATTATTCAGACAAGCTACCATTAAACTCTTCATTTTAACCATAGCAGAGAGGGCAGTAGAAAATGTGGGGCAGAAGGTTATTCTATTCATAACTATGAATTAGTATGGCTATTAGTATGACTTTTGTGTAAGAAATAAAGAAGTATTTCAAAAGAGGTGGTGCCCATAGTGTACAGTGTGCTGATCTTCATTGAATAAGAGTGAAAATATTCCCTTTAGGAGACAGTGTCCCTATTGGAGAAAATTACTAACTGCTTTCTCATAAATAATTAAATAAATAAATAAAAGCATGCACAAACAAGCCAAAGCCAGGTGACACACTATAATAACTGAGAAATGCTTTAACATTTTGGCAAATATCCTGAAAATACATACGAAGAATTCTAAGTGTTCCTGCTTAGAATAATAATAGTGGATGCTTACTTGCTTTTTCACTAGAATTCTGAAAGAGAAAAGCTCCTGTAAAACTTGTTTCTGGGTTTTATGGTTTACTTTAATACATTTTCCCAAAGGTGAAATACATATTTCTGTTCACACACTGCAGAGATTTCAAGAAAGCCTGGTCTTGCTCCCTGAAAACACACAAGCATTGCACTTGATATGTTAGGAATCCTCACTTATTCCTGTCCACAAACTCTACCTGGTAATGACTTAATATATATCAGGAAATTGTGAAAATACAGAATGCAAATTGCAGATAATCTTCCAGTCACTGCTGTGTCTTTGTGTACGAGAATGTACTAAAGTTATCACTGCTAGTTTCCATATTTTTTTTTTTTTCAAATATTCTGTTGATATTTTCTTTTATGAAATTCAAAATTATTAGAAATATGTCTCATTTCAATGCCATTGCTGTCTCAGAAGTTCCTCAGAATGCTGTAAGCATTACCTTGTTAAAGAGAAGTTGAACGTGTTTGTTGATGTCACGTATATAGGTCCTTTCATTAAACTAATTTGAAAGCTTTATTTTAAACTAAGTAATATTATAATAGAATAATGAATATACAAGGAAAACAGCCAGGTCTTCTTAAAGCTTAGGAGGAGCTGAAGGGTTAGCTGAGGCCAGCTCAGACTCCCATTAGTGAGTTATCCACAAAGCCAGACACAACCAACTGAAGTGAACTGTCTTGAAAGAACCCATCACTGGGACAAGGGGATTCGCTGTTAAGGACTTTGGCTCAAACTCGTGAGGTTGGCAGCCTCTCTGAAATGCACATGCCTATCCTCACTCAAATTTTGCTGTGTCATCACAGGTGTAGCTGTGCTAGATAATTCAATTCCAGAATGCTATTATAAAAATCTATGTGAATCTATGTAAATTTATTTATACTTCTGTGTTACAATGAATTAAAATGACAATAATTTATGTAAATTCTAGTAATCAGCTGGACAGATTTCTTTGGGTATCCCTCTGATACTGTTTATCATGAAATGAAGACATCCAACATAAAGCAAATCCATCAGCTTACAAATGCATTTTTAAAATAATTCATTCCGTATTTTTTGTTATTTGTAACTGAAGTATTGAGAAGAGTACTGATGTTATGTATATCCTTTAGAGACATCTGCCAGTACAGCTTATTTGGCACAAGGTATTAAAGAAAATGAAAAAATTCACAGAAACAGTAATTCCTCAGTAAAACTTTAATGTCTTGTTTGTGAAAACTTTGTTCATATAGTGGAGTGAAAGAGAGCCCAGAAAGTTACCTGTTCCATTACACTGCTACAAAGCAAGGTCATTATGTCTAAAATGAATACTTTTTCAGTTAAGTACTTCTGCGGGTTATAGACAGATATATCTTATATCTGTCTTCTTTCAAATTAAATAATTTTGGAAAAAAGAGCTTTTTGAAAACTAATGTGATCATAGTGCATATTTATTAGTGTTTCCGTTAACATTTTTCTTTGACAGTATACCAGCAGGCAATATTAAACATACTCCATTTATTTTATTTTATTTGACTTTTCCTTTTTACTGTCAGCACCTGGGCACATTATCACATTATATACACTACTAGATAAATACTACTTTTTTTTTTTTTTTAACTCATAGCAGACGGTAAATGAGATAGGAAGGTGGCCCTTTGAACGTTTTTGACCTTGGACAGCAGACACTGAAAAATGCATGCTGTTCTAAAAGCAGGTTGTCTCAATTTGTTTACTAATGATCCAGAGGACAAGGATCGTGTGTTTATCTCTGGTGCATTATGCATTGGATTCCTGCTCGTGATCCAAGTGTAAGTGTGGCAGTTGCGACATATTTTTAACCCTTCAGCATAGACCTGAAATTAGAGCACCCTAATCGTTCAACCACTAAAAGTAATTAAGTAATTTTTCCTTATTTTGGGATCCAATTGGAATTTTTTATTTTTTATTATTTATTTATTTGTTTGTTTGTTTGTTTGTTTGTTTTAATATAGTACTGCTGGAAAATCAGATTCACTCGAATGGACTAAATAAATAAAACAATGCTCTTCGTTCATAAGCTGATGCAGAACAGTAAGGTATGTTTGAAGATCTATAAAATAACTTCATGCCACAAATGTCTATCCACTATAGTCTGAATACATCGTATCCCTCTGAACTTCAAACACTGAATCATAACCAGTGTTTTATGGTGCTGTGAATGGTGTGAATGGTGCCTACAGGCTAATGAAAAGTAGATGCAACCTTAGAAACTTTTCCTTCCTGTTTGTCTCTTCATCACTTTTCATGCTAAATGCATACTGCTTTTGGAGAATATTTAGAAATTTTGGGGAAATTCAGAGACTTTAGTTCCCCCACTCCAACACCCCCATAACCTGCATATGTTCATACTGGTGCTTGTTTGAATACTTGTTCTTGTGCTAGGAATAAAGCAGGTGGGTTACCTGATTTACAAAGCATGGCAGGTTTCCCAGGGAAAGCTGATGGGCAAGCCCTACTCTGTTGCCACCTTTCTGAATGCCAGTAGCTTGTTTCAGGGCATGGTTAGTCTTACTGCCTCCAACCAACAGCAGATGGCCACAGGTGTTTTTAACAGTGGTGTTTTTACAGCCTAGATATTGTAGTAGCACACAATTACCTGCTCAGGAGAATATAGGAGGTCAGAAACAACACTACCATTGATGAGTTGTATTGTAAATGTGCATGCCAAGAGTTTCCCATTGATGTAAGGCAGAAGAGGACGTGAGGACACGTTTAAAATTGACACTGGAAATACATGTATAATGTGATTCTTGATGCTTAGGAAATTTGTAGCGCAACTTAACAAACATTCCATTAGCACTGATTTAAAGGGCAATGTATTCCCAACCTTAATGATATAATCGCAAGGTTATTTGCTTTGGAATATGTAAATACCCAGCAGATTTACTCATTTAGGATTTTGGTTCATTTAACAGATTAGGCAGTAGTTCAGTAATTACATCACATCATTTGCTACATGGGGTTTCTAGTTATATAAAATTTTAATTGTTTTTATTTCATATTTGTTTGAGATTTTATAGGGGGAACAAAACTTTAATAATCTAGAAGAGTGTCTTGCCTAACAAACATTTCTTTTTCTTAGTAATTATGCCGATGCTATATAGCTGGCATGCTTACCATGTGTGAAAAGTGACTGTACATCATAAAAATCTCTCCATGACCGAGAAGTAAATTCAACCTTGACATCATGGAGACTGAAGCTGAAGAGCAAATTAATTGTTCATTTCATCAGTCAAAAATACCTTCTCTTGGAGGGGCTTAGCCCACAACGGCAACCAAGTCAGAGCTCCTAGCCAAAATGAGAAAACGTGCCCTTCAGAGCTCTGCAAATACCTCTCCACTGAGCTGTCAGGTATCTTTCTTCCTTTTGGAAACTGTCAGCGAGACTCATACCGGTGCATTGCTTCCAGGGATCAGGCTTAACCACATGCTGTTCTGAACAAAGCACAGACCCTTCAAAAGGGGAGAAAGGAGGGGGAGGAAATGACATGAAGAATAGCAATACAGAAAAGAAGCGAGGTTTTGCTAAAAGGAATGGGAAACAGGTAGGAGTGATTAGGGGACAGGGACGATGAAATGGGCAACACAGTGCCAGCAGGCAGGCATGCTGTGAGTTTACCACCCATGTTGCAGGGCGGGTGCTGCTGGGTTGTCCCCGGTGCCTGTGCAGGATGGTGAGAAGCCACAGTGCAGTGGCTGGGGCAGTGAGACCACAGTGTGGGGCTGCACCATGCCCAGGCAGGCTGTGCTACAGGCCCTGCATGGCCCCTTCCTGCTCATGGCCAGGGTGGCCTGTGGCCTGCTCCTGGGAGGGGAGAGCGAGGCACCACGACCCTCCTTGTGTTCACACCTCCTTTCTCTTTCTTCCTCTCATCTCACCCCCCACCTCATCCTATTACAAACAAATGCCCTGAAAGCGGAGAGTATCCTCGGTGCCATTCTTCTAAGTGCAAGGGATTTGCGCAAGCTGCTTCATTCGTGTTTTAGATCCTGGATAGGATGATGTTGGGGTATTGAGGATATTGTGGGATAAAGATTATTTCCTGAGCTGGATGTAGAAAATCAGGCAGATGAGATGATATGGAAAGACTTCTGATGCTCTCCATCTTACTCTCTCTGTATATATATACATATGTGTCTGTTCTGTTAGTGTGTACGTGCATATACGTGTGTTAATAAATCATACCTAAAGGCAAAAATTTCAAAAAAATCATTGTTTCTGTCAATCATTCCAGGGCTGGGGCTTCTCCTAAGGACCTGCAATTGCACATGCAGCTGGGTACATTAAGGAAAATACACATTCAGAATATAAATTATATTTCTGTGTGTAGATGGAGCGTTAACTCTAAAGCTAGTTAGCTGGCCAGCAAAGTATGGAAATAGTGGATTTCACTGTGTCAAAATGGAGTCACTTTGTTATATCATTTTACACAATTCTACCTTCATGCTTCATAAACTGGCATAAAACCACTCCCTTTTGGTCAAGCAGCCTATGTGGCCGTTCTCCCCAGCAATGTACTTTTGCCCAGATGATATGCAATCATATACAGCTGAACATTCTTTGCTTTGCATGAACTCTCTTCGCTTTTCAGGGCAGAGGAAGCTTTTGCCATTGGAATAGGGCAGAGGATAGGAATGAGTACAGAACAGGACCTGTTTTGAATTTAAGAAGGACCATGCTAAAAAGGTTCTTTTACAGCTTTCCTTCCTTGTAGCCCATGGAAACCAGAGTTTCTCTTATTTTCTTTAAATTTTATTCATGTGTTAGAGAGCTAACTGCTCAGTGCTCAGAGAATATGAGTAATGTGTTTCTTTAAACAGAGGAGGCAGAAGGAAAACTGACAAAAGGGACTGAAAACGAAGGAAATAAGAGGTCAACTGGCTTACTGGCTTTCCTAAGTTCATACTGCTTCTAGTATTATTGGTAGTATCCACCTTCCCATATCCTTCAAGTCTCTCAACAGTATCTTAGACCAGAGGCCAATGCTGCTTACTATTGTTATGACTTACTGCTTGTTTGTGTCATGGCAGGCAATTCTACCATCTTCATTTCCTAGCCATGTATCCAGTCCTGTCCTGAACTTACCAATTCACTCGTCCTTTATAATTACAACTCTGAATGAAGCGGATAAATTAACCTTATAATTATCCCCTCCGTTTTAATAATAATAAAAGGAAAATCTTGCTATGTTTACAAAATCAAAGTCAATGGAAAATTCCACAGCTTAAATAAATTAGACAGAATAAATTAGACCAACAAATACCATTGCGAAAAAGATTTAAGGAGAATGCAGCTAGAAGTTATGCTGGTTACAGATGCAATATGTATGATATTTTATGAAAATTAAACTGCTGTAAGGTCAGAGACAAGACTTATTTTTCCCTTTTTTGACCTAGACTGATCTTAATTGGGCAATTACAGGACAATATTTTGCTCAGGCTTCAGCTGTTTTCTTTCTGTTTCCCTGAGATGCTATAAGCACCATCTCTATTCCCATATCCATTATTAAAATGTGCATTTTTTTTTTTTCTCTGAAGATATAAGTGGAACCAACACTGAGGCTTGTAAAAAGCCCATGCCACCACAGCTGAACAAAAATATTTTAGCAGGAGGCCAGGTTTACAAAAGAAAGAGAAAAGTCTCCCCAGGGGTTCCTGCTTTATTCACAGCTTGAGTGACCTAAAAATAACATATTACTGCATAGAATCACAGCCATATTATTCCCCATGCAGTTCTACCAACATTTCAAACTAAATTAAAGAAGCCATTCTAAGTTTAGTTTCCTGAAGCTGTTTTCCAGCTCATCTTTCCATCTTCTCTGACTTCCACTTTATAACCACTCATTTTTTCTGCTTAATTAAGTGAATACTGTTTTATTCCCCATATGACTGTCTTGATAATGAATATCAACATTTTCCCCTATTCCCAAATCAGAAATATATTCCTACATGCACATGTTCTCCTGTAGTTCTGTTTCCAGAAACCCACAAGATTTGTTGACGATACAGACAAGAGTTTAATATTTTCCTTGTCTCTCAGCAGTAACTGAATAAAATAGTTTGAAACATATCAAGGGCATTTCAAAGAATCTTTGGGGCTTATTATATCATAGACGAGGTTGTGTTGCCAGATGTATTTTCTTTATTTTGATCCTTAGTATTGCTTCACTTATTAAAAAGAGCAGAGCAAGATGACACAGTATGGCCCTTTGTCGAAGGCTAAATTTATATTAAATTAATCTTACACAGATATTTGTGTTGGTCAATTCTTTCTAGTTGATTACAGCTACAATGCCAATGGCAGATAGAAATAAGTATGTGTATGCGAATTAATGTTCATTGGATTGTTTTGACAATGTAACCTCTCATTTCCAATTTGCATTATATAATGCTCATCGGTCAGTGTCGGGAGCTGTATGTATGGTGGTAACCATACATACATACATCTGGAACATTAGTTGCTGTGCAGTGTGTGAAAGCTAGTCATCCTCTGTTAGGAAATGGAAAGACTGTGTCATTGGGTTGTGATCACATTCTCACTCATAATAAAGTGGACACAAAAGTTCTTATCAACATCTGTATCTAATGAAAAATACAATTTTTGCTGGAAATTGAGAGTTAGGAAACAACCATCTTCTATATCTTTTTCAGCGTTCACAGCTTTTCTCTCAATGCTGTTGCATATGCATGTTTACTTCTTTTAGAAAGGCCTTATGAAACTTTAAAAGAAGAATTATGAAAAGAAAGGGTATAGACTTTTCCCCAAATAGTAGAAGACCTGTCAGTTTCTGTCAATGTGCAAACCATGTATTCTATGGATGGAACAGAGGAACCTTTGGGCAAGGCTGCTGGGGAAAGCAGAGAACTTCTCCAGGTTCTATACAATTGCCTCTGCCTGAATGAGTTGCCAAAAGTAAGAAAATGCTAGCATTTAGAACATATAGTGCAGCTATATCTGCTTGTGTACTGTATGCTATATGAACTTCCCTTGCCTCCAGGTTGTTTTCGTTCACAGTACTCCAGTACTGCATAGTGCTTTTGTCGGTTAAGAGAAGGAAGCATTACAGCATTACCACCAAAACAGCTGCTTCTTGCAGCAAAATGAGCCATCAGTAACCAGAAAGAGAACACATATATATGTGTATATATATAAAGAAGACCAGAATGCAATAGCTAATAATGTTGATGTTTAAATAATAATCACTAAGCACATGTATTAATTCGTTAAGGAAATGAATGAAACCACTCCATTTCCTTCAAGTGTACCACATTCATCCCCTATTTGGTCTCATTTACATTCTGAATTGCTTCTATTTAGAAAGAAGAGAGAGAGAAGACACTGGGGACTAGAACAGTGATTTCTTATAGAAAGTTTGTAAAGATAATATTAACTGTATCAAAACTTAGCCTATTATAAGGCTGAAACATGATCTGAGACCTTGATGCCTGAGATGGCATTAAGCTTGACATTTCTAGCTCTGCCTGAAGTCCAGATTAATTTGTGTTTTGACATTGGTTACACTGGTGGGGGTTAAAGGAGAGGAAGAGCGGTTGGAAAAAAACAAACAAAAAAACAAACAAACAAACAAACAAAAAACAGGGAAGAAGGGGATTGCAGGTAGTTGCAGCACATCAAACTGATCAGCTTTTTCTTCAAGTGCTAAGTGTGCAGAAATTTGCTAGAACGAACTCATTGCACTGGCGTGTGTGGAAATTGGGAAGCTATAACATGACTTTTCAGAGGCAGACTGTCAGTTTTGTAAAATATTTTCTGCCAGTCCAACTCTAATTTACATAACTCGGTTACTCAATTATGCCTCCAGAGGACAGAGCTGTAGTTTTTCTTCTTTGAAACAAGAATCCACAAGCACCTTCATCATATTGCTGTTGCTTATTTAACCTACTGCCATTTAAGGAAAGGGTTTCTGTTGCTGGTTGTTAGCTGCTGCAGAAATGTGGTTTGGCAATATATACGAGCTTCCAGACACTAGTAATGCAACTGATCTCACCTATTCTATCCTCTTTTCATATAATGACATTTGGTTTCCATTAATCTACTTCTATTGTGTTTTTTGTTTGTTTCTTTGGTTGGCTGGCTTGTTTTGTTTTCTTTTGGAAAAATTAATAGTTTATTTTACATCACCTTTAAAAAGTTTTGCTTCATTGAAGATTGTATTAAATATATATATACATATACAAATACAAACAACAACAAAACAAAAACACAAAAAACTGCTTTCAAAAGTAACCACATCACCGTATCCTTTCATAAACTTTTCCATGTAAACTGAATAATTCATGATTCAATTTCAGGACACTCCCCAAAGGTTCAGGATCCAGTCAGCCTGAGCATTATGTGGGATTCTGGTCTTCATTTATGTATAGATTCTTTACAAAGATTTTTTTCCTTCTCATGTTCTCAAATACATAAATATCCATCCTAAGACCATACATTTTGGACTACTTTTCAGGGATAGACATGATTTGAAAAAGCTGGTGAGAATCTGCACCCTTGAAAGCTGTTTTTCTTGTGCTACTCACTGTTTCCATCTTTTATGTAGGCCATTATAACCAGGCACAAAAGAGAACACAACACACACTGTAGAAACTTCACGTAAACTTAAGAAACTAAGTGATGGTTATTTGTAGATGCTAGTAAAAGTTTCAGTAAGGTACATTGTGAGTATAAATAAGATTGTGTTGAATGTTGCCCACTCTACTCAACTGTGGTAGAAATAAATATTTCCCATATTCTGATATGAGATTTACAGGGCAACATGTTATATAATGCTGAAACAATTACTAAATTTAAACTTCATAATAGACAGAAAGCAAACCAAGAATATAGTGAGAACAGCAAAAATGTAGAACTTACACGTTAAGTTAGTTGTTTTCAATATGAGAAGATAATATATTATTAAAACCACTCCACACAGTGCCATTGCAGACATAAAGTTGGTGACAGGCAGGGAGTTTAACAGGATGTCTTCCACAAGAACACACAGCTATAGAAAAAAACTTTTAACATAAATATTACACGTTTTTCTTCTCAGTAACAGATCAGTCCTGGAAACTTGAAAGATACAAAGCCCCAAATAGGCACAAAATGGCTGTAATAGAAAAAAAAATAAAGAAAAGTTGTCCTTTTGGGAATATAAGCAAAAGACTTAAAAACTGGAACAGCAAATTAGAAGGCAACTGGAACTAAAAAGACGTTTAGATGTAGAGCTTAGTGATATGGTTTAGTGGAGGACTTGTTAGTGTTAGGTCAGGGGTTGTACTCGGTGATCTTGGAGGTCTCTTCCAGCCTAGATGATTCTGTGATTTTGTAAATGACAGCAAGTTCTGAAGTTGAATGATAGCTGTACTCAGTGTAAAGATTCAGGGATTCAGTGACTTTCCATCAGTTTTCCATGGAAAACTCATGTTCTCACTTTAGGCCTAAAGGAAGCTTCTAAACAGAGAAGAGACACATGCAGCCATTCCTCCATTTTAAAGGTAGTGAATGAAGAAAATGAACCTTTGACAAGTACCTGAGTCAGTGAAAATGCAGCATCTAAAGCAGCTCTATCCTCTAATTCTCTCAGTGAGTGTTCTCTTGTGCATGCCATCTTGATAGTTTTCAGAGAAGAGATCTTGGTGTTTGTTTTGTTTTGTTTTGTTTTAACAGAAAATTACTGTTATTTAACTAATAAGAACATTAAAAATAATGCGTTTTGATTTTTATGATTACCTCTTAAAAAAGTATCAATTCTAATGTAGAAATAAATGGTAAATTCTGATATTTCTTCCCTTCATTCTTTCAAAGCTCTGGTTCAAATCACTGTGATTATCTTTGCTGGACAATCAAGATATCTGCAGGTCAAGCACAGCAACACAAATTCCTCTTAAAAAACACAGATGTCAGTCTCAATATCTCTTCTCACTATTCCTTGTATAATCAAAAGGGCTTGAAGAACAAGCAGGATTAGACTTTTCGAAGATATTAGTTATGCTATTGTTCTGTCTGTCCCACCTCCTGCTGCCGGGTGCAGTACATGTGTCTGATTACATGTCAAGAGAATACCTGTGCACCCTCTCTCATCCATTAGAAACAGCCCTGTATGACAAGCACATAATGTGTTGTTCTTGCCTTTATTTATTTTAACTTTGAATCTGATATTCCATTTCAAAAATAAAATAAAATACAAATCTTGATTTATGTATCAAGCAATACATAAACTGATAAAGTGATAATTTCTAAGAAGAAAGGAGGAAGGGCTTTTGGGGTTGCCTGTTGCGACTCTTGGGTATTCTCATAATATTTTAAAATGTCTGAAACTTACGCAGTGGTAAAATCAATGTGCAGGAGGAGAGCAGGCTTTTGCTTTTGTGAAACAAGACATTCACACAGGTGTTTGCCTGCTTTCTGTCTAAGTACAAACAGCACACAGTGCATGTATTCATGTCATGGCCTTCACTACCTTTTGAAATGTTATCCTGGAAAGATTTAATCAAAGGATTAAAGAAACCACTGGGCCACTTCAAACTGATACTGGACAGTTTATAAGCAGGAGATGCCTAAATGGTGGCAACACTGTTAAACACTTTGCATCTTTCTTTACAGAGGAACACAAGAGATCAGATCAGTTCAAGTCAGAGATCAGTTTACGTGTAATGACAGAGAATGAACTAGACCATGTACAGATTAGAGTATTACTTCTTAAAGGCTTAGATCCACTTAATGCAGACAAAGCAGGCTGCCCTGATGGCATGAATCTGTAAGTCTTAGAGGTTACAAGTGAGGAAATGAGCAAAGCAGTAGCTGACTTGTTCCCTCTCTTTGGGATTTGTTTTAGGGGATTAGCAAGTAGATTTCATTATTTAAATTTATTTGAAAAGATAGGAAAGCAAAACATAACAGTAAGTATAAAAAGTTATTTTTTTTTTCTTTTTGGAGAAATCCTGGAATTTGAGGCAACATTAGGGAATCAAAAGAAAGGAGAGAAGAAAAGGAAACAACTATCAAAATCACAGAGGGAAGTTTAACTTAATAACTGCTATGCTCCTTTGAATGTGATAAAATACCTGCCACATACTTGAACTCCAAAGAATACAATAGACTGCAGACAAATAAAAGCAAAACAGACTAGCCAGATTTCCTACTTTGTGTAAGTAGATGCCCACCCCCTGTATCCTTGTGGGCGCATTAAATGAGGTGCCACATGCTGCACTTTCTTGCGAGGTCACCCTGGAGCCCATCATATGAGAAGATGAGTTATGACATGATGCTGCCAGTGATGGGGTGGAAGTCTCTGACAGCTTTTGACTTTTTCAATGCAAAGTAAAAATCCTGCTCACTGGCTCTGCATCAGAAAGTAGCAGATATTTGGATCTGTAGGTGAAGAGGGCTGATGTGGGCTCAGGCCTCATCTCCCTGAAAGCACAACAGCTTTACAGCTGTTCTCAGTCCTGCTGGGAACATGGTGCAGAGCAGAGAGCAAACCAGCCCATCTATTTTAAAGGCATTTGGAAACGTGGGTGAATGAGTCATGAGGGAAAGGATGTTTCTCACTAAATGACCAGATTTTGTGTGTGTGTGTTTGTACTTGTTGTTATTATGTTCTCATTTTAATTTTATTGTCACAATCGTATTCTCAATATTTTGTTGTGGTGCCTTGGTGCTTCTCTGAAATTGAGGAGGAAATGACTCTGGAGTGCTATGAAAATATGACAAGGTCTGTTTCTACCCAAGACTTGATTCACTTCCAGGTTGTCCTGTTCATGTTAAAAAACATACAACATGTTAAAAAAATATTATTATTATTATTTTAATTTTGTATTTTTGTCCTAAAGCTGTGGCAATACTGGGAGAAATTATGAGTGGTTAAACTGTTCTGCACAAACCAGAAGCAAGTATATAAGAATATGAGGAACCCAGTAGGAGGCATGAACACATTGTAGTTAAATGGAAGTGTAACATTTTATCTATTTCCGGCATTTCTTTGTTTTAGACAATCCAGGGAAAGATCTGGAGGCTGTACCTCTGGGTTGATGAAAGATATTTGAGTAGATCTTTAGGTCACCCATGTAGTCTAGCCACAAATGCTGATGCCAAAAATTACTCATTATTGATGCTGAAGGAGGAACCTCTTCTATATTTCCATTACAGCCCTAGATTTTCTTGTCATGGAAGCACCTACCATAAACACACATGGATAAACCATCACACTGGGACAAAACTGACAAGTCTAGTTTTTCTTGTTAGCTTTCAGCCTTGCTCAGTCCTCTTGCAGCCTCTCTCCTTGCCTTTCCATAGTCACACCTTATCCCTCTCCTCTTGCACAGCCAAAACACGTCCCAACTGCGAGCATATCCCTGTGGCTCTTGCTGCTGTATGCCAGAGTGGCATCACCTGGTAGCCTATGAGATAGGTGCTGGAGGTCCCTGCTGTGGCTGCTCCTCTTTGACTGCAGCAACAGAATGGTCAGAAGCTGATGCACAAAGTTGTATTTAGTTACATGATTCAGGATGCCCCATAGGCTTCCTAAGAAGGAGATGCAGTAAGTTAGAATATATTCAGCTATGTTGTGTTTTATTTCTTATTTTCTTCCTTTCCTTACATTGCTTCCTCCTCTTCATCCTGCAATTTCACAGAATCACAGAATCACAGAATCACAGAATTTCTAGGTTGGAAGAGACCTCAAGATCATCGAGTCCAACCTCTGACCTAACGCTAACAGTCCCCACTAAACCATATCCCTAAGCTCTACATTTAAATGTCTTTTGAAGACTTCCAGGGATGGTGACTCCACCACTTCCCTGGGCAGCCTGTTCCAGTGCCTCACAACCCTTTCAGTGAAGAAGTTCTTCCTAACATCTAACCTAAAACTCCCCTGGTGCAACTTAAGCCCATTCCCCCTCGTCCTGTCACCAGGCATGTGGGAGAACAGGCCAATCCCCACCTCGCTACAGTCTCCCTTGAGGTACCCATAGAGAGCGATAAGGTCGCCCCTGAGCCTCCTCTTCTCCAGGCTGAACAAGCCCATCTCCCTCAGCTGCTCCTCGTAGGACTTGTTCTCCGGGCCCCTCACCAGCTTCGTCGCCCTTCTCTGCACCCGCTCAAGCACCTCCATGTCCTTCTTGTAGCGAGGGGCCCAAAACTGAACACAGTACTCGAGGTGCGGCCTCACCAGAGCTGAGTACAGGGGGACGATCACCTCCCTAGCCCTGCTGGTCACAGTGTTCCTGATACAAGCCAGGATGCCGTTGGCCTTCTTGGCCACCTGAGCACACTGCTGGCTCATATTCAGCCGACTATCCACCATCATTCCCAGGTCCTTCTCCGCCTGGCAGCTCTCCAACCATTCCTCTCCCAGCCTGTAGCTCTGCTTGGGGTTATTGCGCCCCAGGTGCAGGACCCGGCACTTGGCCTTGTTGAACTTCATGCAGTTGACCTCAGCCCATCGGTGCAGCCTATCCAGATCCTCCTGCAGAGCTTTCCTACCCATTATTATTTCCTACCCATTATTATTTCCTACCCATTATTCCTTATTATTTCATCATAAGGAGCTCACCACAAGGTGATGAATTGAAATCGGTATGTATGCTCACAGCCTTTAAGGTTTCCTCTGCAACTGAAGTTGGTAAAGTTGTTAAGATGCAATGTAAATGAAAAACAAACAAACAAAAAAACAAAAACCAAACAAACAAAAAAACCACATATCTCCTGTTGATCTAGCTTCCTTCATAGTAATCAGCTAATAGTTGGTAAATACATTAAAATTGTTTTAATAATATACTCATATTGAATGGAGTGTCTTATTCCCTGATCTTGTAAAAAATTCTGTCTACACAGCCATGTCTTATTAAGGACAAGCTATGCCATAGTGTTATTTATTATCTAAAGCTATTTATTTTTTTGGAATCTAAATATTTCAGATGTGTTTTATGACGTGATGTCATTACTAAGAAGGGGCAAATTGTCATCCATTGTCTCCATTTTTAAAACTCCTTGTCAAATTTATAGAAGTAATTTTTTGTGACAAATTATTTTGGATTTGTTGCCCCTATGAAGAAGAGTCTGACTTCTTACATGAAAACAAAACTTTGGACAGCAACCTGGCTGTCACCCATGTTTATATACTGGAGAACTGAAACACGGAGTTACAGATTCATAAAAATTCTGTAGGTAAATTTTCAAAAGTTTCTTAACTAGAAAATATTATAATACCTTCTTGTAGTTACTTTGTATACAATGGATGTTAAAAAGTTAATGGAAGTTTAAAAGGGTGGTTACACAGTTTATAATTAAGATAGTAATATTCACAAAACAAAACAAAACAAAACACCACCACCACCGCCAAAAAAACCCCACAGATATACCATAACACAATATTTACCCAGCCATATTTTCCACCTGAGCAAGTAATATGACATCTGGATAAAGCATTTTGTGCCTCAGTAGAATAACTGAATAGCTAAAATTGCATTCACAAGAAAAAAGGTATGGGGGTAGGCACACATGCATGCACATGCGCACACACACCTATGTATCAGACATTACATTATTATCTGAAGGAATGAGACGAAATTGCAAAGCTGTCTTGAAGAGCAGCTTCTAACTGGGTTAAGATATTTGATCTGGCTTTGCTGTCTTTATTGTGAGGTAACATGGATAAAGACCTGTTAAGCCACTGACTCCTGGCTTAATGAGATCTGTATTCTAGGAGCAAACCCCAAACACCATCTGGCTAGCTCTCAGCAGCATAGAAAAAGTCAGCCAGAGGAAATGGAGGATTGAATTTAAAGAGTTGAGGCAGGAAAAAAAAAAAAAAAAAAAAAAAGGAAAAGACATGAGTGTTGTTGGTGAATTTATTAGCAGGACACTGAGTGCAAATTTAAGTGTTCTCCCAGATACATTGAAATAAATAATGAATGATCAAATAATAATAGTATTACAGAAGAAACTCTGCAGTCACATTCCCATTTGAATGAATCAAACACATTTTTTAACCAAATCATTGAAAACAATGCTCCACAACTCAATTGCTCTAGAAAGAGCTCTTTCTGCATGTTTTTCCTGGCAGTCGCCAGCAGGTCAGGATAGAACATGCTGAGCTCTGGCTGCCTTGTGCACAGGGCTTTAATTTCCAGTACACATTCCCTGGATAAAGATTTCTATGTTGAAATGAAAGGCATTAGACAGCAGTTGAGCCCTAATCAGTGGCTAATCGCCCCAGTTTTTCTTCTGCTAGAAAAAACAGATTACGAGGTATCATATTTATGTAATTAAAAATATGACTTTTTTTTGTTATTAAAAAAAATGAACCGAAGTTAAAAAAAAAAAAAAGTATGCTATACATTGAGGTGGAAGTAAAAGAAAAAGGAAAAGATGTGCAGAGTCACTGCAAGTTTTCCAGTTTTCTGGATTTTGGAGCAAGTGTCACTGCAAGACTGCAGTAGCCTTCAGTGGTCTGCAGACCAGCCACAGTCCCCAGCGCCCCCCGGACGTGGCAGAAGCACCAGACCCACAGCAGCCACATCCCCATGCCAGAACACTCTGGCAAACACAAGCAGCCCAGGCTTGCTCAGATGCTGGTTCAAGTGGATTTGTGCTTTATTTTGCTAGCAGAAACCACAGAAACAAGCCACACTGGAAAGCAGAATTAATGAGAATGTGTGAGATTTGATCATGTTCCAATTACTGTAGAAATGGAAACTTTCACAATTCCTGAAGTGCTTTTATCTTGGTGACCAATGTAGTAATTTGTGAGGTGGTACACTTAGCCAATATGTTTAAGGAAGGAAGCGTGGTTTTGTGGTAAAGACAATGGACTAACCTTCCATTTCTTGCTCTGCTAAAGGCTCCTTGTTTGACCCTGAGAAGGAATTTTACTCCTGCAATAAGACTTGTCCTACATATTCCAAACTTTTAATTTGCAGCACCTGCAGCAGAGCTTCTTGAAAATTAACAGAAGTGCAGTGGTTTGTAGTTAATAAAGCCCAGAATATTAGGTGGGTGGTTTTATACAGTAGAAAAGGTGAATTGGTCATTGGTTGTCTGGTTTAAATTAGGAAAACTTTGACAGGAACTGCTTTCCAAATTCATGGAGTTGCCCTTCCTCTTTTTTTTTTTTTTTTTTTTTTTTTTTTTTTTTTTTTTTTTTCTCCTCAGGGGAAAGAGAAAGTATTTTCTCTTGAATAGCCTGGACTCATCAACCCTGACTAGTTTAGCTCCTACAGTGACCTAAGTTAGTGGTAAGCAGTGGAGAATAAGAGCTGCCTTTCAGTTCAGTGTGAAAAATATCAGAGAAAACTACTGCTGTATGTAACACATATACTACAGTTGTTACTCTAGCTAGTGCTTTACATTACAAAATACATTTGAACTCATTGAGCCATATGAAGCAAATTTTTAAAATGCCAAATCTGTAGTAGAGGATTGTCCCTAGAGGCAGAGGGGGTGACATTTGTGCTGCTCTGCTGGCGTTATCAGCCAAGGAAGAGGAATACATCTGGCATCACATTTAGACTGATAAATATGATGATAACAAGAAAAAAAAAATCCTTAAGCATCAGCAGCATGTATTTACTGCTCCAAACCCATCATGGCTGTCATATTGTATAAAGGAAACAGAACAGAAGAGTTGCAGGGAATAGGCTATGTAAGAAGATTAGACCTATAGCAGTCAGGCATCTAAGTATGTCCTTCAGCAGTACAGATTGTCTCCTTGTCCATAGGATTCCATTTTCCCCTTTAAATACTCACTATATCACCTACAGCTACTGTAAGAGCTACCTGTATGTGAGGATAAATCACAGCAGTCCTGGGCTCTGCAGCACAAATTGCAGAGGGTTTCTTGAGGTAAATCTGCAAACAGGAGAGGGCTGTGCTCATGTTTCTCCTTTCTGGCATTTACAAAAAACAACAGCACAAATATGAACATCTGATGTTTGAAACAGAAAATCACTCAACTGATAGAAGGATCAGGAGCTAATGAAGCAGGAAAATACTGAGTACAAATGAATACAGCTTCAGTGGCATTAGTTAGATAATTGTGCACAGCAAAATTAGGGAGATACCCAGTAGGAAATCTCTGTGTGGAGGGATGTGCTAAGATTTCCATTATCAACTACATTTTTCAGGGGTCAGAAGTTCATCATCACCATCTTTTCAGGCAGAGATTTTCTTTTGATATTTTAAGTTCAGTTTTTTATCAGTTGGGTGTCAAAAATAAAAAACCTTGATTTGAATCATGTGGAGGCATTAACAGTAATAAGCACTTTGACAGTAATTTCTTCTATCCAAAATATGGAATTATTTCACAGTGATTAAGGACAACATATTTAAAAGCTTATCTGAAGCCAGCCACCTGGGGACACGAACAGTGATTTTCAAAGGAGCAGAACAGGTAGACTTTCATTGCATATGTGCTTTTGCTTGGGTGTTCAGTCTGAAAGAAGGATGAGATTATTAAGGCGCATATGGGCTGGTTTACTTATATCTCTGTTCTCCTAACTGTAGTCAAAGTTGTGGTATGTAAGCCATGTTAAAATATTTTTTTTTCCCTGAATGACATACTCCTGGGTAAGGGACAGGTTTTTCTCTCATTCTTTCTCTTTCTCTCTCCATTTCTTTCTTTTCCTTCCTTCCTCCCTTCCTTCCTCCCTTCCTTCCTTCCTTCCTTCCTTCCTTCCTTCCTTCCTTCCTTCCTTCCTTCCTTCCTTCCTTCCTTCCTTCCTTCCTTCCTTCCTTCCTTCCTTCCTTCCTTCCTTCCTTCCTTCCTTCCTTCCTTCCTTCCTTCCTTCCTTCCTTCCTTCCTTCCTTCTTTCTTTCTTTCTTTCTTTCTTTCTTTCTTTCTTTCTTTCTTTCTTTCTTTCTTTCTTTCTTTCTTTCTTTCTTTCTTTCTTTCTTTCTTTCTTTCTTTCTTTCTTTCTTTCTTTCTTTCTTTCTTTCTTTCTTTCTTTCTTTCTTTCTTTCTTTCTTTCTTTCTTTCTTTCTTTCTTTTCTTTCTTTCTTTCTTTCTTTCTTTCTTTCTCTCTCTCTCTCTCTCTCTCTCTCTCTCTCTCTCTCTCCCTCCCTCCCTCCCTTCCTTCCTTCCTTCCTTCCTTCCTTCCTTCCTTCCTTCCTTCCTTCCTTCCTTCCTTCCTTCCTTCCTTCCTTCCTTCCTTCCTCTCTTCCTCCCTTCCTCTCTCTCTCTCTCTCTCTCTCACTCTCTCTCTCTTTTTTTTTTTTTTTCTCCCTCTCTCACTCTTTTCTCTCTTTCCTTTTATTTATTTATTTATTTATTTATTTATTTATTTATTTATTTATTTATTTATTTTTAAACTATTTTTTTCCTCCCCTCCTCCCAGCAGATAATTCCTCTGTACAGTGATTTGTAGTGGCAGGTTTACAGCCTTCTCAGTCAGCTCCATCGAACACTTTGAAGTGCTGATTCTGTGGCTGGGCAGCTTTCTCCTCTTGTCTTGAGCTGAAATGTGTTGTCTAGCAACAGACAGCTCTCTTTGCCACACTAGAAGAAATATGATGCTTATCTCACCTGTTGCCTTTTCTCCATTTTTCTATCTGACAAAAAGAAAAAAAAAAGCTAAGTATATGAAAGTTTAGCAGGGAGTGCTTTATGTACTGAATCAGAGACTCATGCAAGAATTTCAGCTGTGCTGAGACTGTATACTCATGCAGTAACATTGTAGGTCAGTCTGAATCAAATGCTTTTTTAACTGATATCTGAAACCTTAGAAAGGAGTAGTCTGTGAAATAGTTTAAATTAAACTATTTTTCTCTTATTATTAAGATTTCTTTTCAGGATTAATAGAGTTTTTGATGATAGCTATCCAGGATAACAGCCTATGGAACATACGGCTGTACAGGGGAAACATTTGGATGGCAGACAGCAGAAACTGCCTTCATACACAGTGAATACAGTCACACCCCTAGGCACACACAACTCTCCAGATTTTATGGAGAAATCAAAATATTACAAATGTTCCCATGTTCTGAGAAACTCTAGTTTACATGTTCTGTTTAAGGAGTTATCTCTGAAAACATGGTTGTAAATTATTATACTTTGCAGTGGTTCTTTGTGGTTGGCAAAAGAATATTATTTTACACCTGACGGAAAATCCTGGATGCACAACTGAGTGCCACATGGGGACAACTATGATGTGATGAGAAGTCTGTCCTCTGACACAGTGCTAACAGCAACCAAAATTCAATATTTCTTCCTCAGGTCAGCGAGGGAAATAAATGAGCATATAAATGCAATACCTAAAGGAGATGTGTTAGGAAAAGAAAACCAGTACACAGACTAGCATGACTGCTAATCCTTTCTCAAGCCTATGGCAGCAGTGGGCATAAATCAACCCTAAACTGCTTTGTATTATTCTTGCAAGGTAACTGTCGTGGTTCCGCTCGAGTGGGCAGCCGAGCTCCACCACAGCCGCTCTCTCACTCCCCCTCCTCAAAGAGGAATGGGGAGAAAATATGTGAAAAGGGCTCAAGGATTGAGATAAGGACGAGAAAATCACGCAATAATTATTGTAACGGGCAAAACAGACTCGGCATAAGGAGATAGTAAGATTTATTGCCTATTACTAACAAGCGAGAGAAGTGAGAAAACAAAGGAGAAAAAACCAAAAGCACCTTCCCCCCCCATCCACCCTTTTCCACCTCCTCCCCCCGAGCGGCGCAGGGGAACGGGGAATGGGGGTTATGGTCAGTCTACAGCACTTCTCTGCCGCTCCTTCTCGGTCACTCTCATCCCCTGTGCTGTGGGATCCCACCCACGGGATGCAGTCCTTGATGAACTGATCCGGCGTGGGCTTCCCACAGGCAGCAGCTCTTCCAGAACTGCTCCAGATATGGGTCCGTACCACGGGGTCCATCCCTCACGAGCAAACTGCTCCAACCTGGCTCCCCTACGGGCAGCAGCTCCTGCCAGGTCACCTGCTCCTGCGTGGGCTCCTCTCCACGGGCTACAGGTCCGGCCCGGAATCTGCTCCGGCAGGGGTCTTCCACAGGCGGCAGCCTCCGTCGGTGCAGGGCCACCTGCTCCACCGTGGTCTCCTCCACGGGCTGCAGCATGGAACCCTGCTCCACCGTGGTACTCCATGGGCTGCAGGGGGACATCCTGCTTCACCATGGTCCTCACCACAGGCCGCAGGGGACTTCTGCTCCGGCGCCTGGAGCACCTCTCCCCCTCCTTCTACACTGACCTTGGTGCAAGGCTGTTCTCCCACTCCCTTGACTCTCCCGGCTGCTGTGTGGCGCAGCGTTTTTTCCCTGTCTTAAATATGCTCTCACAGAGGCGCAAAACAACATCGCTTATTGGCTCGGATCTGGAAAACAATGGGGCCCTTCCCAAACATGGGGCAGCTTCTAGATCTTTCTCACAGAAACCACCCCTATGGCTCCCTGCTACCAAAACCTTGCCACGTAAACCCACTACATTCCACCCCTCGCCTCTGTTAAAAGCATATTTAAGACTACTCACAACATACTCTTACTTTACAATTATCACAACAACCTTCACGAAATTCACTTAAATCAAAACGAAAAAGAATTCACCACACCAAAATAAACATAACATCATCACAGCACCGACAAGGTGGACATTTTACACACACACCACCCCTCGTCCCTTCACCACACTAACATATCACAGTTACTGCTTTCTTAATTCTTCACAACTTGTACATTCCTAACAATCATCCTGCACATATTTTTGCCCGTTACTTCTACTAACTATCATCTTATCTCAAATTCCTTGAGCCCCACGTTGGGCGCCAAAAAAGACTGTCGTGGTTCCGCTCGAGTGGGCAGCCGAGCTCCACCACAGCCGCTCTCTCACTCCCCCTCCTCAAAGAGGAATGGGGAGAAAATATGTGAAAAGGGCTCAAGGATTGAGATAAGGACGAGAAAATCACGCAATAATTATTGTAACGGGCAAAACAGACTCGGCATAAGGAGATAGTAAGATTTATTGCCTATTACTAACAAGCGAGAGAAGTGAGAAAACAAAGGAGAAAAAACCAAAAGCACCTTCCCCCCCCATCCACCCTTTTCCACCTCCTCCCCCCGAGCGGCGCAGGGGAACGGGGAATGGGGGTTATGGTCAGTCTACAGCACTTCTTCTCTGCCGCTCCTTCTTGGTCACTCTCGTCCCCTGTGCTGTGGGGTCCCACCCACGGGATGCAGTCCTTGATGAACTGATCCGGCGTGGGCTTCCCACAGGCAGCAGCTCTTCCAGAACTGCTCCAGATATGGGTCCGTACCACGGGGTCCATCCCTCAGGAGAAAACTGCTCCAACCTGGCTCCCCTACGGGCAGCAGCTCCTGCCAGATCACCTGCTCCTGCGTGGGCTCCTCTCCACGGGCTACAGGTCCGGCCCGGAATCTGCTCCGGCAGGGGTCTTCCACAGGCGGCAGCCTCCGTCGGTGCAGGGCCACCTGCTCCACCGTGGTCTCCTCCACGGGCTGCAGCATGGAACCCTGCTCCACCGTGGTACTCCATGGGCTGCAGGGGGACATCCTGCTTCACCATGGTCCTCACCACAGGCCGCAGGGGACTTCTGCTCCGGCGCCTGGAGCACCTCTCCCCCTCCTTCTACACTGACCTTGGTGCAAGGCTGTTCTCCCACTCCCTTGACTCTCCCGGCTGCTGTGTGGCGCAGCGTTTTTTCCCTGTCTTAAATATGCTCTCACAGAGGCGCAAAACAACATCGCTTATTGGCTCGGATCTGGAAAACAATGGGGCCCTTCCCAAACATGGGGCAGCTTCTAGATCTTTCTCACAGAAACCACCCCTATGGCTCCCTGCTACCAAAACCTTGCCACGTAAACCCACTACATTCCACCCCTCGCCTCTGTTAAAAGCATATTTAAGACTACTCACAACATACTCTTACTTTACAATTATCACAACAACCTTCACGAAATTCACTTAAATCAAAACGAAAAAGAATTCACCACACCAAAATAAACATAACATCATCACAGCACCGACAAGGTGGACATTTTACACACACACCACCCCTCGTCCCTTCACCACACTAACATATCACAGTTACTGCTTTCTTAATTCTTCACAACTTGTACATTCCTAACAATCATCCTGCACATATTTTTGCCCGTTACTTCTACTAACTATCATCTTATCTCAAATTCCTTGAGCCCCACGTTGGGCGCCAAAAAAGACTGTCGTGGTTCCGCTCGAGTGGGCAGCCGAGCTCCACCACAGCCGATCTCTCACTCCCCCTCCTCAAAGAGGAATGGGGAGAAAATATGTGAAAAGGGCTCAAGGATTGAGATAAGGACGAGAAAATCACGCAATAATTATTGTAACGGGCAAAACAGACTCGGCATAAGGAGATAGTAAGATTTATTGCCTATTACTAACAAGCGAGAGAAGTGAGAAAACAAAGGAGAAAAAACCAAAAGCACCTTCCCCCCCCATCCACCCTTTTCCACCTCCTCCCCCCGAGCGGCGCAGGGGAACGGGGAATGGGGGTTATGGTCAGTCTACAGCACTTCTTCTCTGCCGCTCCTTCTTGGTCACTCTCGTCCCCTGTGCTGTGGGGTCCCACCCACGGGATGCAGTCCTTGATGAACTGATCCGGCGTGGGCTTCCCACAGGCAGCAGCTCTTCCAGAACTGCTCCAGATATGGGTCCGTACCACGGGGTCCATCCCTCAGGAGAAAACTGCTCCAACCTGGCTCCCCTACGGGCAGCAGCTCCTGCCAGATCACCTGCTCCTGCGTGGGCTCCTCTCCACGGGCTACAGGTCCGGCCCGGAATCTGCTCCGGCAGGGGTCTTCCACAGGCGGCAGCCTCCGTCGGTGCAGGGCCACCTGCTCCACCGTGGTCTCCTCCACGGGCTGCAGCATGGAACCCTGCTCCACCGTGGTACTCCATGGGCTGCAGGGGGACATCCTGCTTCACCATGGTCCTCACCACAGGCCGCAGGGGACTTCTGCTCCGGCGCCTGGAGCACCTCTCCCCCTCCTTCTACACTGACCTTGGTGCAAGGCTGTTCTCCCACTCCCTTGACTCTCCCGGCTGCTGTGTGGCGCAGCGTTTTTTCCCTGTCTTAAATATGCTCTCACAGAGGCGCAAAACAACATCGCTTATTGGCTCGGATCTGGAAAACAATGGGGCCCTTCCCAAACATGGGGCAGCTTCTAGATCTTTCTCACAGAAACCACCCCTATGGCTCCCTGCTACCAAAACCTTGCCACGTAAACCCACTACAGTAACCTGAAGATCACATGTAACATCAACTTCAACTATTCTCATTGGTTGCCCTTTAGACAGCAACAAAATAAAAAAGTTAAGATGTTATTTAGAATGTAACCTCTTCTTAAAATTTAAGTTAGAATTGAAGAAAGCGTTTTTTTTTTTATTTTTATATATATATATTTTAGGACTTAATGAAAATATTTTCTGTGCTCCTATCCAAGAAATTGTCTGTTACATGAAATTTAAAAGCAAATTCATGTATGTGCCTAAGTGTTTTCCAGGACCAACTACTTATAATTTATCATATAATTAAATCTGAAAGCTCATTATTTTAAATACACTTGAATTTGAGTGCTGTGTATGTATAGCACTTTTATTGTGTTCTGAACATCAGTGTCTTTTTTAGCATCACAGGAGCTATACTTCATAAACTGCATGTTACAGAAGATGCCTAATCTGATGAGGGTTTAAATATTACTTAGGTATGGACAAATCTGTCCTTTCTTATAACTGTGTGACTCTAAAGTACTTTTGTTTACCTTGATAGTCTTCAAATGGTAATTTCAAAAAAATTTTTTTTAGGCACAGCTGACATCCTATTACATACAGTAGTATAACTACTCTGTGTATAAAATCTCCCATACTGATCATGAAAGTGTGAAAAAATAATACATGTAAAAAGGGGTTGAGCAAGATTTTCAGACATCTGTTCTGGACTGCATTTAATGAATTCCGGTGAAATTGCATGGGTTCAGATTTCCATTATATCCATTAGAAACATCCCTGGAGTGTAATGGTAGGCAGAATACTTGAATGGGTCTCTTCTGTATTCTCCTAACTTCCACCTAAAATACATGCCAGGAGCACACCAAGGTATAATAAAAGGGTATGTTCATATAAGTGCTCTTCCAGCTCTGGTCACTCTGAGTCTTACCCAGGGTAGTATTTTCTTTCAATATTCTATACTAAGCTTAAAATAAAGCAGACCTATGCATAAGTCAAATATTTGAAACGTTTTGTCCCTATGCCCTGCTCAGAAGAGTCAGGTCAGCCTAGTTATTTAATATATCATGTGCCTAAAGGTTGATAAAAGGATAACTAGAGGTATGATGATAAAAGCCCATGCTGCTTCATGCAGAACTGAAAACTAGAAAGTTGAATTTCTTTGAAATTTTACATTTGTCTGTGATGTTTATGTTTTAATGAAATAGTGTCATATGAGAAAGACAACATCCATATTAAATAGAGAGGCACATTTAGAAGCAGAATATGCGGCATCCATCCACGATGTGTGGCAGAGTGCCCACTGACATAACATTCAGTTTGCACAGCTAACTGTATCACAGACAGCAAATATGAAACATATGCATTTCCATGAAGCTCCCGGATGAAACTTCATCCAGAAGAGCAATCCTTAAAGTAAATGTGCAAAGACAAATTAAACAGAAGAAAAAAAAAATGTTTCTCTGGCTCTAAACCAAAACTATGCAAGAGCCAAGAACAGTCTGAAAACCAATTTCATGCTAATAGGCAAAAACTAGTAAATTATGATATTTTATAAAGGATTTTCAGTAGAAGTACTTTTACATACTTCAGTGGTTTGTAATATAAGTATTATTTATCATAGAATCATAGAATCATAGAATATCCTGAGTTGGAAGGGACCCTTAAGGATCATCAAGTCCAACTCCCCATTTCACAGACAATGAAAATGAGGGTGATAAAGCTGCTTGTCTCAGGACAAGTTCTTCTAATTCTTTCTCTCCAAGGCTCCATACTAACTGTCCCTATGCTCTAGCTTACAAAGTTCTGGTCAGAATTAAGATATTTAGTTTCCTGGGCATTACTTAAAATTCAATAAGTTTCTGTGTTGAATTCTCTATTTTTTATTAAAGGCAATTCATGTCAGGAGTCTATTACCATGCCAGCTACTGCAGGCAGCTGTAAACCAACCATCTGGCATATGAGAATAATGATCCTGATACATATTCAGTGCCTTTCACTGAGCCCTCTGGAAATCAGATGCACTTCAGGAGTAAATTAGGAGGGATGAGAGATCTGGGAACACAGCTATCTGAGGCAGTATTCTGCCTGCAGTATTTGCAGAAACAGTGAAGCATAAGAAGATGATGAGCCTGTCACTAGGACCTCTGTGTGTCCCTTCCCTCCTTTGCAAGCCACACCTCAGTGGTTCAGAGGAAGGAACAGAAGGAACACATCCTTCATGAAATGCAGACTGGGTTCACTCATGGAACACATGGATGTGAGGCTGATGTTTTACCCAAGACAGGCATATTTGAAAGTCTGGTTACTACACTTTGTAACATCAGTTACAAAGTTTCTGGCAGTTGCATCCCTTAGGCTGAAACATCCTTCCTGCCCCTTTTTCAGTCAATTCTGTTACAAAAAAGGGAAGTATCTTCCAAACTATTATTTCATCTTTTGTCTTGGCATGAACGTTAAGAACCTGTTGAAATGAAGACATAACTGCTGAACTCCTATTTTGCAAAGCAAACAGAAAAGAAGTTACTCAACTAGAAGGTCTGTGGTAAAATGCTGAAGCTCTTGTGAGGCAAGATCTTATACACAGAAGCCACAGAACTGACTAAAAACCAAAAACCTGTGAAAAAATAATTCATTTTTTATCATGTGCTTTTTGATTAATGTCCATAATTACTCATTAGCCTACTGTTGCAGTAGTGACTTCTTCAAGGGCTCTTGACTGAGAAATCCAGCAGATGGTGAGGAGATGCCCACCTGCTCTGTAGAATCAGTTAGGAATATAATATGATGCTTCTGTAAGGACTTCCTTTGAAGCAGACAGAAATCATCTGCTAATTTATAGTCATTTGTCAATCCTTTCTGAGTGCCTGCTCTGCATTTTTTCATGGCTGAAAACTATTGCAGTGCAAATTATTTCCTTTCCTTTCTATGCTGAGATTACAACAGGCAAGGTGACCAAAGAACACAAATACTCCTGGGGTAATGTCATACCTTCAGAGCTGGCGTTTGATTCATAAACCTCATTCTATGCTTTAAGCAGAGGCATCCATCATAGCTGCTATGGCTTCTTGTTGGGAAAACATTTTGATGTTCAGAATAAACTTCCTTGCAGAGAATCAAAAGTAGTCCTGGAAGATAATTCATCATCTTTTTTTTTTTTTTTTTCTCAAATGTATGAATATTTAAAATGGTAATGTCTATTACATTAATTACTGGAAAAAAAATGTATACAAAATGGACATTCATTTAAGAGTTTTCACTTAATTCACTGAAAAGGTAGGAAATGCCAGAATTAGACACTTTTTAGTGTATTCATTGTGACAGAATTAGATTCTTTTTGATATATCAACTTTATACTGTCTTTACTGAAATTAATGGTCTCAAGTTGCACCAGAGGAGCTTTTGTTTGGCTATTAGGAAGAACTGTTCTATAGAGAGGGTGGCCAAGCATAGAAAGGGGCTGCCAAACAAAGTGGTAGAGTCCCCAGACTTTGAGATATTCAAGAGACATGTGGATGTAACACTAAAGGACACAGTTTTGTGATGGGATTTGGTAGGTTATGTTGATTGTTTGACTTGATGACTTTGAAGGACTTTTCCAATCTAAATGACTCTAAGATTCTATGACCAGATTTACTTGCAGATGTGGAAAAATGTTGCAAAACAACAGATGTACTCTCATTTAGAATGGTGGGGGATGTACATGTATGCTTCTTTTCTTTGGAGATTGGGAGAGCTCTTTTAATACTTACCCTCAGAAGTATGATTTTTAGCTTTTATCTCTACTCACCACAGGAAATGGTGTTTGGGGAATTAATCAAAATTATGATAAGATACCACACCAGAAGGTGCCATAATGATTGTGTTTAACTTCTCTTCTTGCAGGCATTGTCCTTCATCTAAGTTCGGAGATTAGTCTGATAATATCTCTTATTGTTATTTTACAAGTCATATACAAAGAGCTTCAGGCCAGATACAAAGAGCTTCAGCTGCCAACAACCTGCTTCAGTGATTCTCTGACCAGTGACATCCTGAACGAAAAATCCAGCCTCTACAGGATATTATTGTGAATGCATAAGCTATGGGTTCTCCCCAAGGGACCATTTCTCACCTGAGACATGACACCTGATATTAGCACAGGAGAGTTCTTTGAACATGACATTAAATTTACACTTAGTTCCTACACCCAGAACATCCTGTTGTTTTCCTTCTCTGTTGGGAGGAATTGAAAGCAAGGACTTTTGGAGATAGAAATTAGAATCTTTTTTTTTTTTTTTTTTACACTTCTCATACTGTTTTCTTGGTTGTTCCTTGTATACTTATTTTGGCTGGGGTAGAGTTAATTTTCCTCATAGCAGCTGGTATGGTGCTGTATTTTGGAATGAAAATCATGTTGATAACACGCTTATGTTCTAGGTGTTACTGAGCACTGACTTTTCAGCTTCTGGTGCTGCCCAGACATCCAGGCTGGGGCATAGCCAGCACGGTTGACTGTGAGGAATATCCTATAATATATAACATCATGCTCAGCAATAAAAGCTGAGGAAAAGAAGAAGGATGTGGGGTGGACATAATTGAAGTGGATGATTTCTTTCCTAAGAAACCATGCCACATGATGAGCCCTGCTTTCCTGGAAGTGTCTGACACCTGCCTGCTGATGGGAAGCAACAAATGAATTCCTTGTTTTGCCTTGCTTGCAAGTACAGCTTTTGCTTTACATGGTAAACAGCCTTTATCTTATCCCATGAGCTCCTTCACTTTTCCCTTTCAATTCACTCCCCCATCCCACCTGGGGAGAGTGAGTGAACAGCTGTGTGAGGTTGAGCTGCCCACTGGGGTTAGCACACAACACACCTCAAAGCAGCTTCCCCTCTAGCTCCGCTCATTTGTAGTATTTAACACCTCCAGAACTTTTGTGTCAGAGTGCTAGGCAGAGAAACAGGAGCTTATGTTTGCTCACATTCCACTGCTGGAGAGATTTTTCAGAAAAGGAAATTAAGTAAGTAATTTAATTTTCTTTGGAGAACAAACACAATATTATTATGTACTCAAAATCAATATCACTAATGGCAGTGTTGGCTGTACCTATAAGTAGGTGTACAGTAGAAATCCTCCCTCCATCCAAGTTAAAACTACATAAGGGTGAACATACTTTTCAATCTGTTGGTCTGGGAAAAGGTAGCTATATTCTTCTGGTGTCTCTGAGACAGGATTTTGTATGAAGAAAATGGGCCCTGCATTATGAAGAGGAATTTCTGCCTGGCCAGTGTGCGTAGCAGTCATTCTACAGTTTGACCTATATTGAGATATTCAATGGCAGAAAAGGGGAGTTTATGAATGTTTTTAGTAATATAGGGCCAAATTCTGCATACATAAGGATCAGTTTCTTTTAATATTTTAGGAACACCATTAATTATGTAGTACTTTGTGGACTTTATTTTCTTCTATACATGTGCCTATGCATTTAGTTTAGTTAATAAAGCAATGAAATCTGTAAACATGGTTCCCTACACAGACTTTGATCTACCTGGGCTCTGTAGGAAAGGTTAGTCGATAATGGCAGTCTACATGTCAGTTCTGTGATCTTTCTATAAATGGTCCAAAGCAAGAACATTATTAGCTTTTGAACACACATTTCAAAATTTTTGAGCCTTTGGGTGCTTGACATTTGTCATTTTAAAAGCTGTTCACTTCACCTAGCAATTTGTACTCTCCAAAGTTTTCTGAAGCACAGTGCATTCCAATGCTCCCTATGTTGTTCTGTCCTATAATTATGATCCACTGCTATTAGATTTCCTCAGTTGTATCCTAATAGTAGCACTACCAGCTTAGTGGAGGCGAATCTTACTTTCTGAGGTTCACCCATCAGCTTGTTTTGCTTTGGGAGTTAATTGATTCCTTAGAAATCCAGAACATCCACTGAAAAAGGGAGTTGTTGCAAAAGTAATGTTGGATTATGGCTGGGATACCTTATTAAAGTTCAGTTAAAAGACTTGCTGAAGGTAAAATGGTGCAGCAATATTGTTTCAAACTTGAAATAGCCTCAGTGGTCCTGTGGACCAAAGTAATGTGTTTATGTATTACATGCAGAGTAAAGCTTAGCTGTACTAATAGTTCCGTGAAAAGAAAATCCTGCTAAAATTAAACAATCAAAGAAGATAGGTGAGATGTGACTTTATGTAGTAAACAGTGATTGAAGAAAGAAGAGAAAACAGCAGGACCCTGCATGAAGCAAATTAATTCATGCTGGAGTTTCACGCTCCTGAAGAAATTAAATTGCCCACTTCTTAATCAGCACAGCTCCCTGCCATGTCAATTCTTTTCTTCATATTTCCTCTCCTATATTTAGCATAATTTGTTCTGTATGAAAATCCCCTAATTTATGCTTTTAATATATGTTAAATATTTTTTTTTTCAATTATTTTACAAGAGTCTGCCTTTCTTTGCATTACTTTAAGAAAATCATCATACAGCTGTTCCTTATTCTTGCTCTTGCAGATATAACTTCGTCTTGGCCCTTGGTTTCCTTATTTCTTCTTTCTTTTTTTTCCAGAAAAGTGAAGTATGTAGCTATGCCACTACTGCATCTTTGAAACATAATAATGCTAAATATTTTGTTTGGCCTAAACACATCAAATACACTACTTGAAAGGTAAATGAAGACAGTGAGCTTTTAAACTACATATGGAAGTAAAATCAAATCAAAGAGCAAGAACAAAACTATAAGAGTAAAGTAAAAATAGATAAAGAGCTAATTTAAAATACTAATTCTAAATATTTTTTTTTTCTTTTTGAGGATGTTTGGAACTGAAAGATCCATTCCAGATCTTAAATTAGGAACGCATTAATACACAAATATTATGATTGGAGTAGTGAAGTATTATTTTCCCTCATCCAGCTGAGTCTCTAAATCTGGCAGCATGAGTGTCATCCATTCTTCTGAAATGCTAGCAGCAACTGCAGAGAAAATGTAAATACCCATTATATGTTGTAAAGGAACACTGAGATAAATCAGAGCATTTTGGAGATGACATCAGTATTATACTACAAGCTAAAATACAGGCTTTGTACTGTACACAGTTCTTTCAGCTTTCTTTGTTATTAGGTATTCTTAAAATAAACCCGTTATACGTGCACTCTTTTTTTTTTTTTTTTTGCATAAATTGTTATGATAATTATCATAATCTAAAACCTCTGTTGAACAAAATGACATTTTGACTGAACAGAAAGTATAAAGAAAATGGCTTTGTCAGAACCTCTCATTCTCCAGAATCAGGCCCAGATTCAGAAAAGCACTTTAGCAAATGACTAAGTATAAACATGTGTTTCAGTTTGTGCTTTTTCAATCAGGAATCAGCTTAAGCATGTACTTAATGTGTTTAACTGAGCTGGGGCCAGAGTTCTGAAAGTGAGCTTTAAGCTGTGTGTTGTTTTGATGGTAGGAATACAACCCACACGTAGCACAGCTGGCACATTGAAATTTGCATTATTTCAAATGGATGTCATTTTCCATTGATACCTTATGAGAAGAGCTCATCAGATTTTGTCACTGACTGTGAACCTTGGCATGATCTGGCCTTGAGCCCAGACACTAAGCTTTAGCTTAAAACCTGGTTCGGATCTGACTCTGAACACTTCGTCAGCTCGTTGTTGCACTATGTGCTATGGAAAATGAATTATCTTTTAGCCTGGAGATCTACATTGTGGAATATCACTGGCATATCTACTATGGAAAAAGGAGAAATTGGTCCTTGGGACTTTCATATCTGCATCTATCCTTACCACTACATTTCCTTTAGCATTTTGTATTTCTGTTTTAAGGCTCAGCATCCTCAGTATGACATGCACCTGAAAAGATTACAAAACAAACAAACAAACAGTAAATTTGACTCTGCATGTAACTGGATCTAAAATTTCTAGAGAGCTATTCAAATTATTACTAATATATATAGCTTGCTAAATGGTGCTATAACGTTTGCAGTTTGTTTTCAGGTTAACCATCTCAAGCCTTTTCCTCATGTAAGATTTTATGTGTATATATATATATATAAATATATTTATATATTTATATAATTATATAAAAAATATATAATGTAATAAATATATAATATTTATTATATTAATAATATATTATTAATAATAATATAGTAATAATACATTATTATTAATAATATTAAATTATTAATAATAATATTAAATGTATATATTTATATATTTTTTTTGGGGGGGGGGGAGTAGGAGAATTGTCTTTACTGTTGTTTTTTCTTTGTTTGCTTGTGTGTGTGTCTTTGTGCGTTTTCTCTTTCTGCAGAAGAATATATGAAATTGTGAATTCCCAGTCTACTCCCTACTTGCTATTTTATTCTTCATCTGACAAGCTAACATGCACACAGTTCCAAGTATCTGCATTACCATTACTCACAACATGCAGAGGTTAACTTCAGGTAGTGTCTCCTTCAATTCTGACAAGGAAGAGACCGAAAGAACCAGATGATAAAACTGGTATTTAACACCATCATAATGAATAACTGTACTACTAGCAAATGGGATATGATAAATTAAAATAATGAGTTGTAATTAAAGAAATGGAACTCATAAAGTCCTTGCTTGTTATAAAACTTTATTCTTCTTTTAAGTCTTGAAACATAAGGTCCATCAGACCAGTGAGATCAAATTATTTAGCCAAAACTCCTGTTTCCAGGATCACATTAGTAGATGCTTAAAGAAAAGTCACAGGACAGTGCAGACACTGAGTAACCTTTGCCCCAATAACAAATACAGTAGCTGAAATTTCTGTACAATTTCCGCATTTAGATGGTTACTTCATAGTATTCAACAGACCTTGCTGCATGAATGTGTCTAATTCCTTTGTGAGTTTCCTTATCAGTATTACTCTTCTCACAGATAACTAGTGATAGGACTAGAGGGAATGGCCTCAAGTTGCGCCAGGGGAGGTTTAGGTTGGAAACTAGGAGAAATTTCTTCTCAGAAGAAATTGACTCAGTCAGGCATTGGAATGGGTTGCCCAGGGTGGTGATGGAGTCACTGTCCCTGGGGGTGTTCAAGGAAAGGTTGGACATGGTGTTTATGGACATGGTTTAGTGCATGACATTGGTAGTAGGGAAATGGTTGGACCAGATGAGTTTTTTTTCAGTCTTAATGACTCTATGATTCTATGATTCCTTATTATTTTTCAACAGTAATATATAATCAGCTCATTTTGTATTATTATTATTATATTTTTTTCTCTAAAAGAAAGTCTACCAGTTTCTTGGGCTCAGAACAAACAGTCATATCATGAGACTCATATTTTCCTTCAGAAGTATGATATTTTATGCAATATTACATGAGTGACCAGATATATAAACATCTCTAAGTTCTCACAGATCAAGGAACAAGTTGCTGTGAGTGCATAAGCTTGTCTGTGATGGATAATTTTTTTTACCATGTCTTTAAAACACAGATTCTGCCCGTTCTGTGTGAAGGACCTTAATCATTTTAGGGGTGCTATTTCGTATTACTTCAAGTGGTAGAAACCTGGACTCAACAGACGTACCTGTGATGCCCTCTGTGACAAAAGACTTTTGGTTATAGCAAGTACCTTTGGTATAGCAGGCCAAATGGTCACCTTTGAAACACAGTACCTTTATATAAACTAATTACGATTTCCAAGCTTGATATGTCAGTGAGATTTATAATGCTAAGACATTTTGGCACAGACCTTCAAGATCTATATGTTAAATACAGCGTCTCTGTGACAAAGCAATATATGTGCTTTTAGTGTACTTTAACATTGTTTTTCTATTCTCTGTGTTGCACATGCATGCATGCCTAAGTAGAGGAACACGATGGATAAACAAGTATTGTCAGTTGCATATTGGATAAGGCAGGAATTTTATGAGCTTGGTGAGCAGTACTAATCATTTAATTTAACAGTCTGGTGACAAGTTCATGCTATTTCTTTCAGGTTTAGCACCCAATCACAACATTAAAAAAAAAAATAAAAATTGGAGTGCCCCTGAATTTTTCACAGTAAGCCAAGTTTACAAAATGCCAAGAACATATTTAGCTTCTACATTTTTTAAAAAAGGTTTAGAGCAAGAGAATGAATATGAAATTCTGTGTGGCTCTCCATAATAAATATTCATTTCACCAAGTATAAGGAAATGCATATTCCATCTCAATGTTCCAAAAATACAATTGAACATCATCATACCATCTGTTTCTCCAGCTTAGACAGCAGCATTTTTACTTGACTTCCTAGAAACATTTTTGAGAAATACTTTGAATTATCCTCTGACAACAGTTTTTGCCACTAGCAGTTTTTAACAGTATGTTAGTAGAAAAAAAAAGTGCCAGTTGTAGATATGGGAAGTGCATCAGATACAGTGCACAGACCCTTAGGAAAAGCAGTGAAGGGAGCATCTTTCTTGGGTTAATTGAAGGCTTTCTGGCTGATTAAGAGACATTATTGTCTGAAGCACTTGTTCTCAGTCATGGTTCAAAGTGCACTGTTGCATACAGAAAGACATGATTATAACAAAGCCTGTTTTGGGGGAGGAGGATTTGGGGAAGAAGATGGATTTTTGATATCGTCTACTACCTTGAAAAAAGAATTTCTGAGGTCCACTGTCTCAGATAATTCTATGACAAATGTGTAAAATAGGGATAAATACTGATCTTTGAATTGATATAAGAGTTTGAAAATTTTCCACAAACTATAAAAAACTGTAGTTTACCATAGAATTTTAGCAAAATATCTCACTACTTTCAGTATGCAAGCTATCTGTTCAAAAGAATCAAAAAGATAATAAAAAATAAATAAATCATGGTTTCTATTTTAATATTTTTCACTAATTTCTTTGGTTTTGTTTGAAAGCACTTTTATTTTTGAAAACTTACTGTTGTACCAAGGGACATGGCAATAGCATGTTACACCCCTGAAGTGGCTGCTTTTCAGTAAAGTGTAAGTAAACCTTAAATTACGCACATTACTTTCAGTCATAGGAAACAAAAAAATAGGCAATGCTATTATTACTTGTTCTTTGACGCAGACCTATCCTGGGTGATATGCTTTTGTTGCTATAAAGTAGATCTCCAGAAAAATGTACTGAGAAAATGCTCTCTCTTTTATTTTGTTTTGAACGTGTTCATTCTTGAGCTAGAATGAATCATTGAAGCTAATGTTTTGGCTCTTAGTCATCTGATGGATTCATTCCTTTGTTACACAGAAGAAAATATGGAACCCTTCCAGGAAATCAGAAGTATACATTCTATTCTAAAATAATTGGACTAATTTTGCGTGTCATAACTGGACTTCATGACTCTGGGTTATTTTATGTTGAAGAATCTTAAAAATCTAACTGAAAAAAACACACACACAAATATTTTATCAATGTATAATTTATATGCAGCTATATTTTATATACAGTTCTGGAGAATTACACTAGCTTTGGAATGGGAAATAATCTAACATTTTGGATGTTATGTTAGTCAGAAGGACTCCAGGATCTCTTTAAGGTCAATGTGCTTACAGTAAGAGAGGATTTATTGGACTTAATGTTACTACTACAGCCTTGAAAACGTACATCAAGAGCAACTGATGGATGTCTAGTTTCTGAGATCCAACATTACATAACCCATCTCTTTATCTTAATTAAAAATCATCCCTGCTGTTCTTTGTGTGCCATCTAATGTTATTATGAGATATTTCATGCTATAAGCAACTGTCATGGAAAATGGCAGTCTTGTTCACAATCCGAAAGCAAAGGAACAGTATCTATGTTAATTTATTGGCCTACTAAGCAACTTTAAGACACAAGAATGTGTGAGCTTGCTAGGGAAAATTGAATCCACTGCACTACTACAAGACTCACATAGCAAAGCTTGTAGCGTAATTAAAAAGTGAAAAGCATTTGCAGCCTAGTTTTTTTGGCATGGTAAAACCTGAATGACATTTCAGGCATGACCCATGAAAACAAGGTCTCATATTTGTAAATTCTCATTCATTTAGATTAGATTAGAATAGTTCAGTTGGAAGAGACCTACAAACATCATTGAGTTCAACTGCCTGAGCACTTCAGGGCTAACCAAAAACTAAACCATATTATTGAGAATATTATCTCTTGAACGTGTAAAGGTATGGGGCATCAAGCACATCTCTAGGAAGCCTATTCAAGTTTTGACCACCGTCATGGTAAACAGTTTTTTCCTAATGCTCAGAATGAACCTACCTGGATCAGTTTTGTGCTGTTCCCATGCATCCTGTCATTGGTTAGCAGGGAGCAGAGATCTGCACCACCGTCTCTGCTTCACCTCCTCAGGAAGTTGCAGAGAGCTATGAGGTCCACCTCTTGGCCTTTTTTTTTCCAGACTAGACGACCAAGGTGTCCTCAGCCTCTCCTAACAGGACATAACCTTCCAGCCCTTTTAACATCTTTGTTGTGCTCCTCTGGATGTTTTCAAGCACATTAATGTCCTTTTCTTACCATGGAGGCCAGAACTATACATAATACTTAAGGTGAGGCTGCACTGATTCTAGATGTAGCAAGAGTAAAACCTCTTTTGACCGGTTAGCAATGCTGTGTTTAATGCACCTCACAATGTTGTTTGCCCTCTTGGCTGCCAGGGCATGTTGCTGCTCATGCTGAGCCTGCTGTCAGCCACAGCTGGGTGGCCCTTGGCCTGACTGGGCCTGGAGACCTGGGAGATGCCCTGTGCCTGGGGCTGCCCTGGTGGCCCCTGTTGCCTGGATGTGGTGGTGGCATGAGCTCAGACCCAGCCCCCACCATTTCTGACCCCACAACTTCCAGGAAGTTTCTCACTCATGTGGCACTCTGATGCATGATAAACAACACAAATAAATTGACAGGGTCTGTACTTCACTGTATCTTCCATTTTAGTGAAGAAGAGAGTCTTTTGATACAACCAGGCTAGGGCATCTCGGATTCTCAGTTCACAGAATCATGGAATAGTTTGTGTTGGAATTGATGTTATTCCATTCCATCTCATTCCAACCTGCCACCATGGGCAGGGACACCTCCCACCAGACCAGGTTGCCCAAAGTCCCATCCAGCCTGGCCTTGAGCACTTCCAGGGATAGGGCATCCACAGCTTCTCTGGGCAATCTGTTCCAGTGCCTTACCATGCTCTGAGTGAAGAATTTCTTTCTTATATCTACTCTAAATCTACCTTTTTCTAGCTTAAAACTGTTACCCCTTGTACTGTCTCTATGCTACCTAAGAACAAATCTCTCCTCATCTTTCCTGTAGGCACCGTGGAAGGCCACCATAATTCTCTTCTCAAGGCTTCCCATTCCCTTCTACAGGTCAGAAGATTGGTTCTTATTGGTAGGAAAGCCAACTGAAGGTTTCTCAATGAAGCAATTCTGCATTTCTGTCCTGGAGAAGAGAGACAAAAATTATCCACTCTTTCTGTGCTTGTGAAAGTGTGAAAGAGGAGCAATGGCTGAGCCAAATAGTGGAAAATGAAAGTTATTTTCACTGCTACTACTGAAATAATTTCTAGAACACAATTTGAGCAGTTGATTTTGAAGAAGGATGCTTTACTTACCTTCTCATATTCTCAGTGGTCTTCTATCAGTCTTGACCTCTCCTTCAGCTGGAACACTGAAGGACCCAGATGTTTTCCCGCTCTAGTTAATATACTGCTTATTTTTTTTTTTATCTCTCTTGTTTGCTGGTAAAATGGTTTCATTTTCTCATCCTTTCAATGTATTCCCTAAAGGACACCAGAAACACAAGACTTTTTTCTGTTTGAGCAGCTCTATTCTGTTCACTGAAAGTCCTGGAAAGAGGCAGTTAGCTACCTGATCAACCTTGCTGCATAACTTGGGATGAATTAATGAAAAAAAAAGCAACATATTGTACTGGAACTACCATGGCAATAAAACAAATATTGTCTTTTCTCAAAGACCTTGCTCAAACTGTCCAGGAAGCCACCCACAAGGGAAAGTGTTACCTCAGCTTCCAAACTTCCTTCTGAATTCCAAAAGAAGCTGTTAGACCCAAAGTTATGCTACAACAGGGAAAGTGCATTATTCTAGGTCTGTTACTGTAGTGATGTGGTGTTCCTGAACTTTCTTTGGGCACAGCACCTAGAATCCTTCACAAACATTAGGAAAACACCTCTGCCTAGACGAGTTTTTTGTGTTGGCACTTGCATGAGTCAGCTGGGTAACAAAATCTAGGTGTATTTACTCCGCAGAGCCTCCTGGGGTGCTGGGGGCCTGATACTGTAACCTAGTGTTACTCCCAGTGCCGTGTTGCAGCAAGCCCTAAATCTGTGTGCAAGGAGTCCATTTATGAATGGCTTGACTGGCTGGTGTTGAGAAGGATTATGTTGCTGTTTTATTAAGTGTTTGGAATTCTCCAAGATAGATTTATGAAAGGTCTGAACTTCATGTTTGGTCCCATAGATGGTAGAATACTGGGAGTGTCAAGACTATCTTGAGGTACACTGAGAAAGAAGAGAAAGAACTAAATAAGTAGACGTTACTCATGGTAATATTTTTATAGCATTAAAGTATGAACTAAATACACCATGAAGTAGGTTAAATCTGCTTAGGTTAGAGCTCTCTCTGATTTGGTATATACCAGACACAGCTCTGCCAAAGTGACCTGTGCTAATGTGATTCTTTTAAAGTACAGCCACTTAAAGCATGGTGTCACACTGTGGGAGGGATTCTGTCCACCAGCTCAAAAGCAGCCTTTTCTGTTACACATACAGTCAAATGGTGTTTTTTTCAGAGCAAAAATTGCAGGTAGTGGTTTCGTTTTGTGCCTACCTTTTCATGTATACTTTTATTGGTAAATTTTATTGGTAAATAGGAAAATGCTTTCCCCTACATTTAGCCTAAGGGCATGTCTTGAAAATTCCTGCTCAAGTACAAAAAAATACTCTGAATTTAGAAGAATACATAAGCCATGGTAATACAAAACCTCTACTGGGTGCAGACACACACTTCCATTCTTAAATCAAGTACTTTTATAATGCCTTAAAGAACCTTCTGAGAAATTGTTATGCATTATCAGGCTTCCAAACACTCTGCATATAAAGAACAAGCAAAGCACAATCTGCTGCATTCATAGACTACATTTTATGTGTTGAATGATAGACTTAATCAAATATATATGACAGACAGAGAAAGCAACAGCACTATTAAAAAAACATTTATCTTCCTTGAAGAGCCTTTGTTAATTGGCTTGCAATCTTTTTACTTACTGCTTTTCAGTTAACTGTTTACATCTTACAGAAATTCATAGTGAAATAATAAACGTAGTGCCTGAATCATTATATTCTTTATAAGCAATAATTAAGCTGTGTGCTTAAAATAAATAGTTTGCACATAGATTTGTTTAATGTTTCACTCGTATATCATTTTAATGCTGAATAGCTTCTTTGCAGGGAATTCAGCCTGTCACTGGATGTTTAAATTTTCAGTGTCTGTTGTCATGACAACGAGAATTGACTCTGGTACCCACTGTGTTCAACATAAATTAATTTAAAGACATAGCATTTAGAAACATTTTATTCTTTAAAAAAAAATCTTGATTTTCCTTAGATACATTGCAGTAAAAAATAACTATATTTGAAATAACATTAAAAACACATTGATTCTCAGTTAATTGTTAGTTTTATTTGAAGAATTCAATAGATTGTACTTAATAAATAATGTATGCATGGAAATTTGTTCCTCCGTTTCTTGTGGAACTGTACTTTTCAAATAATATTACTGATATATTTCAGCCATTTTTTACTTTGAATTCTTTTACTTTCAGATTACAGTTTCAGCATTTTTAAATCTGCACATTAGATTCTCCAAGTGAAATGTTACTATTTGTGATTTCATCAAGTTTCCTTATTCTTTTGCAGGTTTGTCACGATTCCATGAAAACTGCTAACTTACATCTTAGTTTAGCCTATTAACCTTTATGAAACAATCTTTAAAACACAACTATGTATATGATGGAAATAGAGTGCTTCATGTGTGAGATCCCCTGGGATTCTCACAGTTCCAAAGAGGATTAAGAAGAAATATTAAATGCTTGTGTTAAGAGAGGGAAGATGGTTCCAACGGGCATAACAAAATATTTTTTCATAATATTTGTAAAGTGCAGTCATTTACAGCATGGCTGTAAATCATCATCTTATATTTCAGACTAAAAAGAGTAGTTTATGTCATTGTCTAGGGTGCCTCAGAAGAGGAAGCTGTAAATGATTGTATTTTGCATAACAGTATCATAAAAGTATTGACATTTAAAAAAGAAATCTGTGCTTTAACCTTCCTGGTACAGGTAGTTTTACATACTTCATTCCTTATGTTTTCTGTTGTACATATACTTTTTGTGTGACTATTGCTGAAACAGTTCTTCGACAGAGCAAAGTTTCAGTTTTATTTTATGATGAAAATATCATTTAATGATTTCATAATGCATGTGAACAAAACATGATCCTTGTTGAAAATGCAATTATCTTGAAAAAATAACATTTTGAAAGAAGTATTTTTTTCCCCCTAGGCAATCAAAGCCATAGTTTTTATAGTTTATTCTGAAAACCTTGAAAAAAAATATCCCATTTTAATTTGAACAATCACCTCCTGGATATTGAGTCTTACATAATGAAACACTTTACAATGCAATACAACATGTTGCTCAGTTCCTGTTTCATTTCTGCATGGAAAACACTGATTAATATTTAGGGCTTTAAAAATTACTGCTGAAATTCAGATGTTAATGTCTGTTGGTGTCTCTGTGTGTCTAGCAGTTGTAACCTTGCCATATTGACACATACTGTAATGAGACATTTAAGAAAACAGAAATCTGCTGCAGCTCTGCATGACTCATTTGCACCAGCCACACACACTCATTAATAACCCAGAAGAGACAACAAATCTGAATCCAAGGTTCCTGTAGGGATTTGTGTTGCAACATTTTCTACAAAAATGTTAATGGCTGCAAACTTTCCTCATTTGGATTAAATCTTCCAAACACCTCTATTTCTTAATGAGTATGCTGTCACTCATTATGTTAAATCTTCTGTAACGAGCTTCTGAGGAGTAAGGCTCTGATAGCTATTCTCATCTGTTACTGATGGAACAATTATGGTCTTATAAATGACTTCATTTTGTAGACTGCTTGATTCAAACCACAAGTGAAATGGAATCTTCTCACTCCTGAATTACTGAGAGGGTTTTTCTTTTAGGTTCAGTAAGCAGTAAGTATCATAAAGTTCACAGTGACATTGTAGAGTCACAAGGGTGTATTTTTAAACAAATGTGGACTTAGCTATCACATCAATAAATGCCTTCCATAGCACAGAACTTTATTTTCAAGCTTACTGCAGACTGCTGATTGCGGACAGCTGATGAACCATTTATTGAGTCCCTCCTTTCCTTGAAAAAGAGAACCAGTTCATCACTATTAGCCAGGTCTTGCAGTAGGCATTGTTAGGCGCACTCAAGATGTTGTATAATCCAGGATCTTTTACTTGTGCTATTAATCTTTAAAACATCTGTTTAGGGACCCTTTCAGCTGATCATTCTGAAATTTTCTTTAAGCAGTTTGCTAATCTTAAATTCTTTTCCTGCTACTAGTAAATAAAGTGGTGCCTCTTTAAGATAAGCAGATCTGACACATATTTCATTTCAGGTTTGATTTTTCTAAAGTAATTGTTATTTTCATACTACTAAATACCATTTTTGAGAGCATGAATGACTTAACTAACTCCTGGCAGATAGTGAGTAGAGTATTACATAGCTTGGCTTCACCAAGGAGATGGTAAAAACAAAATAATATCAAGTCTGTTGCATGTTTGAGAATGCATACCATATGCTTCAGAAAGGACTTTTGCTATAATTTCTCCTCATAAATGGAGAACAGACTCCAAGTCTTTTACAAAAATATGGAATAACAGCACTATGAGTATATAGTAGGTTCACTTTTTGAAATGTTTTGCAAAATTTCCTTAAATAAATCATACTTAATGTCTTTGCTGTTACTCTAGGTTAAATCAGATAGAAGAAACCAAACTTCCAATGATAATGGTGTAATTTTCATTTATTTGGAAATCTGTTTGCCAGTTGGGTTTTATTTTAATTTATTTTATTTTTTTTGGTTCAGTGAGTATTTTTGTCTCTATCGAGAGGTTCTAGACATGTTTATGATCTATTTTTATGCTCCTATAAAAGAAACAAGACAAAACAACATGCTAATTAATCTTACTATTTTTACTTGAGGTCAAGATTGCTGTATTTTTATGTATTTGTTTGTTTATTAGTATTAGTTTCTTCCACAGTTATTAGTTTTGTTCCACAATAACATTTCAGTTTTAATTATTATCTAATATAATCTCTTGCTGGTATTTGAATGATGTCAGTTTAAATGAACAGGGCAGTTCAAATTCAGAAGTGAGACAGCCAATTTATTTGCAGCAAATAAAGTATACTGCCTGCCCGCTCCTTGAACATTCCACTAAGAAATTCTTGAAAATCAGGCCACTTTTTTACTGATACTTTCTGGATACTTTTTGGTCATTATTTCATCTCTTGGCAAAATTTGTAATAAATTCTCCTTTAATCCTGATTTTTCTTTTTTCATCCTTGAGATCCCATGAACACTCAGAGAACTAATAACACTTACAAGTTGCTCTGTGTTCTGATTTTTCATGAAAATAAAAAAGAAGTGTCATCTTGAATTTAGTATGCGTTTACCCTGTTAGATTGTCTGGTATGGTTACAATTTTGTGAACATGCATTTAATGCTTCAGTGAGTTGAATGCTCTTAGGATAGTAGCCTAGGTTTTTCAGATGTGGTTCAGAACACAATTTTGATCACTTCTGTGAAGTGAAAAAAAAAAACAAACAACCACCGTATAAAATATGGAATAAAAAAATAAAAAACAATGGTAGCAGCAAAATCAATAGACATAGGTAGGGGGCTGGGGCCTGCTTGTCTCTTTTAGAGTAACCTAGGAGTTGCAGTGATAGCTGCCTGTACTCATGCATGGCTTCCTGTGTATTGTGCATTGACTCAGGGTCTCATTTGAACTTTTTCTCCCCTCTGTAATTAGCAATTATTTCAGGGAAATGCATTTAACTTTCTTCATTCCAAGGTTAATTTTCCTCAGCTTTCTTTGAACTCAGTAAACCCAATTTTCATTTATAACAACAATGTTTTGAATCACTCTGTTATCTTATTTCCATTTTAAAGGGCTTGTATAGTGACAGTATGGTAGAACAGGTCAGAGTGCAAGTGGAAAATCAAGGCCAGGAGGGTTTCTACACATCTTGTTTGTATCTTTCAAATAAATAAGAAGGAAAAAAAACGTTCTTGTCTTTTTATTTTTTTTTCTTCCCAAATATTGAATCTTTTTTTTTTTTTTTTCTTTTGTAAGACAGAATGTCTTACATTCTTCTGTAGAAAAATGCTATAAAAATGCATTTTTGAATGGTATTAAAAACATTTACAGCGTTTCCAAAATGAATGACACACTGTAAAATGTATCTAAGTTTATTTAGAGATTTTTTTTAATTAATAATACTTCATTAATATTAGACTGGAACTTCTGGCACTACAAATAGTATATGCAGTGAAAATGGGTATGAAAAGAAAATCCCCTTTCTCAGTTTATAAAAATAATATTTTGCCCATAACATTGTGATTGGACCCTGGACCTACTGAGGACTGTGCAAAATTCCCAATGAATTCATAACCAGATTACAAGTACTTCTTTCAAACAAAGCTTGTTTCATGTGGTTATATTTCCCAGAGATCTGTTCAGTTTAACTGGAAGCATCTAAGGGAAAATCCACTTTCTTACGGAGTTTTTCACATAGTCCAGCAAATCTTCCAGACAGAATATTTTTCACAGATAGACAGCTTCTGTTTTCCTTACAGCCATGTTAAAACATTAAATTTCAGTCCTTTTAAGGGACTATTTAATTCCAGGGCATTACCACTAATGTTTACAGAAAATATGAAGCCTCAGAGATTTTGAAGAAGGCTATTGTATTGCCTAAAAGAGCTAGATAGCCACTTCTTATGCTTAGAAACAATTATTTATTTATTTATTGCTAGAAAATGATCAGCAGGCCAAAAAACTTCAGGATTTTTTGTTTTAGTTGTCTGTATGGCTATGAAGAAGTGTTCGTCTTCTTCACTATTGTTTGTTTTCATGTCAGTTGTCAAAATTTATTATTCAAGGAAGAAAATGTAGTAATGTCTAAATGTCTAATGTCTAAATAACTAAAATCTAGTAATGTCATAACTAATGCCTAGAATCTTGAATTCTTGACTTATCTATGGAATAGAATTGAATTCTTTGTTTCAGTAGAGACACAGTTGGCTGTAAGTCACACCAAAACAACCACTTAGTAAACAGTGAAATTACATAAAGAGCAAGCTCTGGAAATTTGCTGGGGATGTATCTGCAACGCAATGGGTTCCCTTTTTATAGTTTGGCCTTGTAAGCATTAGACCTACATAAATAATAAAGTAGACCTATGTGGTGGCATTTTAAACAATTTTAAAGAAGAAAAAATAGTAGAATCATCTTCTGGGGAGTTGCTGTGTGCAAGGCTGTAGAGTAGAGCTGCAAATAACCCTAGGAAAATGGCAAAAGCTTTTGTCAAATTAAGGCAGTCTTCAGCACTTCTTGAGGTCCAGGGTCAGAAGGTATTACTTGTATTTGAAGAAGAAAAGCCTCTCTCTGTAACAAATAATATGGAGGAATTTCCTTCCTGTGGGCATACTCTGGTTAGCAGTAAACAATTGTCACTGTGATGTATCCATGTTCACTGATCTATTTCATTTTGTAACCACCTGCTCTAACAGAAACAGTTGAAATGGAATGATATCCCAAGGATAAATATGTACTCCTTGGAAACATTTGCCTCTCAATGTTTATGTTCAGTAACTCTCTTGGTTTCTTGGCTTCCATCCAGCAACAGGAGACTGTTATCCTGGGACAGAATTGTATGCCAATGACATTATCCCTTAATTAAAATATTGCTTGGACTGTAGCGGTAAATGTTGTGTTTCTCCTATTTTCAAGCTGAACTGATGAACGACCCTGTATGAATGACTCTGTAATTCAGAGCAGCAGACTGTGCACATCAAAACTGCTGTCTGTTCCTCTCTTGACACATAATTCACTACGACAGTGGACCCAGTCCTGGTTTGGCCAAAAGCAGTAGAAACAGCTCTACTGACCTTATGAAGAAAAGAACAAAGTCCAGTGTACAGAAACCATGTTCACTGTTCAAGCAGAGTGATAATGTTTTTACTTTTCATTTTAGAAATGAAACATTTCATTTTTATATTATTTTATCTAATACAGACATTTGGCCAGAAAAATAGTAATCTATTGACCTCGCTCATTTAGATGGGACAACAACACTGCATTCAGTCAACTAATTGATTAAAAGAATTACAATTAGCTTTTCTATTTCCACTGGGACTTTAATTAACTGTGAGTTATGTTTTTGTCATGTTAAACAAACCAGGTAACATAATATTATTACAGATTCAATGATACGGGAGATTGCGTGATCTAAGTAACTGCATCTCTTGTTTTGACTCACTATTTTGAAATGATTTTTATTTGTAATGTAGATTTTCCTAATTATTTTAAATGTAATGCTAGTTATGCAAGGCGTTATTCTCCTGGTCACTGGAAAGTACTTTCAAACAGAAAAATATGTACTGTCTTGAACATCGATTAACTTCAGAACAGATCCACAGCTATTTGGTATTTCTCCATTATAAAATTAGGTATAAATGTCAGACAGTTGTTTTCCTCTTTTCTTCCTTCTCTCAAGTGATGAAATGCCTTACCTCTATCTTGCAAAAGACAGATGCAATGCTGAGAAATACATTTGCTTACCCATGCAAAGAGGTGCTTCTAAGTACATGAATAGTAATGTAATGGTCTGATGTCATTTACTGTATAAAGCTGTATAAATGTAGGAGATATATGTATTAATTCAACCAAAAATGACAGTTATGCTCCTGATAGGCATAAGAAGCCTCCAGACTTTTATTTAATTATTTATTTTTCCTACTTCTCATGCTGAGCCTTTACTCCTCAGCAGGTATCTAAAGAATCAGCCACAAACATTCTCTTTTTGCAGCATAAGTCATTTCACACTTTTTTCCTGGATTTTGAGGGCTTCTTCTGAACAACTGTGCAGCAGAGAAACCTGTAATTTGAATCCTTTCCCATGCTTAATCTGTAATAAAAAGGGAGCTGCTGGATTTTAGAACTGCAACCTTCTCAAACTTGAGCCAACTTGCAGCAGCCAGTTTTGGGTGATAATGATTAAAGGTTTAACTTCAGATTAAACAAATCCTTCTTATTCCCATAATAATAATAATAACAATAAATAAATAAATAAATAAAATAATAATAAAACCACAACCATTACAAAAATTAGACCTGTGAAAAATGGAAGCATGTAACAGGGTTGTGGGGGAGTTCTTGGTAATTCCTGGTTTTCTCCAGGAAGATGTCAGTCACTGAAGAGATGCTAGATATTGTCTGTTAACAATCCAAGCCTCCTTTCACTTCTTAACCACTAAAACAATACCCACTGCAAGTGAGATACTCTCATTTTTCGTGAATGCATCTGACAAGTCAAAGAGACCAGAAATACTGTCCCACAAGACAAAGAGAAGAGAAGCAGAGCACCCCCATATTGTATCATCATAACAGTTCTAGCAATTGTAAAGTGCGTTACTGGAGATGTGGTACTTTGTTCTGAAAACAATTAACACAACATATAAAGTCCAGGCATCTGCTTACAGATGTCTGATTTATAAATAAAAACAATCCTTCCACTTCTGAAAAACCCTGTTCTTTAAAGTTTGTAAAGATATTTCCAGAATACATGCTGTATAGTGCTTACTTCCCTTTATAATGAGAACAATGATTCCACATATTACTTCTGTGTTACAGCTGAGAGGTTGCCTCTCTCAAGTATGTGGGTAGGCTGGGTAGATCAATCCCTGGTAATGTTTTGCAACACTTAATGGACAAAGTTAATGCAGCTTGTGTTATATGGGGCAATTCCAAGCCTTGAGGCTTGCATAAACTCTGAAGTATCAATTATTTAAACCAACTGAAATAATTTCTAGTGCTGAAAGACTTCTTTGACTCCTCCTTTCTTTATTGTAATTTCCTTCATCTTTTTTTTTCTGTACTTCAAGCAGTTTCTTTGTTATTTATTTCAAGAAAACATACTTACTTTAATATTTTTGCTTTCCTAATATAACCCTCAAAGAAATGACCTTTGTGACAGATGTTACTCTCAAAATCCTTCCTCTATATCCATTGCTTATGTTATGTGGGAGTTAAGTAGGATACAGATATTAAAAAAAAAAAAAAAAAAAGTGTACCTTTTGCCCAAGTACGGCATACTGGAAATAATTTAAACTTTTAAAGGAAAAAAGGAAAAATACAGCTTATCCATGAAGATAAGCCACAGAAACAGATTTTTTGAATAAAATTTCAAAGTCATAAAATATTGTTGCAGGTTCAGGATACTAGCCACATTGTGAAAGCCTAGGTGAACTTGCTGATCTATAGAATGGTTGTCACAATATCTTCTGCTCCTGAGTTTCATTTGACTGTTTAACCATAGCTAATAACATATCTCTTAGAGCAGTAATGATAACTGAAACGGTATAAACCTGGAAACATTAACATCAGTATTCTTGTGCTTACATTCTTGAAACCAGTTTAGAGACAAAGCTCTTATAAAAGTTTGTTTACCTAATCATTTCCTTCATATTGCATTGTTAAATTTTAAATTTATTTAGAGAACTTTTGAAATTTATTAAAAAAAGTCCAAACAACTTCCCACTCATAACACGTTCCCCAAACCTGCGCACAACGGTAACTAGAGGCTTTTCTAGCCAGCAAAAACTAATTGATGCCATCTTGTGGTAAGTAAAGAAAATGCAAAAATAATCCACACTTTCTCTCTCTCTCTCTCTCTCTCTCTCTCTCTCTCTCTCTCTGTCTCTTTTTTTCTCTTTTCTCTTTTTTTTTTCTTTTTTTTTTTTTTCCCCTTTTTTATCTTTTCTCTTTTTTCTCTTTTCTCTTTTCTCTTTTCTTCTTTGTCCCTCCCCTCCCCCCCCCTCCCCTGCCCTGACCTGCCCTCCCCTTCTTCCTTCCCCATAAATGTCATTTTATTTTCAAAGTTTATCTCATCTTTGAAGACATACTTATACAGTTGAAAAACAAGGTTAAATTACAAGAAAAGCAGCAATCATCAGAAAAAGAACTATCTGAAATATCTAAAGTGCTCTGATAAAAACAGGAAATACAGAGCAAGCAGTTAAGTTTATGAAACTACACTAACCTTCAGATTTCTGCCTTGACATGTAAATTAAAAGCAAAATTATGGAAAGTTTCTGTTTGGCTTAGTCATCACTAAGGTAGCACAAATTTTGGCAAAGAGTCTCATTCTAGATTTTCAATGGAAATGCTTGTCTTTGACACTGGAATTTCTCTTCAACATACTTCTGATATCATCTTGGAAACTCTCAGTCTCGAATTCTCTTTGAGATGGAGATGTTTTTCCCTTAGCATGTTTTTGTCAGTTTGGCCATTCCAGATACTACACTGCATTCTGTAGTGCTCTCTGTCACTACCACCTGATCCAGAATATCAGTTAGAGTCTTTTAGGAGTATTCCTGGAGTGTAGTAAATCTACCTTGTGGTTTTGATTCACAGGCATCTCAAAGAGGAGTAAGAGCCTCGCTGTGTCATTACATTGTCAATATTCCTTCCCAATGTTTTTCTTTCTCCATCATTGTAGTGATGTTTTTGCAATGAGGTAATTATTAAAATAATAAACATGCAGTAAAGGAATATATCTTTCCTTTATGGTGTCACTGAGAGCCCATGAGTAATAGAAATGCCATAAGACCCTTTATTCAATGCTAGATTATTTCTTTCTATTCTAGATCTATGGCAGAATATCATATTGAGTACTACCTTTGTAATAGATGTAAAGAAAACTCTCACACCCAAATATCCATATGGAGTACAGAAAACCTGGTCCTTCTGCAGGCAGGCTTGTGACACTCTTTGGTAATGCATTTCCATCATTAAAGTCTTATCTGTTTGACTGAGTTTCAATATAAAATCTTTACCTAGCTGTTCCCAGTATCTTCCTTTAAAAATAGGTCCTGCTATTCCAGAGTAGTAGAAAAGACAAGTTCTTTATTTATATAGAAATCTTTCCTTTATAAAGTGTGAAATTAGTAAAAAATATAAAATAAAAATAAAAATCATGGGCACTCTAGTCACAAGAGAATAAAGGAAGAAAAAAAGGAAAAGTAGAAATTAATGGTTGGTCAAGTAAAACTGTACGTATGTGGTATAATAATAAGCATTGAGTAGTTTGTGAAACTGTAGTGCTCAGCCAATGAGGAAACAGGGGAGGAATCAAGCATCAGGCAATAGGGAATATAAGGTTATGATATACTTCTATTATGCATTCCTGCTTGCAGGGCACCCACCATTGCAATCATGAATAAAAATGCTACTTTACTGAGATCTTTGCCTGAGCCTATGTCATTGGCTACAAGGTGTTTCTCACAAATCGAGAGCTTGTCTGGGATCCAGTCACCTTCTGTAGAGCCCCGTTACCACCGAGGGGAGTGCATCCCCTGTTATTATAGTCTTCCCTGGGGAAGTGGTTCTGTACCTCGGTGACAGTGGTTCTGCAGAGAGCTGACAAAGGAACAGAAGGCAGGATCGGTGAAAGATTAGGGAAGAAAGGAGGGTATGCACTCTGGGTTTGAGAATTGACCCCTTAACTCTGTGCACAGACCAAGGTAAGAAATATTAAGTATTGCCTTGGGTGTCGGGCAAGACTTGTGTGACATGTGATTGAGACATACATCTGTACGAAGCAAGTGTGGAGTCCTGATCCATGGTTCCATAGCTCCAAGAGGGGCATGGCTGCAAATGGACATGAAAACAAATAGTGAAAGTGAGTGAAAGAGTCTTGAGGAAATCTGGTGTGCAGTACCTCTTTGCATGGTAAAGTGCTTGGCAGTACCACCCCCATTGTCTAGAACTGGAGGGGTAGTGTGTGGTACCCTGCAGAACGAAGAGTTCTGCGGCACAGTGACAAGGGCTAGAAAAAATGGGAAATAGGGATTCCAGGGGATAGGGATATATCCTTCGGGCAGTGCCTACTGACAGTTCCTTCCAGAAGAATGATAACTAATTTGAAAAATAATCCCCAAATTAGAGGAAATTATAAAAAGAAAATAATTAAATACTGTGTATTAATCTGGACAAAGGAACCAATTAAAGAAACTTCAATATTTTGGCCAAAATATGGGTCTGACAAAAATTCAGGCTTTAAATTTATGTCAACAATAAGACTCCCTTTTCAGAGAAAGAATCAAGTTATTCTCCCTATATTCCTAATATTGCACTGGTGGCAGCAGCAGCCACTCCAGGAACTGCAATTAACACTGTCCCTAGAAAAGGAGCACACTCTAGGCTCCGACAAGAATTAAAACAAGGTAGAAGAGATATTGAGAATTTTGCCTTCCCTGAAACTAACAGTACTAACACTCCTATGCATCCTCTTGTGTGACAACTCCTCCCCAGCAGAGAGGTTAGGAGTTTTAAAAAGGAAATGAAGTTTTTAATTGAGGACCGTATAAGAGTGGCAGAACAGCTAGATCAGTTTCTAAGGCCTAGTTTATATTCCGGGGGGAGGGGGGGGGGGAAATGTCAATCTTGAGTATGTTATTCACTGGAGAAGAATGTTTAGGAGGGGAATGATTCGGCAGGCAGCTATGCAAGGATGGGAGAGAAACACAGCCCCTGAAACGGGAGTAATTCTGACAGAGCAGAAATATCCGCTTATCCAACTGGGATAATAACAACCCACAACACAGAAATCATATGAGACAAATAAGGTCAGAATGAGAAAGTACTCATGGATGAATCCTGAGGACTCGGTAGCCCAAGGGCTCTTGAAAGTTAATTTTGTGATGAAAACCTGGCCAGATACACAGAAAAAGCTCCAGAATGTGGGAGGATGGAGTGAACAGTCACAGGGGGCCCTCCTGTGGGAGGCCTAGGAAGGGAGATGAGAAGGATAAGCAGAGTGAAACTAACGTCATCCACAGTGGACCAGGTGGTGAGGCAGAGAGTTGGAGACAGAGGAAGAAAACTGTCATGGGGAGTTGGGCTCAGGATGGAAAGAAGAGGAAGAGAGGTGAAGGAATGGCAGGCAAGGAAAGATACTGGTGTTGCAGCCTAAATCCTAGCAGGGACAGGCTTTGAGAAGATGTTTTAAGTGTGGCCAGGCCGTCCACTTCAAATAGGAATATCCGGAGTGGAAGAAGGAGAGACTGCTGTATAAATTCAGAATGGGGAGAAGAAGGGGGAGGGGGGAAGAGAGGAGGGTTGTCAGGGCTTCTCAGAAAGCTAGTCCCCTCAAGCGTGCCTGATAAATGAAAAGGGTTCAAGGGTTGAGATAAGAACAGGGAGTTCACTCTACAACTATTGGCACCGGCAAAACTGATGTAGCATGAGAAGATTAATAAAATTTATTACTGTTGCAGATGAGCTGGAGTGATGCGAAACAAAGAAACAGGCTGGGGGCACCTTCTCCCATCCACTCTCTTCCACCTCTTCCCCACCCTGTGTGGCACACAGGAACAGGGAATGCGGGCTGTGGTCAGTCCCTGATGCTTTGTCTCTGCCACTCCCTCACAGTCCCTCTCTGGCCCTGCTCCATGTGGGGTCCCTCAAATGGGAAGCCATCTTTCCTGAACTGAGCCTGCGGGGGCTGCACACAGGCAGCAGCTCTTCAAGCACTGCTCCCACACGGCTCCGTCCCACGGGGTCCATCCATCCATCCCCCAGGAGCAAACTGCTCCAGCACGGGTCCCCCACGGGTGGGTGGCAGCTCCCCCCAGACCCCCTGCTCCTGCGTGGGCTCCTCTCCACGGGCTGCAGCTCTGGCCCCGGGGTCTGCTCCTGCAGGGACTCTCCATGGACCGCAGCCTCCTCCAGGCCACATCCACCTGCTCCACCGAGGGCTCCTCCACCCATGGGGGAGCTGCAGTGTGGAGATCTGCTCCATGTGGGACCCATGGGCTGCAGGGGGACAGCCTGCTCCACCAGGCCAGAGAATTAACCAAAGAATTAAAAATCAAATAATTAGAAAATAACATCCTAGATGTGACCCAGGCACTATGAGAGAATGTTAAAAAGTTTGTCAAAAATGGTACTCTGGGATTGAATGGTAGGTATTAGATTTATTATTATTAGCCTCACAAGGAGGAGTTTGCACTGTAATTGATGTTGGTTGCTGTATATATGTAGACCAAGCAGGATAAATTTAGAATAATCTCAAAAATAACTGGGAAAAAAAAAACAAGATCTTAGTAGTATCTTGGTTCCCATTAACATTTTTCTAATACCAGTCCCTGCCCAAAGGAACTTAGACCTAAAGACTTTTTTTTGGTCATGTGTTTGTGTGGGGACACTTTCATATTTCTTTGAGTTCTCCCTGTCCCCAGGTTCAGCACACAATATGTCTCTCGAAGGGGGTCCATAAAGCACGAGACCTCTCCTTTCTGTACTTCTGTAGACCATTCTGTTTCTGCAAGAACTTCTGCTCCTCTTGGTTTAAACTTTCTGCAAAGACAGACAAGTGGCACAATGTGAGTATTTGGTCTGAAATTGTATGCAACACAAACTGCTAATTGGAAGAATATTTCAGACCTTTCTGTGCACTGAAATGCATACTGTAAATGTCTTCTAATATCTGATTTTATGCCTGAGAATGTCAATAAGGAATTTTCTAATCACATCTCTACACTTGAAAACATACTATATTATTCCATTTTGCTTTCAAGTATTTTAAAACACATTCTGACAGAACCTGATCTTATTGAAATGGGTCTGAACACCCAACACTTCTATTGTTCCTCACCTATCCTACTCCAAATCTATTTATTTATTTCAGTATCTTAATCATGTAGATGGAAATTGAATAAAGAAATAAAGAAAACTTTGTGGCCAGAGTATCTGCATAGCAGTTCTATATTCATCATGCAGAAAAGAAGAGAGAACATATTTGTGTTAGGTGGTTTACCAAAATCACAATAAATGATTCAGCCATAGCTTTGTCTTCCCCTATCTATACTGAAAAGAAAAATCCTACATTTGAAATGGCTGAAACTAATCATGAAATGAGATTTAGCATGGCATATAGTTGGATGAAAACCTTTAGACTAAAGCCCTTATATTTTTCATTTCAAGCAGCATTTTTATTTTAAAATGACTCAAAATTTTATAAAATTATATAAAATCCTGGGCTCACAGTACCTTGCAATATCACTTGATCCAGCTCTGGTCTGTAAGTCATACCCTTCAGCTTTTCTAACTAATATTTATTTAACCTGGTCCTAAGGTCCTCTTGCAATGGAAACTCTACCAAAACAGCAGGAAATCTGTTGCAGTTCCTTACAATCCTTATTGTTGACCTATTTATTCCAGTGTTTAACCCAAATATTCCCTGCAGCAAATGTGCTATTCAGCTTGGAAATGTAGAACAGGCTATTCCCTTCCTTTTAGCAAAAACCTTTACAAACTTGGGAGATTTATATTCCTCTTCATTTTTCTTTTTCTGAAGCTGTTCAAACTTCCCCTGTAGATCATGCTGTCTAGGCTTTTGAACATCGTTGTAACTCTCATCCTTATTGATCCCCATGTCCCCTGAAGCATAGTGCCAAAATGCTCTATCAATGCCCAAATACCTTAATACTGCAATATAAAGGAAAAAAAAATCACTTCATGTTCTCAGAGCTTCTGTTCCTTTCTATTGAACTTGTATTCTTTCTCTCTCTCTCTCTTTTTTTCTGTCCTTTTTTTTTTTTTTTTTTTCCCACTTGTATGCCACTACCCCCATGGTCTGCTTTGCCAATCACTATGAACTCAGTTCCTCTTCTAAGAATTTGTTGCCCAAGCACTTGTCTCACATTCTCTATTTGTGCAGCTGTCAATTTCCGCCTACACATACACTTGTAAATTTGACACTACAAGTTTTGTAGTTGGCCTTGGATTTATTCATTATTTATTTATATATTTATTTATTTATTTATTTTCAGATCAATTCTCCAGTTTTTCTGTGTATTAGGTGCTCTAGATTACAGCTCTGTCATTTGTCATGTGTAAGGATCATATTCTCTGCAAATAGAAAAAACACAGTGTATTTTACACAGAAAGTTTAAGAAGTCTGAAAATAGTACACTTTCTTTGAAAATGATTAATTTATCCAGGTTTTTCAGGTGCTGTAAAAGGAACCCTGAATGGTTCCTTTTCTGTATACAGTCTCTGTATACAAATTTACAAAACTTCCTTCCTGGGTACTATTTCTACTCATAACTAAATATTCTCATAAGCAAGAGGAAACAGGGGCTCCGTTACATTTCTTTAGCCTCCCAGAGTTGTTTCTTTGCACTGCAAGTTAACAAAATACTGGTTCTGATAATCTTTGTATTTGTTCCCTCTGAACTGAAGATGGGACTCTGTACTTAGAAAAGGGTAGATTGTGCAGGAATTCTCTGGTGTATTACAAAAATATTTGCAAGAGACCTGTTTCATTTCCTCATATTTGCTGTAACAGGGTTCAGGGTTTCAAAATTCAACACCCTTCTCATACATCATGACTCAGTAGTCCATAGTCACTTTCAGCTGTAAATTGTAGGGCTGGACTTGTTATTGTTATTATTATTATTATTATTATTATTATTATTATTATTATTATTATTATTATTATTATTATTTTCAACAAAAAGGTCCAGTCAAGACTGTTTTTGAATGTTTCTTTTCATTGAAATTATTAAACTCTTATGTTGTTTGTTGTTGTTCTTTGTTTTATTTTTAAGTAGGGTAGATTGTGTTTGTACTTTTTTTTTTTTTGTCTTTTTATTATTATTTTTTTTTAGGCTCCCTGTTACGTGTTAGCTATAGTCATAGCATTGTGGGTGGAAAGAAGCTAGGGTTCAGTGGTAGTGGAATGTTTTTGGTGAAGTTTCATTACCCAATTAGCTTTCCTCATTCATTGCTTTCTCACTATGCCGTGAGCTACAGAGGTTGTTTGATATGTTGAAATATTTCTAAGAAGGAAATACCTCACAGCAAGCAGCATGTAAGTAAACACTGCTTTCATATCACACAGAACTTTCAGTGCAGACAGTGGAATTGGCTCAGTATTCATAAACCTAACAAATCATTCTTGTTTCTGAATGTGTACATTTTATGTATCAGCATAAACATACATGTTCTATACTTTTATTGGATGTATGTGCATCAAGAAATATTATAAATATAGAGGCAATAATCACATATTTTAGTGTAAAAACCGATGGAAACAGAACATTTTTTCTTTGATACCTATTTTAGGAAATAATGAAAATGATACCTGAATATATGTGTGAACTTCTCTTCACCTGCTTTTCCATTTTCAAGATGCATCCAGGAAGACATGGCAGTTTATTTTGTAGCTAATTTTTGTCCATTTCTGAAACACTAATTCAGAAGCTGAATACATAGAATTTCATTTCTATATATAAACATTATTGCTAGGTATAGAATAGCAGACAGCCTGTGGAAACATCTACTTATCCTTGCAGGATGAATCATCATACCAAAGTTTTCTGAATATTGGTGTTTCAGTAATCAAAACAATGTATGTTTGATGATGGATATTTCAAAGAAACACCAATGAAAAACAATGAAAACATTAAAGAAATATTTCATGTTATATTCAGCTATTGCTTGAGGCTTTTCACAGTACACACAATATACAATGATTCATTGTATACAAAACCAGCTAAAGCTTGAAACACCTTCTTAATCCTGCAATAAGAGATAAAAAGAGGGAAATCTGACAAAAGTAATCTGAAAACAGAATTGTCTACCTGAAAGGCTATTTACTTTTATGGCTCCCATTTGTATTTTTAAATGAAAATAGGTCCCTGTGTTGTCTTGGGAAATACAGATGAAACAGTTCAAGAAATAACACACCTCACTGAAGTACTGCCACAACAGTTCATAATCATAAAAATGATCATTAGTTTCAGAGCTCACTCTGTCATATTGAGATATTTCCTTCTAAAATACCACCTCCTCACTTCCTGCCTTAAAAACCAAACCAAAACAAAAGAAGATAGTTTCATCACTACAAACCAGAAACAAATAAATTCTTAAAATATTCAAGCACAATAACTTTATGGTTGATAGAATTATGTACCACATACCATTGATTTTCTAGGTAGCATTCATTTTTGCTTACATATGAAAAGGCAATATAAAAATTTCTGCATTGTCTTTGTCATCATCTAGAAGGAATTCTCATGGAGAAGAAGCAGAAAAAATCTGATAAAATTCTTCTAGCTTACTAAACAGAACTGATGGACAGGACTTGAGTCAGTCTTGTTTTAATGAGGCTGATGTTTATAGGAGGTTGTATAGATGAAAAATAATATTTACAAAAACAATTTATTCCATAAGCAAAAAGAATCTGATGACACAGAATATGTTAGAGGTTTTTAGATGATAACTGAAGTCTCCTTTTAAGTGTGGTATACATAAAAATTAAGCATGAAGTTACACACCTCTAAAGGCATTACAAAGCCCCCAGATGAAATAAATGTGCTGGATTGCTGACATAATTGAGAAATAATGAATTTTACACAATGTCAAAGTAATATCATTGTCTCCTGTGAGACACAAAGATGACCTTCAGCAGAAAAGAGGTTCGGTTACTGCAGACAACGAGACTTTATAGACTAAGTCACTTCACTCTATTTGGAATGAGAATATCTGATAGTATTTCAATAGTAAATCATCCTAGAAATGTTCTAACTATTTTCCTTTTTGTCATTCTAACTTTGCAAGCACAGGCTATGCTCAATAAAAAAGGATGGTAAAATCCATCACTGATCTCATTCTTGTCCTCATGTGAAAAGATCAGGCAACTGGAAGGTAGGAGAGTGGCTGACATTAAATTTCTTTTCAGCTTATAAATCAAATGATTGCTCTCAAATGATAAGATTTTGCAAGTATTATAAACTCCTATGAACTATACCTATAGTATATACCTGTACAGTCTATAGGATAAAATTATAATCAAACAAAATTCACATGAATTATGCAATATAATTGGTACCTTCAATACAAAAAAAAAAAAAAAAAAAAAGAACAAATGGAGAGTTAAATTAAAAACTTTTACTATTTTTGATACCATTATACTTCCTGTTTTCATTTTTCAATTGTGAAGCTGAGACAGATTCCACATTATTAGTATCAAAAAGGAAAAATAAATAATGCTGAAGAGAGAAAAGAAATCCCAATAAAGTAGTGAATTGCAGACTACCTAAACTTTTCTGTCAAAACTTTTTTTTTTTTTTTTTTTTTTTTAGTAATAAATACCTTTAGTTTTCCCTAAAATACCTTTACATAAATTTTGGTCTAAAATGCAAATTCCCATTAGGGATTTTTTTTATCTTCAATGAAATCTGAAAAGAAGTTTTGCCTAAGTATATTGCATACCTAGAAGTCTAAATTTAAAAGTTAATCTTACCCCATGTAAAACAAAAAAGAATGATTAACTAAGACCAGTTTCAGACAAAGAATGTGATCTGTGATCTGTTTCTTTAAATACACACACACACACACACACAAACAGAAATCTTGTGGCTATTTTGGCTCCTAAGAGATTTATCTCTCCACTTTAAAGAATTACTCTAGTTTATTGCAATTATTTTGTCTGGGAAAACTACACAACTAAATGAATTAAGATGATTTTCAGACAGAAATGTACCCTTTTATTTTATTTTATTTTATTTTTTTTTCTCCAAAAGATTATCTCTCATTAAAAAAAACAGGACTTTTTATTTATTTATTTATTTATTTTTTTTATTTTCCAGTTCACATTCATGGTTTTGCTACAGGATCACTGTAATCAAAAGAAATTTCATATCTGGATAATTAGGAAAATCTCTGCAAAGATCTGAAGGAGCTTTTCACAAGAGATGACTAACAGCCAATTCTTTCTCAATGTGCAGGCAGTTATCTTGGTCACTTTTATTAATTATGGCTGGATAATGAGCTTCTGCCTAAAGTAGTAAGATTCAAAACAACTGGGTGCTGTCTGGATCAATACGCCCACCATAAAATTCACCCAACTGGAGTCATGGAGTCTACATAACATTCCAATATTTTTTCTTGATGTGGTGGATTGACGTCATCCAGCTGCCAAGCACCCACACAGGTGGCTCACTCACAACACTCACTCCACCCCTTGCCCAATGGAATTGGGAGAAAATATGAAGAATAAAAGCAGAAAAACTTGCAGGTCAGGATCAAGAAAATTTAATAGGTGAAGGAAGAAAAAAAAAAAGTGATGGATCACTATCTCCCAGAAGCAGGCTGATGCTCAGCCACTCTCTGAGCAATGGCTATCTTGGAAGCCCAAACCAGCTCTCCTCCTTTTTCTTCTACTTCCAGTTTTCATTGCTGGGCACAACAATACCAACAATACAGTATTGTTGGTATACCAACAATATGGTATAACACATATCCCTTTGACCAGTCTGGGTCAGATGTCCTGGTTGTGTCTCCTCTGAGCTCCTGGCTGGGGGCTTTGGGGGTAGGGGAGGACAGAGGAATGAAGCCTTGATGGTGTGTAAGCACCTTCCATCAACAGCCAAAACACTGGTGTGCTTTAACCACAAATCCAAAACACTAATTTGAAAAATAATATAATAACAATCAAATTCTTTATAATTACAAGATGTTGCATGTAACATATTGGTCTGTAAGTTATTCTTTTAGATAATTTAGATGTTGATAGATGCAGAAATATCTCTTTTTCCTGTTTATTTATTTATTTGTTTTTAAAGAAATTAGAAATGAATCCTTTTCATCCAATATTCCAAGTATTTCACCAAGTATTTGAAGCTACCTGCAAATAATTTTACTAGCAGACAGTACTCACATATGAAAACATGAAAAATATTTTGTGATTGTTCTTCCTCAGTATAGGCTGTGTTGTTTCTATTGATGATTAAACCAGTTTAAAACTACTTGTCTGGACTGGGGTCTCCAAGCACTAGTCTTTGCTAAACAATACTAAGAAGGCATAGTTGATATCTATGTCCAGCAGATCTGGACAACATTATCATGTTAGATTATCAACATGTCCATTCAAGTGTCCTTATTAGGACTTCAATAAATTAGTGTGTACATTTAATAAAAATGACAAGATGGAGCCTTATTAAGTTCTGTAGGTGTAACTGCCTTCTAACACTCCTTGTCAGTGTTCTCAGAAAAGCAGCATATCTTCTCAGGATTAGCTAGGGGAATACAATCTCATGATCATTCCTATCAAAATAGATGATACATATACATGAGTGTGATATGAGACTTTAATTACTACAGAGTAGAGCACCTAGGCAGGAAACCAGACGGCAAGAGTAAATATGAGAGTGGAGTTCTCTAGCTTGAATTCACCACATTTTCTTTATATGAATAAAAATGAAGAATTGAAATAGACAGGCAGCTGGAAAAGGTGTCTGTGAAAGAGGTAGTTTCTCGTGATATCGCTGCTGCTGTATATTAACAAGGCAGAAAAAATAGGGCTTTGAATTTAGTGGTGGTCAACTGCAATGTGCAGTTAGACTTAGGCAATATTAGAATATGTCCACACAGTATTTGTATTGCCTAAACACACAGCTTAGAATTTATTCTAAGAATTAATTGGCATCTCTTTGTAATGCAAACAGTTTCTGAAGGAATGAGTGATCCCCGTTGCACGCAGTTATTAAATTTGTGAACCGATTTCCTGGAACAGAGGATCCTCAGCAGCCTGTTCAATAGCACCCCCGTCACTTTGGATTTGATGATTCATTGTAACCTAAAGTCCTAATAGTATCTTAATGTTCTAATAATATCTCAATGTTAAAAAAATTCTGTGTAAAGCTAAAAATGTTTATTTGTTTGTGAGTCATGATGATTAGGTTATCTTCCTTTACTACAACATTGCAAGGTGTATATCCAGAAATGTTCATCTCAGTAAAAGGTTAAAATTGACCCTGGTTTTCGTTTCCACTATCAGATAGCAAATAGCAAGCCAGTGGTATTTGTGGGACAGGACAATCCCCTTTCTGCTTCTGTTTGCAGAAGTTAATTCACACAAAAGGAATATTAGAATTAATTTCAGTGTATAAATAAATATATCTATTCTGTATTTCTCACCTCAGTTGTAAAATTCTGAAAAACATATTGTCAACAGCCCTTCCTTTAGTCATCAAATGATCAGTATTCTTAACAGATTAGTTTTTATTGTTTTCTAAAAATCAGAAATTATTTCTTAAAAGTAAATATAATACTTATGTTCTGTTTCCCTTGGTACATTTTTTATATTTGCTCACTAATATTTAAAGTATTATGTTTGTTAACTTCTAAGATCCCAACTATAAACACATAGAACATAAACATAATTCTCTGTATCTCTTAAACATACTTTTCCAGCGTTTTATTTTTACCATATTACCAGGTTTTATATGCCATCGTAGCTGTGTGAGGGCTGAGAAAAATGTAGAGATGGTCCTACAATCTTCACATAATACTTGAAAAAATTACTCATGTCTTAGTTTTCTGTATCCAGAGATAATAAAACCATTTTATTTACTTTAATTATAATAATAATAATACTGTTTCCATTTCCTGGCAGCTTGGTATCTAGAGGAACACCCAAGGACAAGAATGTGACTTCATCATTAATGTAGTCATTTGTTCAAATCAACATGTAAAAAATTTGAGGATACAGTGAGCAATCCTGTATTTTATTTTAGTTTAGTTTGGTTTATTATATTTATTTATTTTTGGTATCAGAATAGTGCCATTTATTCTTTATTAAATTTATATATTGCTTGAACTATAGTGACTCAAAGAAATGGTTCTGGGGGATCATATAGGTAAAAACAAGTAAACAAAGAGGGAGAAATAGAAATATACCCCCAGTTTGGTGGGGAAGCAAAGAATCAACTAGAGCTATTCAAATGAAGATGAAAGTCTAACTGACTAGCCAGAAAATTATTTTAGCAATAAGGTTTCAACCAGATTACAGTCAATGGACCCACAGAAGTGAGAAAGTATAACAAATGAGTTCACAACACTTTCCTCAGAGTTTTGGATGACAGTGAATATTACAGTGTAACTTGGAATGGTAGAAGGGAGGACTTAGAAAAGATGGGGTATTTGCTTTTGTATTTCCTTTGTTCATGTTATGAGTACATGTAGGAGAGGGTGTCGGAGGGACAAAATGAAATGCAGGTATGTAGTTTCTTAGTCCTGTAGTAAAATTCTATTTTAAGTGTAACCAATTTGGCATTATATCTTTTACAACTTCCTGTTATCTGAATAGTCACTTGTCCTTGAGTAAACTAAATTTCTTCAGTTCTAGTCTTGTTAACAAGAAAAGAAGCAGTTTATAATGTCAAGAAAGCTTCCTCAATGATTCATTGCTTAACACAATGTTAATATCTTATTTTGCTAACAGATGCTTAAAAAAAAAATAACAGCTGGGTGGAAGACTTCAGATTGTGAAATTTGGGAATATTTTATAACATCTGCTATATAGTTTCTCCATTTTCATCTTTTTCCTCAGCTACCACTGAAATCACTGAGGATAAAAATTCTGTTTTTGAATGGGAACTCCGCTATAGTAACAAAAATGAGTTTCTATCCATGCAAATGTCAATACAGAAAAGTAAGGTTTCCCTAGTTACTAGGCCATCTGAAACCAGCCATCTGGTCTCATTGCTATTTTAATAGTTCAGTTCTTGTGCAATTGTTAATGACTGAAAATAAAAGTCAAAGAGGCTCACATATAAACCTCAATTTAACTCCAGTTCAGTTTAGTGAAGGAGCTGATGCTTCCACAGCTGAATAAAGATCTCAAGACAGACACCAAAGATGGAGCAGACACAGCAATTGATTTTTTTCTTTTGCTGTAACAATGGTCTTCAAAAAGCTTTAAGAAATCCTAAGTGACTTTTATTGAAAAGAGACATGTATTATTAGACTTTATAGCAGGTGCTGGATATCGAAAGGCTCTGACAGCCCTGTTTGTCCCTGCTGAGCCTGCCCAGGGATCCCCCACCTGCCCCAGGTCCCCATGCCAGCCCTGGAGCCTCTGGACTCCAGCTTCCCACAGGCTGGCTCAGCCATGAGCCCTGCTCAACTGGGCCTAGCCATGGCCTGGCCTGGCCCTGTCCTCCTGCAGGTGCATGGTGCTGTGGCTGGGGCTGTCCTTACTTGTCCCTGGTTGCCCTGCTCCTAGCTGGCATTGTGGGATGGTCCCTGGCTGTAAGATGCTGCCGGGCTCCTCAGCTCCTTCCCAATGGAACTGCTGGTCCTGGCTGGGTCATGGTATGGGGAGGAATTGCTGGAGGAGGGAGTAGAAAGAGGTCTCAGGTTAGACCGGTGTAGTGGATGAGTTACTCCTCTGCTGTGGAGAGTGCTTTGTCAGGCCTTTCCGTCCCACAGCTGTTGTACCCACCCCACACTGCTGGTCTCTCTCACTGGAAGGACGTCCATCAGGAAATTAACTTCAACATCCAAGCAGAAGTCTGAGAGGAAAAAGCAGCAGAAAGCAGTAGCAGCAGAGGAAATGCTTTTGTTAAGCAGCTGCACGTTGTTATAATAACAAATCTGAGCTCTAATATAGTTCTCATGCCCTTTCACTAACTTTTAATTATGGTATTATTACATGTTTCACAGTTGTTCTTTTTTTTTTTTTTTTTTTTCCTTAGATACCTGATTAGAAGCTGCCAGTTAATTAATCACTTTTTGTGTACCCTGGCAAAATATACAATAGTAGCAAAGTATCACTTGTCAATGGATACAATGACAATAATAAATGTGGAATGTCAAAAGAAACAAATACCAAATGAAACAATGACATTAATAACAGAAAAATATTTGTTATGACCATACAGTTTATATCCAACTCTTAAACAAATCTTTCTAAAAGTTTCATTTGCCTGCAGAGGCAGAATGACATGTACTTTTATGCATTGCTTAGCCACTAAGGAGAAAATTACTGCTGGTCTTGTTGTAATACCTCTCCAGGAAACTTTCAATGTGAGCAGGAACCTTCCCCAAAGTTGATTATTTCTCTTAGATTCTCTTAAGCAAAGATAATAACTAAAACACCCTGGAAAACAGTCATATGAACTCTAATTCCAGTGACTTAGCATCCTGTTAGAAATTATTTCAGAAGTCTGTTCAGACTTCCCCATGTAGCTCTTTAGAACCTCCTCATTTTGTTAACAATGTTGGATTCCTGGTAATGCAGCCTGTGTTATTTTATCTCAAAGTTTACCAACAATTTTTTTATAACAATATTTTATCTCAAATTTTACCAGCAGATAGCTAGTATCCAATCCTGTAATATTATTTAATTTTAAATTAATGTATTAAACATGTAAACCTGTGCAAACTTCACACATATACTATGTTTTCTCTCTCCATTAATCAAGTCATCTTATAGTCTGTCTTAACAATGCCATATGCCAGAGTGACAGTTAATAGTGCCATTGAGTTACTCTATTTACTCTAGCTTTACTATGGTTTACTGCCTTTAAATCTTCAGGTAATTGTTTTATCTGGACACCAGCATAATAACTTACTTCTAAAATACTGTTCCAAGCAGTGGTATTGAGCTTCTTGTACTTACATTCTCCACTAGGCTCTTATCCAAGTACCTCTTGTGAAAATGCACTGCCTAAGTTGGAATAAATCTACCCAGCCTTACCTCCAGTTTCAAGCCAACTGAAACCCAAAGAGACTTCTGAGAAGAGGCATGGAATGTTGAAATAGGAGAAAATTACTTCCTTGTGGCTAAAAAATTTGGCTGAGGCAAGTTCACTGTAAAGGAAGAAGTGAAGCTATATGCAGCACTATTTATTATTTGGAAATTTTGAAGTTACTAACATGAATAGTCTATTAAAAATATTGTTAAACATTTCATAGAATGTGAAAAGGCTGTTTTTAGTATTAGTATAAAGAGTCATTTTTATTCAAGTACCAAACCCACGTATTTTCTACAATGTTTTAGTGACTTTGTATCCTTACATACTTAAAAAGTCTCCAATAAAGAAAGAAAAAAAAAAAAGTACCACCAACATTTCTGTTAGTGTTTGCAAGTATTAAGAAGACACACCTCAAAATTTCTCTGCAGCACAAATCCAAATACAGACCCAGAAAACTGGCAGAGCAGAGATGGAAAGCCTTGAAGATTCAGGCCTCTTTGCCAGTAGGAAGTTGGGGAACATGTTGGCCCACGTGCTAATGATGGGAGGAACTGGTGTCCCTGGAACAGTCACTATCCCTGACATCTCAGATGTTCTCTCAGCAAAAAAACTGTAGTGGGCCTGCCTTTTCAGGGCTTCTTATTGGTAAGGTAGTCAGGGGTACCACCACAAGCAGTTTGACTATTAGCTCTTCTTTTCCTGTGTCTAGCATTTGATAGGTTAAATTCAAAGCTTTTTATGTTACTGCGTTTTCAAAGAGAAAGATTCTGCCCAGCTCTAAAGGAAGAAGTGGGAGGTGGGAGAGGCTAATAATAAGGGGAAGAGGTTTGAGGAACTTCCCTGACAGCCTACCTCTACAGCTGTCCCTGGCTGATTGATCATTGCTTTAAGTTTCTCTGAGAAGGGCATGCAGTCACAGTGGAAGAACTGATCTCCATTTATCCATACCTGCTAGCACCTACACAGCTTTTGAAATATTCATACAGTGCTCATACTCTCCCTGCAAGAGATTACTTCTGGTAATGGCCTATGCCTGAGCGAACACATGGGCTAGTTCAGTGTGTATAAATGACTGTAAAATGAACTGCAGCACAGAGTCTTGTAGATCCTCCTCTGTGTTTCCAATACCAAGCAGGAATTTCCAAGCAGGAATTCACCCTATGCCTGGACTGTCACTGGGACTGGATGCCTCTTTTTTGCTTTAGCATATGTTCTGTCCTGGAGGCACAGGTAGACCTACGAATAAATTATTACCAGAAAGAGACAATGTTATTGTCATAGTAATAAGAAAAATTGCTTTCTTATTAACGAGTTCCTTTGTGCTTTCCAAAAAAGCAGCTGAAGACTAAGTATATGCTAGTGTCTGTTAAACAATATGAATACAGGAATTTTACAGGCATTCTGTTCCACAAGAAGTTTCAATTATACTGTTGGTTTCATAGTGCAACATAATTTCAGAAATAATATCTAAAAAAGTGACATACTTACAGTCAGTTGGAACATAACACCTTCCACCACCCAGAAACTTTAGTATTAAGGAAATATACCATTGGGAAAGCAAAATATATGACTGGTTTTTATTGTAGGTGCCAAGTGTGAAGCATACTAATAAAGGAATTACCATAACACAGGCTATCATTGTATCCAGCAGATGCATATGTTTCAAAGAGAAGCTGCAATACTTTCTGAAGGTGCAGCTGTGAATGCTGTTGGAACTTCTGGCTGTTGTACAGAATATCACTTTAACTCTTAGACATTTTGGCAGTTCACTTTTTGTCACAAGTTTTATGAAGTGATGTGATAAAGTTGTTCTTTCCAGAGACACACTGAAAAGGCCAGTTTCACCTGTTAATCACATGGTAGTTAATATTGTGATCAGGGGCTTGGGCAAATTCTTACCACACTGTTGCAAGTTTAACAGGGCAATTGCTCCACAGCTGGCTGAAGCACAGATACAGATCTGCCAACCCACTGACTCATGCTATGGACTAAACCTGGTGTCTGTGCCTTCAATTTGTGTTGAAATCACAGTGTAATGATCACTGCTGTAATGGATTGCATTATTCATCTTTGTCCAAAAGGCGTTCTTAGGCCTTAAAAATTTAGAAACTAAATTCAAATAATTCAAATAACTGGAAGATGTTATGTATGTATTGAAGTTCATCCTCCTTTTTGTAAGAACTTTTTGCTTTTGAAAACAGAAATATTGTAAATCAAGCAAATAGGAAAAAGCAGCAGAGATTTTAATACATATCCTTTATGAACTAAATAAATACTTTTCTAAATATATTGTTTAAAAAAATGTGGGGTGTAAATTAACTAATGTGGCTAACCAGGTGCTAGCTGGCAAGATGAAAAGCAAAGCAGTAGCAGCCAGTTAGGAATTTCCAGAGTGTACTAATGTTTTTGAATACAAAACAAAATAATAGTTAACTAAACCAGTCCTTTCAAAATCTGGGCTGATCCACCGAATGTGGATCCAACGAGAGTGTTGGTTTTTTTATTTTTATTATTCTTTTATTTTTTTTTTCCTTTTCGCTACTTATCAGTCCTTTTCTGAGCTCTCTTCTTGAACTTCCAAGCACTGCGAAGGCCAAGTGAAATTACAGTTAACTTTGAACACTTGAGATGTAATGCTGTCATTGTCCTCTCTCAAAATCAGTGTTTCTTCATTCTTTTACTTTGAGTCCTATTTCTATAACAGTTCTTCTGTCTCAAATACCATATATCATACATGGTGTTTGTAAATACATTGTACATATATCACTTGTACTACTGAAACGCAGAACTTAAAGAATTCTATAGCTATTATCCATTTTAGAAGGTACAAAATTGGCAATTCAAGGCATGCTACTGATTTATATTTCCTAAAATGTTATACTCTTGTTAACATTAATCTAAATTTAATTTCAGTTATTTGTACAAAAATACAGTTATGTAAAGAAAGAAGACTGCTTTCTCACACTTGCAAATGTTATTTAAATATCAGAATTGTGAAGTGATAGCCATGTATTTAACCTGTTGAACATAAAAGAGCCTATTGATACAACATTTGAATTGAATATAGAGCTCACAGCACAGAGTCCATACTTTCTATTACAGAATTTTTGAAAATTTCTCATTCAGATATACAGTTTTGAAATAAAGCAGATTTTATATTTTTATTTCTCAAAGGAGAAACTAAAAAAGGTGAGTTTGAAATATTACGCAGAAAAATGTTATGTGAATTATGTCATATATTCAGCTGTTAAAGGTGGTTGGACCTGTTTTCACACCCATCTCAGTATGTAAAGACGAATTGAGAAAGTTAACAACAGAACAAGTGTGAAATGGAATATGAATACACCCATCCTTTAAAACTGCAAAGTAATACATGGGTGGACACTGCCTTCCAATGTTATTCATGCTAGATATGTCAATGGTAAACACAAAGAGTGACTCATTGAATGAAAATTTATTTTGCATGGCTACTTCTGTATTTAGTTCTTCCTCATGAACATTTCAAATGTTTACTACACTGTTGGCCTTAGTGCCATGGATTTAGCTTAATGTTTATAGCTAAATCAATCAAATATGATGTAAGATTACCATTTACATATTGACACATAATTTAAAAACTGAGGATTGCATTTATGAACTAAATTTTCAAAGTTGAAAATTGCAACAGAGATATACAGTAATGCTGCCCCTGCAAAATATGTATTGCATAAAGATTTTAATGAAAACATCAAGCATCTTTTGTTTTCACCCCATAACAACATTTAGATGATGAGAATATTCAGGTGTTGTGGCTTGACTCCAGCAGGCATCTAAGCCCCACACAGATGCTTGCTTACTGCCTCCCAGCGAGATAGGGAAGAGAATCAGAAAGGTAAAAGTGTGAGAACTAGTGGGTTGAGATAAAGACAGTTTACCAGGTACAGCCAGAGCTGCATGCACGAGCAAAGCAAAACAAGGAATTTATTCACTGCTTCCCTTTGGTGGGCCATTTCAGACATTTCCAGGAAAGCAGCATCCATCACACACAGCATTTCTTGGGAAGACAAACACCATTGTGGCAAATGTCCACCCTTCCTCTTTCTTTCCCCCTAGCTTTTATTGCCTAGCATAATGTCTTATGGCATGGGACATCCGTTTGGCCAGTTTGGGTCAGCTGTCCTGGGTGTGTCCCCTCCCAGCTTCTGTTGCACCCCCAGTCTCCTCACTGGCAGAGCAGTGTGACAAGAGGAAAAGTTCTTGGCTCTGTGCAAGGACTCAGCACTACTCAGCAACAACTAAAACATTGGTGTGTTATCAGCACTGTTCTGGTCACAAATCTGCAACACAGCATCATAAAAGCTGCTATGAAGAAAATTAATTCTATCCCAGCCAAAGCTGGTACACAAGAAATAATTTTATATAGCTACCTGGCTGAAAAGAACACATTTGGAGAATCACCAAATACATAATACTGCCTTGCTTTCTTGTTTTCACATAATGAATTTATTCCTCACTCACATCTACTACTACAGGCACACAGTTGTTTTATTAATATCAGTGGATATTGTCTCTTCACATCTTGTGAAAAGTACTTCCTAAACAGGTTCACCTAAATTTATGGAAGGATACTGCTTTCATTGACAGTTTGTGCACTCTTCATGGAGAACACATACTGTGCTGTTCCTACTTACGCAGGTGGTCCCATTGATGTCAAGGCGATTATCAGAATGGGTAAAGTGTATGAAATGGGTTTACTCAAAGGAAAAAAATCCTTGCTGAATGATGTAAATGACAGGATGTGTTTCAGCTTCAAGTGTTCATTCTGATTATATTCTTACATTAGGCTGTTGAAATAAGTCCAGTCAATGGGTTACCCACTCCTGGAACACTGAACTGAAAGTCAGCATTTGCAATTCTACCCTCAAAAACTTCCTTTTCCCTTCTTCTGGACAAATTTAAGTTCTCTTTTGGGACTTACACTTTAAAACTTGTATTTCAAATGTGTAGTTATATTATAATTATACTCTGTTTTTTGTATGTTTTTGAGTGCTCTTCCCAAAGAATGGTGCATTAAACTATATTGCACAGTTCCCAAGGGAACACATCTCTCAGCAGAATTTGATTTAAAATGCTTGTGAAGAGTTAGATAATTGTTCAGTGAAAAATGTTTGGTGTCACATCAAATCCATATGTTCGCTAGGGTATGTACTACCATAACTTGTAATTATGAGAGTTATAATTAGCTGCAAAAACAATGGAATCATAGCTAGGACAAACTAAGGTGACACAAGATTTGCCGGCAAATTCCTGATATGTTGTCTCTGTAAAGTAGTTTGAGCTGCTATATTTAAACAAACTCAGTTATTTCTTTCCCTTCCCACTCAAGTTGTGACACCTATCTCTTGGATTACATGCCAATCTTATTTATTTAGAATGCTTTCCATTCTGTTTAATTCCTTCTCAAAATTTTCCTTGGATGACTAGCACTCTTCCAAAGAGCACACATGTATACTCTAAGTGGAATCAGTTTGTCAGTTTCTCCTGGTTAGTAATCTACTATTCTGAAAAACTCTTAAAGTCAGGGTGAATTTTAACAACTTATAAGATCTCCAGCTCCACAGGTATGAGCTGCATGCTTGGAACAAGTACAAGACTATCTGAAATTCATTTAATATTGCCAATAGTTTATAAATAAACTTAAAATAATAGGGCATTAAAAAAGACATGGTTAAAAAAAATGTGTACCCCCTGCTGCTTATCATTCCATCTTTGAATAGTTGGCACTATTTAATATGTTGTGTTCCAAGAAAATCTGGAAAAGTATTGATAATATGAGATATTTCTTAATCAAATCTGTGAGGTCCCCATGCCCCAAGAGTTACTGCAGCCTATTTCCTTCCATCCATCCCTGTCCCTGGTTCTGGCTGCCTGTGACACCAGCCCTGGTGCAGTACAGACAGGTCCACAGATCAGGCTGCTGGGCATGGAGCTCTATGTGTAGAGCTGGGAGCAGCCCTACTGTGGCAGCCCCTGACTTCCCAATAGTTGCATCAAGCCCTGGCTCCTGCCCTTGGTCCTTGTGCCCTGTGTCTTGTGCCCAGCCCCTGCCCCCTGGACCAGACTGGCCAGTTGTGCCTGGCACCAGCCTCATCACCATTCTCTGGTCTGGTGGTGATGGCCTGCAGGCCTGCAGGAAGTGATTCCTGGCTGCTGTCCCTGCTCCCCCACTCTCCCTCCCACAACTATGGGCTGCACATGATCCCCTTGCCCACTTCCTTGCCTCATCTCAGCCTGACCATCACTTGTTTGGAGGTGCTGACTCGCAGCAGATAGGGTCATAGGGGGTCATGTTCACTTGGACCTTCCCATGGCAATATCCTTTTTTGTGAGTTGTGTGGGTGCAAAGTGCATAGTAGCCCAGTAAATATGAATGCTGTTGCTTGCAACAAGACAAGGTTTTTTGTTAGGCTGATATGACACCATCCTCAAGACTTGTCAGCCTTTGTATTGCCTGAATTTGCATGGCCTATATGACTTCACTTGGCCTGACTGGAAACTCAGTATGACTTGCCACACTTGCCCCCACGATTCAAACTGAAACTAGTGACCTTATGACCCATGGGATCTTTGGGAGTGTGAATGTAACACCAAACAGGGGGCAGACACTAGATATTTCTTTATATGTCATTTTAACTGTATACTACTTGAACTATACATGTATTAATTAGTAATTGGTAATTGGACTAACAGTTCTTTGATTAGACTGTTAAGACGGTGTGTTTGTTTTACCCCAAGGTAATGTGTAACAAACTGTTGGAAATTCAAGCAATCAACACTAACTTGTATCCCATAAACTGGTGACAGTATGAAGTGCCCCTTGATCTGTCAAAATCTTCCTGTGCATTGCTGTGGTCAGATGTCTCCTGCCATTTTTGATGGGTATGCTACATGCCCTCCTGGTGTAGTTATTGATTCATTTATGGCTAGAAATCTTTCTGATACCTTTTCTCTCTACTGTTCTTCTTTTACTCTGGTATGGCTGTGAAATAAGTTTAATGTGAGTGTCTTTTTCAATCTTTGTTAAGTTGGCTAAAGCATTTTATAACTTCTAACATATGAATGGTTTGTCTATTTATTTACTTATTTATTTATTTATTCTCTTACATCTATTTTAAATAACCTGAGAATCAAATCCACTTCATCAATATATTCAATGGGATGCTGGAGAAGGGAAATTAAGTAATTTACTGCTAAAAATATTTTAAACTCCAGTGTAACTGAATTTGAGTTTTCACTTTTTATTTTATTTTTTTCCCAGTTACTGTTCTTAATTTTTAAATTAATTTTAAGTTAATATCATAATTTTTCTGTTCTTCTAGTTTAAGAGAAACATAAAACACAAGCATCAGGTGAAAAGTTTCATTTCTAGATCCGTCTGTACAAAGCAATTTTAAAAATCTTAATTTGCTAATGGAATATTTTTTGACAGAGATATAGATATTCTAGGGATTTCATCAACTTGACAATTTTCACGCACAAACACCATGTTGTAATGCATATAGTAGTTTCCAGTTTTTATATTTCACACATATAATTATCATGATTAAGCAAGCACACTTATTTAGAAAATAAGAAATTTTAGAAAAGAACCTATCCAAGAATCATTAACAGAAATATTGGTTTTGGCCAGGAGGGTAATAGCTAGTAAATGAAATCAGACTGAAACCTCCTAAACAAACAGAAACTTTATATATTTTGAAGGAGGGAAAATCCTTGGAAAACCCCTGACAAGTTTTGCTGCTTCAATGAAAATGTGGAGCAGAATTGTGCAATTTCAGCTTTATTGCACTTGATGCCAAAAATCTGCAGTAAAAGTCTAGAACAGTTGGAAATATTTGACATTAAAACACTTCTCAAAATCACAGCAACAGATTCAGGGCTTATATATTTATGTGAATTACTTTACTTTAATATCCATATATCTACACAGAAATATTTATAATCATAGCTGATTATAAGCCTTGTTCATGTACTATATGAGTCTAATTTGAAGAACTGCTAAAGAAAATCTTGATCCTTTGGATTGCACAGCAAGTTCCATCAATTGTTTTATCCTTTATAACAGAACTAACTACAAAACTGAAAATGTCCCTGACTTAGAAAAGCCTGAGGCATTCCTGAGAAAATTCAACTCTCTCCTACAATTCTTTAAGATAAAAAATATGAAGTGTTGGAACAGGTGCCCAAATCTTACAATCATAGTTTATCAACTCTTTTTGAAGCTTTAACTCTACACCCAGTACAGCCTTAACATTAACTGAGTTGCTTTTGCAGTGGTGTCTCTAACATACTATCAAATTTCTTTCTACACATCTTTTTTTTTTTTTTTTCAGAAACATTTTGTAAAGCTCAAAATACTCAATAGACTCATCTGCTAGACACGTATTCATAACAATATCCTCTGTTAATAAAACGGCAAAGTCAATGGTAACTAAAACAGTGAAGTGGGAGAACTGCATCATCCCACATAAAGAGATGCGTTTTTTCTGCTGCTGAAAACTTTTCTATGGCAGATAACAGAACCACAAAATGTCTGAGGTTGGCAGGGACCTCTGGAGCTCATCTGTTCTAACTCCTCCATTCCCACTCAATCAAGCAGGAACATCTAGAGCAGGGTGCCTAGGACCACATCCAAATGGCTTTTGAAGATCACGAAGGAAGAAGACCTGTCCTGGGCAACCTGTTCCAGTGCTTTGTCACCTGCACAGTACAGAAGTGATTCCTGATGTTCAGAAGGAACCTTCTGTGTTCCAATTTGCACAGGCTGACAGGAGGCAGAGCCCTGAGGCCCAGGGGCAGAGGGGGTAGTGAGCGGGAGGCAAGGCCTGGGGTGATGGGGATGGGCATAGGCTGGCTCTGGGCACCCCTTGGCTGCAAACCTATCGCTGAGAGCAGCTACAGAGCTGCAGGCCTGCAGCTGGGCAGCACACACTTTCAGTGGGAGCAAAGCAGTGGTGCTGGGCACCTCAGGAGGGAAATGCCGAGACGAATACCCCAGCCCTCCTGGCAAAGGGTGGCATTACCCTCTCCCACCAAACTGAACCCATCGGATTCTGGGTGCAGTGGGCATGTGAGGAGGCCGTGGGCACAGCAGCAGGAAGAGGCAGGGACGGCAGCAGGGGTGGGGATGGCAATGACCAATGCATTGTTGACAGCACTGAGACTTTTTCCTGTAATTTTATTGCTTTACTACTCTCTGTGATAGTGAGACACTGAGGACTTCTCTGTGTCCTGAGGGGCTGGCACATGCCCCAGCAGCTGGCCTCACCAGCTCTGGGGCCACTGTCCCAGCATCACCAGTGGTGTGACCTCTTGGGTGGTGGTCCTAAGGCCTGGGAGGTGGAGGCCTTCCTCTTTGGGACCCACTGGGGCCCCCATATGGGTGGTCCCTGCCCCTGCTGGAAGTGGAGAGACCTGCCACAGCCTCCCTTGGCTCTCCATTAAGGACTTCTCGCTCCCTGGGGACATCAACAAGGGTGGCAGGGGGTATCTGGGACTTCACAAAGGCCATCTCCTGAGGTGCTAGGAAGCTCCTCCATGTTGGTTTCCCTGGGGCTGCTGGAGGGCTCTGGGTTGGGGGCAGGAGTCACTGCTGGGGCGGCAGCTGGGCTGGGGGGTACCTGTGGTTCTTGCCTGCTGTTCTGCGGCAGGGTGGGAGATACCAAGGCCCAGCAAACTGTGGGTCTCCCTGCTGTATGATCACACAGTGACACCAGTTAAATGGTGTACAAATATTGCTGTACATTTCCAGTGGTTGAGCTCCAGCAGTTTGACCAGGAGCTCTTTCTCCAGGCTGGAGAGACACAGGGTACCAGTGTCAGAATTCTTCAGCATGAGTGCCTATGAACACTTGGTCCCAGAGATGAGCCCCAGCAGCTGGCACAGCCAGGACAGCAGGGGCAGGAGCAGCGATGGGTTCGCCTGGAAGAGGTACACCCAGTTGTGCTGGTGGAGCGTGCCCACAGAAGCCCTGGGCACCAGCCCTGCAACACATGGCCAGGCTGCTTTGGGACAAGGGCAGCTGGGCCTTCCTGAGCTGTTCCTGCCTGGCAGGTGATGAATGACGCTGCTGCAGATGCTCTCATGATGAACTCTTGAAATTTGTCATTCACCTGTCTTGAGTGCACTGCAAAGCTCAGTCTTCCTCTTGCAGAGAGGGCACTTGTGCTTGCTGTCAGTCCACTGCTGGATGCAGGTGAAACAAAGCTGGTAGAGGCATGGCCCTGCATAAGCTGAATCACCCCAGATGTTGAGGCATATGGGGCAGTGATTGTCCAGGTTCATGGCCATGCTATCCACATGCTGTGGTGGGCTGGGGAGAGCTGAGGTTGATTAGCTGCTCCCTGTCACTGATACTGCAGCAATGTCTGTCACACTAGAAAAGGAAGAAGGAGGCCGTAGTCATTCATTGGCCTGGGGAGGGGTCCCTCAAGAAGGAAGCCCTCTCAGCTTCCCAGGGTGAGGTGTCCCCATACTGCTCACCCCTGCTATTGCAAGCTCACCATCTGGGTGTCCTGTCTGCCTGATCCAAGCAGGGCCAGGGAAAAAGTCACAGTTAGTCACAGCACAGTTAGCATCTCTCTGAGCACGTGTGGTGGTTTTATTCAGCTGGGCAGCTGAACTTCACCACAACCACTCTCTCACTCCCCCTCCTCAAAGTGAAAGGAAGGAGGAGGGGAGAGATACAATGAAAAAGGTCCAAGGGTGGAGATAAGGACAAGGGGAATCATTCAACAATTATCATCATGGGCAAAACAGAGTCACCATAGGGAAATTAATATAATTTACTACCTATTAGTGACAAGCTAGAGCAGTGAGAAAAACAACAACAACAAAAAAAAACACAACAAACTGAAAACACCTTCCTCTCATCCTCCCTCTTCTACATCATCATCTTAGTGGCCCTTCAATGGACTCACTCTGGCAGCTATATGTCTTTCTTGTACTAGTGAGCCCTGAACTAGACACAGTACTTCAGGTGTGGCCTCACCAGGAATGAATATAAGGAAACTGAGGATGAAGACCGAGCAGTAGAATGATCACAAAGGTGGAGTGCATTTTCACTTACCGTATGAATGTTACAGATTAAATTCACTGCTAAAAAAAAAAAAAAAAAAAAAAAAAAAAAAGGAGCTGCCATCATGGTCAGATAAGCATTTAAGAGAGAAACTTTGTGGAGTACCTGCTCCTGCTCTTCATATGCAGAATTTAGTTTACTTCATAAATCATTACTAACTGCTTGCCACTAGAGGTCATGTATTTGCTGATGGAACAAAGTAAGAGTCAGACCTTAACAAACAAACAAACAAACAAAACTAAGGGCAAAAATAGAAAAAAAGAGACTGTCAAGCTCTAGAAAACACTGAAACTAGTGTTTCTGAAACTAAATGAAATAATTGGTCCTTCTGTCTTCATCGGTTCATTAGATTCCAAGAGTAGAAAACAATCCATGGAACTCACTATGTGAGAAATCAACGACTGTTAATTTTGTCACATTATCAATGAATGTGAAACATGAAATCTGAAGAAAACAGGCAAGATTTGGTTAGAAGTAAACTACAGTACTGAGATACAAACAGGAGATGCCTCAAGTTCACACTGGGTAACATTCAATAGACAGTTTCACAAACAATGGTAATAAATGTAGGAATTAATTTCAGGACACCAGTTTAGCCCCTTTACTATCACTAACTATGTAAAACAAACTTGTAAAGACTGATGTCTTTACACTTATATATATACCACTGCAGAATAAATTGGCTCATCTTCCCAAGGAGAAAAATGTTGCAGAAGTAAAAATAGAAGGTCCATGACTGAAGCCTTTAACAAGATAACCCTCCAAGAAAATTTCTCTTTCGCCATATGCTCAAAACGTGGAAAAATTGATGTTGGTTCTTTGTACCCCTACTGTTGACAGAATTAGACATAAGGTCGATTAAATGATAGTTTATTTAAATTAGCATAGACACAAAACACTAAAGGTACCAACACTGTAAAGGTAATGCTACTTTGGCAGAATCACATGACTGCCCTGAGGCACAATGTCATTTAGGGACACCTTTAACTAGTTCAGATCCTACAGCACAAAATTACCTAGGTACTCCATAGGTTTTAATTTGTTCACTTTCAAAAGAATAAAAAGAAACAAAAGCAGATCATTTTTGCATAAATAATGAGACAACTACACACAAAAAATCTAAATGCTGATTTTATATTGTTTCCAAATTAAATATGTCATCAGGATTTAAATGGAATTAAGATTTTAGTTCAGATATGAAACAATGAAGTTGGTCAAGAAAAGGATGACTGATGTATTAAATTTCTGGTTCTGCAAGCCAAGAAAACAGGCTACATTCTGCTCTATTATGAGTCTTTTGGGGTGCTAACGTATCCCAGTCCCTATGCCTGCCTGTATTGAGTTTATGTGGCACGGGTTTTGTAATGAGAGTGGGCACAGGGAGTCTACAGGGGGAACTTCCATGAGCTGAGTTCAGAAGATGGCCCACGTTAGATAAGGGCCAGTTTCAGATGGATACAACAGGGACCCACCACTGGCCAGAGCCAAGGCAGTGAGCGATCCTGGGTGTGCTTCTGGAAGAATAGATTTAAGAAAGGGAAACAAACAAACAAGAAAACTTACTGTGTAACAACAGCTGGGAGGAATGAATGAGAAAATGTGAGAGATTCAGCCCTGCAGCCCCCCATGTGAGTGCCACAGGAGGGCAGGAGGTGCTGCAGGCAGGCAGCAGCAGTTCCCCTGCGGGCTGTGCAGGGAGAGGCCCCTGGTGGAGCAGGCTGTCCCCCTGCAGCCCATGGGTCCCACATGGAGCAGATCTCCACGCTGCAGCCCCCCCATGGGTGGAGGAGCCCCCGGTGGAGCAGGTGGATGTGGCCTGGAGGAGGCTGTGGTCCATGGAGAGCCCCCGCAGGAGCAGACCCCGGGCCGGAGCTGCAGCCCGTGGAGAGGAGCCCACGCAGGAGCAGGGGCTCTGGGGGGAGCTGCTGCCCACCTGTGGGGGACCCGTGCTGGAGCAGTTTGCTCCTGGGGGATGGATGGACGCTGTGGTATGGAGCTGTGTGGGAGCAGTGCTTGAAGAGCTGCTGCCTGTGGGCAGCCCCTGCAGGCTCAGATCAGGAAGGACGGCATCCCATTTGAGAGACCCCATGTGGAGCAGGGCAAGAGAGGGACTGTGAGGGAGTGGCAGAGACAAAACATCAGGGACTGACCACAGCCACCATTTTCTGTTCCCCTGTGCTACTCAGGGAGAGGAGATAGAGGAGGGTGGATGGGGGGAAGGTGTTTTTAGTTTGTTTTTAGTTTCTCACTTCTCTAGCTTGTCAGTAATAGGTCGTCAAATATATTAATCTCCCTATGCTGACTGTTTTGCCTGTGATGATAATTGTTGAGTGATCCCTTTATCCTTATCTCCACCTACGTGCTTCTTTTTTTTTTTTTTTTCATGTGTTTTCTCCTCTTCTGTTGAGAGTAGTGGTTGTGCTGAGATACCTATAGTGTTAAACCACCGAAATGGGGAAGTATACTTAGAAGAGATGTTAATTTCTTCCTTTTGAATATCAACAAATAGATAAAAATTCAAGATTCAAACTTTTTCTTCACTGGAAAAAAAAACAAACAAACAAACACAAAAACTCATAGAAATGAAGATATTTCAATAGAAGAAATCAAACTGTTTAACAATTTATTTTGTATGAAATCCAACCTAGATCAATTAACTCAAAATGTATTATAAGAATCCAGCACAATCCACTTTGCATCTTATTTTACATCTGGTAGAGTCAATGGAAGTATTGTACTGACAAAATGTTGTGCTATATTTTTGGGACGTAATCTTCTTACAATGAGAAAGTAGGGCTGTATACCACTTGGCCTTTAAATGAGAGCAGAATGTCACACAGAATATCCACAAAGCTTCGTAATTTTTTTTACAGACATGTCTTTCCCTTCATACCCTACCCCCCAAATTCTTCACAAGAAAGACACTGTAGTTACATTTTATTTATTTTCTCTCTATATACGTCATTATTCTTAGCTGAACCCTATTATTACCAACAGTTTACATTATCAGCTACCCATTGACAGGTTTTGAGATGCTTGAAAAAAAGTTTTACATATGTACTTTTCACCTTACTGAATGTAAAACTCAACTGCTTTCCAAATTCAGAGAATAACATTTCTCAAACATTTTAAAATTAATCTCTATTTCTTAAGCAAATCCACAGGTCTTATTCCTGTGGTGGATTTATGTCTGATGAACAACATGGCATGCCATGACACCAAGCAACAGGAGAACTCCTAGGACTTCTGAATCTGCAGAAGCTGCAAGGGAACAAATACAAGACTGTGAAGAGGGATTTAAAATAGTTCCCCAAATATAGCAATTTTTTTTCAACATAGCAAATTTATTCTTTAAAATACTAGTTTGCCTCCCCAAAATGTATTTCAGTGTGATACATCAGTTTTATTTCTCCTAGATTGCAGTTTCCCATTCCCACTTCACAGGAACTTTGGATCAGAAAAAGACATCAGAGATAGGCAATTCTTGTGCCTTTATTCTAGTCATAAATTGATTGTGCTCCGTCTAAAGAGTTTTATAATTCAATAAATCTATTAGAAGTTTGCTCCCAAACTCTCCCCCCTTAAAGATTAATCACCTTTGAACTTAGAATAAAAAAATAATATGGTCGGTTTGATCATTTGTTTCAGATTTTTCTTTTTGTCTTTCTTTTCCTTATGGTAGTTTATTGATTCTTGAAGAGCTGCTGCCTGTGGAAAACCCACACAAGATCAGTTCGGGAAAGACAGTATCCCATGGGAGGGACCCCACATGGAGCAGGGGCAGAGGAAGGCTGTTAAGGAGTGAATGAGAAGCTGAAATGAAGTGTCTAGGCCTGACTGAAGCCCCCATTCACTGTTCCCTTGCGCTGTTTGAGGGGAGGAGGTAGAATAGGGTGGCCGATGCATGGGGAAGGTATTTTAGTTTGCTTTTAGTTTCTCTCTGCTTTTGTCTGCTATCAATAGGCAATAAATAGCATTAGTCTCCCTATGCTGAATATGTTTTGCCCATGATGGTAATTGATGAATGATCTCCCAATTTTTATCTCAACCCATGTGCTTTTTTTTTTTTCATCTATCTTCTCTTCCTCTCCTGATGAGGAGATGAAGTGAGATAGAGGTGTGGTGACTACCTACTGCTACACCACCACAATTAGTTCTAATAAAAATACACATACATTGTATGGTCACATTCACCTTTTCCAGCAGCAATTTCCATCCAGTCCATCAAATTATTCCCCTTAACATCTATTATCGTTTTTAACTCTGCAGTCTAGATACCTTCCTAGAAAGCTGTTGTTGATTGACATTTTCAGGTGGGTTGTATATCTAGTCTTGAATGTTGTGAATTTAAACTTATATAATAGTTTTAAACGATGTCTCATAATAAAGCATTTTATAAAAATTGTTAGGATCTGCTGCATTTCTCTATAAATTGCCTGTTAAGAAGCAACAGTATCACTCAAGCAATAAAACCAGTGCAAATATACCTCGTATTTTATTTCTCTATTTGTCTCCCTCTCCCTGTGGCTTTCTCCTAAAATCTGTATTCTAGTAGGTGACATAAACCCTCTTGAGAGTTCATTCCTATTTAATTCTCTGGTTCATTCTGTAAGGGCCTAGAGCAGATACCACAGTACTACAACTCCTACACTTTCTTAAAAAATGTTCTTGACTTCAGCTGGGCAAACTATTTTTCACAGTGAGCTCCACTTCTCTTTTTCCCTTCCTTTCTGTAACCTTCCTGTGATGATAAAACCAAAACCATCATCTGGGAGGGGGCCCAGTAGATGAAGATAACAAAAAGCCTGACAGACCAAGCAGATCAAGGGAAGACGGTACAATTATTTAGCAGTTTAGTGGATCATTCTTACTACTTTAGCACATAAGTGCTTTAGCGAAGATCAGGATATTACTTCTAATGATATGTCCTATTTTATTTTAATTAGATGAAAGAAAAAATACAATAAAATGCAAACAAACAATTAAAAAAAAATCCACATAGGCAAAGATGACCTTACTGATATGCTATTCCTGAAACAGATTAGCTTGCCAGCTAGTTTAGGCACATCCTTAGACCTCCCAAGAGGCTAGCTACAGGGATATATTTTGGTAACCAGATGAGGAAAAAACATCCCTGTCTACAGACCGAAGTGATGACAAGCTAATTTCAGGGTCTGGGGCCATCACTGACTAGCCGAGGAATGATTTGCTGGGGAGTAGCTACCTGTGGGCTCTGGCTGTAGGGTGTGGGCAAAGCCCAAGGGGGACTGTGAGGTAGCTGAGGCAGGGGCAGGTGAGGAAGGTCCAAGGTCCAGGGAACCCCGCAGGTCCCAGCTCCTGCCATTGTCCCTAGAAAGAGCAGCAGCAGCAGGGAGAACTTTTTTTATTTTTATTTTAATTTTTATTTTTATTTGTCATTGCTTTGCTTTGTTTTTCAGAGGGTTATCTCCATGTAGCTGCTAACAAATATTTGAAAGTGCATACTTCCCTCTGACGAGCTGTGACACCATGGGAAGTGAGGTTGGGACTGCAGGAGGGGAATTCAGCAGGGAATTCAGGAGGATGCCCAAGCTTTCAGTGCGACCCTGAGCCAAAGCCACTGATGGCATCTCCACTTTATTCCACTTACCTCTAAAGCACTGCACTCTCGAAAAGGTGAAAAACTACGAGACACACCTGTGCTACCCTAGATTAACGCTAGTGGTGGCAGCTAAGTGATCCCTGGTCTCCTTCCCGGTCGATCCTGCACAGATGAGTGAAGTAATTCCCACCCCGCACTTCCTTGTGTGCTCGACAAGTTACCGCGGCCGGTGTCCGAGTGACTTGCTCGATGACGGGAAGCTCCTGCGGGTGGAAACTTTCTACGCTGCAGCCGGGGAATGACATTTTGTAAGGATGACATTTGCAAAGGCCAGTTGTGTTTTGTTTTGTTTTTTTTTTTTTTTTTTTTTTTTGGGGGGGGTGGGGGGTGGATTGTGAGTGGGTTTCCACACCGAGGGAAGCGTGCCAGCTCGCTTGCCTAAAGCGGGAAAGCACCGCGGCGGGGCTGGGCTCCCCCTTCTCCGCAGCCGTCCCGAGGAGCGCTCCGAGGTGTTTGGCAACGGCCGCGGCAGCCCTAACGGCCCGGCCCTGCCCTCCCGGCCCCGGGGCGCTCCTCGGGGGCAGCCGCCGCCGTCCTTGCCCCGGCCAGGGCGTGGCGTGGCGGAGCCGGGCTCGGCCTCGGGAGGAGGGGGAAGCCGCCGCCACCTGCCCCTGCCCCTGTCTCCTGCGGGGCCCGAGCCGGGCCCGGTGCCGCCCCGCCCTCCTTCCCTCCCTCCCCGCCGGTATTTAGGGAGAGCGTCGCGCCCCGGCGTTGTTCGCAGCCGGTACCGGCATGAAGGGAGACGGCATCGAGAACCCGGCCTTTGAGCCCCCCAGCCCCGACCTCAGCGGCCAGCGACACGCGAGCCGTGCTGGTGCCGATGCTGAAGCCCCGGCACCAGCCCCAGCCCCAGCCCCGTCCCCGTCCCCAGCCCCGTCCCGAGGCGTGGCGGAGGCGGCCGAGGAGGGTCCGTGCGGCTGGGGCCGGTGCACCCCCAAGGCTCTGCAGCTCTGCAACAACCCTGAGGGCTACCTGGCTGCCTACAGCCTGCTGGCCATCTTCCAAGGTAACCGCGGGCTTGCAGCCCTGGGCAGGTGGCGGTGTGTCTGTCCCCGGGCCAGCCGGCACCGGGCCGCAGGGTAGGGCACAGAGGTGCTGGCTCCAGCACGGAGCTGCCAGAGCCCGGTGCCATTGCTGAGCTGTGGCGGTAGCGGCTGCGCCAGGGGAAGAAGGTACCCCAGGGCTGGAGAGGGAAGTTGCTTGCACAATGCTGCTCTCCATACTCAACTCTATTCTTCTTTTTATTTTCTTTTTCTGCCTGCCTCTGAACACCGCCGAGGCTTTGGCCCTGCCAGCGTTGTGCTCCTGTTGGTACTGCTTCCCCATCACTCACAACAAAACATAAAAGCCAGAAAACAAAGCATGAGCTATAAGTGTACACAGAGCTGTTGTGCATTTTGTTACCTGACTGCTAATTTAAAAAAAAAAACAAGCTTGGCATGGTTGGGTGGAACCCTGGGTGATTAAGATGGCTTTCAAAAGTCTAATCTTGTTCTGTGGATCACACTGCACGTATCTGTCTAATGCTTAACTAACAGCTTAACTTTAGGGGAATGCGAAGTTCAGCTTGCTCTTAATTTCTGTTGTTCAGCTTCAGGTATTCTCATCCTTATTTTCTGTAGTTGGTGATGAGATTTGTTAGGACTTTAGAGAGCCTTCAGTTTAGCACTTCATAGGACTAGCTAGAAAAGAAAGCTGTGTCACCTGAAAAAGTCTGAGGCTTTAAAGCTGATCTGTGTTGCACATAAAGAATGTGGCTGGGGGAGAGTGTGCACAGGTCCTGTGCTAAGAGAGCAAGTTGCTTGTGCTAAAGGCAACCAGGGTGTGGATGGCTGTATACCTGCCTGGAACCAAACTGAGATCATTGGGATGGTCTTGGGAGAGCTGAGCTGGGGGCTCTTCTTACACCGAGAAAAATATGACTGCTGCTCACATTGCTTGGGAAAATTTTGTAGAAGAATAAGTGTCTCTCAGAGCATGTCTTCACAAATTCTTTTTGATTTTAACCTGTTTTCAATCTTGTTTTTCTTAACATACATCTTTTAGGTTAGGAAAGTGTCTAGAGTTTTGAGTAGTATCTGTTGTTCTTTCTCTGTATTTGAGAAGCCATGCTGCAGCTGTTATGAGCAGGAGATGATTACTGTTAAGTTTTCTTGCCTTAGCTCACACTGTCTCTAACAGTAAAAAGAATCAGTCAGAATCAATTTTAGAATCATAAAGATTAGAGAAAACCTCCAAGATCACCTGGTCCAACCATCCCCTTACCACCAGTGTCACCCACTAACCCATGTTCTCAAGCACCATGGCCAACCTTTCCTTGAACACTCCCAGGGACAGAGACGCCACCACCTCCCTAGGCAACTCATTCCAGTGACTGCTCTTTCTGAGAAGAAATGTCTCCTCATTTCCAACCTAAACCTTCCCTGGTGTAACTTGAGGCCATTCCCTCTAGTCCTATCACTTGTGAGAAAAGGCCGACCCCCAGCTCCCCACACCTTCCTTTCAGGTAGTTGTAGAGAGCAATAAGGTCTCAATTGAGCCTCCTCTTCTCCAGACTAAACAACCACAGGTCCCTCAGCTACTCCTAATAGAACATGTGCTCCAGGCCCTTCACCAGCTTCGTAGACCTTCTCTGGATACACAACAGAAGAATTTCTTACATAACAGACTTCTTTGACAACTGAGTTGCCGAAGACTTATTAGAGATAGGAAACTGAACATGACCGAAAACTGACATCGAAACATTTCAGAATATATTGTACTAAACTGCATCTTGACTACTTCCAGCACTTCAACTTATTATAGCAATGTTTCTTAAAATCTAGGTTGTGTTGAGTGCTTGTTTGGCTGAATAATATCACTTGAATTTTACCTTTTATTAAAAGGGTAGGTTTTCAATAGCAAAAAATTTTTAAATCTCCAGAATATCTGTCCCCTTAAGATGCTATGTGTGTTCCTTAAGATGCTTACTTTGGTCTTGTTACCATAAGCATAGATGCATAGATGTATGCTAGACCTCAGAGGGATATCTATAATCTAGTTCAGATTTTGGGCCGTAGTGTATGGAAACATCTGATGTTTCTTTGAAAGCTGATGTAGGCCTGGCTACCGTATACTTTGTGGCATTCTTAAAGATTTGTTATCTGGACTTTCTGAACAAGTACCTTTTGCTTTGGCTAGCCTGTGGGAGGAAACTGGGCAGTGAAGACTAGAACTGCCACTCTTTTTTGAGAAGCAGAAAAAACAAGAACAGTTTACAGACAAGATTCAGTGCTGTATGTGATGCTGCAAAAATATTCAGGTGTTGCAGTTCCAGGGTTTAGGTAACTTCCAAATCCTAGTTGTGTGGTGCATGTTTTCATCTAAACTGCTGCTGTACTCTGGGTTTGTTTCTAAGTATTTGATTTACTCTCCAAATTGCAGCAATAATCACTGAGGAAGATAAAATGTAAACATTTTGTATTGACAATGTACCTCTAGGAAAACTTTATCCTACTGTGCTGAACAATAATGAAGTAATCATTAACATGTTCCTGATGTGTAGAAGTCTTTGCAGTTGACCCTTTACAGACTGAGTGAAGACAGTAGGTAGTTATCTGCAGTGTATGAGGAAGTGTGTGTGTGTAACTGAGGTCATGTGCTTCTCAGGTTACTTTCTAGCTGGCCTAGAAGAGAGGTGGTTGTTATCAGTAGCAGCTGATTTTCTCTATTTCAGCTAATTAGTAGATTCCAGGTGAAACTTAACTCTGTTTTTGTCTGTTTTTGTTTCAAGTACAGGTGAAACCTGTATTTCCAGAACAGAAAATACTTATTTGCGTAGAACACAGTTACATGACTAATACCTGATTTCTGTATGGCACTTGAATTGCATAAATGTATGATTGCGTCTTGCAATACAGTAACTGGATATGCTGCAGTTCATAGTTACAGTAGCACACAAGGTAAAAGTTATCTCACTACTTTGAACACAAGAAAGTCTATTTATTTTAGATGTCAGTAATACTTCTGTTAAACAAAGCAACAGAACTAGTCTTTGAGATTGGCCCAGTCTAATCTAGCTGAAAATTCTAGGTAACACTAATGTTTTATATCCTGATTAGATTTGTTACTGGAAGGACACTTATTTTAATGGAGTGTCTGCAAACTACTGCTTTAAATCTGTTACAATAACTGTAGAGTACTCCTTGGTAAATGGATGAATAAAATATGGTCTTTTTTTTTTTTGTTAGAGCAAAAGAACTTGGTTTATGATTAATCGGTGTTTTAGGGATCAGTGCATGGTGTACTTAAGCATGTGGTAGGACAGTAATGTTTTGGATGTCGACAGTTAAAACATAATCTCTATACTACTATTTAAGTGTTGAGATCAAACAGGTTGTGTTTTTCCTGAGGAGACTTTAGTGGTTATCCACTAGATGATGGCATCAGAGACGTTGTGCTGCCATTTATCACATCTGCATTTTTACAGTTGAAATCTAATTATCCAATAAAATTGGATTGCATTGCAAGGTTGCATTGCAAGGTTTTTTATAGCTTTTAGGTTGTAAATTCAAAGGAGACAGCTAAACAACAAGCAAAAGACAATGCCTTCTAATTTGGTAATCAACTCGTTGAGTAGGTCACTTACTTCGCATGAATGTTTTAAAGCTTTAGCAAATGTTCAATGTGCTTTTCAAATAGGAAAATTTGTTTGTTCATTCCTTCATGCTAGCATTGTTCTTTGGTCACTGCTCCTTTAGAAGAAAGTTTCCAAAGGAATAAATAATTGCATGGAGACACACCTGAATACTTCTGTTAATCCTATATGAATTTAAGTGTGGTGGCCAGACTGACAGGTGAAACTATCTTAATAAAAAGGCCACAGTGGTGTATCAGAAAATTAAGATTGTAAGGAGGCGGCTCTTGGTACAGAAAGCTGAAGTGCTTAGTTGTGGGGAAGATTCCAGTGATAGGAAAACAGCTGGTTGATCACAGTTCTAGAGTAATTTTTTTAATAAGTAGGGGACTCTAGACAGCTCTGAAATTCAGCTTTGTGTAGTTGCACTTCTGGACAGTGCAATGCTTGTTGAAAGCTAACTTAAATCTATTGCTGTCCCCAGCCAGCCGTCGTCCTGTGCTGTTCTTGGAACAATAGTAGAGAATCATGTTTGAATTTTTAGGAATAAGAGGGATAACTATAGGGCCTGTGTCTGAAGAGATGCTAAACACTCATCTCTGAGGTTTCAGAACTCTGAATCTTATTTGCAGCTGTGACTTCAAGACCTCCTAACTTTCCCAATGTATACATTTTATTACAGGCACAATTTAATTAGACTATCAGGGAGTTATTTAGCAATGTTATAAAGTACAGATATTCATCTCATTTGTAACAGAATCATATTTTCGGGACTGTTAAAAATAAACTTTAGCTACTTTGCATTGTCCCAAATGCAAACAGAACATGAGGCAGATAGAAATTAGTACCTGCAGCCAAAGCTTTTGTAAAAATGCACGGTGTGTATAAGCATTCACTGGAAACTGCAACTGGCTTAACTTCTGCTTTTGGATCAGTTGTTTTTTGGAGTTTGCTTTTTGCCTCTGCCTAAGTAGGGCAGTTCTTGCAAGGCCTATTTTTTCCAGGTCGTCTGATACTTCAGCTTCAGAGAAAATAAAGATTCAGAGGGCAAACATTTTTGTCAGTTAAAGTAAATCACCTCAGTTGCCCTGAAGGAGTTGCAGTGTTTTCAAATAGCTTTATACTTTTTTAATATTGTAGTGGAAGATGCATGTTCAAAAGCCTTCTTATATCTTTTCTTTGTGATCATAGGGAGGAAATATGTTTGATACAATTATTTGAAGGCTATGTATTGTTAAATAACTTGATTCAGTCTTAGTTTGTAGTCTAATGCAGGTCACTACCTTGACTAATTAATTTTAATTTGTACAGTATCTTCTGAAAACGTAATATAGTCACTTTGAAGTTTGTGCTTCAAACTGAATCTGGAATCTGAATGGAATACATTAGCAGAGCTTGGGGCATGATAGTTTGCTGGATGAATACTTGAGTGTTAAATCTTTAATGCCCACAGGAGAGAATAAAATGGAGTAGTTCCTGTGCAGATTGGCTGGTTTAAATTGTCAATGTGTTAATCCACTATATGCTCAGATTTTAATGTTAATAAATACCTTAAAGTGTGGCTTTGCAAGTATATTCATTGTAACCCTTCTGTTACACAATAGTAAGTTTACTGTTGCAACCCCATCAAATTAAGTACTTTTGACTAAGTATGTTTTTTTTGTTCTCTTGCAGGTATTGTGGTAAATGGCCTGATTAACATTAGTATTTCAACAATTGAGAAGCGTTATGAGTTGAACAGTTCCCTCACTGGCTTAATCTCTGCAAGCTATGACATTGCTTTTTGTATATTGTCACTTTTCGTATCTTTCTTTGGAGAAAGAGGGCACAAACCACGATGGCTGGCTTTCTCAGCATTTATGCTAGGATTGGGCTCACTTATATTTTCCTTACCACATTTCAGTAGTGGAAAATACCAATTTGGAGCTAAGCGTGAAGGTAAGCTTATTCTTATGTTTTGGTTTATTTTTTTTTTCTGAAATCTCCATAGTGAGCTAGTGCAACTTTTAATTTGGTAACCCTTAGTTAATCTTTGAAGCCCTAAAAGTGGGGTAACATTGTCTCTAACAATGGAAGTGAAAGTGAAATCCATGAGTTCAAGAGCTGTCTCTACACTGGACTTGCTTTTTCAGAAGAGGTCTGAGTCAGATCTGTACTTACATGCAATGGTAGAGTAAAATGCTTTTTTATTTGGACTGATGAATGCAATGAAAGCCTAACTTGATTAAAAATGATTTGACTTTTTCTTTGTGAATAAGGATACAAGTATGTGGTGATTTTTACCTTGCTGTGCAGCTGAACTCCAAACAAAGGCCTTGTAGAAGCACAGAGAAAATTATTCTGTACTTCCCATCAAGGAGAAATGTTTCTGTGTCCTGGGAAGCAGGGCCTCAATACACATAGTGGTTGTTTAGGAGGACAGATGTCTTCATAATGAGAGCACCACTCTCCTTTCCCTTCCATGCCTTTTATTGCTGAGTGTGACTGCATAAGGCATGGAATATCCCCTTGGTTGGTTTCTCAGCTGCCCTGTTGCCATTCCCCACCTCTTGCCATCCTACTGTCTTCTGCGTGTTGGACAGTCTTGGTGCAGTGCCAGCACTGCTCAGCAATAGACTACACACTGGTGTGATACCAATGCTGTTCTAGCTGTAGGTGCAGAGCACAGCACTACATGGGCTGCTGCATAACATAACATAGCTGTTAACGCTATCCCAGCCAGACCCAGTATGAAGATAGGTTAGAGAAGTAGAATAAATCTTAAACAAAAGCTGTCAGGCTTACTGTCTTCCTGTCAAAAGGCTACTACATATTGCAATTTTGTTGTGCTTTGAACTGTTGTCTACTGTAAAATCATCCTGAATAATTCATTAAGAAGTTTCACTAGGTTTGTCTAAAATGATGATGTAAACTTGTGGGTTTGTTTGAAATATAGAGGAAACACTCAAAACTGAACTGCACAGAACAAAACGGTACTGAAATGGTGGTAGTCTGCTCTGAGATCTTATGTAGCTTTCCTCATAAAATGACTTTGAGTCCTGTAAATTTAATGCCACATACTTGTATCTCTATGTAGTGGCTCACCTGTAGTTAATAAAGAAACATCCAGATATCTTTAAAGTAGGTTGACTTAATCTTTGATTGTTTTAATTGTTATTGTAGTGCTTAACCAGATGTGTCTATAATAACTAAGCGTATTAGAGTGTTAGTTAAAAAAAAAAAAACAACAAAAAACAGTAGCTATTGAGCAATCTTACGGAAGGTTCTTAGTATTCCAGTTGTTGATTCTCAGGTCATTTTTTGTGTTCATCACATCTTGCCTTGCACTTCCATGCGCTATCCAGATATTGACCATTAATTAAACAACTTTGGTTATAGGTGAACTGTTGTTTGCCATCCAACAGATAGATGTCAGAAGTTAGTTCAAGTTTTAATGGAGTAAGGGCAAATTGGAGGAAAATCAAAACAAGATTTTTCAATGTTTGGAGGCTACAAACAAGAGATTATATATAAACCCATAGTAGAACAGCAACAGCTTAGTTGCTTCTGGCTATGCTACAGAACTTTTTCCCAATGTCAGTTTTAGTATTACCCTCCCTACTCCACTAGTATGTAAGAGAAGCTGAACTTAATTTAAATAATGTTCTGACGTGTTTTTAGCTTTGTTTTTTATTGAAATGAAATATTGACTGAGCAGGTGTTTTGAAGGGAGTCAGCAAAGTATTGCAACTAATCTCTTCGCCCTTGTACCAATTCTGTTTGGAATCTCAGTCTGTTCCTGTTTTATCAATACGTCTGCCATTTCATTTGCCTTTAAAGATGCTGTAGGAATTCTATACCTTAAGTTCTATATTAACTTCTTGAAATCTAAAAGCTAGAAAATTTCAAATGGAGCATGTGCTTTTTTTTTCCATGTCCCCTTAAGCTGATCAAAATCATGCTGTTTCTTTGACTGTTGTAATACAGATGCCCAAGGTGTGACTGCTGAAGTGAGCAGATTTAAGGTCCTAAACTGACTAAAACCAAATGCTATCAAAGATAAATGACTACAAAGTCCAGGGCATGTGTGGACTATGGAAGACTGAGTATAAGTCTACAGGTGCCATTCAGCAGCATCCTTTAACAGTGAAATTAACCACAGTACATGATTTTATTATATGTCTGATTTAGCTAATTCTGATGTTGATGAAATGTCTATATGAAAAGGCTATGCACTTAGTTGTAGAATTTAATAGCAGCACCCCCCCCCCCCCCCCAAAAAAAAAAAAAAAAACACACACAAACACCACCCCACAGCCTTCCTTGTTGCTTATTATTTTTGGATGGCTGTTTTATTATAGACTTAATTTATTGGGAGTGAACTCCATTTGGAAGTGTAACATCCTAATTTTGCAGTCTATTTGTTTCTTGGTGCTTTGTATGAAAATGTACCACCTCATCTATTGTTGAACAGTTAACTAGTTGGTTACTTGATCATTTCTGTTCATCAGTTGTATGTAATTAGTGAGTTTCACCTAAAGTATAATTATGAAATATAGTTCAGTGCAACATTTAATATGATTGTCAGGTGAATAAATAAATCTAACATGGAACTTAAACTATTAAACTATGTCTAGTCTCCATTATAAGGCTTGCGGACAACTGGAAGTTATTTTAGCATGCAATGCTCATGTGCTTTTATTCTGAGTATGTGCACACGATACCCTGATAAATGATATCCCTACATGATAAAGCTACTGCATTGGACATGCTTATATCACTCTATAGGAATAGCTTAATTTCATTCTTATTGAATGAGTAGCTGACCAGTGGACTACCTGTTTATGGGAAAAAAGTAGCGATAGCAAACACATATCTTGTCTGATCTCCAAAAATTCTTCAGATTAAAAAATGTAATCTAGATGTAGTCATCTGTTTGTTATGATTTATTAACGTTACATAGGGTCTTCAGGTTCTGAGCTGGTTCTTGTATTCGGAGTTAGGAGCTCCATCTAGTGATTTTTTTCTGTAATGAAACTATTCTTTGAGACAGTACAGAGTACTGTAAATACCACAGTAGGAATGATGTTATAATCAACAGACTTTTAAACTTCCATCTCAGTTGAAACAATTGACTTTGTGTGAGATGGCTTTTGCAGCAAATGTGAAACATAGGTATTCACTTCACAGAAGGAGGATAGCTTCATTGTGAGGACCGTCAAGCATTGGAACAGGTTACCCAAAGAGACTGCATGGTCTTTGTCTTTGGGGCTTTTCAAGACCTTGTGGAGTTCTGAGCAAATTGGTCAGTGACTAAATGACCTCCAGATATCTCTAGCAATCTGAATTATTCTATGAATCCCTTCAGTAATGTGTCTTCAGGAAAATATCAGTTTGGGATAACAACAGATGTTAGCCTTTTGAGTGGAAATGCATATGGTGTGATTTAATGAGGTGATGAGTTAGAATGACTTGGGCACCTTTCTTCAGTTCCCTGTTTTGCTGGAAACTCTGAATTAGTCTACTAGGGTCTGAGAATTAATGCATCTTCTCAGAAGGGCAGTTCTTGACACACTTTCTTAGAATATGTTGAGGACAAATTAAAGGCTAAAGCAGGCTGTGGCGTTTGGGTACTATTGGTGATAGATGAGAACATCTTTAAAATGAGGAGGGGTGATGACATTGTGATGCCAGCTTCTAATTTGACTGTTTACTCTTGCACTGTTGGCATGCCTGTTTCTGTTAGCTTTGTTAGCTTTGCTCTAAGACTGAGATTAGTCAGATAATGGGTAGCACTGCTGTTCTTTACTTGGTATGTTTCTCTATAGCACTTACGATATTACAGAACATCTGTCTGTAGAAGCTAAGAATATAGTCTTTATTTAGAATATTTATTGATGCTTTCAGAAAGACCTTCCCTTTCAAAACCTACAGGAGAGACAAACTTCTAAGAAGGAACAGAAACTAAGCTATTTTTTCTTATTCTTCACATCTTGTTTTTTTTTTTTTTTTTAATATTAAAAAGTAAGAACACATACAAAACCAAATGAAAATGAACACATCTACTTGCTGCTTTTTAAGGTGTGAGTAAAGCTAGTCTTGACCTGTCTTGTTTCTAATTAACGTAATTGCTAAAACATCTCACAATTGGTTCTGCCTCCTTGGCTATTATGTTGAATTAGGTCTTTGGGAATACTTCGGCCTTTACATAGCTTGGATTCAGGTAGTTATGTCAGAGGAAAGAATGGAAATATGTTTATAATGACTAACTGTATTTGTGTTGCCATTAAAGCAGCTCTGCCCTTCAAAATACCAGTTAAATCCAGTGACTTTTAGAAGTGAGAACAGGTTTATAGAGAAAAAGTAAATAAGTGGTCAGCCACCCATCTAGACTTTTCCCACAGCCTGGCTTATCTCAGGTTAGACTTCTATGATCATGTAAAAGTCAGTGCCTTTTTTGTTTATAGTTCTTATGACTGCAGCAAACAGGCTTGTGGAACTAATCAAGGTTAGGTTTAACCTGTGCCAATCTGTTTAACTGTTTGAAACTTTGTATTAGTAAAGAAACGACAAGGTTGGATGACACAAATGTCTGAAGTAGGGACAGTAATTTGTCATTTGGCCATTTTGACTTACACTAGTTCAAAGTCTCATAACTTCCGTGGTAAATCCTCTTTGCTTCTAAAATGTTTCTTGCAATGGAATATAGAGTCCATGATCCCTATCAGCAAATGCGTATATATACTTGCTGAATTATCAGACTTATTTATTGATATTTTTTAAGTGATGGAAATAAAGGATTATAACTGTATTAAAGTATATATTGATGGTTCTGTTAATTTTGTAGTTAAAGTCTGGATAGCGTGGTTCTGAAAAGAAACTAGTGTGATAATTATTGTGACAACAAGATAAGTTATCCTATGGCATGTAAACTGAAGAGCTGAAGAGAAGCAATACTCAATTAGCAGCACAGTGGCACAGGCTTTTAGATTTATGTGAACAAATCCACAGGGTGTGCAGATAGTGATTCTTGAACCAATGTCAGAGTTGGATTGCCATTAGTGAGTGTAATCTGCTTATTTCATGTGGCTGTCCCTAGATCTCAAACTGGGCTGTATCTTTCTTTTCACCTAATAAAATTCATGCCATTTCCTTGCACAGTTGCTTGTTTTCAGATATGTATATTAACAAGATGCTTATATATGACACTAAATAAGTAGTTAGGTGCTGTTTTAGACTGACCTAATGGGCATTTAAGGTTAAAATGTATAGAACACGTTTGTGGTTATATATGCTGCACATGAACATGGTTAACAAACTATTGTGGAACGTGGTGTCTTGTGATAATTAATTTTAGATGCTGTGCATAATAATAGTACAAAGTGAACTTGATTTAAGATTTCAGCATTGCTGTTTTCTGTAGAAAATTTGTTAACTGAATTGACACTAAATGGAAAATCTACTCCAGAATTAAAGTTTTGAGAACATTACTTCATAATATTCCTTATATGACTTCAACATTAAAATGAAGATCCTTCCTAAATAGAAGGAAGGAAAATATTGACTCCTCTTGAAGTGAGGTATTCCATGACTCTATGTTGGCCACTTTTTGTACAGTAGCCCTGATTTACTGATTGTGTGGTACATGACTCTGCTATCACTATTATAGAATCATTCAGGTCAGAAAAGACTTCTATGATCTAGTTCAATGTTTAACCTAGCATGGCCAAGCCCAGCATTAAATCATGTAACTAAGCTCTACTTCTACATGCTTTTGGAAGACCTCCAAGGATGGTGACTCAACTGCTTCCTTGGGCGGTCTGTTCCAATACTTCACAACCCTTTTAGTGAATAAATTTTTTTCTAATACCACCCTAAACCTCCTGTGGTGCAATTTAAGGCCATTTCCTCTTGTTTTATCAAACTATGATGCTGTTCTTTCTGGAGAAAGTTATGATAAACCCCAGGGATGCATTTATGACAACACCCAAGTAGCCTTCTAGTTAAGCAAACTGCATGGCAAGCTTTTTCTTGATCTTTGTTTTGTGAACCCAAAGCATTGATTGGTCTAATTACCTGATCTGGAGATAGTTTTTGTTCCTCAGGATGGCTTGTTTCAGTTTCACTGAACTGACAGGTATATTATCTTTCTTCCTCAGGGTTGTACACTGTTCTTCAGAGCAGCTTGGAAAGAAATGTGCTACTAAAAGTGCAGTGATAGCAAGGAGGGGGGAAAGAGAAAACATACCCCCTGACTTCATTTCTTCCCTTTTTGATTCTCTCCTCATAAAGTCAAACATTACAGGAGTGGATGCAACCTTAGGCTGTTCTGCCTTTTGATTCCCTCTTTTGTCTGTATATGTGCATATAGAGACAGAGGCATGGTGGTTTGCGTGGGGTGTGCTTTTTCCAGGGAAGTCCTTTTTCAAAAACAGGGTATGAGAAGGGAAGACTTTCACTTATGATTCTCACTGCTGTTTTTCCTCTCCAACAGTCCAACTTTCCTCCTGTTTTTCAGGCCACTATTTCCTCTGTCACTTCAAAATGGAGGTTGCTGTTAGTGCTCCGTAGAACCTTTATGAAGTACAAGAACAAAAAAATGTCTGTTTCCAAAGAATGTTCATGAAGTAACTCTTGAATAACCATTTGGTATTTTTTGCATACATAAGGTCAATAATACTTTGAAAAAGCTGAAGTATTTTAATAGGCTATTTCATCCATATTTTCTTCAAGGAATAGAAACAAAAACCAAGCCATAATTGTATTTCTTTCAGAGGGCACTATGTCATGGAAGTCTTGGGTGGTGTCATATAGGACTCTTTAGCAGGGGTGAAAACTAAAATGGGAGCCTAGCATTAATAGTGCAGAATATTTTAGTTAATATTTAGTAGATATGTACACGTAGAACACATACATATCTATCTTCAGTTGGGTAACAATTTTAAAGGTTTTGTGTTTCTGTCATTCAGATACATGCCAAATTTCAGGAACAAGCTCTACAAACTTCACCTGCAGTGCCAACACAAAGTCTTCACTTTCGAACTACCTTTATGTCTTTATACTGGGACAGCTGCTGCTGGGAGTTGGAGGAACGCCACTGTATACTTTGGGGACAGCTTTTATTGATGATAGTGTCCCAAAGCACAAGTCTTCTCTTTATATAGGTAAGTTTTAAAAAGCTGTTTATAACACGCTGTCTGTGTAGATCATAGACTACACTATCTTACAAATTCTTCTATATACTCCTCAAATCTTTTTTCAATTTTTGCTTATATGCATAAAATAGTTCTGTAATACGTAACTGATAGTATTCAGTAAGTGTGAAATTTCTTCAGTAGTTACTTTAGATACCAATAGTTACCATAGATACCATAAGGTCACTTTGCACCTCTCCTGATGTTTCCTATCAGCAACTGAAAGTGATTAATCAAAGTGGTTAATACAGCTTGGCTACAAACAACAAGAATTTTGAGTAAAACTTGCATTCTGTTCTTGTAGGTAATGAAAGCTACTGTTTATCAGCCCAATAGCCATACCTTCCTTTATGCTTCATTTGGTTGTCTTCTAACAATGGGCATCCCTGTCTGTAGGGACACTCCTGTACATCATGAGATCAATGCAGCCCTCTAGTCACAAAAAAATTGGCATTTAAGGAGGAAATAATGGAAGTATGCTTCTCTACCTGAAAGTACAAGGGAAAGTTAAAGGATTGCCTAGAAACATGGAAAATGGATTTATGTCTTACTGTGGGGCTGTTAGAAAATGAAGGAATACTAATTACTTATAGTTTTTAATGCTTCCAATCAGCATTCTGTGTTATATGCATTTTCCCTGCCTAATTGGTTGAATTTTTAGGGTGTTTTCAATGGATATGAAGATGGTCAGTACTTTCGCCATTTCACATATAAACTGGTAGAAGTATATCGGCTGTACTGAAAACTCCCAGAAGGAATTTAAAACATCTTAGATGTCTGGGTTGTTTTCCAGACTCTAAATCGATATCTAAGGAGGCAAAATTGAAATTTTCAGCTTGAAATATTTGAAATAAATGAAACAGAAAATAAAACTGTCTACATGATTAGGGGATCAAGAAATGACCTGAAAAGTCAAGACTTTGCTAAGTATAGAGAAATAAAACGTAATAGGTTGTACAATAATTTGATTCTTGTACAATCTTTGGACAAATGCTGAATTTAGGACAACAGTGTACTCTGGATGATGCATCAAAAATAGATGAGGAGTGGACGGAAAGCTATGCTTTGACTGTAATTCTTTTTTAACTCTAATGCAATGTACCAAGGATTTAAAGTATATTGTGTTGCTGTCTTACACAAACCTTCTTGCATCACAAAAAGCCAAAACAAAAAACCCTAAAAGTTTCTGTTAGTAACTGTAAATAGGTGATAGCATCTTTGACTAAAACTTTGCAATTCATGAACTGTTATTTTCATTGCCTTCTGAAAATGGTTGTCTTCATGAAGACTGTTTTCTGCTTGCTTAACTGAGACATTTACATGTAGAACTGGTGAACAGTTATGTGGTTTCAAATGATAATTTAAACTGAATGGTCTGTAAGAGGAAATAAATGCCTTTTAATCGAAGTCTGATATTCTGCAGGATGAATGTGAACTTAAATTCAGAGTGGTCCTGTGAGTATGTCGTTATTTTGAAAATACAGAAAATGGGATACATCAACTCCATATTTATTCTGACTTACTGGTGTGCAAGTGTGCTCTTCTACCCTTACCTGCTATTACTTTCTGCTGTCTAAATAGACTGCAATAGTGCTAAATATTCCTAAAACTAGCACTATAGAAAAAACTGGAAAATCTAGGTTCTTCAACCTGGGCAAATGCATAAAATATAGGCAATAAAGTCTTACCATTTATTTAGATAGCTCTAGCTGACTGCTACTTGCAAGCATCTATCTGCAGACAGTCCTGCCATCAGTACTAACATGCTACAGATCTGAGCCAAAGAGACTATTGTGACATAAAGAAAATCATGTACTGAAACAGAAAAATGTATAGGCCTAAGAGTGTTCTTCAGTAGCAAGTACTTACAGCTGCAACTTTTTTCTTCTCTAGAAGCAGTTAAGAGCTCTGATTTTATATTTTTAGGCTCACATCAGTAAATTGAAGTGCACATGATTGAGTCCTCTGCAAACTCAAGTGGCAGATATTACTTCTGTCAACAGTGTTGTTCTCATCTTGGCAGATCTTAAAAAAAAAAAAAAAAAAACACCAACAAAAAAACTCTTAACACTCAAACTACACCTAAATATGTAGACTCTTAAAGATTGCATGCATGTACTACTGACAACTGATGCTTGTAACAGTTTTAGTTCAGAAAGTTTTTCCATATTTTGTGCCTATGATTTAATCTACAAAAGGCAATCTAATAATGTGCAAATATGTCAGTGAAGTGTCTATGCTGCATCTCAGAGTTGCAGCTTTTAATGAGAGCTGCTAATTTTCATGTTGATGTACAGGTACAAACGGTCTTCTGCACACTATACCCTAAGTAATGACACTGAAAGAACAAGCTGATTTCTCGAAAGCATTTGGTCTGAAGTTGATTTCACAGAATTCATAGAATCACAGAATTGTAGGGGTTGGAAGGGACCTCAAGATAACATTAGGCCCAAATCCCCTGCCAAAGCAGAAGCCCTAGAGCAGGTTTTCCAGGTAGGTGTCCAGATAGGCCTTGAATATTTCCAGAGAAGGAGATTCCACAACCTCCCTGGGCAGCCTGTCCAGCTTTGTCACCCTCACTGTGGAGAAAGTTCTTTCACATGTTGGTGCAGAACTTCCTGTGCTCTACCTTGTGGCCGTTACCCCTTGTCCTGTCTCCACAAACCACTGAGAAGAGGTTGGCAAGATCTCTGCCTCCCACACTTAAGGAATTTATAAACATTAATAAGATCAATAAGATCTAGGGATTTCTTTAAAAGAAGGCTTTAAATATGTATGGTAAATAATGTTTTTTTTCTCTTCTAGGAATTGGCTATGCCATGTCACTGCTGGGGCCTGCTATTGGCTATGTCTTAGGAGGACAACTACTTAATGTTTACATTGATATCCAGATCCCAGAAAGGTGAGAATTCTTTTTTTCTTTTTCATTTGCTAATTAGTTGAAGATTTTAAGAATTTTCTTCACATGAGGAGAAATGATTTTGTTTGGAAGATGCTGCATTTTCATGAACTTGATGTAAGAGAGAGTGCCGCTATTTCTATACGGGGGGATAGTTTTCTAGAAAATATATCAGTTGACAAATAGTCTCCTATTCAGGAAGTAACACTTTGCATTGTAAAACCGTCTGGACTACATGAGTAATAAGCATTACTTATACTTTCATATCCTGTATTTTCTGTATTGGCCCTCATACAACTTAGTGATTGTCAAGATTGTCTCTTAAAAGCCTTTGTCAATGCTTTAATATGCTACAGGATCTTAAAAACAAGACCAAATAGTGGTCTTCAAATCAGAATGAGTTTGAACAATTAATTGTAAAGCTGTATTTGGTAGAATGCAATGTTATAACAGAGCTGATTAATATGCTTACTACTTTTTCAACAAATAAGAGATTGAATACATTTGGAAGAAAAGAAAATTACAGTATTCAAAGACTTTTGTCATGTCTATTAAAAAAATAATTCCAGCTCGCTGACATTTGAAATTACTGGCATGAGTTCACAAATTGTAAGCCTGCTCTTTGCAAATTATTTTTCCAGTACACAGATAGACCAAGATGACCCACGCTGGCTTGGGGCATGGTGGATAGCATTCCTTGCATGCTTTTTTGCAATTTGGTTTCTGATAATACCATTTTCTTGCTTTCCGAAATACTTGCCAGGTAAATAATGTGCTTATTTGGTGTCATTTTGAGTTTTGTTTTTATTCCTCTTTGATTCTTTTCTTTATATATTTTGGCTAAAACCTGATTATATATATATATATAGTTTCCAATATGTGGCCTTTTAAAATGAGAGGAATTGGCCAGAGGGAGGCTCTGAAAAGTACTGATGGGGCAGGGGGAATATGTACAGTAGGACTGGAAACAGGTAGAGTGTGGAAACTGATGGTCAAAGTTTGAAAGATGCTTGCAGCTAGACTTCCAGGACTGTGTTTAAAGCTATGGAGTTAGCACCAAGAATCACAGGTAACACCTATAGACTTAACTCTTGCATTGTAGTCTTGGCTATTGTGTTATGGCTATGGGTAGAATTATTAATAAACATGAATCAAAATATCCCAGAGCAGTCTGTTTAAAAATAATACTTTCAATACATTTCCTGTTCAGGCAGAGTCTCTTGGAAAAGCATCCATCTAAAGCAACTTACTTACTACTCATTATGTGGAAGGAGAAATGATGGAGGACAAGGAACAGTGAAACAGGGAACTAGGGGGAATGTGAGGATAAAATATTGAACGGCCTTCAGGGCAGTCTGAAACTCTTAGGATACCCTGATAATCTCTTAATACAGCTAAGGCTCTCAAATGGAAGTATGATTCCTACAGCCATTCTTTTTTTCCCCACAGTAATAATGCATTGATCTTCTTATAGATCAGTACCAATACAATATTCCAGAAGTCTTGAGGTGTCCAAGCTGTCTTTCCCATGTAATATTGTAATATTGTAATGTTTTTTTTTTCTGATTTTAAGCCTATGAACATTGTTATTTAGAATTTCTTTGTCAATAAATATGCACTTTTGTAGGAACAGCAAAAATACAGGCTGAAAAAATCTCTGAAACCCACAATGATGGAAGTGAGGCACTTGTTGAAACCAAGAATATTGGAAAGAATTTTAAAGACTTTCCTGTTGCTCTTTTGGTAAGAAAATCTGGAATTTACTAAAACTGATAGTGTTTGGAGAATGAGACTCTTTTTCAGACTTTAAGTCTTTATAAAGGCAACTGCTTCTTCATGCAACAGCGAAGTCTCCAGTGCTGCTGAGAACTACATATTACTTCATTTTGTTGATGCATGAGATTTTTAAAGCTTGAAAAGCATATTAGTGAAGTTCATGAAAGTATCTGCTTTAAAGTGGCATTTAGTTTACGGGGTACAACAATGATATTTCCTGAGTGTTTTGCTAATCTTTCTCCATGCTTCCTCCATAGATTCTGTTGAAGAATCCAGTACTTATGAGTCTAATAATAGCTAGTTCTTCAGAAGCATTAGTTGCCACTGGCTTTGCCACATTTCTACCAAAGTTCATAGAAAATCAGTTTGGAAAGACATCAAGTTTTTCAGCAACTCTTGGAGGTAATGTGTTGTGGGTTTTCTTGTTTGCTTTTTTTTTTTGTTTTCCTTAACTGCTTTATCATAATATTTAAATAGGTAGAAAATGGAAGGCTATGAAAAGCTGATCATTGCAGAAATAAATGCAATAACATGAAAGAGGTATTAGGTGGGATCACATGAGTAAATGATACAGTTATTTCTAAAGGACAGCAACAAGATCAAGGCAGAAAGGCAAATGAATACTTGCAATGTGTCAGACTTAGTTCTGGAACATCTTGCTACATTACTTCAGCTGTAGAGTGCTGCAATTTAAAAACATGGTAGTTGAACTGCTCTTTGCCCAACAACAATGTGTTTAGGAGAGACTTTGTACTCCTTCTCTGGATAGTACTAGATAATTAGTACTATTGCTACTTGGTCATTGATTCAGAACAAAGTATCTGCAAGTTTTACGTAAAAATAAATTGGAATGCATGCTCAACTGTTAAACATCATTAGCAGTGCTGTGAGAAACAATGTTCAGTTTTTCCTTTAGACCTTGTTTTAATTTATTTTAATTAAATACTGATAGTATTAATCCAATGTACAGTTTTAAAGAAATGCCTGTGCTAATGTTGAAAGCCAGCTGCACCTGAACTAATGTTGATAACATACAGACTAGTTAGTTAAATGACTATTAACTACTTAAACTCTTTTGACTATGTGACTCAGTTCTCCGACTGTAACAGAAGTGTCTGTAAAACTAGTGATCTCAGCTCAGTGCAAATTACATTGATGAATTGTTTTTTTTGTACATATCGATTAATTCAGCAAAACTGGCCCACCTAGGTCTTGAACTTAAATCAAGTTTCTGTAGAAACTTAAGACTTCATTGTCTTGTGCTGTCTGTTGTAATAACAGAACATAATTCTTATTATAAAAAGTTTATAGCACAAATGTGTAACAAAAGATGGATGTGAAAAATACTAAGAAGCCATGAATTAGAATTTTCTATTTTCATAAAGCAGCCTACTGGTGTTCAGAGATTTCTGCACAGAATGCATTACAGTTAAGTAATCTAGATTTGCTGTGTAGAACTTTGATTTTGTACATCTATAAATTACACTGTCAAGCTGAACTTCTGCAAAGACTAAAAGTAATGTAAGGGTAGAAGAAATGACTTTCAGTGAAACTATTAAATTACTCATGCTGAGAGGTTCTGGTAGGATGGTTTGAAAATGACATCATATGGGCTGCATCTTAAGAGGCAGGTAAGTATTGTGATTTTTTTTTTTACTTAACATGAAACTGCTTTCTGAAGTACTTCACTAATTATGTCTTGCATTCTTGTGTAATTGCTGGTGTCTTGTTTTTCTCTAGGGCTTGTATTAGTTCCAGCAGCAGCACTAGGCCAAGTCATAAGTGGCATCTTGGTATCCAAATGCAAAATGGATTGCAAAAACATAATCAAGTTCATGATAGGCACTTGTTCAGTGGCTCTACTGTTAAACACAGTGTTTTTATTTGCTAAGTGTGGGAATGAACCTTTCGCAGGTGTCTCTGAAACATATGATGGGTAAATATATTTTAATGCACTCTTGGGGTTAGTGTTAATGCTTAAAATAAGTAAGTTATGTCACAGAATACAAAACCTCTAAAATGTCATACCACTTTGCCTTGATGTAGGAAAATGGAAGTTTTATTTAAAAAAAAACAAAAAAAAACACAACAAACTCTAAAACCTCGTTCTTGGACTTAGCATGAAATAGATGACTAAGAGAATGTAAGGATACATTGCACTTAAAATGTTCTAAGCATTCCTGGTCCTTGTGGAACAGGAAGGGTGAAGGGGTGGGTACCCGCTTCTGTAGCGAGTCTACTTGTAGTAGAAATGGTATAAATTAGAACTAGTTTTCTGTTTCTTTAAAACAGTAATAAGTCTTTTGTGTATTGTTTTATTACTCAACTTTTACAATCTAGGCAGCTCTTTTCTGAAAGGAATCTGTCTGCAGCAGCTTCATGAGTGAGAAGTGAGGGGCACTACAACTTAAATAATATTCAGTTTGCAAGCTCTTCCCTAGGAAAACAAAGTTATTGTAATATCTAATATCTGAAGTGAGAGGCAGACATGTTATGCAAAGGCAATATAGCTTGGTGACTGAAGCAGAATAATGAAATGGGTAGAATAACATGGTTAAGAGAAATGACTCAAAATATTTGATTAGCATGTATAAGGAGGACTCTTTAAAAATATATACTTCTCTATCCCCTGAAGAATACATTTCTCATCAGTAATGAGAACACAGTTAATCACTTGTTTCTAGATCTTTATACAAATCATAATAGCAGAACTCTAGGATGAATGTTCTTCCTGTTCCTGTGAATAAAGCTTACTCTGGAAACAAGTGTGGCAGTAGAAAAAGTGAGTAAAAAATGAAGCAAGATTAAAAATAATTTTCCTCAGAAGTATGTTTTAAGAGAATGCAATTCTAATAATCCTTCAGCATCAAATGCACATGATGCTATCACCAGCATAGGCAGTATATTATATAAAATGTATTATCATGCCCTATTAAGGAATTAACTGTAAAATTGTAAGGTTTAAATTCTCTTATAGTCTTAACACTTCTGTAAAATGAGCAATACTTAAACACAGGAAAAAGAGGGCTAGCTGTGTCAAAACTGACAAGTGGTCAGTTACTCCCTGAATTCATAACACAGAGGCAACTCCAGCTGCTTGAGGATATGCCAAAGAGCCAGAAGATGTGCAAAATATTTCCAAGATGGCTCATAGCAGAGCATGAGTAGTGTGCTGTGCAACTTCTCAATATTTAAATATTGTCTACCCAAATCCCCCATTTTAGAAAAAGGTTAGGTCACCATAGAACTTCTACAAAGGTAGAAACTGCTCTGTTCCAGAAAGTCCAAAAGCATTTTCACCCAAGTGGAATGGGGGAAGAGGATCTTTCTATCTTTCAGGTGCAATACTATAAAATGCACCATAAAGATGTAGAAGAATAGGGGATAGACAGTGGAATTGGTTTTGATGTGTCTAAAACAAATGCATGTGGGTAATAATTCTAGCAAAAAATGGCAAACTTCTAATCAACAGTTAGGCTTATATGGTTTCTTCACTTGACATTATCAGGCTTTTTATTAACTAATTTTAAATGAGCATATAATAATAGAATAGTACAGAAGAATCAGATCTTACTCAGAGGCAATTAAATACACATTTTATAGGATATAAAAGTTACCAGTATTCTTAGGTCACATAAACATAACAGGGATATTTCTTTTTTTTTTTTTTTCCCCCACATAATAGCAAAGAGTGATGTGAAAGACTGACCAGGTATTTTTAATGTTTCTCTTTTAGGTAGATATGAAAACTCTAACTCATAACTTTAGGTTAACAGGTCAGAAATTCAGAGGCCTTGAAGGCAGTAGTGATTGAATGTCAGGCTTCTGATTCTGCAACAGTTGCTTTTGTATTTCTTAAGAGGATACATTTTGCTTAAACTCTGCACAGCATGTTCCTTAAGCCATCATGGCATGCTATATGTTGATCATGCCTTTATCAGAGTTACGCACTGTCCTGATGAGTAAAACCTGCTGTATGTGTATATGGCAAAAATATCTTAAAAGGCATCTTAAAGTGTATCCCTTGTTTCTGCAAACTTTTTAAGCTTTTTAAAGGATTGGTCCCAGGGAAGTCAGGTAAAACTTTGATGACAGAGTAGAAATTTAGTGCTATTACCTTTATGCTTCATCTTTATAGAAAGATGAAGAAACTATACTTCATCACTCCTTTATACTTGATCTAGATGGCAGACTGAATAAAATAAACTTCACACTGGTGACTGGAGGGGAAAAAAATACACATTGAAAGCCTAAGTTATTACTCATTTAGATTATATCCTTACAACTTGCCATAACAAATGTCATCACAGGCCTTTGAATACGCTGACACTTAAAACATGGCCTTGATTTAGGGTATGAAAAAATGCTAGCAGGAAGGTTGTTGTAGACACTTCAGATCTGTGAAAACTAGGATGTAAACTTGCGGAAAGTTTTTATAGTTACATATTGAGCAAAATAATCAAAATAATCAATATATTGCTGATCATTGAAGAGGTTGTCCAGGAAATAGAATATGAAACTATTCATATTGTGACTAATACATATATACTGTGAACAATACATAATCATATTGTATGTCCACTGTTAATGATCAACTAGCAAAAGGTACAGCTGAATTGATTTTCATCTTAAGTTAAGTGCAGTTAATTTGGTTTAAGTTTTGCATAACCTTAGCAGTTATGTAGTTGCAACTGTCTTGTTGTAGACCTTTTACAACAATTTAGCATTAACCAATCCTGAAATAACTATCCACTCAGTATCTATTATCAACAATTATTCAGTTTTATCTAATTCACTGTTACACTTAATTTTAGTTCTTTTGAGACAAGACCTCCATCAGATCGAGTAACACTAATACAGTGCTAGTTCTGAACTTCCTTTCCATGAAGGAATAAGCAGCTGAAATATGTAGTAGTAGTTAAAAATAAAAAATAAAAAAAATTAAAAGCTTGTGGAACAATAGCCAAGTTCATACAATAGTTTACATAGAAATAGCTTATATTAAATAACATATGTTACTGAACAAATGATTCTGAAAGAATAAATTTTGAGGGTGTTTGAGAGTTGGCTTGGCAATTGATGTAGATGAACTTTTGTGGAGACTTTGAAGAAATCCTTTATGGCAAACATTCCATTTCTATTGAAAAATAGCTTGGTGGTGGTAATGAGGGAGCATTTTTATGTTTAGTAGCAGAAGCACATGAATGTTGGATTATTTCTGAGCTCCAATGTTAATGAACAAAGTGTATTCCTTTAATAGCCCTCAGTGTTAACTGTGATAAGTTGTGCTATTAAATTAGACTAAGCAGAATGAACACGTATGGTTTAATCTAGTATGTGCTTCAAGGAAGTGTTTTTGCCACACTTGTTTATCTAGTATTTCCTCAAACGTGAAAGAACAGAAACTTATTTCTGTTCATTCCCACACATCTATGGGACTTTGTTTTGTTTTCTATTACAGAACACACAATCTGTAGAGCTTTTAAAGACTTTTACTTCCTTATAGTGCTGTGTTTCTCCAGGGGAAAAAAAAAAAGAACAAGAATTTCCATTTCATAAGAACCTAGGTACATGAAACTACTTCTTCTGTATTCTAATTTTTCTCTGAGAGTACTTCAAGTTTCAGTCCCATTTTTATGTCAGAATTGAGACCTCTGCACATGTGGACAGAGGTCATATGTTGTCATTCAATTGATCAAGTATTTCTAGGCTTGACTGATAAGGCAATGTATGGAGAAACCAGTGATTAGTAAGTTATTTGTGAATTTACTTATGGTGTACTGGGATGCTTTAAACCAGAGCAAACTGGCTCTTGATTCTTCCCTATCTGAAGAATGATCTAATGTGACAATGGTAGGGCTCAACTGTGCTGTTATAAAACTGAGTACATAAGTAGATATGATGTCCCTAATACTCCATATGCAGTTTGAATGCAGTGTAACTAATCAGCTTAATTCCTGGAAAAAATATTTCTGCTCTTAGTTTTTATTACCGTGTTAAATTCTCTCAAAGTATCCTAACTTTGAGGTAATGAATCTGAAACATTCAGATTACAGAACAATATTTCAGCTACTGACTCTCAGAATCCTGTTTTCAGTTGACTGTTTTCAGCTGACTGAAATTCTAGCCCATGAAGCTTTTGTGCTTATTATGTGCACCACTATTAGAAAATCAAGTGTTTTTATTTTCTCCAATTATGCCTTAAGACATAATGTCTTCCCACATCTCAAGTTGACTTTATATTAACGATATATTGACAATATATTGGGACTGCTTCAAATATAGGACATAGTATGGTTGTACTGAAAACAAAATGCATAAATCAAGAATGGTTCTGTATTTACTGTATGCAGTCATCTGGGTTCTGGAATGATGTAGATGCCTGCACAACAGGGTTAAAGGTTGTAGAAATGCAATGGGTTTGCAACTCGACTTGAATCCAAAACAACAACAAAACTTGAAATTTAATTAATAGAATAAACATCACCAAATACTGGGTTTAATCTTGCTGCATTTTTAAGACCTTACAACTCAATTTATTCAATTTTAATATGTATGTGGGATAGTGGAGACAGTAGAAGAACTCAGTTGAGACATGGAGTTTTCATCTGTTTTGTGAATGTATTTTGGAGAAATAACCTATGAAAGTAATAATAGCACAAAACAGCTACATGCAGAATAAATAGGAATTTCCCCTATAGCTGTATGTAGCTACTAGGAATATTGGTTTGTTTTTGAACAATTATGTGCATAAATAATCTGAACTAAATATTTTGTGATTCATTATCCTATAAATACTGTATTGCTTATTTACATAACTGCTATTTTTTATTAAAAAGCCTATTTACCTTCCAGAACAGGCATGCTACATAACTTAACAGCACCATGTAATGCTAACTGCAAATGCTTGCGTTCTACGTACTACCCAGTTTGTGGCAGAGATAAAGTCCAGTACTTTTCCCCATGTTATGCAGGATGTACATCATCTCTTCTTACCAACATGAAAAAGGTACTTTATCTTATGCAGGTAGCTGACCTGGTCTGTTTTTATTTCATACAAAAAGTATTAAATGTGGAAAGTGTTCTTCCCCTAGTATGCTGGTAAATCACAGTATTTCTGAAACTAAGTGGTAATTACTACAGGAAAAGTTAATGTGCATTGGAAGCAAATATTTGTCAGTAGGATGAATGTTGATATGCTTCTTACTTGTGCAGTGTCACTGCTACTAAACTTTCTATTCTGAAAACACATCAAACCTGAATTTACTTTGAATAAAATTGGCAGTCAGAAAAATAGAAATCAGCTACTGCTTTGACATTAAGCAGCAGTACTTACCTTGATCTTTAAGCATAATATAACGTCTATTGTATGCATGGCAATCTGTTTGTGTGTGTCTGCATCCCTGAATGTCAGTTTGCTCTGGTGGTATGCCATGAATGTGGTAAGCCAAAGCCATGAAAGTCGTGGATATTATCTAGACTTCCCAGAATTGAGTCTTTTGTGCTTGTCTCTCTACTAGCAGCATTGTAGGCAGATAAGTCTTTAAAACGTAGGCAAGAAAAGGATGATGGTGGGTGACTACTTTCTGGCAAATAACTGAACACTTTGAATTATACTTTGTTTTAAAACAGAGTGGATTTAAATGGAGAACCTGAAACTATCCCATTTGTTCACATCCTTACAAAAGCAACTCATTACTTCTGTTCTTTACCACTTAAGTTTTTGAGTAGATATCTTCTCTTTTCTTGTCAAGTACAGCCTGCTGTGAAAACCAGCTTGTTTATAACCAAGACTATAGAGACAGATGATCTGAGACTTTCTAAAAACTCAGAAGAATGAGGACTGTTGCAGTTTTTAGTTTGTTCTCCCACTGTAACTGGATAATTTTTACGAAGCCTGAAGAGTGAGGCTTGAGGAAATAGTGGCATAAGTAGATTTAAATCTAAAGAGTGAACACTGTTTTAGTGTAACAAGTTTTTGTAGTTAAAGTTGCTTGGAGTAAAATTTTTCAATTGTATAGAAATAACCAGCAGCTTTGTTTAATAAATAAGGTAACAGTTAACAACAGCTAACGTCAGTACTGGGAAAAGTTTTTGAAAACCATGTTAGAGATAGTTTGTTGTAAGGGAACTGCAGATTTTGACAATACTTTATTTAGAAGTGAAACACTGCAAATGAAACATTTCTTTCACCTGGGGAAAGAAAAAAAGGACACTAACCTGTGACACTGTACATAGTGTTTATAATATCTGTGAGGAGATTTTTTTTGAAAGTCATTTTCACAATTATATGCAAAAATAAAACTAGGTTTGGAGACTCTAAAGCTTGCCCTTTCCTAATTATAAACAATGCTTGCTGCTGATTCCCTTCACTGATGGATAGTAAGATTTGAGTGTGAAAGCTAGCTTTTCAAGTTTTATTTTGCTGGTCTTGCATAATGTCATGTATTACATATGACTGTGGCTCTAGCTGCAGGATCTCCTTTAGTTTTATGCCTTTCGTGTTTTGTCTCAAAACTTGTTACTCAAAAAACTGTCACTTTTTATATCAAAAAAAAAAAACCACACAAATAGTTGCTGCTCACATGAGCTGGATCAGTCAAGTTGTGCTGAACTGGTTTTAAAAATGAGGGTTACCTTTTATCTGATCATGAGAAAGCAGACTGTTTCCCATACTGTGAAATAAGTTTATTTTCCTTGTATTCCATGGGATGCAGACATACTGAACATCTACAATGTTACTGCCACTCTTCGTTCTTAAAGCTAAATTTTGTTTTACAAATTATTTATAGGCTTACTACAACTGTTCCTGTATTGGGAAGCTGAAAATAGAAAATGGTTCAGAAGACATTCTCTATGAAGCTATACCTGGAAAATGTCCAACACAATGCACAGTTTTACCTTTATTTCTGATCTTCTTCTTTTTTGCTGTTGTTTTTACATTTATGGCTGTTACTCCAACAACTGTGGCCATTCTCAGGTAAGTTTTTGGGCTCAGGAAAAAAGCATTTTAGTGAAAACTCCGATCAGTGAAATCTAAATCATTTCATTTTTGAGTACGGATTCAAACCAATGTGCAAGGGGATTTCCTGTTGTAGTATTTTGTGGATAAAGCAGGCAGTATTTGAAGCAGAGTATAATCATGTCATTGTTTCCTATCTCTATAGTTACATTTGCTTAGCAGATACTGTTTGAATCCATAAAAATAACCTTTTCCAACTTTTAGCAAAAGTTAAAAGCTCCCATTTTCATGAGACCACACTTTTGGCTGCTTTGTTGAAAAGAACACAGTAAATGTGCCACATGCTTGGATGAAGAAAGTATTCAACTACCGTGTGTATGTAGTTCCAGTTTTTCAAATTTTACCAATAACCTAATAAAAGTCAATAGGTACTTAATTCTAAATTGACTCTCTAATTGGGTTCTGATGTGTAAAATTGTACTCTGACAGGAACTGTAGACTACCTATCATTAATGTTGTAATAGGGGGATTCAATGACAGTCACTAATATAAAACCTGACAGCATGTATGTGTTTAACTGCTGGCTTGGCTGCTTTTCAGATCCCTAACACTCTAACATTCATATGCATGAAAGCTAGATACACTTTTTTAGTGGAAGTGGAGCTGTTTCACTTTACGTTGAAATGTGACTTACACTTCCAATGTTTGTGGAGAGAAAATATTCACGATGAATAGACATGTATACTCGTCACATGATGCTTGGGTGAGGGGAAGCTGTTATTTTCTTGTCAAGTTTTGGGGTGGGATGAGGAATGATATTCTGCAACTGTACTTTGTAGTAATCTCCTGTTTAGGGTTGGTGTAAACCTGAGCTTAAGAATTTATCCTGTTAGTCTGGCTACAGAAATTTTACATGATCTTCAGAATTGAGCTGACAATTTTATTCTGTTAATTCTAAGCAGTAACATTTGTAATTTGGAATCTTTATATAAACTGAAACAATGAAACAGTTTCTGATGAGAGGACTGTAAAGCAGTTTAAATTTTGAAAAAATTTAAATAGCTAAATGTGAGTTAAATGACTATAGCATATTCTATCTCTTCAGCAAACTTATTCTGTATGCGCTGAAGTGTAAATCTAGGTGTTTCTGACATATTCAAGTGCTAGAACTAAACACCCACACTATGTAAGACTGCTCATTCTCTTACCTGTGTTTGCCTTTATGGTAAGGGAATCCTAACAGTGGCAGGTGCTAACTGCTCATTTTAGATGAAGTACTTCAATATACATCCTACACTCTGAGTAAACAAAATGCTGCAGAAGCTTAGTTGTATAAAAGAAGTTGTATAAAAGATGTAGATCAAGTTGTGTTAATCTTTGTGTAGTTTCTTTAAGACATTACCAGGATAAAATGTTTGCTGCTAAGTAAATATCTGAAAGAAATGGGTAGGAGGTAAAATCTACTAGTTTTATATTAGAAATAATATTGACTTCTATAAGATAGTCACCCAACCTTATAATTAATCACTTTTGGCCTATGTAAATGTTATAAGGGTGTTGTGCTGTAGCCTAGACTCAATTATGTATTGCTTCTTCAGGTACAATAGCTCAGGATTAACTCTCTGGCACGGGCCTTAAATCCTTAAATCCTTGGTTGTTCTATTGAAAAGATGTTCAACAGTGTATCAGGGTGCTGTTAGTAAGCTAGATTTTTGATTAGTTTGTTTTGTTAAGCTAGTTTAATTTCAGTTCCTTTAACCTCTTGTAGGAATAGCTTTTATATTTATATATATAATATTCATTGGTCAAAGAATCTCTTGAAGTCCTTTAGTTATTTGTTCTGCACACAGGATTTCTAAAAACCCTGGAAAAAGAATATATTAAGCTAAAAGATATTCACTGAGGAATATAGCTGAGAAATGAAACAGTTAAAACTTGTTTTCTGTATTAAATTGCATCTTGTTTACAGATGTGTGCCAGATAAACAGCGTTCATTTGCTCTTGGAGTACAGTCAGTATTTCTACGACTACTAGGTATGACTTGAAACTCCTGTTTCTCAATCTCCTTTTGACATTTTTCTAGACTTCAACATGTTGTATTAAGAAGCTTTCAGAGGGGTGTGTAGCAGCCTTTTGTTGGCTTAGAAAATGCACTTATTAGAAGGCAAATGCTATCAGAATTCAAATTTGTTTTAAATAGGTATGCTTGTTCATTTTAGCCTTTCTTGTTATTATATATATATATATATATATATGCAAGAACAAAATGTCAGTAAATGTCATTCTTTCAGCAAAAGGCACCTTCTGTCACTTTCTCCAAAAGGAAGCACACTCTAAAGGTTGATGGAAATTTTACTAAGAACTTGAACTGCCTGCAGCGACTGTAGTTAAAGAAGGCAGCACCTAACAACATTACTACTGATATTTATGCTATAGACTTAATGGATCATGCAGGGACCCTAGAGAGAGGATTTGTAGTGATGACATAGCTGCATGTTTCCTCAAGAACAGCTTAGTCCTTGAGCAGGTTAGGTAGACATGCAGTGATGTACCTCAAGTGTATAATAAAACTGGATGCAAACCACTTGTGATTTATAAAGCATTGTTGTGATAAAAATAACACAAATATAGTGAATTCTAAGCAGGAATAATATTAAATGATATTCATTCTACATTAATTTTTTCCTAGAAGCTTGGCTACATCAGAGTAATGGGAAAATGTTATATTAATGTGTTTGATTATATATTGTTTTGTTCCTCTGCACTTGGAACAAGTTAGTGTGTTACACAAAGGGACTTTCTTTTCCTTCAGTTAAAATCCTACTTCAGTAATTACCTGTTCTATCCCCTAATTCTAATTACATTTTTCCAATGAAAATTATGAAAAGTGAAGTCTTTGAAAATTGCTTTGAGCTGTATATATAACAAATTCTGTGCATCCTACTTATTCACTGAGGTCAGTTGAAGAGGTGTTTGCTATGTAACTAATACAAGTATTTTAACTGAAGTCATGGGGCTTACTTACATGTACCTTTAGCGTGTTGCTCTCCCACTTTATCTTCCCCACCAGCTTGACATTTCACACTATGCATTAAGATTGGGTAAGACCATTCCAAACATTTCAACATGTTACCCTGTTTTCTTAGGCACTATCCCTGGACCAATTTTGTTTGGTGTTGCAATAGATAACAGCTGTACTCTGTGGGATATTGATGAATGTAAAACTAAAGGAGCCTGTTGGGTGTATGACAATGAAAGAATGGCATATCTGCTGATGGGCATAAGTAAGTGACTTCTTTATATTAAATACATGTACAGGATAATATGCTGACCTTGACTGCTAGAAGGAATTGTTTTAAAACAACATTCAGCTTTTGTTGTCTTAGTAGTGGTCTTTAAAGAAAAAAGCATCAGCAACAAACTTTTGTTTTTCCTAAACAGAAAAAGCAAAATATTGGGGGAAGCCTATACAAAAATTTAACCATAATACAGAATTGTTTTACTTTTCAAGTCTTTTTTTTTTTTATTGTCACACTTTACTGAATTTAAGGGCTTTTAGTGCACACATTTCAGTCTTAACTATTTTGGTCCATTTACAAATTAAGGTATAAGAGGAACTCACTCTTGTCATATTTAACTTCTTTTTATTCAATTAACAATATGAAAATATCTCTGAACAGTAGAGAATTTTTTTCCCAACTTGTCTAACAAGCTGCTCCTTTCAAGTTTATGTCTGGGGGAGGGAATACAGGCTAAGTGTACAATCGTGATAAATGCAGTTGTCATATCTTCTGGTAATTAAGGTACTTAAAGTGTGTAAACTGAACTACTAGCATCTAATCTTTAAACTAAAAAATAAAAAGTCTCAACTTCAGGTTTCAGTATCTCTCAGGCATATTTCAGTGATAGAATGTAATCCCACCCATAGTTGGTCAAAATACCAGTCAGCACCACTGGTGTTGAATATGAATAACTTATGAAATGTTATTGAAATTGAAATGAATAACTTCTTAAGATAGCTGAGGAAGAATACTTACCAGGCCTGTTGTACATGGGCAGTTCTAGCTTGAGGAAAATAGAATACTGATGCAACAAAGAACAGTGAAGCAAGAAATAAGGAAGACTTGCACTTTAGGCTAGAATGGGGTGAAGAAATATAGAACTGAAGTAATGGCAATAGCAACTGCTGCAAGCAAGAACCAACAGGCAGATGAGAGGTCTAAAGTCAGTTGAAATGCTGACTATACCTGCCCTTTGCTCATCTAAAACACATTGAAATTTGTAGTATCAATTAAAAATGCAGTTGAAATCTTGCAGTGTGAAACTTTATGAATAGGTGAAATGGTTTTGTCTCAACACTGAAGGACTCTTCTGTTCTTTGCATTCAGGTGCTGCTTGCAAAATCATCACAATCATCTTTGTGATCATGGCAGTACTTTTGTATAAGCCTCCACAAACAAGTCCAGCCCTGACACAAAAGGATTCAGAAATGGTGACTGCTATACACACATAAATTGTGAGCAAATCAGGGAGTTTCAAAAGAAGCCAATAAGAGTAAGCACTGTTAAGACACTTATACCAAAGTTCTTGTACAACATAAAATATAAAAGATAATATTTAATTCTTGAACTTTAAACTATTTATGAATGTGTATCACATTCTTTAATTTGCTGAATGTGATATTTAGTATTACATTCTGTATATCCAAAAAAGTCCATATATTTCTAGTTTAATTTTGAATGTTGAAGTGAAACAAAGTAGAATATTCCAATCAAAAAATGGCAAAAATGAGCTGAATGGGACTGACTGTGAGTCACATTTTCCCTGCCTATACAGTAATACCTAAGGGAGGAACTCTAGTGGGAGAAAATGTGGAACTTAGTATGTTAAAGGGAACTGTCAATGTTTAAAATGGGGATTATTTTTATGTGCACATTGCCTGGGCCTTTACTTCAAGTATGGATTCTGACTGTAGATATACTTGGGAGTTTGCAAGTATGGACATGTTTTAAATATTTTTACATGTTATCCTAATGGCATTAATTCACTTCTTAGTATTTGTAGAAAACTGTAAATAGTTATAGGTAGCTGCATTTGACAGCATAGTGTTTGTTAACTTAAATGCATTAGTTTCTATTTGAAATATATAATATATACAGAAAGTTGCTGTCAAGCTTCTTTCTTTAGGGAATGTCAACACTTTTTCTATAAATTTTGAAAATAAAACCTATTTTCTTAAACTTCTGTGTATGCTGTGTCATTTGTATGTGAGTGAGTTAAGAAGCCTAGGAGTCAAAGAAACAAAAAGCTGGAAAACAAATAAGTATACCAACATTAGAAGCAATAAAACATGGCTTTAATTATCCTGTTGACTTGTGTACTGTGTACTGAAGCTGTTTCTGTTTCACATGACAGATGTGACTTAGCCACTCTTACTGGGTATTAAACTGCATTGCCTTCTACTGAAATATCATTCAATATTGACTGGGTTGTTTTAATAAGCAAGATATTCTCTGCACTTGTTTTAGCTAATGTAAACCAATTATCTTGTACACTGGTAGTGCATGCCACTTTTATGTAGTGATGTGTACCCATCTTCTCTGTTTACATAACTTCTTATTGACTATCAAAACTTCAAACAAGTACTAGAATGAAGTTTTGTAACAAATGAGTCATATTTCATTTGAGTCTCCAAATGTAGTGCTTAAACTAGGCAGTTGTAAGTAGACAGCTCAAGAGAATCCTGCAGAGTTATTCAGATAGAGCTGTTCAAAGGGAGAGGGGGAGAGGAGGTTTGAGCAGAAGAAGACTATACAACCCTAAAGCACAAGACTTCATGTTTTTAAGACAGGAGAAAAGTGGTGGAAGACAATTCAAAACAATTGAAGTTAGGCTTTCTCTTGTTGAAAAACTCCTGATAACACAGCTGCCTTATGAATGGACTTACAGTGAGGTGGCTAACTTCCCTTGAAAGATCTAGTGATCTTCAAAGTTTGGGAATATGGCCTAAAACTTCAAATTTGTTTTCCTGCTGAGTTTCTCCATGTGAGGTATAGGAAATCACTTAGTAGTAAAGATGTGTAGTATGGTAGCTAAGCTGGCAAACTTTCTTCTCTTGGTCTGACTTGAGACGTGAGATTATAGTTTAGTTTATACTGGTTATCATGTTTGGGTGTATTACAAAATTTGTCAGGCAGAGCAACAGGACCTTCCTCTTCTGAGGAAGTTATTAACGCTCTTAGTTGCTCTTAGTTCCTATTGGGGTGGCTATTTGGGTGGATAAGGAAGGAAGTATTGCTGTGGTGTAAAGTTACAGTTAAGGTTAAAGGCTGTTGCAACTTAGAATTTAACTTTTGACTTGCTAAAGATAACGTGGGCTAGTTAGGAAGACCAACACAATAGATAGAAGGGAGATAAAATGCATAGAGCTGGGTAGATTTACTCATTTTACTCATTTACCTTGCATTATAAAAACATTCAATTCTCTCTCCAAATAAATAGACAAAGTGGTAGATAGCATGTTAAAGGTTTTACTAAATAGAGGTAAATGTCACAGATGAGCTGACAAGGTCTGTATTGGTATTTAGATGGTGTTGTGGATTGAAAAAACTGTCCCAGATAATGGGATTAGAGTGTACTCTCAGCAACATCACAGATACTACAGAAGTATCAAGGGCCATCCAGAGGTATTATGACAAGCTGGAGAAATGAATATACAGAAACATGAAGTTAAATGAAGGGAAGGTAAAATCCTGCACTGAGGGAGGAACAGTTTCAAGTGTATGTATACTTGTACATACAATACAGGCCGACCACCTGGAAAACAGCTCTGCAGTGAAAGCCTATGGTAGGAAAGGTGATGAAGAGGCAGCAGTATGTACTTTCAGAAAAAAAAAAAAAAAAGGTCATAGGCTCCACTAGGCAGAGCACTGCTAGCATTTTAAAATCTGCTCAACACTGGTGAGGCTGCAGTGCTCTTTAGTTGTGGGTTCCTCAGCCCAGGAAAGTTGCACAATTGCTGCAACAAGTGTGCTGCAGGGCTACAAAGATGGCTAAAGATCTGTAGCGTCTTTCATATAGGCAGGCTGAGAGAGCTGGGGCTGCTCTTGGCATGGAGAAGAGAACGCTCAGGGGGATCTTACCAACATGTAAATATCTATCTGATGGCAAGAATGAAAAGAAGGAAGCTGAACTTATCTCAGTAGTGCCCAACTGACTGGACAAGAAGAAATGGTCACAAACACATGAAGTTCCACTGGAACTGTAGAGGGATAACATGACAGGGTTTTGATAACAGGAGGCTGCAGGGTTGAACTCTCTGAGAAGATTCCAGCAGCTGCTCCATGTTAAATGAGGGCCAGTTTCAGCTGGCTCCAAAGGGACCTGCCACTGCCCAGAGCCAAGTCGAAAAGGGGTGTTGTTTGGGCCTCTGTGAGAGCAGATTTAACAAAGGGAAAAAAAAAAAAATAAAAAAAAAATAAAAAAAAAAATAAAAAAACACTGATGTACGACAGCAGCTGGGAGAGAGGAATGAGAAATAGCCCTCTAGTCCCCCAGGTCAGTGCAGCAGGAGGTGCTCCAGGCAGGCAGCAGCAATTCCCCTGTGGCCTGTGGGGAGGCTCCTGGTTGAGCAGGCTGTCCCCCTGCGGCCCATGGGTGCCACATGGAGCAGATCTACATGCCGCAGCCCCACCCATGGGTAGAGGAGCCCCTGGTGGAGCAGGTGGACGTGGCCTGGAGGAGGCTGCGGCCCATGGAGAGCCCCTGCAGGAGCAGGCCCTGGGCTGGAGCTGCAGCTTGTGGAAAGGAGCCCACACAGGAGCAGTTTTATTTATTTTTTTACTAGGAGGGCAGTGAAACACTGGAACAGGGTGCTCAGATGTTGTGAAGTCTCCATTCATGGAGGTATTTAGAACCCAGTTTGACCTGATCCTGGATAACCTATGCTAGCTGAACTTTCTCAGTCAGGGGAGTTGGACTAGATGATCTCACGAGGCCCCTTGCAACTTACTTGCTTCAGTGATTTTCTGAAATAGTTATTGTGGTCTTTGTTCCCCATTGTATATGATGTGTTAGTTCTTTAACTTCTGTATGGATTCTAGCAAGGGAAGACCTACTTGTTATTGCACAGTTGTGGTTTTTTTTTTGTTTGTTTGTTTGTTTTTGTTTTGTTTTGTTTTGTTTTCTAGCATATGTATATATCAGCTTGTACATGTACATCAAATTAAACTATGTTCAGAATCTAACACTCGGTGTGTGTATATTGCTAAGTTGTAATATTTCCGTTCATGCTAACACTCCTGATCAACAAAACATTTCAAACAGCAGTTGACAGTCTTTTGTGATTTATATATGCTCTGTGAACTCCTTTTTAATGTGCTTGTACAATCCTGAGTATTATCCAAAATAAAGATGATTTAAAAGTTTTTGAATGTTGCATATTCTAACTAGCATGACTATTTTTAAAAACTATTCCTAGTGCAAATAAATGCAATCCGACACTGTAGATGATAAAATGTCTTAATCTCTGAAGCAGAAGGAAGCTTTTAACTGAGTATATTGCCTTGCATTTCCAGCTCAAATAAGGTCTCCAGAGTCCTACTGGAGCCTCAGCTTGGTAAATTTCTGTTGCTTTCTTGGCTAGTATTTTATTTTATAAGTTTCTAAAACGTTTTTGAAGTATAGTATACTTACTCACATTAGCTAGTTTTGTTTTTGCTGTAACTTTTTGATATCTAAAGTTCTAACGTAATAGTAAATTTCAAAGTGTTTTGTTTCTTTTTAGATGTTAATGTGCTGCTTGTATGGTTTGCAGGATAGAGCTCCACCAATAGGTTAAACAAGTACTTGCAGAATACGAAGAATGAAAAAACAAACAAACAAACAAGTATAATTTTTGAGTATTGACTTCAAATGTGCATTTACCTAGCTGACAACCTACCTCTGAATTCAGAAGAGTATTTGTATCTTCCAGGATTACACCTTCTTTACTATAACAACAGCAATGTTCTTTGTAACTGAAAAGGGTGAGATGAATATTTCTTAACAAATGATTTCTTAACATTAAGCGATACCCACACACGTTATGGCAGATTTAAGGGCAGCGTTAGGACACTTTTTTTTTTTTTTTTTTTTTTTTTTTATCATAAACACATGTATTCAGCCATTCAAGTTCACTTGGCCTTGCTGAAATTCATGAGATTCACATGTGCCTCAAGCCTGTCCAGCTCCCTCTGAGTGTCACCCTCACCACAGAGCTTGGTGTCATTTGTCAACTTGCTGATGGTGCACCAGATCCCACTGCCATGTCACTGACAAAGGTATTAAACAGCACCGATCCCAGTACTGACCCCTGAGGAGCACCACTTACCACTGGTCTCAGCCTGGACATTGAGCCGTCAACTGCAGCTGTCTGCGTGTAGCTACCCAGCCAATTGCTTACCCACTAAATGGTCCATCTGTCAAATCCATGTTTCTCCAATTTAGAGACAAAGATGTTTTGCAGGACAGGGTCAAATGCTTTGTACAAGTCCAGGTAGATGATGTCAATTGCTCTTCCCCTATTCTCCAATGCTGTAACCCCACCATAGAAGGCCACCATATTTGTCAGTCATGATGTGCCCTTAGTGAAGCTATGTTGGCTGTCACCAGTCACCTCCTTATGTGCCTTCACGTAGTTTCCAGGAGGATCTGCTCCATGATCTTGCCAGGAACATGTGTCAGAAAAGACTCCTGAGAGTTATTCTCAAGGTATTTATCTTTGAAGTCAAATTTAGCTGTTTCTCACTTGAGAAAAGGCCTTGTGTTCCTGAAAACAAATTTTAATGTTCAAGGTATGTGAACTGATCTTAAAACTATTTCTGCTATCTGCAAATCTTGTTCTCTCCCTGAGTATACTAAGGCTACAGTGAAGTAGCCCAACTTCCAACTAAAAATGTTTATTTAAAGCTTTCTTCCTTTCTTTTTTACTTGGAAATGGTGATGAACTACTCAGCCCTGGTGAAGCCACACCTGGAGTACTGTGTCCAGTTCTGGGCTACCCAGTACAAGAGGGACATGGAACTACTAAAGCAAGTGCAGAGGAGGGCTACTAATATGATTAGAGGACTGGAACACCTGTTGTATGAGTACAAGCTGAGAGAGCTGGGCCTGTTTAGCTTGGAAAAGGGAAGACTGAGGGGAGAACTCATCAATGTGTATACATGTAAATACCTGAGGGGAGTGTATTGAGGGGGTGGAGCCGCTCTCTTTTCAGTTGTGCCCAGTGACAGGACGAGAGGCAGTGGGCAAAAACTGAAGCACAGGAAGTTCCAGCTGAATATGAGGGGGCACTGCTTTACTGTGAGGGTGACAGAGCACTGGAACAGGTTGCCCACATAAGTTGTGAAGTCTCCTTCTCTGGGGATATTCAAAACCTGCCTGGATGCCATCCTGCACAAAGTGCTCTAGGTGATCCTGCTCTGCAGGGGTGTTGGACTGGATGATCTTCAGATGTCCCTTCCAGCCTCGGCCATTCTGTGGTTCTGTGGTTCTGTGAAGCTCTTAAGATGGAAAGCAGCTATACAAGAGTCATTTGTTGACCTTAGTGTATCAGGATCTTTGTTCTTTTAAAAATTAATGTTTAACTGAAACATTTTAACATTTTTTTTGACCTTTATTTTTGTGTTTTGCCATTACCTCTAGCAGACGGTTTGTTCCTCAAGAGTCACTTTTGCATTTCCATACATTAACAAACATGCTTTTTTTTTTTTTTTTTTTATTTTCCCCCTCTTTCCTCAGCATCAACAGCTTTTCTGCTCAAGAGGTGAGAAATCAAGAGCATCCAAAACTCTAGAAAATTGATATATTCATTCTCTCTTTTGGCTAAAAAGGGCAGGTTTACAGCATGTCCTACTGATCCATTCTCTGAAATATCATAGAAGAAAGTGAAATTTTGTGACATGCTGTATGGTTGAGTAAACTGAAAAACAAACAAACAAAACAAAACAAAACAAAATAAAAAAAAACAACACTGGGACTGCCAGTACTGCAAATTACTTAGCTATAGATTGTCTTACCTTTAAAATTTAAATGTTGCTGCTTCCTTTTTTATTTTTTTTTTTTATTTTCCCACGAGATTTACCAGGGAGTTACAGTAGCTTGAGGCTAAACCTCTGATTCAAACTTAGCTCTTATGTTTCCTTTTATCTGAAAATCAAGACTGTTCTGCAAAGGAAGGACTATGATAAGAGAATTTCAAGCTGTATTTGGAGAGCTGAAGCTGGAACTCTGTTAAGCTAAGTTAATTCTTTGTATTTGAGTACTTCTACAGAAAGTATGTATAGCTTAACTCTGAAGTTCATTGCAGTGGCACGTGACATTCCTCCCAGCTTCATTAATACCGAGAAAGGGGAAAATCTGAATTTTATTTTGCATGTGACCATCGTAGGTAACATTACTTAAAACTGAATGTATAAATTCATTTGTATACTCACCTTGCTTGCAGTATCTCTTTGCACATGACTATATATACTTAAAAAAGATGACCTGGAATGGCAAGATGTAAGCAGAGTACACCCTAGTGTTTCTCCGTAATTCATGGACTGAAAGATGGGAAGCTTAGGAATGGTGCAGCTTGCTAGATATTTTTACATACCTGATGTTTAGTTGTTGACCACTACTGAATTGGTAAGAGCTGGCATTATAGTGCTTCCTGGTCTAAAACATGTTAAAATTAGATCAGGTGTAAATGTATTTAAGAAAATTACTGAATTTTACTGAAAAATTACTGAAAATATATCTTTCAGCTCTGAAAGTCTTCAAAAGGGTTGTGGATTGAGTAGTATTTCAGTTTTGGAATGAATGTATGTGAAATACTTCTATTATCCTTTGTTATAGAAGGAAAACAAAATTTTTAACTTCCCCTCCTTTTATTTATTTATTTATTTATTATTTTTTTGCCAGTAGATGGCTCTGTTTCTGTTAACAAAAGTCATTTTTGGAGTGCAGGGAAGAAAATATGCAGCTTTTGCAGAAATATTCTGCTAATGGAAGCATGGCTGCTCTCTTTTGTCTGTGTGATTTCTTGTGTGGATTTCTTGTTGTGGTAAATATATGAATATGCTTGTTTATGATTTTTTTTTTTTTCCCTGACACATTTGTGTAGCACTCTATGCAACTGTATTTTTATATGGGTTCTTTTATGTCTTTTTCCCCAAAGACAAAGTATCCTTAGGCAACAAGGATCAGTTTTAGTTTGGAGAAGCTTTGCAAAAATACAGAGAGAGACAATGAATTTTGTATCTCAGTAGTAAAGATGAAAAAAGCTGAAATACATTATATGTGTGCATCCCCCATAGCATATATACACAGAAAGAGTGAGTCTGCTGCTTTACTTAAGACTCTTACAAATTAGAGCTTCCTTCAGCTCCATGCAGTGTATGCATTTCAAATCTGTAATATGAGTGTTGGTAACTGGTTAGACAATTACGCCTCCACAGCCCCTGAATACCTTAGTAAATGGAAGTCCAGGGAAACACATAAAGCTTTTCTGATTATTATTAATCAGCTTTCATATTGAACATGTGTGTTAGTATGACTCGAAACCTCACCTTGAGAAGAGGTGAAATATAAACCAGGAAAATAAAATCCAGGCTGATCATGGAGATTGTTATTCCCTCAAAATTATTCAAGAATTCCTAACAATGGCTAGGCTACCTGGAGGCATGTTTTCACCCCTTCCCACACCCATTTTACTATGATATTTTATTTGAAGGATTAAAATGATGAGAAATTTAACTTGTTTGGAAATAAAAACAGAACCATAAAGCAGCAACAGTTGGTTTGAAGAAAAGTGAAGGTTTTGCTATTTACTTAATGAGTATCAAGGTATTTAGACAAATTACATGACAACAGTTTAGTATTTGTTGTACTTAGCAGAAGTTGGTGTAACTACATTGAAAGTATTTGATAACCTATAAACCTAGTAAGATATGACTGAGCAATGACAGAAGTGCAGACTGGGCAGAGAGAAATGCTTTTCATGAGGTTTTTCTCCTACCTAATCACCTTCTAAAGATGTTTCAATTCTTTTGTTTTAGGCAGCTGGATGAAGGCTTTGGCTTTGTAGATTGGGAAAAGACCACCAATTAATGCAAATCCACATCCCCACCTTTGTGCTTCCTGCTTCTCAGGCATCTGTTGTCATTCCTTTGAATGGCAAACTGTCAGACTAGAGATAATGAAGGCTCCAAAACACCAAGGTAATTACCTACAATAAGTGAACTGAAGCAGTTCCAGCAATATATTGGCAAATAAACACACAAAAACAGCTATAATTGGAGATATGAAATGAGACAGAAGTAATGAGGGCTGAAAATGAGACACATGGAAGGAAATTCATACAGGAGATGAAGAAGATTACATTCCTGTTATATTTTGTTCTAGTCAAAGTGAACGACCTTCATTTGAAATGCTTTGTAAATCAGTAATTTGTACTCAAAGGAGCAGAAGGATGTACAGTAGTTGATTGCATAGGAGCATAGCCTCCTGGAAACAAACTGCAGAAAAAAACAACCTGATACCGTGGGCATATTATGATATATGGTAGGATAGGTAGAAGAAGTAAGATGCAGTATATGAAATTAAATTTAACTTTCTAATGCTGTAAAAACTCTAAGGCTATATTTTTCATGTACATATGCTAATCTAATTTTTGTGGATTTTGCTTACCAGGTAATGTGCTGATATTTTCAGTTAACTGGGTTTGCTTTTTCATGACTTTCTCCTGAGCATGCCTCTTTTCTTTGGTTGTCCTATCATTAAGAAAAAGCAAAGCAAAACAAACAAACAAACAAAAAAACAAACAAACAAAAAAACCACTGCAATAAGAATTCTTCTAAGATTGATCTGCTAAAAAAACAAGAAAAATTTGACCTATTCTGTCAGTTCCCTACTTCTTTAAGATTGCCTCCATGTCTTTCTTGGGAATTTTTGTGGATGTGAATGAATCTGTACCAAATTTAACAGAAACAGAAGACACAAATATGTGAAACTTCTAGAAATGTTCATCAGACAGCATCAGAACTGATTGCTGGCTGCCATCCACTAAAGAAAGTTGCAACTCAGCCATCTATCTTTTCTAAAAGCTAGAGGTCAGCCAGACAGTTACATATAGATCTGAAGGAGTGATTGCTGCTCGTAGGTGCCCAGTGGGGCAGTTCTGGGAGTGGTGCTGCAGGTGGATGACAAGCCCATAACAAAACCGGCTTGTTTTTAATATTTCTGCTGTTCATTTCTATTTGTTTTCCTTTCAGCTTCATAAAACCCTTCAAAACCCTTTGTTTTCCTTTCAGCTTCATACCATTTTTGTTTATTTTCTTGTGTGACCTCTCTGCTCTTGTCTTACTCTGACTTTTTTTTTTTTTTTCCCCCAGAAAAAGAATTAAAGAACACTTTAAAATACAACTTTGTTCTTTCAAAATGTTTCCCTAAGATCTGGAGGGCAGAATGAAGTTTTCTAGTTTAAACTTTAAACTTTAAACTTTACTGAGAGTAATTGGGCACCTATTATTATATTTAAAAATCTTCAAGATTAGACAAATTTAAAATTCACTTTGTTTAATGCAGACAACTCTTTGTCTTCACACAGGCACCAGTTTTGTCATTATTTACCACTTACTGTTGAACTGTCTTCCCCACACCCTGTTCTGTGGAATAGGTGGAAAAGATTTTTACCGATATTTTGATCCTATCAATCTGTGTGGAAATCCTTAACTTCAGTTGTGTCTGCAGCTCCCTAAAAGTATTTGTAGATTTCAAAGAGAGCAGATGCATAAATGTTTTTAAGGAAAAAGATAAAAATAATTCTGTGAGCTTCTGAGACAGTGACATCTACCCTGAAACAGTTTTCTCATCATGCTCACGCCTTTAGACAAACATATGCTATCATTTAAATCATGAAGCCCAAAGGAAAGAGATGAAGCTATTAAAACAATTGCAAAAACAATTAGATGTTATTAATTCAGTTCCAGTGTAAATGAGTCTTTTAGCAAGAACTACTGGAAGAGATGAAATTGAAAACAATGCTGGTGTGGAAAATAAGCAATTTATAGATCTTCCTGCATCTGTCAGTAGGATTTATTATGACCTTTTGAGGCATTTTTGTTTTCCTGAATACTTGAACTGATATGGGAAGTCTGCTTCTGAACCTTTTGGAGTTAGATTTTTTTTTTTTACTGCTATATCGAGAAAAAACTGTCTTGCCTCCTGTGCTAATAAACTGATGTGTGCTGGAAGTTTTTGACTACTGAAGCCCATGAATGATTAAACAAGTATTCTGCTTACATTTTATTCATTTTTCAGAAATTTGAGGCTACATGTATGAAGGTGAAAAAGCTACCAAGTGCCTCAGCTTTGTTAAGTTTAAAAATTATTCATCTAATGAAGTTTTCCTCCTGTATAATAGCAAGAGTCAGGGGTCAAGGCATGAAAGAGGATTTAATGTCCTGTTCCAGTCAGTCTAAGAAGATAGTCAGGAGTTTTTTTTGAATATTGTTATTTGGTCTCCCATGCTGTGGTGGTTTTACTCAGGTGGGCAACCGAGCTTCACCACAGCCGCTCTCTCACTCTCCCTCTCCTCAAAGAGGAAGGGGGAGAAAATACAACACAGAGAACTCAAGGTTTGAGATGAGAAAGGTTTAATTAAAGGGAAAGGGAATGGGGAGGAAAAAAGAAACAAAAGAAACAATCAGTCTGCGCGGAAGCACAGAGAGAGAGAAAAAAATTATCCTCTACTTCCCATCAACGAGCGGTGTTCGGCCACGTCCTGGGAAGCAGGGCCTCAAACGTGTAGTGGTTGTTCAGGAGGAACCGCCCCCTCCCCCACGAGAGCCCCCCCTTTTATTGCTGAGTGTGACATCAGGTGTTATGGAATATCCCTTTGGTTGGTTTAGGTCAGCTGCCCCAGCAATGTCCCCTCCCCATCACTTGCCCACCCCCAGCCTGCTGGCTCTTGGGGGCTTGGAAGGAGTCCTGATGCTGTGCTAGCACTACACAGCAACAGACACAACAGTGGAGTGATATCAGTGCTGTTCCAGCTACGAGTGCAGAGTGCAGCACTGTGTGGGCTGCTGCAGGGAAAAGGTGACTCCAGCTCAGACAGACCCAACACATATGCTTTAAGTGCTTTCCACAGCTGCCAGTGAACAGTTCTCAAAATGACTAGAGGGATATTGGCTAATGCAATAGAAGTTTTCCTGTGTTATGTATCATCTTGTTATTTTGGCTCACTTCAAAGCATGCAAAGTGAAGAATAAAATAATAATTAAACAAACAAACAAACAAAAAAGTTGAGATTACATGTATAAAGCAAACAATTGTGCAAAAAAAAAACAGAATTCAACAATAAAGTAACGGGAGACTGAAAAGGTATGATGGGCAATAATTTAGCCAAACATTAGTAGATAATAATAATTAATATTTTTTTCCCTTTAAACTTTTACAGTTTTGTGTGCTGTGCTAAAGACGTACTAGATTTAAAGTAATTTTAAGGTTTTTGTAAATCAATTCAGAATCAGGCTGTTTTAAAAGAATTTCTATAATGGCTGCTTTTCCAACGATACAGATATGTGGAATGCACAATATTATTAAATAATGTTCTATTTACTAACTCGATTGAACTTTGCATTCCTTTGTATTCTTTATTATGCAGTTGTGTGGTTGGTTTTCTTCTTCCTTCCTTCTTTCCTTCCTGCCTTCCTCCTTTCCTCCTTACTTCCCGCTCCTCTTCCGTCTTTCTTTTTTCTCCCTCTTTCTCTTATTCTCTCTCTCTCTCTCTTTACTGCACTAGTGTTTGCAGCAGGTAATATAGCTGCTGCTGAAGACTTCGTAATTTACTTGAGAAATAAAGTCTGTTTTTGTCCTTCTTGCTTTTAATTAAGAAACAAAATTACTTCGGGGATGGGGAATTCTGCCTAAAATATCTGTAAAGCTCAAAAATAATAATGAGCATGTGCTGTGATCACTCCTTTAAATATTTATGGCTATAACACTGCTGGGCAAGAAAGTTTATCATGTAACGGGATGATTTGATATATACCATTCCAAGTCCCTTAAGCTATAGATCAACAGTTTGTTTATAATAAAACATGATGAAAATTGGTGTGGGCTGGATAGAAGTTGATATGGTAGAACATCTGTCCTAAGAGTTAGAAGTAAGGGATGCTTGTGTCAATGGTCTGGCATAAAAATGATATAAAAATAATGGCAAGTCAGAAGTTTATAGGTAAGTTTTAGCACATTATTACTTAGAGTACCTAGCAGCCCTGAAAATAGATTTTATTCAAAAACAGAATGCGAGCAGATCAGGAGGTACATTCCTAAGATGATACAATTGAATACAGAGGTAATAAACTCACACACATTTTATTTAGGTGTTTTTATATTCAACTAGCTTTGTACCAATAGTATTTCCTATTCAGCAGAAACACATTATTATATGCTGTTGGTTAATGAAAATTATTAATGAAAATTATTATACCATGTAGTCAATTCTCAGGAAGAAATAGAGGCATAATTCTGGAAAAAAATGTGCAATCAGTAGAGTGGACATACTATGCAGTATCTTTTTAATATATATTAAATATGTATATTGCATATTAATGTGCTTTTTGGAACTTAGTCTTCAGTTTTAGTGTTTGGCGGAACTTTGTGTTTTGTTCATTGTCTTTTTGTGACATTTGATCCTGAAATAGGATCAACATGAACCTGATACCCTGTGTGTATATAAACAGTTGTACTAAAGTTGGTATGAGCACAATGATGAAGTTTGCCTCTTTCTGAGGAATAATAAACCAGACTGACAGTGGTGATATAGTTAGTTGAATTATTCCATTTGTTGGATTGTATAGTTTTGTGTGTATATATTTGTACACACACTATATATATTTATATATATATATAAATTATATATAAATTACATATAGATATATATACACACAAATACTGTGTTTTTGAAATCATACAGCTTACCTATAGGGCTCAATACTGTCACTACGTGTTCTGTGTAAAAAGTCCAAAATCTTTTTAGACTCACAGTGAATGGGCTCATTTTAAGTGTCTCATTTTAAGACTGTGTTCTTTGCAAAACTTCAGGGTTACTTTGATTGGTATTTCTGTGAACCCAGTAGCAGTTTGCATGGATTGATTGATGCATTCATTATATATCTCTTTGTCCTTCACTAACATATTTCAATGAATAAAGCAGAAAGTGATAGTTTCTAATTTTATCTTGTAACTTCTTCACATTGTCTATGGCAGACAAAATATTTTCCTTTCATTTCCATTTTTAAATTTGATTTGCACATGACAATATCCATCACATTCAGTATGGAATTAGCAATGGGTAGCATTCATTACTTTTTGATGTGAAGAAGTAAAGCAAGGACAACACATTGCAAAGATATGCTGATCAGGTTTATTAGTATTTGCCTGAACAGTAATGTTGTTTCAGCATATTGCATAACATCACTTGCAGCTGGTAAGAGAATATTATTTAGCAGGCCAGCATAGTATATATTTTAATGTGAGCCTTGTTAGAAAGAGTCAAGTGTTTCATTGTTGACATCCTTTAGAATGCCCAAGGGAAGCTCTGCTGGAAGTCTTGAGTCCTCATCAGTTTGAAAAATCGGGCCAATTAAATGAGATACCTAAATTGATCATCTATATGTCTAACTGCAGTAAAATTTAGAGGTACCTGAGCTTCATTTTAAATACTCAAGGTAGAAGCTGTGCATGGGCTAATTTATCCAATGTTTCAGCTTTTATGCTGCTTCAGGTATCTTTAGGTGAACAGCATTCTTCAAAGCAGACATCCTCAGAGGATCCTAAACTTCAATTTTCATTAAAAAGCAAAGCCTTCTCTGATTCTTCTATCTGGTATTTAAAGTGTTTATTTGTTGTTCTCACAGGGACCAATGTCTTGTTCTTTTCGGGTGAGTAATTTCTTTTCAAAAAGGATATTAGGAGAGTAAGAGTAATTGTGATAAAATTGGGCACTGGGGACTCCTTCCCTCCCTTCCCCAAGTGCTTCTAAATTATTAACTACACTGTAGTGGCTACATAATCTAACAATACAAGTATAAGCAGTTGCTGGTCTCTTAAAATTATGATCCTAATGGGAGTTTACTTCTTCAAGCAGCAACTTCACTTGCTGAAATCAGCATATTGGTAGCAGAAAATTAAAATGAAAGTAAAATTGTAACTGTCAGCATCTGATGCAGAGCAATACACCAGTAACCATTAAATCTTATTGTTCTCTCTGCAGAGGGAAAGGGATGATGATGATGATTTTTTTTTATGACTTTCATTTCAACCTTGTTGCAGAGCCTTTTTCTGAAAGAATTATGTGCCTAGCAAAATACCTTTTCCCTTCTAGAGCATTAGCCTCAGAATCTTGGGTTTAAATTTGCCTGCTATTTTTCATGGAGTATTCTAGCCCTGTAAAGCTTCTCACAAGCTTAGTTTTTTGTTTTGTTTTGTTTTGTTTTTCCCCAAACTAAAATGGACTAAATCTGAAACATGCAGTGTCAGTGTCAGCATGTTAGAAATGTTTTCTGCCCTTCTTCTTCCTTGCCCTTGATAAAATGTTATCATAAAGGTTCATTCACTCAGCACCAAAAAGCAGGACAGATGCCTGCTCCATGCAGTACCTGTGCCCACTGACCCAGCATGGAGGTGAGCCTCTGTTGGGCATAGTGTGGATATAGGGCCTGAATGGCTCTTTACAAGCTGTGGAAGGTGTCACACACCAGTGCCACATGTTTCACTGGCATTTAGAAGGTTTGGGTTGCTGCACTAGCAGTGGAAGCTGTGAGGCTGAATTTTTCAAGGGCCTGTCAGTATGGAAATCTAACAATTACAACTTGTATGCTATACTTTTTTTTTTTTTTTTTTTTTTTTTCCCTAACATATTTTTTACATAATGTAGAATTTACTTATAGAGGAAATATCAAAACTTTCAGAATAACAGGAACCTAATTAGCCTATAAAAGGTCTTGGGACAACAGATAGAAAACATAGTCTCTTGAATTAAAGCTCTTGAAAAATGTGATTTTGTGCACTAGAATTGTATGCTAAAAGTGCAAATAAATCTGCTGGTGACAGGCAACAAACAGGGTAGGGTTTTAGAGGGTAGTACACCTTTCTGTTTTCAGAGTTGTATCCCATTAAAATGATTGCTGAGGTGATAATAACAGGCTGTTAGGTGACAAGTACAAATCTGTAGCTGGTGCCATGCTCACAAAAAGCTAGATGAGCCAATTTACCATTTATATGCATAGCGTTTTTCTTTTTTGTTTGTTTTTGTTTTTGTTTTTGTTTTCTTACTCGGTTCCTCCCTCTTATTTCTTTCATAATCCTCAGATTTTATCTTCAGGAGCAGACTGTACTGCAAATGTAATCATTAGATAATTGAATGACCTCTGGGTCCGATGGAAGTATATTTCTCTTTGGTGTTGGGCTTTATTGTGAAACAGTGTGATTGCAGAACTGTGTTAGAGAAATATGCTATGTACGGTCTTTTTTATAATGTGATCTTTCTAACCAGGCTCATTAATGTCTAACTTAATTTGTTGTTGATTTAAGCCACAAATACCTGAAACTGAGGGTTATTTTTTACCTTTGAATGTAGACCAGTACTTAGTATCTGCATTCTTCAGTAAATCACGCTGTGCTCCCACAATACAAGGTGAGGTTAGAGAGGAGATACGTGGTTTCAGATTTGGGATTCCTTCCTTCATTCCTCAGAGCAGCTTCCCCACTATCTCTATCTCCATTTGAGCAAATACTGCACAGACTTTCAACATCACTGGGAGCATCCATCAGTCTGTCTTTTTACTGGGTCATGCTTAATTGTCCTGCTTTCTAGTTGTTGTGCATGTTGCACCAACAACTAGATTTATTGAAGGAAATACTTCCTAGTGAATTTAGGAGAAGCAATAAAAATGTGGGAGTTCTTTCTCTATTGCCATAATAGCTATAATTGTCGTATAGATTCCTCAGCTTCTGTTTTACAAACTTCTCCATGTGCTTGAAGATGAGCATGTAGGTTTGTCTTAATAATTGTATTTCAACTAATTATATTTCTGTGCTAATTGGAGCTGGAATGCATATCTTCTACTTTCCAGCTAATTGTTCTAATGAAGGCTTTAATGAAAATATTGTCATGGAATGTTGCAAGCAGCTGGGAACTAGTTCTGCTCCTGTTCTAATTTGACAAAAAGACATGCAGCTTTATTTTATTTGGTGCTAAACTTGAGCTAATAAGACCTGCTGAAAGAAAAGACTGTAGCTCAAGCCCAGCAACATATTAACAAGATTGTCTCATCTTACACTGAGCAGATAATTTATTTATCTATGGTCATGTTACCTCCGGTCTCTCAGCAGCAACTAGTAAATAGTGCGGTACAAAAGGGAATATGCTGAACAGGAAAGGCTAAATATCCTATCCTATATCTGGTGAAAGCTTCCTTCTCTCTCCCCACCCCTCCCACCCCCCGTATTGTTCCATAAATGGAGAAACATCTTTATGTTTAAGAGAAAATACTATATACACAATAACATACAACAGAACATACTATGAAAAGAAGAAACAACTTGTCTGTAAAACAGTCATGTAAAGCATGGTTGGATAAATGTTTCTGTGAAAACTACATCTTGGTGCTCTTTATTTATTTTCTGTTGAAGCTTCCAGATCAGATGAACTCAGTTAATAAGAAAGCAAGATTTTCCTAAGAGCCCACACAGCATGCCCAGTGATTTATGTGAAATTCAAGCTGTGTTCATTCCACTTCCTATATCATCACTAATATAAACAGTCTGGAGTCAGAATTTCACTGCCAATCCTGTTGATGGATTTTGCAAATTAAATATCTTTCTTTTCTCCAGTTGTTTTGGCTCTAAGACATTGGCAGTATATATTACTGTAAGCTAGATTTGGACATTGAAATAAACAGTTCTTTCTCAGAGGGCAGGAAAGAAACTTGCAGCATGTGCAAGTGATAGAGTTATTTTTTTTCAAAATCATTTGATCAGAATTGTAAACACAACAAAGTGGTTTGGAGACTGTATATAGAATCATAGAATCACAGAATCATTAAGGTTGGAAAAGACCTCCAAGATCATCTGGTCCAGCCATCACTCTGCCACCCATATTACCCACTAAACCATGTCCCTAAGCACCACATCCAACCTTTCCTTGAACACCCCCAGGGACAGTGACTCCACCACCTCCCTGGGCAACCCATTTCAATACCTGACTACTCTTTCTGAGAAGAAATGTCTCCTAATTTCCAACCTAAACCTCTCCTGGTGCAACTTGAGGGCACTCCCTCTAATCCTATCACTAGTTATCTGCGAGAAGAGGCCAACCCCCAGCTCCAAACACCTTCCTTTCAGGTAGCTGTAGAGAGCAGTAAGGTTTCCCCCGGGCCTCCTCTTGTCCAGACTAAATAACCCCAGCTCTCTCACAGCTCCTCATAAAGCTTGTGCTCCAGGCCCTTCACCAGCTTCATTGCCTTTCTCTGGACATGCTCCAGGGCCTCAATGTCCTTCTTGTATTGAGGGGCCCAAAAATGAACACAGTACTTGAGGTTTGGCCTCACCAGAGCAGAGTACAAGGGGATGATCACCTCCCTGGTCCTTCTGGCTACACTATTCTTGATACAAGCCAGGATGCCATTGACCTTCTTGGCCAGACAGGCACACTGAGGGCTCATGCTCAGGTGAGCATCATTCAGAACCCCCAGATCATTTCCTCTGCACAGCTTTACAGCCTTTTTCCCACATACATGTAGTGCTGCATGGGGTTGTTGTGGCCAAAGTACAGGACCCAGCTCTTAGCCATGTTAAACCTCGTCCCATTGGCCTTGGTCCATTGACCCATCCTGCCCAGGGCCCTCTGAAGGACCTTTCTACCCTCTGTCAGGCCAACATTTCCCCTCAACTTGGTGTCATCTGCAGACTTACTGAGCGTGCACTCAATACCCTCATCCAAATCATCAATAAAGATATTAAAGAGGATCGGCCCTAACACTGACCCCTGAGGAACACCATTGGTGACCAGTCTCCAGACCCAGCCAGTTTTTAACCCAGCAAAGAGCGTACCTGTCCAAGCTTGGGCTGCCAGCTTCTCCAGGAGAGTGCTGTGTGAGACTGTGTCAAAGGCCTTGCTGAAGTCTAGGTTGACTACATCAACAGCCTTTCCCTCATCCAGCAGTCAGGTTACTTGGTCACAGAAGGAGGTGGTTGGTCAGGCAGGACTTGCCTTTCATGAACCCATGCTGACTGGGCCTGATCCCTCCATTGTCCCGCGTATGCTACATGATTACATTCGAGATGACCTGTTCCATCACCTTTCTTGGCACTGAGGTCAGGCTGACAGGCCTGTAGTTCCCCAGATCCTCCTTACGACCCTGCTTATAGATGGGCATCACATTAGCAAGTCTCCAGTCATTTGGGATCTCTCCAGATAATCATGACTGCTGATAGATGATGGAAAACAGTCCAGCAATCACATCCACAGACTCCCTCAGCACCCTTGGGTAGATCCCATCTGGCCCCATGTACTTCTGACAGTCCTGGTGGAGCAGCAGGTCTCTAACTGTTTCCACCTGAACTCTGGGGGGTTTCTTCTGCTGCCTGTCCCAGACTACCAGACTGGGGGGCTGAATACCCCAAGGACAAGTGGTCTGACTATTAAAGACAGATGTAAAGAAGGCATTCAGAACCTCAGCCTTTTCCTTATTCTCAGTAGTCATGTTCCCCCCCGTGTCCAGTAAAGGATAGAGATTCTCCTTGTCCCTCCTCTTGAAATTAATAAATTTATAAAAACATTTTTATTATCCTTTATTGTACTGGCCAGGTTGACCTCACGCTGTGCTTTAGCCGTCCTGATTTTCTCTGCATATGCTGGCAACTTCCTTGTACCCTCCCCGAGTGGTTTGTTCCTTCTTCCACTGGACACAAACTCTTGTTTTCTCCCAGAGACTCAGCAATATTTCCCTGTTCAGCCATGCTGGTCTTCTTCCCCACCAACTTAACTTGTGGCACATGGCGACAGCCTGTTCCTGTGTCTTTAAGGTTTCCTTCTGGAGGATCATCCAGACTTCCTGGATCCCTCTGCCCTTCAGGACTGAAAGAATAAGGACCTCTTTGCACAGACACCTTAAACTTCAGTACTTGTACTAGCTTTTGGTCTGTTCCTGTTGAAAATCAGCCTGATTTTATCTATCTATCTATCTATCTATCTATCTATCTATCTATCTATCTATCTATCTATCTATCTATTTATTTTATGGTGCAGAGAATGACTAAAATCTCAGAAATACAGCCTAGTTTCTCTTTCCAAGTGCTCCTTGGAAATAATGAAAATATTTAGAAGTGGTCATTGTCATATTAAAAGTAAATCTACATGATAGTTTTAAAACATGATATGATATTACGTTTATTTTACTGAAATAGCACGGAGACATCCCCACTCAGGTTACAGCACCTTTTGTGCTTGCATTGTCACATTGCCCAGAATTTAACCTATCCCCTACGCAAGCATTTTTTAAATGTCCACTTCTGTGATTTGATTTTTTGAGCAAAATGTTATGCTGACAAAAAGAAGAGGCCATTGCAGGGACAAGCAAAGGTAGTGGTGGTGGGGTTGACTGAGGAGGATGCTGAAGAGACAATCTCCTTCTAAGGGTACCAATTTGGGAGAATTAGAGTAAGCTCATTACACAGTGATGGAAAAATATTCACCCTGCCATGGAGGATGGGAAGCCTGGTGAAGCATTAAGCAAAAGCATGCTTTATATCACTGAATAAAGATTCAAGCTTGTTCACCTATCATTTAAAATTTCCTAGTCTTATTTAGCATGACAGTTCATTTACTTTTAAAAAGCCTTCTACCAAAACAGGAATAGAAGCAGATGAAAGTGGCTTTTATGTTGTTATTCTACAAGGGGGCAACTGAAAGATACATAATAAGATATAAAAAGAGCTTTGCAGTGATGCAATGACTCTGAGCAGATTTCCTGGAGAGGATCTGAATCCTTGAAGATTTTCAAAACGTGACTGAACTAGGCTTTGAGCAAATTGGTCTAGCATTTGAATGAGCATTTGGAATGGAACGTTGTACTAGAAGACCTCTGGAAGTCCTTTCAAAGCAATGATCTGAAGTCACATCTTCATGATGTGGTAAATAATATGGATGTGATAAATTCCAACCTCCCCCCCCCCCCCCCCAATTTGCTAGAGAAATCATGTCTCTCTCAATTCTGTGGGAGGTAGTCTCTATGCAGCCTGCCCATTTTTCCTTAGTAAATGATCTGAACTTAACCTTTAGAAATAATGTTTTAACTCTCCTTTAATCCCCTGTGGTAGTTCCTGGTTGGATATTCAGACAAGGTACATCTGTTCTGGATATATCATGCAGGAAATTTATTTTAGTGAACTGCAAACGTTGACAGCCTAATTACAATGATTCTTTGTGGGTGGTGATTTATTTTCTTTCAGCTCTATGTTAACTGAAGAAACAGAAAAGCTAAATTCCATGCATTTTAATGTATCAGTGTGAAGTAGGTGTCTTAATACCCAAAGAACTAAATGAATGATTCTTAATCACAATCGAATTCTTGTTCTTTTGCCATTTAATGACCAGCTGGGAGGAGTTAATGGTCCTCAACTGCATGTAGGACCATTAACTCCAGAGGAGATTATTTCTTAGTAAGTGCCTAGTGTTAAGAATTTTGCTATTACAAGCTGAATGTATTTTAATGTCTTCTGAAATGTTTGTGTTTTTTTCCTTAAAATGTTTTGTGTGTCATTGTCCAGACTTACCTTTACATTTGATACCATTAAAATATCAACAAAGAAAGTAACAAAAGGAGTTTTTTTCTAATTTAAAAGGACTCAGTACTCAAAAACTTTTATTTTATTTTATTTTATTTTATTTTATTTTATTTTATTTTATTTTATTTTATTTTATTTTATTTTATTTTATTTTATTTTATTTTATTTTATTGAGAGAAGCTTGGAATCCATTCTTTTTAATCAAGGAAGAAACATTGTGTAAAAACTACTTCTATCTTTCACATTATGCTTGGGGATACCATGGGCACAAGGATGGTGATTATAAGTAACTGTCATAATTTAAGTAGTGTGATTGTTGCTTATTCAGATTGTACAGCATCTATGATATCTCTGGGATATACAAACTTTACGTATATGAAAACATTTATTTTTTATTTTTTATTTTTCTTTACATTCAACTTTACGTTCAACATACAAATAAGTTCTAGATGAATGATTATGAAATTTTTGTATTATCTGAACTTAATTAATGCACATAACATCAGAAAAGTCCTAAGTCTTAGATTTGTTATTGAATCTACTCTGGAATCTTTCCACTTGAATGAGTACTTCTAATATAATTAACATTTCTATATACTGGCCCTAGAAATTACAAACTTATTTCAGATTTTCCATATTAATTTTTAAAATGTTGTCCCTGGCATTCTTTTGACTTCATTTTCATAGGGAACCCAACAAGCTAGTGGTCTTTGACAACCTAAATATGGCAAAAGATGATATTGTAGTGGAAGATCTATGCTTAGCTTGATGTGTAAAGATGTAAGAATGGAAGTTTTAAAAACTCTTATGTTTTCACTGGTAAGGGGGTAAGGTGAAACTAATTACTTTTCTTTTACTATAACATATATCAAATGGAACACAGTTGCTTCACATTATAGAACTGTTCAGTCTGGTCTTCTGCTTTACAGCTGCTTTGAAAGCATCTAGCTTGTGAAGAAATACTTTGCTATTTGGGGTTGAATTTGAACACATTATGCCTGGCCTACCTAGTGTTCAAGTAGCAAAGCAAAATCTAGAAAAAGGCAAATAGGAACTTGATTTTTCCGTGGAATGTCATAATTAGTTGTGCTGTTAACCAAAATATGGCTGAAAGAAGGCACATCCATGAAGAACAGCAGACCTTTAGAAGAAGCATCTAAAATTAGTTATTGTTTGTGTTTTTGTTCAAATCTGGTTTTAATGTTAGTTGCTTAGATTTACTTTTATCTGTTATGTTTATATTACATTTAATATTTTGCACAGTTTAAAAACTTGACTAGTTTCATGTGTTTTGTTGAATATACATCACTCCTGGAAATAATACTGTAAAACCACAATGCAAAACCCAGGAAGGACAGTTACTTCTCAAAAACCACTTTAACAAAGTAAAACAGTGTAGTTTATTCAACAGAGATAGTGCCTAATTTGGACATGTATAGTGAAATTTACTAAATACACACGAAAATGATACTGACAGAAATACTTCTGTGAAATACATCAGTTGTCTACTCAATGTAAGCTCAGGTTGTGATACCCTGGGTTGTGCTGACCTGTATTTTTTCATTTTCTGCAATAAAAGTTCAAATACATTGTGAATATGTGCTTGAAGCTTGTCTTTTTATATTTTGTCCATGAAGTTAATAGAAGTGTTTTGTACAGTGCTGAGCACTTTGAAACTCAAACCTCCCAACATATGCACTTTACTATCAGTGGTATTTTGTGGAATGATTTCCAAGATTTGGCAATAAAATAGTGAAATAAAAACAATTTATTTATTTATTTATTTATTTTGGTAGGGAGGTTTGTGATTGTGATTAACACACTGGAATTGAATATTTTTTCACCGGCCTCATGCTGAGAATGGAGTGCAGCAAGAACACAGGGTATGTTGTATGAGAAGCAATAAATAATATTTTAGGGAAAAGTTAATAATGCAGAATGTTACTTCTTCATACAAAGTTCCTAATATTTGATAATTTTCACCTTTTCTGTGTGTATATCACAGAATCACAGAATCACAGAATTTCTAGGTTGGAAGAGACCTCTAGATCATCGAGTCCAACCTCTGACCTAACACTAACAAGTCCTCCACTAAACCATATCACTAAGCTCTACATCTAAACGTCTTTTAAAGACCTCCAGGGATGGTGACTCAACCACTTCCCTGGGCAGCCCATTCCAATGCCTAACAACTCTCTCAGTAAAGAAGTTCTTCCTCAGATCCAACCTAAAACTCCCCTGGCACAACTTAAGCCCATTCCCCCTCATCCTGTCACCAGGTACATGGGAGAACAGACCAACCCCCACCTTGCTACAGCCTCCTTTAAGGTAGAGAGCGATAAGGTCCATGGGGCACTTTACTCGGCACCCGGCCTGATGGCTGCATACGGGTCCCTATCTTTTAGGGGAAAAAGGATCCTGGGCCAGGAGCTGGCAGGGCTCATTGAGAGGGCTTTAAACTAGGTAAGAAGGGGGATGGGGCTGAAGCAAGGATTATTGGAGCTGTGCCAGGGGGAACAATAACAAGGTCAGGGGATAAGGCAATGGCCCAGCTGAAGTGCATCTACACCAATGCACGCAGCATGGGTAACAAACAGGAGAAGCTGGAAGCCATCGTGCGGCAGGCAGGCTACGACTTGGTTGCCATCACGGAGACGTGGTGGGACCAGTCTCATGACTGGAGTGCTGCAATGACTGTCTATAAGCTCTTCAGAAGGGATAGGCAGCACAGAAGGGGTGGTGGTGTGGCTCTCTATATTAGAGAGTCTTTCGATGTTGTAGAACTCGAGGCTGGGAATGACAAGGTTGAGTCCCTTTGGGTTAGGATCGGCAGGGACAACAAGGCTAGTGTCCTGGTCAGGGTCTGTTATAGACCACCGAACCAGGATGAGGAGACAGATGAGGAGTTCTACAGGCAGCTGACAGAAGTTGCAAAATCTTCAGCGCTTGTACTCGTGGGGGACTTCAACTTCCCTGACATATCCTGGAAGCACAACACAGCCCAAAGAAAGCAGTCTAGGAGGTTTCTGGAGAGCGTGGAAGATAGCTTCCTGACGCAGCTGGTTAGTGAGCCTACCAGGGGTGGCGCCCCGCTAGACCTTCTCTTCACAAACAGAGAAGAACTCGTGGAGGATGTGATTGTCGGGAGCTGTCTTGAGCAGAGTGACCACAAAATGGTGGAGTTCTCTATTCTTGGCAAGGCCAGGAAGGGGACCATTAAAACCGCTGTATTGGACTTTCGGAGGGCTAACTTTGTGCTGCTGAGGACACTGGTTGGTAGAGTCCTTTGGGAGGCGGTTCTGAAGGGCAGAGGAGTCCAGGAAGGCTGGGCGCTCTTCAAGAGGAAAATCTTAATGGCGCAGGAACGGTCTGTCTCCATGTGCCCAAAGACGAGCTGGCGGGGAAGAAGACCAGCCTGGCTAAACAGAGAATTGTGGCTTGAGCTTAGGAGAAAAAAGAGGGTTTATAATCTTTGGAAAAGTGGGCAGGCCACTAGGGAGGACTATAAGGATGTAGTGAGGCTGTGCAGGGACAAAATTAGGAAGGCCAAAGTTCATCTACAGCTCATTCTGCCTACTGCCATTAAGGATAACAAAAAATGTTTTTATAAATACATCAACACAAAAAGGAGGACTAAGGAGAATCTCCATCCTTTACTGGATGCAGGGGGAAACTTAGTTACAAGAGATGAGGAAAAGGTGGAGGTGCTTAATGCCTTCTTTGCCTCAGTCTTTAGTGCCAATACCAGTTGTTCTCTGGATACCCAGTACCCTGAGCTCGTGGAAGGGGATGGAGAACAGGATGTGGCCCTCACTATCCACGAAGAACTGGTTGGTGACCTGGTACGGCACTTGGATGTGCACAAGTCGATGGGGCCGGATGGGATCCACCTGAGGGTACTGAGAGAACTGGCAGAGGAGCTGGCCAAGCCGCTTACCATCATTTATCAACAGTCTTGGCTATCGGGGGAGGTCCCAGTTCTTTTCTCCAGGCTGAATAAGCCCAGCTCCCTCAGCCGCTCCTCGTAGGACTTGTTCTCCAGACCCCTCACCAGCTTGGTTGCCTTTCTCTGGACTCTCTCAAGCACCTCGATGTCCTTCTTGTAGTGAGGGGCCCAAAACTGAACAAAGTACTCGAGGTGTGGCCTCACCAGAACTGTGTACAGGGGGACAATCACTTCCCTAGACCTGCTGGTCACACTGCTTCTTATACAAGCCAGGTTGCTGTTGGCCTTCTTGGACACCTGAGCACACTGCTGGCTCATATTCAGCCGACTATCAACCATCACTCTCAGGTCCTTCTCTGACAGTCAGCTTTCCAACCACTCATCTCCCAGCCTGTAGCTCTGCTTGGGGTTGTTGTGGACTAGGTGAATATATGAGAGTACGTATGTTAATATATATATATAACTGCATCTTGGCAATCAGCTTTTGTCTGCATACGTTGTCTCTGTGATGATTTGATGATTTTGAGAATTTCAGCCGCTAGATGGAACAGGATATTACGAAACAGGATACCCTGATATCAGGGCAAACTGAGAGTTTTGGAGTGTTATTGCTTCTTTATTTATGACTTGGAAGGTGCAAATGGAGCAGGGTGCCCCTGGCCTCTGACTTACGTGCTATGTCAAGATGTACCTTGTACTATTGTAATATAATTAAATTTTAATTAAACAAAAATCTGATAAAAGTCCGGCCATTTTCCTCTGTTGTGTTGGTGTTCTGGGAAGATCCAGGCTGTTACCTGAGGTGCTAATATCCGAAAAATGATTTTTTAATTTAAAGTGGGTTTCAGATGCTATTTTAAAAAGTTTGCATTAATTGAACTAGACTACCTTTTTGTCTTTGGGATTTTTGTTTGTTCCCTTTGCAATTGTAAAACTGGAATTTGTAGCTAGTGTCTATTCACTGGGAAAAATGTACATTTTAGAGAAAATTTGTTACTTTGAGAGTAGTCCCACACAAATGTGAAGTGTGTTGAAATTTAGAGGTCAAATAACAGCATTTTTTTCTCTCTCTCTTTTTTTTTTTTTTTTTTTTTGTCACGAGAGTGTACTTTGGCATGAGAGTGTAAGAGGCCTTACATGCTCATTAGCCATTAGTAATCCAGGAATATCTCCAGCAATATTAATGTGATAATAGCTCAAAGTGTGCATGGAGACAAAATTCCCTCATTAATTCTTAAATAATTGCAACTAAATTTTTACTAAATTTCATTTAGTAAAAGATTAGCATGTCAAAAGAACCTGAACTTCCACTCTTCATTTAACAGTAGCAGCAGCCGTTGCATATCTGTTGTGGGAGGAAAAGCTGTGCCACACTTGCTTTTGGATCTCTCTAATAAGTAAAGTCTTATTATGAGATTTTCATGTTCAGTCAAAACTGATAAAGAATTAACATTTACAGCTAATGGCTTGTGAATAGTTTATATACTGAAATAAATATATTTTCTGCAGAAATTTTTGAGGAATGATGCTACAGAATAACTATGTCTATTTGAATAAGCTGAAAACTTAAATACACAGAGATAAATTAATTGTAAAAAAAAAAAAAAAAAAAGATGTATGGTTTGTATACTTGCAAGTGCAATAACTTTACAGAAACAGAGTTTACAGATACATTGCAATTCTGTGTTTAGCTGCAAACAGCAGCAGAAGTGTGTAATGTCTAGCTAGATGGGAGATGCAAGGTTATCTCTATGAATGTACTAAAATGTAAATGAATAATGAAGATCTACGAATGTAATTTTTATGTTAAGAGGTAGGTAGCTTCCCCTTCCCTCCCCCTCAACAGGAGACCAGTGGTCCTGCTTCTCTCTTCTAATATGATCTTCTGGAGGGCTTCAAAGAAGTAAAAGTGCTGAGCTTCACAACCAACAGTGTCTGTTAAAATAATTCCTACTGAAATAATAATACATATATAAAGATGATACTGAACTTACATTAATGGGTAGTGACTCTCTTGAAAGTGCTGCAAAACCTAGCAAGCTGACATGTTAGTTATATCAAGGGATCATATAAATCACTGAATTAAAAACTCTGAATTGCCCTTGAGATTAATTGGTGCTGAAACGTCTTGTGCTAAGTAAATACGAGTACTTAAGCAGAGTCTAAACAACCTTTTGTTAGTGGTTTCATTTGTCAACTTGAAATGATGCAAAGACTTTTTAATTAAAATAAAAAAGTGTGTGTTGGGAGAAATGTTAATACTGACCTACTGAAGCTTTTTTTTTTTTTTTTTTTTGATATGAAGATGTCTATGGTGGGCTGGATTTATGACCATGCTGAGTAAATTTTTAAGCTCCTAATCATAACATTCTGAAGCATTAGTTTAAAACATAGGAGAATCTCTAGTGAAGCTAGATTCCACATATAATTGAGCAAATGAATGGATCTGTAAATTGCTTTGTGTTCTGTATCATGGCAGTAAACCAGAAATGCCATAATGAAGCTAACTCTGAAGGATAGCAGTGGAGGATGCTGGCTCTGCTCCAAACAGTCCATTTAGACTGTCTCAATACACACTTATTACTGTGCTTCTACTTAGAATTTTACTGAACTCCTCTATAAACTTCTTTGCAGAAACAGTACATATCACATTTTAAGAGTATATAGTGGCTATATATATAATGTATATCTAGTAACATATAACTTCTTAGAACATGGCACCAATAATCATATTTTATGGATTTTAAAGATCCCACTGCCATCTAAAAAGTAATTATTGCATTACTCGGGTTAAAAGTCTATAGGTTACAGATATTATGGTTGGCAGCTCACAGCTGTGAGTATAGACCTACTTTCTAAAATAGTAGCAGAGCTTCAGTAACTTCTTCATATGCTTAGGTAATAGATTGCATGGCTGAATCATGCACCAGATTACAAGCTTTATTCAGCATAAACTTCCTGAAACAATTTGGAAAGAAATGGTGATGTATTATCACTGTTTGTTTTTTTTTTTTTTTTAATGACTAAGGAACCAGGATCTGCTCAGGCTAACAGAGCAGTGAGATCCTGTTACATATATGGAAATTGTTCTATCTTTGTGTCAGCTATGCTGCACTAAGGCAGGACCAATAACATGCTTAGTACTACTGCTACATGTCTTCCCCCTTCAAAACCATATACCAGGAAATCATGAGATCAGTCCTAGTGGTTAAAAAAAGCAAAACAAAACAATACACCTCTCCCTATCCCCCTTCCAAACACCACAGACTATGTTACCAAGATTTGCACTGCTTGAGGACAAATTCCTCCCAATTCTTTTGGTTTTTGTCCCTACAATTTGCAACTGTCCTCGCATTCAGGCAAGTTTGCTATAAATGGGGTCCTTTAAAATACTTAAATAAGCATTTTTTCTTTTTAAAGGAAATACTTATGGCTACACCAGGCACCTAAATATATGATAAAATCATTCAGATACGTTTTCATTCTAGAGAGATGGGACTGAGATACTCCTCTTTGACACTGAAAAAGAGTAAACTGTCAGAACACATTGAAGAATAAAGGTGTCTATTAAGTCATTTAACAAACAGAACTAGGATTACCATCTTCTGAATTATCATAGAATAATAGAACGACTCAGGTAGAAAGGGACCTCAAAGATCATCTAGTTCCCATCCCCCTGCCATAGGAAGGGGATGCCACCCACTAGATCAGGTTGCTCAGGACCCCATCTAACCTGGTCTTGAATGCCTCCAGGGATGGAGCGTTCACAACCTCTCTGGGCAATCTGTTCCTGTGCCTCACAACCCTCTGAGTGAAGGATTTCATTCTACCTTCTAATCTAAATCTTGCCTCTTTTAGCTTAAAACAATTCCCCCTTGTCCTACCATTATCTACCCAAGTAAAGAGTCCTTCTCCATCCTTCTTATAAGTTGCCTCTATGTACAGAAAGGCTGAGATGAGATCACCCTAGAGACTTCTCTTCTGTAGGCGGAACAGCCCCAGCTTTCTCAGCCAATCTTGGGAGGAGAGGTGCTCCAGCCCCTTGATCATCCTTGATCGTTACTTGGGTGGGCAGCTGATTTCCACTACAGCTGCTCTCTCACTCCCCCTGCTCAAAGGACAGGGGAAGAAAATATGATACAAAGTGGCTCAATGTATGAGATAAAGATGGGCAGATTGCTCAACAATTATCCTTATGGGCAAAACAGACACTGAGTAGGGAGATTAGTAAAATGTATTGCATATTACTAACAACTAGAGAAGTGAGAAACAAAGGAAAGAAACTAAAAACACCTTCCCCCACCCACTCTCTTCCACCTCCTCCCCCCGAGCGGCACAGGAGAACAGGGAATGGGGGCTGTGGTCAGTCCCTGACGCTTCATCTCTGCTGCTCCCTCACGATCACTCTCTGCCCTGCTCCACATGTGGTCCCTCCCACGGGATGCCATCCTTCCCAAACTGAGCCTGCGGGGGCTGCCCACAGGCAGCAGCTCTTCAAGCACTGCTCCCACATGGCTCCGTCCCACAGGGTCCGTCCATCCATCCTACAGGAGCAAACTGCTCCAGCACGGGTCCCCCATGGGTGGGCGGCAGCTCCCCCCAGACCCCTGCTTCTGCTTGGGCTCCTCTCCACGGGCTGCAGCTCCGGCCTGGGGCCTGCTCCTGCAGGGGCTCTCCATGGACCGCAGCCTCCTCCAGGCCACATCCACCTGCTCCACCCATGGGGGGACTGCAGCGTGGAGATCTGCTCCATGTGGGACCCATGGACTGCAGGGGGACAGCCTGCTCCACCAGGGGCCTCTCCCTGCACAGGCCGCAGGGGAACTGCTGCTGCCTGCCTGCAGCACCTCCTGCCCTCCTGCTGCACTCACCTGCAGGGCTGGAGGGCTGCTTTGCACTCCTTTCTCCTAGCACAGCAGCCTCTTTTTTTTTTTTTTTTTTCTTAGATATGCTCTCACAGAGGCACAAACAACATTGCTGATTGGTATGATTCCGGCCAGTGGCGGGGCCCTTACCTAACATGGGGCAGCTTCTGGATTCTTCTCACAGAAGTTATGGCTATGGCCCCCCACTAGCAAAACCTTGCCACGTAAACCCACTACAGGCCCTCCTCTGGACCCACTCTAACAGCTCCACATCCTTGTGCTGGGGGCTCCAAACCTGGATGTAGTATCACAGAATCACAGAATCACAGAATCACAGAATTTTCTAGGTTGGAAGAGACCTCAAGGTCATCGAGTCCAACCTCCAACCTAACGCTAACAGCCCTCCACTAAACCATATCCCTAAGCTCTACATCTAAACGTCTTTTGAAGACTTCCAAGGATGGTGACTCCACCACTTCCCTGGGCAGCCTGTTCCAATGCCTCACAACCCTTTCAGTGAAGAAGTTCTTCCTAACATCTAGCCTAAAACTCCCCTGGCTCAACTTAAACCCATTCCCCCTCGTCCTGTCACCAGGCACGTGGGAGAACAGGCCAACCCCCACCTCGCTACAGCCTCCCTTGAGGTACCTAAAAAGAGCGATAAGGTCGCCCCTGAGCCTCCTCTTCTCCAGGCTGAACAAGCCCAGCTCCCTCAGCCGCTCCTCGTAGGACTTGTTCTCCAGGCCCCTCACCAGCTTCGTCGCCCTTCTCTGCACCCGCTCAAGCACCTCGATGTCCTTCTTGTAGCGAGGGGCCCAAAACTGAACACAGTACTCGAGGTGCGGCCTCACCAGAGCTGAGTACAGGGGGACGATCACCTCCCTAGCCCTGCTGGTCACGCTGTTCCTAATACAAGCCAGGATGCCGTTGGCCTTCTTGGCCACCTGAGCACACTGCTGGCTCATATTCAGCCGACTGTCCACCATCACTCCCAGGTCCTTCTCTGCCTGGCAGCTCTCCAACCATTCCTCTCCCAGCCTGTAGCTCTGCTTGGGGTTATTGCGCCCCAGGTGCAGGACCCGGCACTTGGCCTTGTTAAACTTCATGCAGTTGACCTCAGCCCATCGGTCCAGCCTATCCAGATCCTCCTGCAGAGCTTTCCTACCCTCAAGCAGATCGACACACGCACCTAACTTGGTGTCATCTGCGAACTTACTGAGGGTGCACTCGATGCCCTCGTCCAGATCATCGATGAAGATATTAAAGAGGACCGGCCCCAGCACCGAGCCCTGGGGGACGCCACTAGTGACTGGCCTCCAACTGGACTTGGCTCCATTCACCACGACTCTTTGGGCCCGGCTATCCAGCCAGTTTCTAACCCAACGAAGCGTGCGCCAGTCCAAGCCAAGAGCAGCCAGTTTCTTGAGGAGAATGCTGTGGGAGACGGTGTCAAAAGCCTTGCTGAAGTCAAGGTAGACCACATCCACAGCCTTTCCCTCATCCACCCAGCGCGTCACTCTGTCATAGAAGGAGATCAGGTTCGTCAGGCATGACCTGCCTTTCATAAAGCCATGCTGACTGGGCCTGATCGCCTGCTTCCCCTTCAAGTGCTGCATGATGACTCTCAGGAGGATCTGCTCCATGAGCTTTCCTGGCACTGAGGTCAAACTGACAGGCCTGTAGTTTCCTGGGTCAGCCCTCCGGCCCTTCTTGTAGATGGGCGTCACGTTTGCTAGCCGCCAGTCGATTGGGACCTCCCCCGATAGCCAGGACTGTTGATAAATGATGGACAGTGGCTTGGCCAGCTCCTCTGCCAGTTCCCTCAGTACCCTTGGGTGGATCCCATCTGGCCCCATCGACTTGTGCACATCTAAGTGCCGTAGCAGGTCACCAACCAGTTCTTCATGGATAATGAGGGCCACATCCTGCTCCCCATCCCCTTCCACCAGCTCAGGGTACTGGGTATCCAGAGAACATCCGGTATTGCCGCTAAAGACTGAGGCAAAGAAGGCATTGAGCACCTCCGCCTTTTCCTCATCTCTTGTAACTAAGTTTCCCCCCGCATCCAGTAAAGGATAGAGATTCTCCTTAGTCCTCCTTTTTGTGTTGATGTATTTATGGAAACGTTTTTTGTTATCTTTAACGGCAGTAGCCAGATTGAGCTCCAGATGAGCTTTGGCCTTCCTAATTTTGTCCCTGCACAGCCTCGCTACTTCTTTAAAGTCCTCCTTAGTGGCCTGCCCACTTTTCCAAAGCTTATAAACCCTCTTTTTCCTCCTAAGATCAAGCCACAATTCTCTGTTGAGCCAGGCCGGTCTTCTTCCCCGCCAGCTCGTCTTTGGGCACGTGGGGACAGACCGTTCCTGCGCCATTAAGACTTCCCTCTTGAAGAGCGCCCAGCCTTCCTGGACCCCTCTGCCCTTCAGAACCGCCTCCCAAGGGACTCCACCAACCAGTGTCCTGAGCAGCTCAAAGTCAGCCCTCCGAAAGTCCAATACAGTGGTTTTACTGGTCCCCTTCCTGGCCTCGCCAAGAATAGTGAACTCCACCATTGCGTGGTCACTCTGCCCTAGACAGCTCCCGACGATCACGTCCTCCACCAGTCCTTCTCTGTTTGTGAAGAGAAGGTCTAGCGGGGCACCTCCCCTGGTAGGCTCACTAACCAGCTGCGTCAGGAAGCTATCTTCCACGCTCTCCAGAAACCTCCTAGACTGCTTTCTCAGGGCTGTGTTGTGCTTCCAGGATATGTCAGGGAAGTTGAAGTCCCCCACGAGTACAAGAGCTGAAGATTTTGCAACCTCTGTCAGCTGCCTGTAGAATTCCTCATCCGTCTCCTCATCCTGGTTCGGCGGTCTATAACAGACCCCGACCAGGACACTAGCCTTGTTGTCCCTGCCGATCCTAACCCAAAGGGACTCGACCTTGTCATTCCCAACCTCGAGTTCTACAACCTCGAAAGACTCTCTAATATAGAGAGCCACACCACCACCCCTTCTATGCTGCCTGTCCCTTCTATAGAGCTTATAGCCAGGCATTGCAGCACTCCAGTCATGAGACTGGTCCCACCACGTCTCCGTGATGGCAACCAAGTCGTAGCCTGCCTGCCGCACGATGGCTTCCAGCTCCTCCTGTTTGTTACCCATGCTGCGTGCATTGGTGTAGATGCACTTCAGCTGGGCCATTGCCTTATCCTCCGGCCTTGCCATTGTTCCCCCTGGCACAGCCCCAACAATCCTAGCCTCAGCCCCATACCCCTTCCTACCTAGTTTAAAGCCCTCTCAATGAGCCCTGCCAGTTCCTGGCCCAGGATCCTTTTTCCCCTAAAAGATAGGGACCCGTCTGCGGCCATCAGGCCAGGTGCTGAGTAAAGTGCCCCATGATCAAAAAACCCAAGATTTCTGCGTTGGCACCAGCCCCGGAGCCACGTGTTTAACAGGTGGGCTTTCCGTGTCCTCTCTGAACTCCTCCCTGCCACCATAGGGATGGACGAAAACACCACCTGCACTCCCGCTCCATCCACTAACCGACCCAGCCCCCTAAAGTCCCTTTTGATAGCCTTGAGGCTTCTCTCTTCGATGTTATCACTGCCCGCCTGGACTATCAAAAGGGGGTAATAGTCAGAGGGGCGTACCAGGTTAGGAAGCTTCCTGGCAACGTCCCTGACCCTGGCCCCAGGGAGACAGCAGACTTCCCTACGGGTAGGGTCTGGCCGACAAATAGGGCCCTCTGTTCCCCTAAGAATCGAGTCACCAACAACAATAACCCTCCTGTCTTTTTTGGTGGAGGCAGTCCTGAGGCGCGGAGTCGACCTCCTCGCCCCAGGCATCCTCCTGGGAACATTTGCTACCTCTTCCTCACACACCGGCCTCTCAATCTCTAGGGCCTCAAACCTGTTGCGTAAGGGCACCTGGGAAGGTGGGGCCGGAAGGGGAGAGCATCGCCTGCGATGTCGAGCAGGGACCTGTTTCCATCCCTCCTCAGCTCGCAGATCCCCTCCCTCTGCCCGACGGGGACAGGGCAGGGGGTCCGCCCCCATTTGAGGAGTCTCACCTCGGCACCTCCCCTTGAGGCCCTGCAGGGAGTTACTCCACAAGTCTATCTCCCGCTCACACTCCCTGATGGCCCTCAACCTCTCCACCTCCTCCTTGAGCTCCGCCACCATGCAGACCAGGTCATCCACCTGCTCGCACCTCACGCACGCAGTTTCTCTGCCTCCCGCCGATGGCAGCAACAGGCTCAGACACTCCTTGCATCCGGTGACCTGAACTGCGGCATTTTTTAACGGGTAGTCGGTCTGCGTGTGTACCGACTTTCTGGAGAGCGCGCCGTGCCTGGTGGCGACCATTATCGCCTAGTTACGGCTGTTGTTAACGAGCTGTTGTTTGTGTGTAGGGGGAGCGCTCTGCCCTTCCTGCGCGCCCTGCCTGCGCGAACTGCCGCGCCACTCCCTCTGACGCGCCACGCCCTGTTTGCCCGCCCTGGTCGCCGCGCTCCTGGTCGCTCGCGCTCCCTAGGGGCTGCTTTTGAAGGGCTGGGGAGGGGGCGCTGCTGGCTCCGCCTTCGCCTCGTCAGCCTCCCTCACGAGGGCTGCCGGGTCCTGGCGGCTCCCTCTAGTAGGCTCGATGCCGGACAAAATTAGCCCTGCCTGGCCCGATCCCCCGCTCCGCTGCAGAACGCGCCTGCCCCGGAGCCGATCGCCTCCAAGTACGATAGTACTCCAAGTGGGGCTTCACAAAGGCTGAGTAGAGTGGGACAATCACCTCCCTCCACCTTCTGGCCACCCATCCTTTGATGTGGCCCAGGATGCAGCTGTCCTTCTGGTCTGCAAGTGCACACTACCAGCTCATGTCTTGCTTTTTGTCCACCAGATCCCTCAAGTCCTTCTCTGCAGCGCTGCTCTCAGTGAGTTCTCCCAGTCTGTTCTCACATCTCGCATTGCCTGGCCCAGGTGCAGCACCCTGCATTTAGACTTGTAAAACCTCAATAGGTTCATGTGGGCTCACTTCTCAAGCCTGTGAGAATTAGTTCAGATGTATTCATTTATATTCTGACCCATTTTATGGGACTTGAGAGTGCTTGTAGGTATTTGCCGCATCAGAGGATTTTTTATTTTTTTTAAATTTTTTTTTTTTTTGGCAGATCTTGATAGAGGATATGTGATTTACTTTTCCTCAATGTACGAGCACATTTTTTTCAGCAAGGCTGAAGTAGCTAAATAATAATAAATGTTGACTAATGTAGAATAGGAAAGAATGGAAATATGCCAACATTTATGTCTTGAAACTAGAGTCTGTTTTCTAGCTGGTCAAACATACATTCCTTATTAATGTTAAGCATTAATGAAATGTATTTATTTATTTATTTATTTTTTATTTTAGAGCTTTGTGAGATTACATGCTTTACACACCCACTTCAGCAGAGAGATTACAATAGTGAGAGTTTGGTTGCATCAAAACTGTTGACACTGATAAACAATGTCATTTAAATAACACTTTTCAATAAAATACTTACTTAAAGGCCTTTCATCAAAGCCTATTATTCTAGGAAAGGATTCATGCATTGCAAAGAAAATGATTCTTTTCCATCTCAGCAACAGAACTGAGCTTTGGGATGATGCTCTAGGGTCTGTGTCCAAAAAGTTTATTTGCAAAAGCTGCTCTCTAGTAAATCTGAGAAAGGGGAGTAGAGAAAAGGCAATGATCAGAGCATTTCCTATTTAGTAACCTAACTTTAATAAGTTTTCCTGTCCTAACTTTAAATGGTACCATGCCAAACTGTCATTTTTCTATTTCCTCACAGCCAGCTAACATACAGATTTAGTACATAAATCAGCCCCACAATTAGTGTAAACTCTGGTATTAAATTGTCACACTCCAGAGTCTCTGAAACCTCTCATTAACCTCTTGGTTATACAGTTTATTAGATTTAGAGTGTAAACTTGTCCTTTTTGACTTTCACATGTGCTCAGTGCTGCAGCAGCTGCAGCACACATAAACAACATAAGCTCAACAGTTTAGGGTTCAGATTCCATGAATTCTGTTGCAGTAAAATTCTTACAATGTGTAAGATATATGACCATGCATCTTGTGATTTAAACTTCAGCAAACTTAATTTTTATTATGTTAAGAAGACTTAGTGTGAGTCTTGTATAGTCCATAGCCATGCTCTACCTTGCCCCATTTTAGGAGGAATTTAGTAGTAGTATTCAAATGTGTAATTGTATATGACAACACAATAATTAACCAGAAGTAGCATTTCTCAATGTCTAAGAAATGCTTACAAAATTCTCAATTTTGAGTCAAGATTTTCAAGTCAAGATTTTAAGAAGTATTTAGATGCCTGAAATAGATAAGACAATGTTTCCTAATTTTCTACACTTTCAGAGGACAAGGTTTAAAATATCTTCAACAGACAAAAAGAAATTCTGATTTCAAGTACCACTGAAAGTGGGGATTAGGGTCTAAAGCAGAAAAAAGTACTCTTGTTATTTTGGCAATTGACCCTGGAGAAGAACCCCAACTATTTAGGTGTTGAGCCTCTCTTTATAGTACACTTTTTATCTCTGGAAAGGTATATTAAATATCTGGGATGAATAACAGGAAGGTACTTAAAGTCAACACAGCTGTATAAAACAACTCAGGAGAAGGTGTCATAGATGTTAAAAGTTTATTCTTCAAACACTGATTTACCTTATACGTGCCATTCATGATTTTATTCATCTGTCTTACCTCACCTCAATAATCTCTTTTCAAAGTTAATGGGAATGTTTTGTTTAGACTTTCCACTTATTAATAGCAGAGCCTAAAAATTGCCTATGCACCAATAAAGTCTATGCACCAAACACAAAGAAGGGCTTAAGGTATATCACAAACATGGATATCACAAATACAAGTTTACAAAATATTACAAGACAGAGATGACTTTATATGGCAGAATCTGTTTCAAAAACTGGTAGGGCTATTGTCAAGAAACAACTTCAGTGAAATAGACTAGACTTCTGAAATCTGTTTTGGTAAACAAAACTTTATTTATTTGATCCTCATCTGAGAAGTTGGCAAAATAAAATGAATAACTTCTGATGTAAATTTCCTTCTGTTAACTCTCTGAGTGTTATATTTTCTTCACATTGGTGTTATGTCTGAGCCAAAATTAACTTAATGTAGCATTAAAATAATTAATGACTGTGAATGCTTTCAATAGTTTACTTCCCACAATAGCATGCTTCTGCGGAGACATAAATATATTGATAATTAGCACAACCATGAATGAACCAACATTCTGTTTCTTTTAAAAGCCAAAAAGGACTGTGGTGGTTTTACCGTGCTGGGCAGCTAAACCCCACAACCGCTCTCTCACTCCCCCTCCTTATCTAAAGAAGTAAAGCAAAGAACAACTCACGGGTTGAGATAAGGATAATTTAATTAAAGGGAAATAATTATAATAATTAAATAAAGACTACCATGAACTAAACAATTTAACTAAGGGGAAATAAAAGGGAAAGGGGAAAAAGGGAGGAAAACAAACAAACAAAATAAATGAAAGCTATATGGAAGTGCAGAGGAAAGAAATTACTCTCTACTTCCCACAAATGAGCGATGATTGACCACGTCCTTGAAGCAAGGCCTCAACGCACGCAGCCGGTGTTCGAGAGGAAGACCGACGTCTTCTCAACGAGATCCCACCCCATTAAGTTAAATGTTTCTTACTCAAGTCCTAATTAACTGCTTTTCAGTATTTTGGACTGATGAGTCATCATATGTATGCACCTTGATTCATTACCTGACTCGTCAAGTTACTTAACTAAATGTCTTTCAATTTTTCACTATGTTTATACTAATGTTGATATTTTATATTTTTATTCTAGAGGTTATTGAGGGTAGTTCCTCTTTTTGTTTTTTATGAATTAATTAATTAATTTATTTATTTATTAATCATTGAAAAGAGGCTCCAGATCCAGATAGGATGTGGATATATTTTGATATGGTTCTCAATAAATATAACAAAATAAGACTGAAATGCCTTCTACACTAGTGAAAGCAGGACTGGAGAATTCACAAAGAAGGATGGGTCTCCAGGTTTGTGTTTGTGAGGACCGTACTGTCCGACTGACAGAGTGATACGTATCGTTTCACAGAAATACCTCGGCTAAAAGTAATGTGCTGCTGAGCACTCATTTTATCAGCTTTTTTTTGGTTCAGTAAGGGAAAGGGAATATTTCTGGGTTTGGACCCTGAATGTATGAAGAAATTTCTGTTACTTCAACTGTGTGTGAAGTCTGAAATATAACTATTAAAAACTTCAACTTAAGGGAACCTTTAACTATGTGTTCAATCTAATATATGTACATGATAAATAAGAAGAAATACAAATTGGATTATTTGTGTAGCAGTTATAAATTCAAAAGAGGGCATTCATTGACTAGTGAGGATGCTGTTACATATAATCAATCTAGTTAAATAGTGATATAATTGAAAACCAGAGCTCAATCTCAAATTCATTCTTTGGGTATTGACTTAAATAACTTTCTTGAAAGAGGCTTTCAAGCCATACCTTATTTTTCAGAGTGGTTTAGAAACCAATGCGTTATTTCCTCTTATGAAAAATTATGAAAAACAAACAAACAAAAAAGCAACACACATTTTTCATCAGTTTACACACTTTAACTAAATTCAACTGTAAAAAGAAAAAAAAAAAAAGAGAAAGATCAGAAATCTATGCCTTCTGTGAATAAAAATAATCTGAGAGTCTACTTGTGACAGAAAGAAAAGACTGTATCTCATGTGTTTTGTTCTTTCTGGTGCATATTTCTCTTGAACTGCTTCATGTCAAATCTTTGTCTTTTCATCACCATAAACTGACTCTTACTAAAGTCAGTTAAAGCTACTGCCAAAAGAAATGCTGATTAGGAGAGGAAAAAAAAAAAAGAAATCCGAGCCCCAGTCCCCCAATATTCAGTCTCTAAATTGATAAAGTATATATATTGCTTTGTAGTGAAAGATTCAGTGATGATCAATAAATACCTTTGATTTACTTTATAAATGTCCTATGACTTTAGGGTTCAGTCATAAGTGATAATGTTTAATATTTGTAAGATAATTTTTACTGTCAGAAGCATGTGTTATTCCAAGTGTGGTACAACTTGCTTGTCCATACAGAATTTAGTTCTTCAAGATTTAACAGTAATGTAAAAGTTTTAGTTACTTCTGTACTTTCACTATCGTATTCTTTAAACTTGTATGGAGCAGTTCAAGGAAGTCTGAGCAGCTGGCTATTCCATCATTGATGGCAATCATTAAAGTCATTAAATCTTTGAATAAATTTGCCCTGTGATATCAGTCCAAGCTTAAGGTCTTTCAAGATTTTTTCCAGTGTACTACAGGATTCCTAAACTGTTTTTTTCCTTTGCTAGTTTTTATTTGCTTCAAATTATTTTTAAATTTGCTATTTGTCATTTATGCAAATGCAAGATGAATTCAAATTAATGTAAAATATCATGATTATGGTGAGTCATAGTGAAAAACATGTGGATGTGGTATTCACTTTAAACAACAGGAATGAGCTATTCAGTTGCAGTGGAAAACACTATGTACCTCACTCCTCAAATATTTTTTTGAAATATAATTTGTAACTGACCATTGGGTGTCACTGTTGCTACAATACAAAGACACAGCTCTTAATAAAGAGCTGTTCCCATCACCTGCAAAAGAGTAAGGCCTGAGGATTAATTTGAGGATAAGTTGGGCTCACATTGATTTCAAGATCTGCTTTTTTTCTTTTGACAGCATGGAGAAGAAGAGTAAGACAGAAATGGAGACAGCAGTGATTGATATCAGTGAAGGGAAAGAGCCACAGTAAATGAGATGTGGTTTCCATAGATATTCTGCAAGGTCTAATATGTGTAGTTAAATGCAATTGCTCTGGGATGATATTGACAAAATTGTGATACATTTTTCCATTATGGAACAAATTTCCACTTGAATTAAATAAAGCACTGTCTTGATTGTTAAGGGAATAAAAATTTAAGCTGTCATGTTTTATGCCTTAAAATAAAGACAAAGTTTTGGTTAAAATAAAGGAAACAATGAAAACCCTGAAACTACAAAACATCAGTAAAAATAAACTTGTAACTCTTCACATATTCATTAATGAGTGAGTGCCTTAAATCTCCAGCCAGCACAACAGATGGCCTGTGGACCTTGAAAGGTTGATACATTTCATACTGTTGTCAGGATCAATTGCGGTTTCTTCTTGGGTTAAAAATAAGGCTCTGATACTATAACATATGCACGTGTGATTCACATCATTACCTTTAGGGTCTCCTGTACTGACAGGAACTGCACCTGCTCAGAGGCACACTGACTTTCACAAGGCTCATTTCAGACCCAGATGTCTGTTTATGTGGAAATGCTTCAAGTCCCAAATACATCCTGTAGATCAGAAAGAAAATATTGTTTCTATACCCTTTGCTCCTCAGAAATCAAATCAACTGTGTACTATAAATATCCATAAAATATATACCAAGTATTTCTAAAAATAAATGTGATAAAACTGTATTTAATAAGCCTTGTGCTTATGGTTTTTTTTTTTTTTTTTTTTTTTGTTTTTTTTTTTTTAGTTTTCAGAATTTTATGTCAGGTTTTATTCTTACTAGGAATAAAATATTAGCAGAGAAGATCAACACAATAATTTTGTCATATTTCTTAGATCAAAGACATGAATTTTGTGTATAAATTTAATGTTAGAAATTTGCAAGGTCTTAAGATGTCTGTAAAATTAATTGAAATGATTCTTCATTGATCATTTATATGCTTAATATTTTTCTCTTGCTTTCATGAAGCCATACAGCCCCATGTATCTGTGGATATTTCTTGGTTGGCTAAAGCTATGGCTAAGTTAGCACAATCTGCTCTGTAAAGCTTTTTTAATGACCTCAAGGTATATTGTGGGTCAGGGCAGAGCTACTACCTTTGCTTTCAGAGCTTGAGAATTCACCAAAGGCCTTTTTTGTATTTACATAAGATGTTTTAGGAGGAACAAGGAATTAGCCCTAAAATTAGAAGGCCTAATGAATTTTTAATTACTGGATATTCCCACTAGTTTTATAAATGACAAAGGCATGAAAAAATATGCCAAATATAAACTCTTTTTAGATAGAGATTTTAACTTTGGCAATATAAAACTATAACAGACTTGTGGAATAAATTAGACCAGATAGCACCTCTGGGTGTTCTCTGGTCCAACCCCTAGCTTAGAGCTCAGTTTTCAAAGCTACAATAGATTGCACAGGATCATGTCTGTTTGATTTTTAAGCATCTCTAGGAATGGAGATACCACATCTTCTCTAAGCTACATGACGTAGTATAATAAATTACTCTCTTACCTCTGATTAAAAGGTATCACTGCTGGGTTGAGAGGTACAAAATATCATGAGAAAGTGGCTGATGGGGGCTGTACCAGGTTTGGCTGGGATGGAGACCTCATTGTAATTTTTCAGTACTTAAAGGATGCTTATATGGAGATACATCATGGAGAATGACTTTTTATTTGGGTAAATAATGATAAGACAAGGGAAAATGATTTTAAGCTAAAAGAGGATAGATTTAGATTAGATGTAAGGAAGATTTTTTTTTACTCTGAGGGTGGTGAGGCATTGGTACATGTTGCCCAAAGGAGATGTGGATGCCCAATCCCTGGAGATGTTCAAGGTCAGGTTGGATGGGTCTTTGAGCAAGCTGGTGGTGTCCCTGCTCATTGCAGGTGGTTGGAGTTAGATGATCTTTAAGGTTCCTTCTAACCTGAACCCTTTTATGATGCTGTGATTCATCATAGGAATTTGTATGATGCTGTGTTGTAGATTTGTGGCAAAACTAGTGTTGATAACACCCATGTTTCAGTTACTGATGAACAGTGCTTGTACTGCATTAGGTCCTTTTTATCTCTCTCTCTACCCCAACGATGAATAGACTGGGGGTCTGGAAGAGGTTGGGAGAGGACATAGCCAGGCTGAAGACACAAACTAACCAAAAAGATATTCCATGTCATATGCTCAGCAGTGTTTAGAAGAGGGTTTCAGGTGGTTTAGCTAGATTTTGCTCAGGAACTGTCTGGACATTGGCCTGCCCATCGGAGGAGGCAAGCAACTGTCATTGTACTGTGTGTTTTGCTTTGTTTTCATTCTCTCTTCTTCCACTTCTCCTTCAGTTATTAAACAATTTTTATTTTAATCCACAAGTTTTCTTATTTTTACTTTTCCTTTCCTCTTCTCCTGTCCCATGGGGTGGCTGCTGAGTAAGCAAGCGCTGTGTGGTGCTTACCTTCCTGTAAATCCACAAGAGAGGCTAATCTCACGGTGGAGAATGAAGCAGGCTGCTGTCAAGCTTCCCAAACTTACCAGGAGGACAAAAAACACAGCAATAGCATAACATGTGTGACATTTGGAACTATTGTAGCAATCCAAGCAGGTTACACACATTTTGATGATGTGTTTTAATGGGAATAGCTGCTCATATTTCACTAAATCTCAAACTTGTATAACTTCTTCCTGATGGAATAACTTAATTTTATGGGAATCAAAGAAATCAAGCATAGCATAAATTTATTTTTAAATTAATTACTATCACAGCAAGATTCTTCCAAGACATACAGCATTCTTTCTGCTTGACCTTGCATTTTAAAGAAAAGTAGCTGGTGTGTACCTTCACCATTTAAAGGTCAGGTTTCCAATTTTCTTTGAAGGCAGATAGCTCTCTCTTTTGAGATAGTATGGAGGTCCATGCTTTACAGAGAAATTGTAATAGAGACATTTCATGCTTTTGAATAATACTATTCTAATATTCATAAGATTCACTTCTTCACCAAGAGGAAATATGGAATGTTGTTACAAATTCTAAGTGTTCTGCAAAATGGGAAAAAAAAAAAAAAAAAAAAAGATACTGGATTACAAATACTCTCCTTACTCACTGGCAGTTTATGCAAGGAATTATTGGGAGTGTTGTATGTTGTTCCCATCTGTTTTAGGCATTTGAGAGTTCCTTATATAGCTGCAATGTATTAATAATACAGTTACAATAATACATCTATATAAAACAATATATTTGAAGAACATTAGAAACAGTAATCCCTTTGGAAGAGAAGCAAGTTGATAAATGAGAGCATAATTTTCCCAGTAAACCTCACAATTAATTTTTAAACCAAAAATGCTGGAAAAGTTTCCGTGACATTCAGCAAAATAATTTCATATATATTTGAGAACAGAAATGTCAAGTAAATCACTGAATGCTTGGCTCACTAAAATGGAGGCTGTGTATATAAACTGTGTATGCAAGCTACAAAGGGATGCATGTATTTTTTTTTTTTTTAATTTTATCTTAACTTAAAAATATAATATATTCTTGCATATTATACAGTTACCTTCATAACAGTCTTGCCATTTCAGTTCTTATTGTACTTTTCATGAGTTAAATTTGTTTAAATAATATTTCCACTTGAGTCTTGGGCTTGTTTTGATAAATTTCCTTTCTAGGTCTACTATTATTTTTTTTTGCTTTTGTAGTACAGTGTCAGTATACTACAAAATGTAAACAATCATCTAGAAGGAATTAAAGTTCAGAATTTACCACAATTCATAGTATTAAAGTACCAGGAACTATGTTTAATTTCTGCGACACTTATCTTCATTTTTAACCCATGGTGTTACCATCCAGAAATTAGAGATTCCAATATCATGCTTTGTCTTGACAAAAAGACCTTCTCTTCACATTAGGTTTAGGTCTTGTTCACATTTTTTTTTTCTTCTTATGTAATCCACACACTTAGCTGTATGCTGCAGTTACTATCAAATGGCCAACATTTTAGTGTCCTTCATACAAGAAAACCTTTTATATTGTTGAAGGAAACTATATAAACCAAGATTGTTTTTAAAGTACACAGTGTAGGCAGTGAGGCATTGTCTGAAAGACAAACACTTAGAATATTGATTAGTGTATTGCACTAGTTTTATATTCAGAAAAAAAATAAAGAAAGAAAAAACAAAACAAAACAAAACAAAAAAATACAACACAACTGTGCTTGAGACTTTGTATGTAAACAGTGATTATATGGGGCAGTTTTGACCAGACATCTGCCAGCTGTGAAATAAATGGTAAACAACAACAAAATGATTAAGTACACAGACAAAGTGTGAGGGAAGGAGGAAAATAGGAGAGAATATTCATACTAAATGGAATGAATATAAGAGGGAATGAGAGAGTGACCATGTGCTGCCTTGCCTACTGGCATTAAACGACAGCATATCTATATAAGGTCAGTGAAAGTGATATAGCAAAATAATCTTATAATAACAATTGATAAGGTAGCAAAATGGCAGATTAACTTCAATTTTAATAAATACAAAAAAATGTTTATAAAGGGATTACTTACATAGTAAAAAAGATAAGAAACTATAACAAATATTGACAATGGGGAACTATAATCAAATTATCAAAAGTTTGCACCGAACTTACTTTTTCAATTACTGAACTGTGGAATTCATTGTCCTAGGATGTTCTGGAAGCCAAAGTATCTTCAGTTACTTTCAGTCTGATGTCATTTTTTCTGCTTAAAATACACTTAGTGAGTGTATTGTGAAAGAACTCTTGACTTCTGGGAAAATGTAAAAGGTAATAAATGTCTGTTGTACCCCACATATGTGTTTTATAACTAAAAAGTGGATCATGATGTAATCTTGCATTGTCTTTCATCCTCAAAATAAATGGGAAAGTTCAGATTTCTTTCTGAAGACTGTCTTTCGACTGTCTCTATCTCAAACTTTTATAACAACTCCCACTCTTCAAATTTTGGCCACTAATAAAAATCAGGTAATCTACATCAAAACTGAACTAAACCAAAACAACCAACCAAACAAACAAAAATGGAATGTTGTGCATGTATATTTTGTAGATCTTTAAAAATTTTAAAAAGTCTGAAATAAATTGGCAATACTCTTTCTACTCTCTAGCCCAACATACATACTTGTTCACATCAGCATATTTACTATTGCTAGAAACTGTCTTAAACTCTTTTATACGAGATATCTAAAATAATTTCAGTTATTTAACATTTGTACTTTCCTAATATGCAAATAAGTGTTCAAAGCTATTTCTTGATTTTGCTAAGACTTTGTTGATCTCTGCAAAAGTGAAGTCCACAGTCTTAAAATCTTCAAACTTTATTTTCTTTCAATTTTTGAAATTGACTGCTCTTAAATTGCTTTGAA